>NC_057862.1:600970681-602170681 GCF_019393635.1 Dromiciops gliroides | reverse complement strand
AGAGGATCCAGCAAAAGAGACTAAGGAGTGTTCACACCAGTAGGAGGAAAAAGAGAGAGAAAGATTTTCCCCAAACCTATAGCCATTATTCTCAGTCAGCACCCAGGAGAAGCTAGAAGAAGCCTCCAGGCTAAGATTGCCTCTTTTTTTTTTTTTTTGACCTAACTCTATTTCTCTGCCACCTCCATTAAGTGATAAAACCGAGCAGAAACTATTCTTTCTAAATGCTCACAAACCATCCCTTTATTAACAATTTCTACAATTTCCCTAGTTATCAAAGTCAAACTTATTGGCCCGTAGTTTATAGACTTTTTCCTTTTAGCTGTTACTCCCCTTCATTCCCTCCATTGGAGTAGTTGTCCTTCTCCAGTCTTGCAGTGCCTCTTTCATTTGCCAAAGGTATTGTCTAGGGACTCAATCATAACACCCATCATTTCTTTAGAACCCTAAGGAGCATAGGTGTACACAGTACTTAGTCTGGGTATTCTGTGCTGTGCTGGCTTGCACTGTGTTCAGGCTCTATGCATACCTATGTCTAGGATGTAGCTTTTCTATATCATTTGAACTCATTAAGAGCAAGGGGTGAGAGAATGAGTATGAAACATAGCATTATGATTTGAAAATTTTTCAATATTTCTGGTCATTTTTTGCTGAATTTCTTTTGTTCTTTTAAAATATTTGTTATGTGGGATGGCTCTCTAGGGAGGAATATGGCGGTGGGAGGTGGACAAGGAATCTAGGTAATGAAAAACCAAAATATATCAATAGAAATCAATTGAAAGCATAAAAAGCAGGATGTACTATGGAGCTAGGTGGCACAGTGGATAGAGTGCTGGGCCTGGAGTCAGGAAGACTGTGTGACCCTGGGCAAATCACTTAACCCTCTTTGCCTCGGTTCCTCAACAGTAAAATGAGCTGGAGAAGGAAATGACAAACCACCCTAGTATCTTTTCCAAGAAAATCCCAAATAGGGACGTAGAGAGTCAGACACAACAGAAAGTGACTAAACAATAACACTGGAGAAAGCTCCCCTCTTTGTCCCCCTCTCCAGACTGGTGACTTCCTGCTTGGGGCTATTATTTTAGGAAGACTCCCAGCCATGTTCCCCCTTATGCTTGGATACTCTTTCTGGCCTCCTCTTTCTTCTTGACAGATAAATTTTCATCTTGGGAAAATTATGACCTGGAGGCTTCTCCTCTTTATTATCAACTCCCTCTTCAGGGACACATTTTAGGAAGGATTCCAGCCATGCTTCACCTCGTTCTTGTTTGGACTCCGTGAAAATTAAAATGATTATTTTTTTCTAAAAAGCAGCAAAGTCCTTTCTTCTTCCCTCCTTATTTGGGGTTTCAGTTCCCTTTTAACTAGTTTTGTTCTATCCTTTCCAGCTCCCAAATCATTCTCCTTAGCAGAGAAAACAGAAGTAAAATTGTCATTCTGATTTCTTTCTGTCACCTTTAGTTATAATTTCTTCCACACAAACAGCAGTTTAATACCTTCCTTAATATTTCTTTTGCCCCCAACATAGAAAAAGGAAGAAAGGAAGGAAGGAAGGAAGGAAGGAAGCGAGGAAGGGAGGAAGGGAGGGAGGGAGGGTAGAAGGGAGGAAGGAAGGAAAACTCTTTGTTGCTCATGGTATTCACTTCCAGTCTTAGCTTATTCTGTGCATTAGTGACACCTTGATCTTATTCTTTTTTTTTTTTTAATTTTTTGCAGGGCAATGGGGGTTAAGTGACTTGCCCAGGGTCACACAGCTAGTAAGTGTTTTGAGGCCGGATTTGAACTCAGGTACTCCTGAATCCAGGGCCGGTGTTTTATCCACTGCGCCACCTAGCTGCCCCCCCCTTGATCTTATTCTTATAGAACTGTACTGCACTGTTGTATTCATTCTCACTTATTTTCTCTGGCAGTATTAGCTATATATGTCTTCTATAATCTGAGTTGGTCAATGTATTCCCCAAGAAGAAACATCAGTCCCTTTAGTCAATCATTCCTGTCCCTCTTGATCAAAATAATTTCTGTTTGTGACTTTCAAATTTCCTGCATGATAGTTCCTCATTTCCCCCCCCCCCCGCTTTTTTTTAACAGACTGCTAATGTAGAATTTTAGGTCAGAGGGATACTCCCTGCCTTTTCCTCTGAATCCTTTGAAATTCCCTATTTTACAATTTTGTATGGGAAGCAGCTCATGCCTGACATTTTTCTCTCCTATCACCAACTCCAAATTTGAGTGGCCATTTAATACCAAGATCCTCTTCATTTTTGCTCCAACAAGAAGCTCCTCCTTACTGACCGTAGTCAGATCCAGAAGAGTGGTTCCTTTTGTTGCTTCCTGTCCCTATGGAAGAATGAAATTATCACAAAAGCAATTGATAATTTATCGGCTACTTTTCTTATGGCCAAGGGAGAGAGAAAGAGCAAACTGCAGGAGATAGTGACTTATTTGATGGCCTCCATAATTACTGCATCATTCCCTTGTGCCAGATTTATGATCTGCTTCCTAAGCTCTTTTGTGACTTTTGTCTGGCCATGAGCTTTGAGGAAAGCACTATTTTTGCTCTCCTGGTTATGCAGATGAGACAGATCTTTTTTTTTCCCAGAACCATTCATGGTTCCTTACCCTTGCCTTCAGGCTTTAAGTTTTGGGGCATCTTCCATGTCACCAACAAATGCATGCATGTTCTGAAGTGACTCACTTAAGCAATTAACTTAAAAAAGATCAGTGGGGCAAGGGACTCTGCTAATTGCTATGGAGGATATAAAGGCACCCTACCTTCAAACATCTTACTATACAATTAAGAACAGCAGGTATAAGAAGCTCAAGGCAAACTTATGCTGGACCACAGTTTTTAAATACAATCCTATCATGTCCAGTCAGTTTTAACCTTCATCTCCAAAGCTTCTGTCCACATTCCCACCCACCCCATACCTGCTTTGTTTGGGCCAATGTTTCAGGTACCTCCTAGCCATGTCTCATTCTTCTTCCTACTACCCAGCTAGCTTCTTAAACGCCTTGATAGCACAGACCATGCCATCCAGTTGTGGATCCATCATCAACTCAACTCTGTCATTTTTCTGGAACAGATGTGCCTAATCCACTCCCCTGTGGCTTCACCCAATAGCCATATAACATTCCAAATTAAAATTCCCTTCCTTGGTCACTATTCTCCTATTTATAACATCTCCTCTTATTAAAATATGAGCTTTTTGAAGCAAGGACTATTTGTTTTGGTAATCTTTTCCATAGTGATACATATAGTATATAGTGAGGACTTAATAAATTCCCATTCATTTATCCTTTCAACTTGTCTTTCCTATACTTAGAGTGAAGAATACTCTTTAGAAATGGGGGACTACCCCCCAAAAAAAGAAGAAATGGGGGACTAGCTTCAGGACATTAGTTTCTTTGGGAGGTGGGATCAGAATAGGTCCTCTGGGATATGGTGGGGGTCTTACAACAGATTCTAAAGCATCTGTTGCTTAAGAAATCTGTTAAGGTTTGTTGTTTGCTTAAAGTCTGGCTTATAGGCAGGTAGGTGGTGCAATGGATAGAGTGCCTGGCCTGGAGTGAGGAGGACTCATCTTTGCATTTCATTTATTTAGAATTTTATTTTTCAAAATTACATGTGAAAAAAATTTTGACATCAGTTTTTTTTAAAACTTTGTGTTCCAACTTCTCTTCCTGCCTCCCTCCCTCCCTCCTCCCCCAAGAACTCAAGCAATTCAATATAAGTTATACATAAGTAGTCATGCAAAACATCTCCACATTAGCCAGGTTGTGAAAGAAACCAGACAAAAACAAAACTTCAGATTGAGGAACTATCAAAAAAACAAAAACAAAAACCCTATGCTTCAATCTGTTTTCAGATACCATCAGTTCTTTCTCGATTGCAATTTTTATAAGTCTTTCAGAGTTATCTTGGATCATTGTATTGCTGAAAATAACAAAGTCATTCACAGCAGATCGTCTTACCATATTTCTGTTCTTTTGTATACAGCACATTACACTCTGCATCCATCTTTGCATTTCAAATCTGGACTCGGATATATACTAGCTGTGGGACCCTGGGCAAGTCACTTTCCTCTCTTTGCCTCAGTTCCTCAACTGTAAAATAAACTGAAGAAGGAAATGACAAATCACTCTAGTGTCTCTACCAAGAAAACCCCAAATGGGGTCACAAAAAGTCAGATATGACTGAAACACTAAACAACAGTATAGCTTTAGAGAAGTCAGAAAGGGATCTGTCCAAGGTAGATGATGCCACTTAAAACTATCTCTGATTCTTTCTTTCTCTCCCTGTACCTCCTTGTTAATATTTACAGTTGTAGTTTGCTGCTCCTGTAGAAAATGCCAGAAGTGCTTTCAAATTGCCTCATAAAAGAAACTCAATTTAGAAGGTCTTATTCACAGAGGATTTACGAGCTCGTCACAGTCTAGGAGCTGGGAGTTTTATTTTGACTCAGAGTTAGTTATGCACCCAAACCAACTGAGTAATTCCACCCCAGAGAGGGAAGCAGTTGGAGGTAAGAGCCTCTCAGACGCCAATGATTTTGCTCCTCAGCTAATGACATGCAGGAAGCACATCAGCAAAGGCTGAGCCAGGAGGCCCTGGGGCTTTACCCTTCTGTTGAAACTACACTGCACAGAGTCAGGAAGAAAATATTCCCATCAAGACAGTGAAAAGCTGCTGTGGAATGAACTCTAGTGTGAGGAGGGCTGGAGTGACAGAGAGATGAGATATTTATTGTGTTTTACAAAAAACCCCAAAAACCCACAGACTTTGATTGCCATATGGGAGACCCCAAACAAAATGAACATATATTTTTTCTTGCTTCAGAAGTGACTCAGTAAAGTGATTAATTAAGCAATTTTTTTTAGCTGTGCCAGGTACCATGCTAGGTGTTATGTGGGATATCAAGTCATCCTTCCCTTTAAAGACTGCAATTGAGTTGTGAAGGCAAGGTATAAGCATAGGAGAAACTAAATAAATCGCAAGAAGGAAAGAACAATAATAACCTTGATATCTATGTGTTTAAGTTTGCAAAATGTTTTTCTTACACCCCTGTGGGTACAAGTATTTTTACCACTATTTTACAGATGAGGAAACTGAAAGACAAAACATTGTATAGCTTAAACATCATAGCCAGAATTAAACCTAATTTTTCTGATTATGAGACCAGATCTCCCCCCGGCCCAACTTAAAAAAAAATTGCCCCTCACTGCCTCTCAATAAAGGCAACACTGAAAATATGTTTGTGATAAGTGGTCAAGTGTTCAGGGAAGAGAGAACATTTTGAGATTGAACGATCTGGTAAATTTCATTGAGAGAAAAAGATTTGGCTGGAACCTTGGCATGTGGGTAGGATTTGGTTAGGCAGAGAAAAAGGGGAAAGGTGAAATACAGGAAATCTAATTTTCCAATTTAGGGCCTTCAATCTGGCTTGTCTCTGAGAAGGTGGGGTTGATAAGAGGCACTATCATAGATCCCAGGACTATTTCAGGAGTCCTGTGGTCATTTTGAGCCAAAAGAAGAGATATATGCCAATAATTGGAAATATACAGGAATAAGAGAGAGTTTTGCAGAACTGTTCTTTAAAATTAAGAAAATAACCCAGACTATTATGCATATGGGTGGCAGGGAAGATAATAAGTTATATGTGTATTCCATAACACCCACTTTATCTGACCTCAGGCTTTTTAGTTAGCTCAACCATTTAGAAAGCAAACAAAATCCTGTAAATAATTCAATTGAATACAATAATCAGTGGTTAATGATCATGTTTTAGGTACTGAGGAAACAAGGGGAAAAATAATCCTTTCTATACGAAGTTTAGCAACTCCCTAAAATGATAAATTTCAGAGTAGTTTCTAATTTGCATTGGAAGAGTAAGTTTCTTCATTGGATGGTCCCTAGATGAGTGGAGTCAAAGGTCTAGCCCAAACAAACAAACACCCCCCCCACCAACTCCCAACTACCTTCCTTGGGTCTTCTGCAAGTATCTTAAATTATAAGATCTCTAAGGGCAGGTATTGTCCTGTAACTTGCTGGGCTTAGCTACTTTTGCCAAAAAAAAAAAAAAATAGACTCAATTTTTTACAGTGAGCTGCTAAGATCTGATAGGGCAAATCAGTGAGATGATTGTAGATTGTAAAGTTCCCATGGTCAGAGACTGTCATTGCCCTCATCATCAGGCATTTATAGAGCAACTACTGTGTACAATGCCCTTTGCTAAGAGACAGCATGGGAGTGAATGGAAAATTAGACCTGGACTTAATATCATGGTTTAAATCCTGCCTCTGGCTCTTACTAGCTATATGACTATGAACAGGTCAGTTAACCTCTCTTCACCTCAGTTTCTTTATCTGTCAAACAGGGACAATGCCACCTAAGATATGTCACGGAATTGAAAGGCTTGGATGGGATAATGTATGTGATTGTGCTTCACAAGAGTTATAGCACTATATAAATGTCAGTTATGAGACACCATCCCTGCCCTCAAGGAACATACAATCTCTTTGGAAAAATAGGACTTAAAATATAAAAAAATATAATAAATTAACATAAGCTATGTCAAATGACTGATAGTAATCATTCACTTTTCTACAGTGCCTTAAGATTTACAAAACACATTCCTTACAATCTCTCTCCAATGCATGGTCTTGACTCAGGCATGAAGTAAATTTGTGATGAGAAGTCAAATGGATGTTACAAATAGTAAGTCCTAAGGAAGAGAGAACATTTTGGGCTAGAACAGTCTGGAAAATTTAATTGAGCAAAAAAGAATTTGGACTGGACCTTGAAAGGGTTAGGTTAGGCTTGTTGTTCATCCTTCATTCTCAAAGAGGACCATGACATGGGGTAATGTCATGACTTGCAGTAAATTAGATTTAAGTGAGGGAGGGCTATGCAAGGTCACCAACTTTACTCTCCTCAGGATGACTGGAGAGGCCCTGGATGTATCTTTTTTTTTCTTAAGGCAATTGGGGTTAAGTGACTTGCCCAAGGTCACATACCTAGTAAGTGTATGAGGTTAGATTTGAACTAGGTCCTTCTGACCACAGGGCCAGTGCTCTATCCATTGTGACCCAATTTGGTTAGGCAGAGAAAAAGGGAAAGGTCTTCCAGGTGAGGTAATGTAAATCTAATTTTCTGTTTTAGGGCATCTGGTAGGGAAAGAAATAAGACATTCATAGGTCATTCAAGAGTTAACAAAAGGCAGTTTACTTAGCCATAGCAAAGAAGGTATATTCAACATGGATACTGCAACACTTAGCTTGGGTAGACAAGGTCTCTAAATTGAAATGGGTGTGGTCAGGAAGGCAGAGTGTGATCACTTATGGGGCATCTTCCAAATCTAAAGGGCTCTAACTCAATCTTGGTGGACCTCTTATGGCTTTAATGACCAGGAAGCTATTTCATTATATAAAAAACTGCCAAGTCAAGGGAGATGCAGATGCTGGTAGAGAGTGATCCTACTGTAACCACTATGGAACAGGTGGTGCAAACATTGTTATCTTTGTTCTACAGATGAAGCAGCCAAGAATCTGTGAGGTTAAATGACTTTCTTATAACCACAAAGCTAGCATCTGAGGAAGGATTTAAACCTTAGTCTCTTGCCTCCAAAGACTGTACTTTTTCTACTATAAGAGGCAGCCTCTCAGTGGTAGAGATTGAACAGGCCACAAGAGTTCTGTCATTCAACATTTGTTGATTTAATTTGTTATCTCCTTCAGAAGCAAATACAGTACTTGATACAGTAAACTGTTTTTGAATGAGAGGCAGGTGTTGTAGTGAAAAGAGCACCAGATTTGGAATCAGAGAACGTTGCTTCAAAGGCTGTCTCTACTACTCCTTCCTTGTGTGGTCTTGGACAAGGCACCTGACCTCTGGGACTCTATTTTCCAATCAGAAAAAAAGGAGTGTGGACTAGATTATCTCTAAGGTTCCCTTCCAGTTCTAAATCCTCTTCTTCAATTTGTAGGTATTTCCCAACCATCCTAAAAGGCCATACTGGATAATTCCCAGAGGAAGAAGAGGAAGAGGAACTTTATGACTATGAAATGTCTTGCAATGAGAATGATTAGAAGCTCTGATCCCCACGGCAGTGTTAGGGAATCTGTCTGGAAGTCCTTGCAGAGGTTTGAAGATTTCCCTCTGGAGAGTATCTGGCTTGTCTCCCTATAATTAAAAAGTGAGCTTCCAGCCAACTATGTTGCTCAGCTGAATCCTTCTTCTGTTCCCCAACCCTGCCCCTGGAGATCCTGCCATGAAGACATAATCCTGTATGTGATGACATTTCAATCTGGGCCTAAGAGGGAAGCACAGAAAATGTTTAATCAAAGCCTTCCCGAAGAAAGCTAGTGCCTGGGCAGGTAGGTTGCAAGGGATCCAGTGCTTTGTTGACACTTGCATTTTTTTCCTTGACAATTAACCAGGGGGAGAAATTAGACTGAAAACAATCAGTCTTTCATTCCTACTCTTAGTATGTTAAAGGTACCAAAGCTGCTACTCTGTCCTTCCACATGAGAAATGCCTTTGACTAGTCTGGGAATTAATGGTTTCAATCTTTGATCAGTATAGTGCTTTGTGGTGGACACAACAAAGAAATCCTTAGGACTAGTGGAGAAAATCTGTTCACCAAAGCCTTTCCATTGGCAGCTCAATTCCCAGCTCCATTTTGAAGCTTTTCTTGACCATTCCAATCCCCAGTGACCTCCCCTTCTCTGATGTCCTATAGTTCTCATTGTTCGTATTAATAGTGTGACCTTTATTGTGTACTAGGCACTATGTTTAAGTGATGAGGATGCAAAGAAAGGAGAAGACAATGTTTCTGCCCTCATGGATATCACATTCTAATGGGGAGACAAAATCTAATCAATTATGTACAAATAAGAGTGGTTTGGGCTCTGGGCTACTGTCTCAAATTTCAGTTAGTACTGCTAGGGTGGGTCATCCTCAGAGGATAGTTAGCTACTTCTATCCTAAATGTTCTAGGTCAAAACTGCGGGGACCAATTTTTAATTGGGGAGTGTTAGCTAAGCGGCTTGCCACAATATTGGGGCAAGGAAGGAGACTGGCACCCTACCTCAAAACAGAACAGAATTTATTTTAACAAGAATGAACTTTAAAGAAAAAAACACAAACAGGATCAGTAGGATCAAGGGAAAGGAAATAAAATGGGGAAAGGGAAATTATACAACCTGAAAAAATACCACCACCCAGGAATCAGCTGAGAATACACAGCAGAGCTCCTGTTGCCTTCCAGCTTCCAGCTAGAATGGTCAATTCTCCTCCCCAATCCCAGAAAACCCCACGCAGCCCCCAGCCAATTGGATGGCCACTCTGACAGTCACATGACTGCCCTCACTAGGCTTCCAATCATTATAATTTTGCCAGGCCTATGTAGGCGTCGGCAAGTGGTGATGATGTGAGGTGTCAGTGCCATGGCAACGGCTACAACCAGTGGGTGGAGCATCATGTGGTTTGCAGACCCCCAGGCCAGTGCTCGCTGAGGCATAAAAACCTCACGTAACAATTAATTCTTTACATAGGGGTAACCTTGTGGGATTAGTGGGTACTATGACACTCAAGTCCCCACTTCTGTGTTTCCTTCATTATCAGTTGATATCAATTAGCCTTCCAGACTTAGTTTTTGAAATAGATATTTACTAATTTGATATAGTAAGAACAGTTAGTATAAAACATCTCTCCTTCTCTTAATTAGAATCACACTCTCCTGCACATTCTAGGGGAATGTGAGCTCAATCTTTGAGAGAACACATGGCAAAGGGGTCCTTTACTCCCCTTAATGGGGCCCGTATGAAAGTCCTTTTAGGTTTGGTATAGCTTTCTTCTGAGGTCCTTGTAGAGTCCTGAAGCTATCTTTCCTCAGTGGAGGTGAAGGGGGAGAGCATCCCATGTATAGACTGTGAATGCCCCAAGGTCATATAGTAAGTATGTGGCAGAGCTGGGTCCCTGAGTGACTCCTTTCCATACTCCTCTACCGCATGGATCCACCTCTAGAGTAGGGTTTCTATTGTAATAACATATTCTCCTACTTAGCTAGGTAGGGTAGATTTTCTTTTGGCATGTCAATGTGAATAGGATAGTCTCTGTCAATTTCCTTTTCCACCTATATAACCTGACAAATAGAACCTTTACCTTAGAATGGAAGAAGAATATGGACTACTTGCCCCCTGTCAACTCTTCACTTCTGTCTGGCTCAATAGCAGCAGTTTTCTTTCACCATTCCAAACCCCAGGACCTCCAGACTAAGTTAGCTAGGCTGCCTTTCTTGTCTTCTTAGTAATACTAATGACCATTTACATTTATGCATCACTTTATTGTTTATAAAATACTTTACTTACATCTGTTTTGTGGGGTAGGTGAGATGAAATTGAGGGCTCAGAAAGGCATAATGGTAGAACAGATTGTGCCAAAAGGATTAGTCTAAGGGTCAAGTGATTTGTGTAATCTCCCATAGCTAGTAAGTGTCAGACCAAGGATTTCAACTCATCTTCTGAGTCCATGACAATAAGTGTTCTTTCCATTTCACTGTTCTGTCTTGGAAGACCTGAGTTCAAATCTGATCTCAAGCATGTTAGCTGTGTGAGCTTGGATAAGTCACTTTACCTGTTTGCCTTAGTTTCTTCATCTGTAAAATGGGAATAATAATAGCACCTACCTTCCACGGTTGTAGTGAGGATCAAATAAGATGGTAATTGTAAAGTGCTTAGTACAGTGCCTGGCACATAGTAAGCACTATATATATTAGCTATTATTATAACATCTATTACACCAGTAATAGATTTGAAAGATGACAAATTAGGTATAGTTACTGATAGAAGGACAGAATTAAAAAAAAATGAATGAACATCCTACACAAAGAGGATATTCAATATTGGAGAGGCACAAATCTGCATTATTATAGAACCTTAGAACTGGGAAGGATCCATGGAATAATTTAAAATAAGTGTTTTGTTTTACAGATGAAAAAACTAAAGTCCAGAGGTATGACATACATTATTGGAAGCCAAAACAAATCAAACATAGACATACTTGGAAAAGTCTAGGCAGGTACAAGAATTATCTAGAAATTATAATGGGTTACAATGACAAGATTCTGTAAGATATTACTGTGAACTTCCATGCTTCATGAAACTCTAATTTCTTCAGTTATGTGTTTTAAAAATTATTCTGGATAGACTGTGTACTTTCTAAAATTATTTGCTGCTTATAATATTAATGGCTATTCATATAATAATGACTATTGTACCCATTTTGGCTGTAAGTATTTATTATTAATTAATATAGAATATTAGTAAAGTATTGACTACATGGAAGTTAACACAAGCATAAAAGCCCTAGCACCATGTTGTCTTTCAGAGAACCAACCTACCCTGGCCTAGGAGCAAACAACACAGTGGGTCCAGGAAGAATGGCATCCTTTCTGTGTCAGCTTTTATCCTCTTTTGATAAAGGCGGTTCACTATACATTGACCAAAGCTAATTGGCTAGCATCATTCAATTTCATTGGTTGACATGATTTGAGGGTGGTCCAAATTAAAATGGGCTCTGCAGATGACACCAGGGCCTAATAACAAAGACCCCCTGAGGGGCAAAGGCAAAATCCAGATATGTCTGGTATAATTCCATCAGTTCACTGAGTTAGTCAAAAGAGTCTGTCTCCATTCCTTTTGTTCCCTTGGGTTTACCATGAAAGAGATTAGAACTTTCTCAAGAACTGAGTTTTCTGAAGTGTGGCGGGGAGGACTAAAACTGATCTGGGTCCTCCCCCAAAATCCATTATTAATAATTATTTTCTCATAGATATGGACATGTCCTTTACTGAGACAGATCACAGCTTATGTAGATATATTAGTCCTCCACCTGTAGCTATGAAACAAAACAAAATCATCACCTCTTGATCAACCTGGTGATCAACCTCTTTAAACTAAACTAGCATGGTCTAAAGCAACAAAAATGTTAGAAGTGCAGTGTTGGGGCAGCTAGGTGGCGCAGTGGATAAAGCACCGGTGCTGGATTCAGGAGTACCTGAGTTCAAATCCGGCCTCAGACGCTTGACACTTACTAGCTGTGTGACCCTGGGCAAGTCACTTAACCCCCATAGCCCCGCCAAAACAAAACAAAAAAAACAAAACAAGAAGTGCAGTGTGACATAGATAATAGAGAGCTAGCCTTAGATTTTGGAACATCTCATCTTTAACTCCTATTGACTATGTGTGAACCTGGTCAAATCACTTAAATTTTCTGCACTTCAGATTAATTACCTAACCATACAATAAAGGGGTTTGACTCCATGGCTTCTCTAGCTCTATCATCTTATGCATGTCATTATCTGGACTATACTGTAAACTATACTTAATGTTGTTAACCTGGAAATTAAGGAAATAATCAATATAGGAGAAAATAGGATCTTTAATTGGGGCAGAGGAACTATAGCTCATGGTATCACAAAGCAAGATGCTAGGAATACCCAAAGATGGGAACCCAGGACAGGGTATGTATGGGGTAACAGAACAAAGGGAACTAAAAGACTGGATAGAGGGACTTGGTGGGGATCAGTCAGTTCCCAGTAAATTTGTAGTTATCACTGTGAAGAGAAAAATGGAATGTAATTCAGGGATAATGAGTAAGCCATTTAAGAACAGTTCATTTTCAGTTCAATTAAATAAGCTTCAGTTACTATATATAAAACACTGTGCTAAGTCCTGTGGATACAAAGAGGTAAAAAAAATACAATCTCTACCCTCAAGAAACTTATAATTTGTTTTGGAGGAATGAAATGTATTACCCATTAATTACAAGCTAGATTATAATTAAAGACATGGGATAGGATGGAAAGACATGGGGGATTCTAAGAGGGAAGGATCAGTTTTTTTTTCCCAGGGAAGTAGGTTTGGATAGTGGAGATTAGGGAAGGCTTCACAGAAGAGTGAGCATATGATCTGGAACTTGAAAGAAGGGAGGGGCTTCAACAGAGATAGGGATAGAAGTTTTGATTGATCTTAAATCTGAACAAAGGGACCGAGATGGGATAGGGCAGGGCAAAAATGCGGTGGGAAATTAGAATATGGAAAGGAACAGAATTAACTAAGTAAGGCTTCAAAGCTAGTTTATTTTAAATTTATATAATAAAACAAACATTTCCATAACATAGTGTAATAAAAAAGATAATTGCACATGAAACTGCAAATGTACTATGTACAACTTGCTATTCCTTGAAAATATACAACAAAGTTAACATGTAAATTTCTTTTTTTTTTCCTTCCCTTCCCCACCTCTGCCCTAGAGATGGTCACCATTAGGCACACACACATATACGTAAATAAATTATTCTACACATACTTCTATTTATCAGTTCTTTCTCTGGATACAGGTAGCATCTTTCATCATATGTCCTTTACAATTAATTTAGGTATTTATAATAGTCAACTTATTCATTCAAAGTCATTCTGAAAACAATATTGCTATTACTGTACACAATATTCTCTTGGTTCTGCTCATTTTGCTCTTCATTATTTAGTGTAAATATTTCTATGTTTTCCTAAGATCATTTCTTATAGCACAGTTGTATTCCATCATAAGCATATACTACAACTTGTTCAGCCATTCTCCAGCTGATGAGCATGCCTGAAATTTCGGGTTCTTTGCTGTTACAAAGAGAGCTGCTATCAACATTTTAGAAAATATAGGTTCATTTCCCTTTTCCAGTAGTGGTATTGCTGGGTTAAAGGGTACAGTCATTTTAATAACTCTTTGGGCATAATTCCAGATTTCTCTCCAAAATGGTTGATCAGTTCACAATTCCACCGATAATGAAATAGTGTCCCAATTTTTTCTCATCCCTTCCAACATATGTCACTTTTCACTTCAATCGTTTTAGCTAAACTGGCAGGTGTAATTTGCGTTTCTCTAATCAATAATGATCCAGAACATTTGAAATTAGATTGTGGGAGACTTTGACTGCTACACTATGAAGCTTTTGATTGTAGTTGGAATGCAATGTAGAGTCAAGTAGATCCTGGATATAGGGAGACAAGTCTAGAGGCTATTACAGTAATTAGCCCAGTAAGAGTTGAAAAGACTTGAGCTAGGGTTGTGACAGTGAGACTAAAAAGGAGGCAACTGATGCAAGATAATTTATGGAAATAGAATGTTCAGAATCTGGACAACTGGTTAGATGTTAGAGGTATATGAAGGAAAGGGAAAAGTTGAGGAAGTTTTGAACCTCAGTGGCTGGTTAAAATTGTGGTACCATCCTCAGAAACAGGGAAATTAAGAAGGGCAGATTTGAGATTTGAATAGGGAAGTTAAAGAAAGAAAGGTTTCCAATGTGTGTTGTTATTACACAAAATAGAGCATTGGTTTTATGTGGAGACTAGACAGAGAACATAGGATAATAGGTATAATGCTAGAAGGTACGTCAGCACCCATATTATACAACTCTTTTCTTTCACAGATGAGGAGACAGAGGCTCAGAGAGACTGTGTGACTTGCCCGAGGGTACCCAGTTAAGTAAAGAATGGGATTTGAATCTAAATCCTTTACAGCCAATGCTCTTTTCCACTGTACCACTCTTAAACAGAGAGGAACAACTTCTTGAGTCTAAGAGAGATCAACCACACTCAGCTACTTGCTGATTGATAAATACTTCTGTTGTAACAAGCATATATGTAGCATGTGTGTTGCTTATGTCAGTTTTGTATATATGCAATAGATTATCTAAACTGGGATTGAGGGGGAAACTTTGATCTTGATCTTGTTCTCTCTCTCTCTCTCTCTCAAAATACACACACACACACACACACACGTGCACACACACACACACACACACATGCACATATACATCTATCTATCTTGGGAATCTTGCCCAATCCTCTCGAAGGGAAACCAATTCTTGTGTAGAGGGGAGTAGGAGAAGAGGACGTGAGAATGGCTGCTCTTTGACTCAGAGAGAGGGGTACCAGATTAGAATTATATTTGTCCTCCTTGATGTTTCTAGTCTAGTTAGGAAATTGATTTTGTTCTTAGGTTTAAGCTGCTTCAGTACTTCTTAAAAGGGAAAGAGTACAGTTGATGTCCTAAAGCTTAGCTCTTTCCCACCTAATGCTAAATTGTACAAAAAACCATCACGAATGGTGAATAATGAATAAACCCATTTATCCAAGTAGATAACAAACAAAACTCAGAGAAGCTAAACAGATTAGAATATATCAGACCATGCATAGAATGAATGACCTCTTCCACTGGAAGCTAGATATTTCAAGTCAACTGAGAGTCCCTGATCTTTTTCAAGGAGAAATTCCTTGAAGTTTCTAGGGAGACAAGCTGGAAATCAGGGACTTGCTGGGGAGCCAACTTTCCCCTAGATATTTATCTTCCAAAGTTTGCTTTCTTTCTTTCTTATTTCCTCCCCAAAGAGGGTCTGGAACCATGCATGTCTTCTCTTGAAGTAGGAAGTAAGAAGAAATTTTCTCCCCTCCTTACCTCCCATACCAACTCTGTCCCTCATATTTTCAAACAGCATGGAATTGTTACCCTTTTCATCAATCCAGAATCACATTTCATAAACAACAAGCATAAAGTCCCATAGGACAGCCCCTTCCTCAAACCATCTTGGTTAAAAGTTGGGTTATGGGGCAGCTAGGTGGTGCAGTGGATAAAGCACTGGCCCTGGATTCAGGAGGACCTGAGTTCAAATTCGGCCTCAGACAATTGACACTTACTATCTTTGTAACCCTGGGCAAGTCACTTAACCCTCATTGCCCCACCAAAAAACCCCACCAAAAAACAAAAATAAACAAAAGTTGGATTATAAATATTCTGTGGGCATAGGGAGCAGAGGCACTAGAGATACATAAGCTTTAGCTAGTTCATGCTTCCTGCCTTCAAGGATTCTACTGTATACAAATCCTCTTTGATGAGATAAAGCAACTCAAATGGTTTCTACACAGGAAAACTAAATGAAGAATTAAGATATTAGCCAAATAATTCAATTGTTTGAGACATTCAATCAGATCACATACATTCAGAGCAGGGATTTGGAAATTGTGGTATCTCAATTATTGTCGATGTGCTTCAGTTCTCTCTAGCCATAAACTATACTTGACCATTGCACACATGGGAAGCCCCAGGAATATAAGTGTACTTGCTACTGAGTGGCATGCTGGTGGGAAGGCTGTGCTGGGAATTCATAATTGTTTATTTCCAGCTATGGTCTGGGTGGGCCAAGGGCATAAATGTTGTAAGCTCTGCTATTTCCCTGAAAGAGGTTTCTGAGAGTCGATTCTGAGCCCTAAGCAATAATAGCTAGCATGATGTACCCTGACCATTTCTAACTTTTTAAGCTAAACAATTCTGCAAGAGAGAGAGAGAGAGAGAGAGAGAGAGAGAGAGAGAGAGAGAGAGAGAGAAGAATAAACCATTTGGTGAACAGTGTAAGCAGGGATGACCAAGTACCTCTTATTTGTGTTGTATACTTAGCATCTCAGAGTTAGAAAAGACATCAGGGACCATCTAGCTCATTTTATACTTGGAGCAGGAACTCTGTTGGCAATATTATTGACAACTAGTCATCCAGTCTTTTCTTAAACATCTAGGACTAACAAGTTAGTCCATTTCACTTTGGGGAAGCTTTAATCAATTCAATATTTCTCCCCTATGATCTAGTGATATAACTACTAACCACATACCCCAAAGAGATTTTTAAAAATACATACAAAAATAGTTATATGTACAAAATATTTATAGCAGTTTTTTTTTGTAGTGGTAAAGAACTAACAATTAAGGAGATGCCCATCAATGGGTGGATGGCTAAAGAAGTATGATATCTATTAGTGTGATCAAATACTAATATTGTGCTGTGAGAGATGATGAAAGGGATGATTTCATAGAAACTTGGGAAGGATTGCATGGACTAATACAGGGTAAAGTGATCAGAACCAAAAGAACCATTTAAGTAATAACAACGTTGTAAAGACAAACAACTTTCAAAGACTCAAGAATACTAATTCTGTGATCAGCCCTAATTCCAGAGAACTGATGATGATGCACACTACTTACCTCCTGACAGAGAGGTGATGGACTTCAGAGTGCATGATAAGACAGGCATTTTTGGAAGTGGCCAATGCAGAACTTGGTTCTGATTGATTATATATATTTGTTATAAGGATTTTAATTTCTTCTTAAAAATTTGGGGAAGTAAGAGGGAGAGAAAAATGCTTGTTAAAAATAAAATGAAAGTTTAAAAAGAAAATTTAAAAAGAAAGTGATTTGCTATGAAAGTTTGGGAGTTCATAAAGTTCATAAAGACTTTTAAAGCTGGAAGAGACTTACCGATCATTTAATACAACCTCACTTTAAAAAATTTATGCTTCTTTCTTGAGTTTTCAGCCTCACACAGTGGAGCTGTCTATAGCTGTCCTGCTGGGTTTAAGTGGGAAAGTCAACCTGACATTGATTCAACTCTACCATGGAAGTTAGGGAGGGCAGTGAGAAGAGAGAAGCTCACATGGAAAGGAGGAATGACAAATTAAAAACCTAGAAGAGCTAACTTTCCCACTATTGCTCTTCCCCTGAAAACTTGCATTTTTGCTTACTTAGAGCACACAGATATTACCTGTAATTTTTCATCATGTCTTCTTAATTATTTTATTTTATTTTGTTAGCTCTCTAGGACCCCTATCTAATGAAAAAGTATAATTTTGATTGCTAAAAAAATGAACTTAGATGCTCCAGCCAATATTTTTCATCATCATTACCATTTCTAGATAAATTTCTCAATAATGAAATTGTGCCTTTTATGATGATTCTGTTGAATAATGTGAACAAATAATTGTATCAGGGGTCAGAAGACATGGGTTCTAATTCCACCTCTAACACTAACCAGCTCAGTGATTTAGCCACTGTCCTTTTCTGGGACTTAGTTTCCTTATCTGTGAAATGAGGGCGGTTGGACCAGTCAATCTATCTCGTCAAGATCTAATATGTTTATGATTCTATGATTTATTTTTGATGTTATAGATAAATGACAACAAAGCAACCCTAAATGAACAAATACACAAAATATCTGGGACAACGCTTCTTAATCTATTTTTGTGTCCCAGACCCTTCCTTTAGCATTCTTGTGTCCCCTTGTCAAAATGTTTTCAAATTCATAAAATCAAATATATAGGACTACAAAAGAAACTAAATAAATTGAAATAAAATGTTTTTTCCCCATCCATGTCCAAGTACCCTATGAAATTTATCTATGGACCCATTGACCCCAGGGGTCCATAGACCCCATGCTAAGAACTTCTGTCTTAGGGGATGTCTGGTTCTCAGTGCAGTTCAATGCAGTCTCTTCTTTTTGTATCTCTAACCTAGTGATTAACTAGTCTGAGTCCATAGGAACTGGCAACCTGTGCCAATTGCTGTCTTTTATCTGCTATCAAGCCCTCAAAATTTGGCCTCAGTTCATTGTTCTGAAGTTTCTGCACTCCTCTATAAGGGAACTTGTTTCCTCAATTCTCAATCTTCAATGTCCTGTCACATGATTCCCCAAAGGGGAAGTAAAGGACTCATCCAACATACAATATTAATTAGTTATGGAAAAGGTAGTTTATTCTCAACCAGAAAAAAGAATAACTGAAGAATAGGAAAGAATCAACATTTATTAAGCAAACACCTAGTATGTGATTATATGCCAGGTAAAAGTGATTTACAAATAGTATCTCCTTTGATATGCAATAAAGAATCATAGAATGGAACAGAATCTAAAGGCATCTACATAGTGCAGTGAATAGAGCACTGAGCTTGGAGTTAGAAATTCCTGAGTTCACATCAGACCTCAGATACTTACTAGCTGTTTGACCCTAGGCAAGTCACTTGGTCAATGCCTGCCTCAGTTTCTTCATCTGTAAAATGAGGGTATTGAAATCTACTTTCCATAATTTGTGAGATTCAAATGAGATAATATTTGTAGAATTCTTTGCAAATTGTAAAGTACTATATAAATGCTACCTATTATGATCTAGTAACTTATCAGTACTAGCACAATTGGTTTGAAGAATAATATTCAAGTCTTGTTGGAACACCAACAGTTTCTTTCCAAGGCTACTGATTTGCCATTTTATATTTTACCTCTACTGAATACAGTTTGATCAAATACTGTTGACTCCCTCTCCAATGCTGACCCTTTCTTTGTCCCAAACTGGATTCTTGCTATTCTTGCTGCTTCCAAAATTGCTCTTGTCATGGGTACACAGGCCTTTTAGGATCTCTTGATGTTCATAAGGTGGATACCAGAGGAAGGAAAACAAAGTCAGAGACAAGGTAGCCAATAACCTCAAATATATAGCTGGTGAGTTGAGTCTATACTCCATTTGGGAAATCAAGGTATCCAGAGAACCCCAGCCTCACTCACCTAGAGGGAAGGACACCCCTCCCCTTCCCACAACAAAAGTCATTGCATCTTCTCAGTGGCTACCTCCAAGAGATGAAAAATAAGAAAATTGATTTTTCTTAACCCAGGTACCATACCTGGTGTTATTAGTGTTTCAAATTCATCAACCAATGGAGTGGGGTTAACTTAACCCAGCAATAGTCAACAACGAATAATTTGGAAATTTTAGAATGTTCAAATTTCTGTGTCTTCTCCAGGGTGTAGGCAGAGCTATCTATGGATGCTCCAAAGTGTGTATGTGTGTGTGTATGTGGAGTCCACTTGCTTGATTGGAATGCCCAAAGACAACACCCCCTTGGGGATGTTTCTATTCCACTTCCACTGATCTTTGATGTTAATAATAATGATAGAATGATCCAGTAATACTGCAAGATCCTTAATCAGCAAAGATTCCATTTAATTAAATTCAACTTTACACATGTTTATCAGACTCCTATATGTATACACACACATAATATATATGTGTATGTGTGTGTGTATATGTACATACATATGTATAATACACAGTGGGAGGGAGAATGAAAGGGAGAGGGAGATGGAGAGGAAGAGGGAGAGAGAGGGAGACACACACACACACACACACACACACACAGAGAGAGAGAGAGAGAGAGAGAGAGAGAGAGAGCGAGAGAGAGAGAGAGAGAGAGAGAGAATGCACTGTTCTGGGTCCCTGGGGGAGATAAAAATTTAGATAAGACAAAAACTCTGTCCTTATACAGCTTACAATATAAGTAAGGGGTATAATATACTTAAAGTATAAGTACACTTACAGAGATAACCATAATGCATAATGATAAATGCATGAGAAAAGTACAAAACATTAGTGATGTTTGAATGGAACACGGAATGGAACAGAATCTAAAGGAATTAAGCATAGTGCTCAACACATAGTAGGTGCTTAATAAATGTGCACTTGCTAGATATGTGAGGTTCTAGGATGAAGATGATTTCTGATAGAGAAGATCATGAAATGCTTCCTGAAAGAAATTTCATTTTATTTGAGTTTTAAAAGATAGTTAGGAATTCCATTGCCCAAGAGACGGAGAAAGGACATTTCAAACATGTAGAATACTGAGTAAAGGCACGGTGGTGGTGGTGGTGGGGTGGTGGTGGAGAAGCACAGGATGTATTCAGGATCCAGAGACTAGCTCAGTTTGTTTGGAACTTTGAGACTTCTCCACAGAAGTCCTCCTCTGATACCTCATTGTGGTATGCAGACGATGCTGAGTTTTCAAGGATTAATACTGACAGGGTATTAACTTGGGTAGGTGCAGCCATGATGGAAAGGCTTCACATAAGGTCCTAGTGAGAAATTGAACCTATTGTCTGTGGACCAGACTAGATAAGTATTTTAAAGATTGATACCTTTTTTTGTTTGTTTGTTTGGGGGAGGAGTCATTTTTTTTTTGTGGGCAATGGGTGTTATGTGTCTTGCCCAGGGTCACACAGCTAGTAAGTGTCAAGTATCTGAGGCTGGATTTGAATACAGGTCCTCCTGAATCCAGGGCTGGTGCTTTATTCACTGCACCACCTAGCTGTCCCTCATTGATACCTTTTATAAATTTACATACATACATCTATGTCTATGTCTAATCTCATATTAAAGGAGCATGCAATTCCCTGGAATGAAGTCCCTTGGAAAGGACTACAGAGCCTCTCAACATATATACACAACTACATAGTCATACATGTGTTTTCTTATATAGCACATTCATTTCTTTTTTAAAAATCCTTTTTTTTTTATCATGAATTTGTCAAACAAACAAGCACAAACATTTCCCTATATGAAGAACAGAAAAAATGTTTGCATGTAAAAAGTATATCACATGTATTCCTGAACATATCCCTCTACTTCCCTTCCCCAGAAAGTTTTCCCTTGTTACAAAAATTTTAAAGGAGTTAAAAAAGGATTTCAGCAAATCCAACCAACACATTGACTGTGTTTGAGAGTAAATTCTCTCTCTCACACCCATAGTCTACTACCACTGCAATGAAAAGAAGGAGGGATATTTTCTCATCTCTTTTTGGGTCCAAATAGGCACTTGATAAACTTTTGTTGAAATAGTCTTTCCATTTGCATTGTCATAATTCGTGTGTGTGTGTGTGTGTGTGTGTGTGTGTGTTTCTGGTTCTGCTGATTTTACAATTCACCAATTTACTCAAGTCTTTTCATACTTCTCTGGATTCTTCATATTTGTTATTTCTTATAGTGCAGTTAATATTCCATTAATTCATTTACAATATTTTCTTTAGCTTCTTGAGAATAGTGATTGTTTTGTTCTTTTTGTATTCCTAGTGCCTAGTAAAGTCCCTGGCATATAGTAGGGCCTTATATCTTACTTATTCATTGTATTATTTAGCCTGTTCCCAACCAATGAATGTCTACTTTATTCCCAACTCTTTGCTACCATAAAGAATATTCCTATGAATCTTTTGTATATGGGACCTTTATTTCTGTCATTGAACTCCTCTTGGAGTTCAAAGTTTTATATGTTTAGCAGTGCGTCTTCGGGTAAAAGTATATGGGCAGTTTAGTTACTTATCTTTTGCACAATTACAAATTGCTTTCCAGAAGAGGTGGACCAAGAGACAATTCCAACAACGGTGTGTTACTGTGTCTGTATTTCTGCAGTGCCCCTAATATTTACTTTTGTCATCTTTCCCCACCAAAGAATCCTCACTTTTTTCACATATATCCACCTGATGTAAGTATTCTTCCTCCCTGAGTCTTTGGGTTGGCCCAGAGGTTCTTCCTTTTGGGGATGGAATATTTTAGTTTGTCTTCCTTTACGCTCACAATAATTTCTGAAAAACAATTCTTAGTGATAAAGCAAGAATCTTTTGTTCCATCAGCTCCAACTCAACAAAGGGCTTAGGTTTAGGAGCACACTCACCTAATTGCCTTGTTACAATTGCAAATAGGTTATACTTAGTTTGGTTGTGATGGCAACAGAATATTCTACATATTTCAAATTTCTGGTCTCTGTTTTCCTCCGTGTGTGTGTGTGTGTGTGTGTCCACATGTATAGGTGGTATGTATATGAGTGTATGTACATATATGTGTGTGTGTGTTTTTATTTTTATTTTTAAATTTTCTTCCAATCCCTGGAAATCTCACTCTAAATAATTTAGACAAAATGGGAAAACTAAAACCTTAATATTCAAATGTTTTAAATCCCAAGAAAACCTTGAAAAGACCCAAGCATCACTTTCACCTTCATTCTTACTTCTTCCTTATTATCATCATTGGCCTTTATATTGCCCATCCAAGCCTTTTTCTATCCAGTTAACTTATTTAATCAGACCCTTTCTAAGAACTTGATTGCTCCTACCTCTAGGCCATTGGAACTAGGTACAGTAGTTTTGTTTTCTGTCTAAGGCAGGTTTCCCTATTTCACATTTCTTTTGTCTCCCATGCTTTGTGATAGATAACCCAAGTCTTCAGCTTTAGACTAGAGCCACTACCAGCAGGGGAGGTTGGGACTGTGGTCACATGTGCCAATATCTGTGGGGATTTGTATTCTCATCCCAGAGACATGCCTGCTTTCTTATCTCTTCCCCCACAGCAAGGCTGTGGCCATTTAACAGGCTCACTCTCTTTCCTGTACCCCAGGATGCTTATTCCCAGGGTTCTATGGCCATCCTATTTCTCTCCCAAGTTCTGCATATCCACTTGGGTGGACTGCCCTCAGGAGCTAACTGGTCTGAGAATTCAACCATGGGGGACACCAAGTATTGTGGAGGATAATTGGGGGTAGGGAATATCAGTAGGAAAAGTCCTCTCCCAAACAGAGTAAATTTAGCCTGGCTAGGTGCATTGTCTAGGTGTACTATCTAGATGCACTGCTGGGAGATGAGAGTGATGAGTAGCATGGAAATATCAGGAGATGAATGCTGCCAGTTCTCTCTCCCCCTAAAAATAAGTGATGAGCAGGGAGAAGGAGGCAAAAGCAATAAACACCATCCTCTTTAGTACCTACTTTCATGGGAAATTCAGCCCTACCCCTCTCTAAGCCTTATTCTCCTACCATGTTCTCCCTTTCCATACTGACAATTGTCTTTTTTGTTTGTTTTTATTTTTTAATATTATCTAATTTTTTCTAATTACATATAAAGACAATTTTCAACATTCGTTTTATAAGATTTTGAATTCCAAAATTTTCTCCCTCTTTCCCTCTCCTTCCCCCACCCCAAGACAGCAAGCAATCTGATCTAGATTATACATTTACAATCATGTAAAACATATTTACATATCAGTCATGTTGTGAAAGAAGAAACGGAACAAAAGAAAAAAAAACCCAAAACAAAGAAAGTGAATCTAGGTTCCTTTGATCTGCATTCAGTTTCCATCAGTTCTTTCTCCAGATATGGAGAGCATTTTCTATCATGAGTCTTTTGGCATGGACAATTATATTCTTGCTATTCTTTGTAGATGACATTCCATGCCCTGATTCAATGCCTTTTCATCAGCTATCTCATGCATAGAATGTTGCCCCTCATCACCTCCATCTTCAAGATGGCTTCCTTCAACACTAAGCTCAAATCTTACCTTCTATAGGAAGGCTTTTTTGGTTCCTCCATTTCTTCCTGTTTCTTCCTTCTAGGATTTCCTCCTATTTACACTCAGTATCTTGTATGTACAGAGTTTGCACATCGTCTTACCCATTTGTTTTTTAAATTATTTGTGGCTAAACTGTGTTTTCTAAAATTATTGATACTTATATATAAATGGCTATTGCACCCATTTTGGAACTAAGAATTTATTATCAATTGATATCATATATATCAGTAAAGAATTTACTACATGACAGCACACACAGGCAGGAGAAAAGCTCTAGGTGCATTTTGTCTCTCAGAGAGATAGCATGTGGTCTCAAGGTCTAAGAGGAAGAGCTCAAACCAAGCGACTGCATTCTCAGCCAAGAGAGGGGCAAAGCATGAGCCAAGATAGCGACCCTCTCATGGTCAAGGCTTTTTATCCTCTTTTGAAAGAGATGGGTCATTATACATTGATCAAAGCTAATTTGTTAGCATCATTAAATTCCTTTGGTTGACATGACTTGAGGGTGGTACAAATTAAAATGAGCTCTACAGATGACATGAGGGGGAAGTGTGCAAAAGACTCTCACTGAATGGCAAAGGGCAAAGTCTAGGTGTGGTACAATCCCATCAGTTCTTCAATGAGCTAAACAAAAGAATCCTTCTCCATTTCTTTTGTTCCCTTGGGCTTCCTGCAAACAAGATTCCATTAAAGAATTGGACTTTCTGGAGGGGTGGGGGTAGGGAAGAAAGTGACTGAAACTTGGTCTCTGAGTCCCCAAGAAATTCATTATTAATAGTTATTTTCTCACACCCATTAGAATGTGAATTCCTTCAGAACAAGGACCATGTTTATGACCCGGTATGCCAGAACTTAATAAATGTTTGTAGATTGATTGAACAATGGTCCATAGGCTTCACCAGATTTCCAAATGGGTCCATGACACAAAAAGGTTGCGAACCTCTGTGATAATCTCTAATATTCTTCCCCCCCGCCTTTTTTTGTGGGACAATGAGGGTTAAGTGACTTGCCCAGGATCACACAGCTAGTAAGTGTCAAGTGTCTGAGGTCGGATTTGAACTCACATCCTCCTGAGTCCAGGGCCAGTACTTTATCCACTGTGCCACCTAGCTGCCCCTCTAATATCTATTTTTTTTTGTGGGGCAATGGGGGTTAAGTGACTTGCCCAGGGTCACATAGCTAGTAAGTGTCAAGTGTCCAAGGCCAGATTCGAACTCAGGTACTCCTGAATCCAGGGCCGGTGCTTATCCACTGTGCTATCTAGCCGCACCCCCCTCTAATATCCTTTTAACTTCTAAATTAATATGTCTTAAGTAGCAAAGCCAAAATTATATCTGCTTCTAAATTCAAAGTTTGATCTTGCTATGATAGATAGCTAGCATTCATATAGTGTTTTAAGGTTTGTAAAACACTTTACATTTCTTAACTTGTTTGGTTCTTGCAACAACCCTGTGAAGCATATGTGATTATTACCCTCTTTTTGCAGATGAAGAAACTAAGGCTGGGAGAGGTTAAATGATTTGCCCAGTATTACACAACTATTTAGTCAGTTTTCAAACTCAGGTCTTTTTGCCTTTAAGTCCAGCAGTCTAGGCACCATATCACATATTTCAGACAGACTTCCAACTTTTGCATACTCCTTTTTTTTTTTTTTTTTTTTTTTGCTGGGCAATGGGGGATAAGTGACTTACCCAGGATCACAGAGCTAGTGTCAAGTGTCTGAGACCAGATTTGAACTCAGGTCCTCCTGAATCCAGGGCCAGTGCTTTATCCACTGTGCCACCTAGCTGCTCCCCTAACTGTATTTTATTCCAAAACTCCTTTATCGTTGTTATCCACACCTTCAATGATAATGGTTTTGTAATTTGCTTTAACAGTTGTCCTCATGCCAATGGGGAAGACCCTCTGGATATCTCCCTTTGTCACTACTTTCCCTTTTCCCAAGCTATCAGTTATAGTGAGAGAAGAAATACAATGTGTACTGCTGCTAGCTTTTTGAAGGTCCTCTGTTTGCTTGAGTTGGTGGCCAACTTGCTTGAGTCAGGTGTGCCGAGATTAAGCTTCTTTCCTACCATCATCTCTCCTTTTCAGAATCTGGTTTAGGCATTTCAACAGATAGATAGATTTTACTCCAAACTTTGGTGATAATTCTGAAATTTTTTATTTTGTAGAATTATCTCTTTCTTTTTCAGAGTTCAGATTGAGAGACTCCCAATATTTCTTAGAAATATGGTCATTGTTTGTTGTTGTTCATCCTTTGTTCTCAAATTGGACCAATGGTATAAAGAAGGTGATGTCTTGATTTGCAAGTGAATTGGATTTAAGTGAAGCAGAGCTGTGCAAAATCATCAACCTCACTCTTTCCTCCAGAGTCATCGGGGTCCAGTGCCAAGACAACTTGTGATGGCCCCAGATGCAGTGGAAGATGTTAGCCTTTTTTCAGGAATATGGTCATATGTTTAGAGGAAGGGAAATCAGGTTATCGAGTCTAATCCCTCATTTTGCAGATGAGAAAACTGAGGCCCAGAGAGGGGATGTGACTTATCTAAGGTAATACAGAAGGAGAGTTGAAATTATAACTAAGGTCTTTGGATCTTAAATTCAATACCCACTACACTATGCTACCTTGTTTACTAGCTTATAAACTCCATGAAGGCAGAGATTAGAATCAGGTTTAAATCTCAGTGACTATAGTAAGGTCTTTACCTCTTTAATGTGTTTTGCTCATGTCAATGACACTTGCCAATATGAGACAGCTTAGATGTGGCTTAAGGGGAGGCATGAATAGATGTCTCTACAATGTCCTCTGCCCACCTTTAATATCATTAATCTAGGTAAGATTCTTGATTAGCTCCTGATTATTATCCCTTAACAGGGAAGGAATGTCCCAAGATAAACATACAAGTCTAGACACTCCAAATGTTAGTTCTTCATTGAATAGATATAGTAAATAAACTCATTTATCTGAGCCAATAGCAAACAGAAATCAGAGAATATGAGAATATATACCCAGACAACATGTTGATTGAACGAGATCTGTTATTGGGAGAAAAATATCTTAGGGCAGGGGACAGCTAGGTGGTGTAGTAGATAAAGCACTGGCCCTGGATTCAGGAGGACCTGAGTTCAAATCCGGCCTCAGACACTTGACACATACTAGCTGTGTGACCCTGGGCAAGTCACTTAACACTCATTGCCCTGCAAAAAACAACAACAACAAATCTTAGGGCAGCTAGATGGTACAGTGGATAGAGTATGGGCCCTGGAGTCAGGAGGGCCTGAGTTCAGATCTATCTTCAGATACTTATTAGCTATGGGACCTTGGGCAACTCATTTAACCCTCTTTGCTTCAGTTTCCTCATCTGTAAAATGAGTTGGAGAAGGAAATTGCAAATCATTCTAGTATATTTGCTAAGAAAACCCCAAATAGAGCCATGAAGAGTTGGATATGACTAATCAACTAAATAACAACAAAAATATCTTAGCTCAACCAAGAGGGTCTCAGATCTTACTCTAGAGGAAATTCCCTAAAGTCTGTAGTAAAGCAAGCTGGGGACAGGGACTTGATCAAGGTGCCAGGTCCTCTATGTGTTATATTTTTTCTTGGGGCTTTTCTCTTCTTTTACCTCTTCTTTTTTCTCTTCTTTCAGGGACCTGAAGAGAATCTGGAACCATAAGTCTTCTTTCTTGAAGCTGAGAGCCTTAATGACCAAGATCCCTCTTCTCTCAAGCTCTGTCCAATTCTGCCTCTCTGCCCTTTATGTAGAATATATTAATGAATTCTCATGCAAATAGACTTGGAGCCTGGGTTACAGGCAAAAGAGAGACAATAACCCCTGTAATGCCTTTCTCACAGCACTGTTGTAAAGGTCAAATGAGACTGTTAGGTAAAATACTTACTGTTGGGTAAAGCACCTTTAAGCACTTTGTAAATCAGTTTTTGCACTCCATCTCCAGCCTCAGTGACTTTGCACAGACAGGCTCCCTGCCACCCCCCACCCCACATACTTTCCTTTCACCTCTGCCTTTTAGATTCCTTAAAGACAGCTCACTTGACATTTTATACAGGATACTTTCCCTAACCCCTTAAATTGTTAATTCTCTCTCCCTCCTCAAATGGTCACGTGTACATAATCACCTGTTTTCATGTTGTATCCCTCCCCAGTAGAATCATCATTGCTTTGCCTTTATGTCCCCATTGCCTCGCACAGGTGCCTGTGGGTTGGATTAAAACAAACAAAAACCCTCTTAGGATGGATAGTTATTTGTGTCTTCCCCAATAAGTAGTATACCATACTATATACTTAATAAATTATTGAATTGCAAGGACATTCCATTTTTTCATGATGATAATCCTAGGATGGAGAGATGCACCCTTGTTCCCAGAATAAAGATGAGGATTAATTGTTAGACCATAGTTATTATTTGACCTTGTTTTATTCCTCTCATCCAATAAGCATTATAATCTGTATTCTGACATTACCTCAAGGGTCAGGGAAGTTATCAAAAAATGCACAAAGAATCTTTCTTCCCTTCTGTGCACCAATTGTCTCTTCCTGACTTGGAAGATACAAAGACATAGCTATTGTAGTCCCTGCTCTCAAGGTATTTATGCTCTACTGGATTGCTTGGACTTGAAGAGAAGTCTGCCAGCCCTACCATTTGCACAGCCCTGAAGAGGAAGAAGGACTAGCACAGGAGCAAACCACATGTACTAAGGAGCAAGGCAGCATAGAACCTTAAGGTGGAAGAGCCCATTACGTCAGTGAATAATGTGGCAATGCATGTGGTGGGTGGGATCAGGAGTAAGGGGAAGTTAGATTATCTAGCAATCTTGTGATACTATATATCAGGCTTTCCCATGCCTCTTACCCTACTCTGCTCTCTAAACCCATGATTTAGACCTGTGACTCATCTGATCCCCTGCAACATAGATTAATTTTCCCTTAAAAAATATAAAAAGCTGTCCCCCAACCTAACTGGCTCTGTTGTTTGAGATCCTTGTGGCCTTAGAGTATAAAAGAGGCTTCTGGGTAGCCCGGTGGTTACAGAGATTGGCCTGGAATCAAGTAAACCTGAATTCATACTCTAGCCTTGGACACAATATCTATCACTTAACCTCGGTCTGCCTCAGTTTCCTTGAGTGTAAAAATGGGGATCATAATAGCACCTAACTCCCAAGGTTGTTGTTAGGACCAATTGAGATAATATTTGTAAAGTGTTTAGCACAATAGCACATTTATAGAGTACACAGTAGGTGCTTTATAAATGGTATTCCCTTCCCTTCTCCACCTTTGTGGAGTCCAGGCTCCTCTGACTTGGGGATGTCTGAAGACCTCTGAATCTCCACGCACTGCCCTGCTTACCAGACTCATTTGACAAAGCAGTCCAAATCTATTGAAAGCTTGTATAGCTCTTAAAGCAAATTAAACCTTCTGTTAAAAGTTCAGTGACATATAAGTGTCTCATTTCCTTCCAACATTGAACCTGAACTACTCTCCTCACCCCCCCCCCTTTTTTTTTGGTGGGGCAATGAGAGAGTTAAGTGACTTGCCCAAGGTCACACAGCTAGTTAAGTATTGAGTGTCTGAGGCCCGATTTGAACTCAGGTCCTCCTGAATCCAAGGCCAGTGCTTTATCCACTGTGCCACCTAGCTGCCCCCTGAACTTGAACTACTAAGGATGTTGTAGGCATCAGACTGACTCAACAAATCCTGAATTTTCTTTAGCTATGAATTTTCACAGAGAAAGTGTAGTACCATTCCCTGCACACCTCCCCCCCCCCCCCCAAAGCTGGAGAGTTGATTAATTCCCTAGCAATCCCAAATTAAATAGAGCAGGGCAATAAATGGGAAGGAAGGAATGCATAGATCCCCATTTGAAGAGGAGAGAAAGTTTTAATGAATACCTATAGGCTCAGGTATGAGTCCATTAGTATTTTTTTTGGGGGGGGGGGGAGTCATTAAATAAAACCTTTAGTATATATAGTTGTTTGAGTGCTTGTAGTGGGCCTCAGGGTCCCTCATGGAAGTGCAAAACAAAACAGCTATTGGTATCCCCAGGATTTGCATTGCGGTCATGGCACAAACTAGGGAGGTTTGTGAGAGGAAGCATACTTTAATGCCTTAAGGCATGCCTAAACCCAACAGATCAAACACCAGGAACCAATTTTCCCACTGATTAATATTAGGGGTGTCATGTAGATAACATGAATAATAAGAAATAGTATTTCTACAACACTTTAAGGTTTGCAAAGATATTTACAATGATCCCATTTGATTCTTACAACAACTCTGGGAGGCAGGTGTTATTACTTTCCTCATTTGACAGATGAGGAAACTGAAGCAACCAAAGGTTAAGTAATTTGCCCAGGGCTAGGCCTGATTTGACCACTTACTTCTTTTTGACTCAAGGTCTATTCCCTGTGCTATCTAGACACTTAGGTAGATCATTGTACTAGTAAGGGCAATTGAACCTCCCAGTTTCTGTATGAAGTTGATATGTGTGATTTATTTAGAAAATAGAATCAAGTTTATTTACTAATTAATTCAAAAGCCATTCATGAAATTCCAGACATACATGATTTTAAGAGTAACCATATCAATGGGAGGCAGTAAGATGCTGAACTTGGTCCTGAATTTAGAATCATGGGTTGGAATGCAAATCCCTGCTCTGTCACTTAAAACTTTCATGACCTGCCGTGAATCACTTTACCTGTTAGTGCCTCAGTTTCCTCATTTGAAATATGAGGAAGTTGTACTAGATGGCATCAAATTCCCTTTGAGCTTTAGAACTATGATCCCTTTCATCTTTGATGATTGAAAGTGTTATTTTTCTAAAGTACTAATTGTAATGGTGAATGTATGCACCACCTGGATTTGATGGAGCTGCCTTGTTGTCCAAGGGGGTTTTATGAAACCCTGGATTAATGGGAGCAAAATGCCCTCCAAATGAACTCCAAACAGAACTCAGATAGCTAGCAGATAAATCCCTATCTGCTGATTTCTTTCCCCAGGATAGTAAGTCCCTATCTTGCAAAAACAGCTGGGCATCTTCCTTCTTGCCAAACCCCACTATTTGGGAATCATATAATCTTATTATAGTATTTCTGTTAAGTCAAACTATCAAACTGATTGGTAGATTGCTATTTCCTAGATTCTTTCTATAACTGAAATTGTTAAACTGATTTGCATTATGACCATTCTTGTCATAGTTTTTGCTTTTAGGTTGATTTGTATCATGCTAAAGAAAATGATAACATCCTGTAACAAGTGAGCAAAGAAACCTCATATGCCCTCAGAAAGAGGGAGTCTTTGAGCTCCTTCTTTGGAAAGGGTCTCTGCATGATTCATGCTTGCTTGTTTTTGGGACAAATAAACTGGTACTATGTTTTTCCTGTCTGTCTCTGATCTGGTTTTTCCTGTAGGAAATGTTATGAAAAGAATATTTTCTCTGATCTGTTTTTTCTGTAGGAGACAGGCATAAAAATAAAATTTGACATAATCAATCTCAAAAGTTGATCAATAAAAATCACAGGCATTTAAAATATACAAGCTAAAGAAACAGCATTTTCAAACTCCCCCCCCCCTTTTTGTGATAATGTGATTATAGCTAGATATTGTGAGCTAGGAGTTCTAAATTCACAGTCTAGTGAATCTCTCACCATTGGTTGAAGAAGAAAGATCACACACTGTGGATTTGTTTGGAATATTAAAAATCAAATTGACCATTTGCTGCACATAGCAGAATGAGGGTTTTTTTTTTTTGGCTTGGTTCTTCCCGCGCCCCGCCCCTCCCCCTCCCCCCCCCTTTTTAAAAAAAATATTCCCCAAATCCCATAGGCTAATCTTGAACAAATTTAATCTCTGCCAGGAGGGAGCACAATGGTCAGATTGTGCAACAGTTAAGGAACTCAGTGTCTGTTCAAACATACAAAGAAAGAGTGGTTTGGTTGTTGAGTTTCAGTATTTATTGAGCTACATCACCATTTTTCGAGGGCACCCCCGCCCCCCCTCCACTCCAGGTGCTAACTGCCTTGTAGGACATATAGGACATACATTTCTATCTTGTAAAGACAAGCTTAAAATCTTTCTAGCCAGAGGGTCCAAATGTGAGTGATCATCATGTACCTTAACCCATTCATTTTTCAGATGAAGGAACTGTGACCCAGCAAAGGTAAGTGCAGAATAGGTGAGATTTTCTTTCCAGGTAACTTTCCATTTTCCATCAGTAGCTTAGCTTGGTTTTGACTCCAGGGAAAATACTGTCTCCTCCATGATAGCTGGTAGAGCTGATTACCTGAAATCTCATGGCCATGGAGAATGACTCAGTTTTTGATATTCAAAACCTCAGCTCCCTCAGTTTCCTTTTCTCCATGATTGGAAGGTTGGAATAGTAAACTTCTCCCCAAATCTTTTATAAAGGGCTCAGGACTTTCAGAGCATTCCACATAACTCTCCATTTTCCATTAGTAGCTCAATGTGTTTTTGACTCCTCTGAACATCAGGCTCCTGTTCTGGGTACCCTTTGGTACCCCTCTTCCCCTTTTCAGCTTTCTTTTGTGTGCCTTCCCCTGTTACTCTATAAACTCCTTGAGGGCAGGGACTGTTTTTTTTTTTTCCCTTATGTGTATCTCCAGTTCTTAGCACAGTCCCTGGCACATAGTAGACACTTAATACATGTTTATTGAATTGAAGCACAACGAGGTAGAAAAGCCATTGAATTTGAAATTGGAAGACTCACATTCAAATATTTACTGATTCTTACCAGCTGTGTGACTTTTAGCACATCAACCTATTTGGATCTCAATGTCCTCATCTGTAAAATGAAAGAGCAAAACTTGTACTATCTACTTTGCAGACTTGTTCTGAAAATCAAATGAAATATTAGATACGGAATGTATTCATAAAGTGTTTTACAAACATGAGTTACTAATATTTAATAAGTGATGTAGGGCCACATAGCTATTTGGTGGTAGATCCAGGAGCAGAACCTTGTGATCACTAGTAAAGCACTCTTTCTTTTATGCAAAGCTTGAAAAACCTAGACTAACCACCAACACCACTCTCTTGTTTTCTACAAAGGTGGTTACCAGTGAATAGTGTTCAGTGTCAAACAAATTGAGGGAATGCAACCTGTTTTTTGAGGCAAAAAAATAAGCTGACTGGAGAATTGTTCCAAGGTCTCAGGCTGTTCAGACAAAAGGAGATCCTACTGCTCATGAGATGATAGGCAAGGTAAAGAATGTCAGTCAGCTCTTAGCAAAGTTGTAAAGTAACCACCTTTCCTTTTGGTGTTCCAGCCCCCATCTTTCCAGGTACCTCAGTATCACTTTTAGCTAGCTGCCACACAATCTCAGCTAAGGTTTCAGCTTTAACTATTATACCTCCAATATCATTTCCATGATCTCTTGGAGACTGGAAAATGTTTAAGATTAAAGGAATTAATTATTTTTTAAAAGAATATTCTATTTTAAAAATAATATTTCATTCCCCCACCCAATTACATGTTAAGAGAATTTTTAACATTTAAAAAATTTTTTGAGTTCCAAATTCTAGACCTCCTTCCTTCTACTCACCCTTCCTTCCCTGAGATGGTAAGCAATCTGATTCAGGTTATATAAGTGCAATCATATTACATATTCTTATATAAGTCATTTTGTACTAGAAAATTTGAACAATAAAAAAATACGGATTCTCTGGAGCCATCTAGTCTAGTGGCAAGATATAGATCAAAAGAACTGGAGAAGGCCCTGGATGCAGTGGGAGGAGAGAGTAAAGCTGGTGACTTTGCACAGCCCTGCCTCATTTAAATCTGACTGATTGCAAATAATGACACCCTCTCCCCATGTCATGATTCTCTTTGAGAATGAAGGACAAACAACCACCAACATTCTATGAGTAAGAGCGGTCCTGCCGAGGACCCAACTGGCAAGCTCCACTTAGACAATGCAGCTTTCTTTCTTTCTTTCTTTCTTTCTTTCTTTCTTTCTTTCTTTCTTTCTTTCTTTCTTTCTTTCTTTCTTTCTTTCTTTCTTTCTTTCTTTCTTTCTTTCTTTCTTTCTTTCTTTCTTTCTTTCTTTCTTTCTTTTCTTTCTTTCTTTCTTTCTTTCTCTCTCTCTTTCTTTCTCTCTTTCTTTCTTTCTCTCTTTCTCTCTCTCTCTTCCTTCCTTCCTTTCCTTCCTTCCTTTCCTTCCTTCCTTCCTCCCTCCCTCCCCCTCTCTCTCCTCCTTCCTTCCTTCCTTCCTTTCTTCCTGCCTTCCTGCCTTCCTGCCTTCCTGCCTTTCCTTCCTGCCTGCCTTCCTTCCTTTCCTTCCTTCCTTCCTTCCTTCCTTCCTTCCTTCCTTCCTTCCTTCCTTCCTTCCTTCCTTCCTTCCTTCCTTCCTTCTTTCCTTCCTTCCTTCTTTTTCTCTCCTCTCTTCTCTCTTTCCTCTTTCTCTCTCTTTCTCTCCATGTAGGGAAAAATAAAACAATAACAACACTTTCTATGAAGGCCAATGAATGTTAAAGAAAAGGATTTGAGTTCGTTCCAACTGGCTCAATTCAACTTGTTGACCTAAACATTTGTGGATGTTACACTGTGAATTCCTTTCATGTATGAGTTGGACTAGATAGCCACTGGAATCCCTTCCAGGTCCCAAATTCTGTGATCATGTGATTAAATCATAGGTGGACGCCAGTTCATAATTATCTCCCTTCCTCTGAGATTCTAATTGCTTTATTTCTTGTACCACACAATGTAGGGTATAATTAAATATTATTTTCTGTTCTATTCGGTTTTATCTGTTAGCTTTGTCTCATCACCCAAACTGTAAACTCATCAAGGGCAGCCCTATGTCTTCTTTACCTCCTATATATTCCACAGTGTCTAGCATAGGGTAGATACCCATCAGATTCTTAATAAAGACCCCTTGGCTGATTGCTATATTGATTGCATTGGATATTTTCCCCAACCTGGAAGCAGAAGGAAGAGACATAGACATCTGTCACCACTCACTGAGTAGATGTGCTCTTTAATTTTGCTGGCGTTCTTTAATTGACTCTATTTTTCTTGTTCTTGGTTTTTAAATGGGGGTATTAGAAGTTTATGTAGCACACTGAGCCTCTGAATCAGGAACAGTTCTTAAGAAGGATTCCTTGTACATCTGGGGAGCCTAAAAGCATTTCTTTATTAAAGTAAGATGTTAGCACAGGAACAGTGCATGAGTGATATTTAATTGTCAATTTGTTGCTGTAGCAACCCCACAAACAGCAATACACGATGGGTGGTAGGAAACCATGTTACAGAAAGCCAAACAAATACCTGTTTTAACTAGTTCCCTACTGGCCAGTGTCTTGCCAGGAATCAACTAGGCAATTTTATGTCTCTATCAATATAAAGCCTAAGATAACTGTCAGATGGTAATAGGCAGAGCTAACGATTTAAGGACTTAACTGGGAATAGATATCCCTGTTTATATCATATAGGCTTAAGTACAAGAACTGCTTCATATCCATTGTCCATTAGCAAATTAAAAGGCTGCAGAGACATTTCTGTTGGCAATACAAATGTTTGTTTGCAGTTGGTTGGATAGCTTACTGAATTGATCTATCCTTTTAGTACTTCAGCATACCAGGTATTTAATTATGCCCTATATTATGTGGTACAAGAAATAAAGCAATTAGGATCTCAGGGGAAGGGAGATAAATATGACCTGGAGTCCATCTATGATTTAATCACAGGATCACAGAATTTGGGACCTGGAAGGGATTCCAGTGACCATCTAGTCCAACTTATGCATGATGGGGGCAGCTAGGTGGCACAGTGGATAAAGCACTGACCCTGGATTCAGGAGGACCTGAGTTCAAATTGAGTCTCAGACACTTGATACTTATTAGCTATGTGACCCTGGGTAAGTCACTTAACCCTCATTGCCCTGCACAAACAAACAAAAACACAAAGTCAAAATCAAAACCAAAAACTTATGCATGAAAGGAATTCACATATATGAACACCTAACAAAGGCAGATATTAAAAAGGTTGGGCTCAAAATTGTATCAAAGGAAGAAAACAGGCTTGCATTAAGAAACTTTGTAGTACTTCAATTATCTCAAGATATCCTATGACACAAAACTCTTCTTTTTGTTGCCAGTATTCTTCCAGGGATGCTATATAGCTACAAATCATGGCGCCCCACAGTCTTCAAAGAATCAAAATTACGTGTGATCCACAATGTAACAGAGGGAGGGATGCATGTGCTGTGAATATAGATTTTAGCTATTTACCAATGATGGATTGCATACAAGAGGTGCCATAACCAGAAAACAAGGTGTATATAACCAGAAAAAGATATGGACTGCTTATGTAGTGAGAAGAAGGGATTGCAGATAGACAATGTGAATGTTACCCTTTGGTGATATGGGGATTAAGATATGGAGGAATTAAGGGACTATTAAAGTTTAAATTGGCCAGCTAGATATCAGGATGGACACACCTAAGAAGTAAGGGGAGATAAAATTCTATAGCCCGGAAGTCAGTTAGGTGTGGCTACTACCTGAGCTAGGAGATAACTGTGGATGTCAAGATTATCATTCCAAAAGAAAATCACCCCCCCTCTCAGGAATCTTCCCCCCCCCCCAGGGACTTTGCATTGTCAAAAGCTTTGGCCTTCTTTCGGTTTTGGGAAGAAGGGGTTTCTAAGCCATCTCCTCCCCTTGAGGCTGTCTTCAGCTTTTCTCTAGAGCCCAATAAAGAACCATTTAAATTCTAATTGGTCTGTGCATGAGAGTGTAATTTTTACAGAAGAATGCCTAAGGATCCCCACCACCTTATTCCCTGACACCACCAAATGTTAAAAGATCCAGAAAAATTCCACCATGTTTGTGGACTTATTATGGAACAGCAGTAGCAGCAGTAGCAGCAGCAGCATTGGGACAGTGGTGGTGGTGGTGGTAGCAGCAGGAGCAGGAGCAGAAGCAGGAGCAGCCATGTACTAGGCATTATGCTAAGAATTTTTTTTTTTTGCTAGTCAATGAGGGTTAAGTGACTTGCCCAGGGTGATACAGCTAGTAAATGTCAAGTGTCTGAGGCTGGATTTGAACTCAGGTCCTCTTGAATCCAGGGCTGGTCCTTTATCCACTGCAGAAGTCCCTATGCTAAGCACTTTGTAATGGCTATCTCATTTGATCTTCCCAACAGCCCTGGGAGGTAGGTACTATTTTTTAATCATCATTTCTCAGATAAGGAAACTGAGGCAAACATAGGTTAAGTGACTTGCCTAAGGTCACACAGCTAGTATCTCAGGCCAAATCTGAACTCAGGTCTCCCTGACTGAGAACCATCTCTCTATCATTCCTGTTACCTAGATACCACAATGTGGGTTATGCCTTTCACAATGTGGGTATTCCTTACACTGGTGAAAATCACAACCCATTTATGTTTTCTTACTCTGTATGTTTTGCTTTTTTCGACATTCCTCTAAAAAATTATCTAGAGAGGATCTACTCAGTGCTCTGCAAACCTTCTATCCATGCTATTAATTTGTGGCTATCAGGAAAACATTGAGGCTGTGATCTGTTCATGATTATAAAGTGCTTTGTAAATTTTAAAGCACAACACATAAATATAGTGATGTTTATAAACATGCGGTAGGTAGGTAGCACAGTAGATAGAGCACTAGGCTGGGACTCAGGAAAACTTGAGTTCAATTTCTGCTTCATGCTCTTACTAGTAATTTGACCCTAGACAAGTCATTTCACCTTTGTAATACTTCCAATTATCTCAAGTTTTCTTATCTGTAAAATAGAGATAATAATAGCACCAGGATCTTCCCAGGATTGTTGGGAAGATCAGATTAGATAATATTTGTAAAATGCTTTGTGATCCTTAAAGTTCTAGATAAATGCTAATTATCATTATTATTATTACAAATGTATAAATATTCATTTTTATTTAATGTAATTCAATTCAATAAGCATTTGCTTCCCTGATATATACCATGCATTATGTTAGATGCTGAGAATACAAAAACGACAATGAAACAGTCACTGCCCCCAATGAGTTTATATTCTCCTGGAAGGGAAGGAATACATATACAAGGATGAGGAAATAAAAAAAAAATTAAAATAGATCTGCATGATTATTATTTTTTTAAACTATCATTCTTATCTGCTTCGATAGAGTTTCACTAGAAGCAGGCCTAGGACAAATCACTCTCTTTACTGTTTTGTTTTGTTTTGGGGGGGCAATGAGGATTAAGTGACTTGCCCAGGGTCACACAGCTAGTAAGTGTCAAGTATCTGAGGCTGGATTTGAACTCAGGTCCTCCTGAATCCAGGGCTGGTGCTTTATCCACTGTGCCACCTACCTGCCCCCCAGGTAAGCATTCTTAAATAACGGTAAAGAGAGCCCCCCTCCCTTAACTATTGACCTAATTCTTATGTATTCCTATAATGATGACTAAACCACTAGGCACCACTATGCACCCTTTGTTTGGTGAATAACTGACCTCATCTTCGTTTTTAAACTTGCCACTATACCACACCTACTCTTTTTGTATATAACCAGGTGGGCTACAAGACTTGGCACCCATTGTTGGAGGCTTGAAACCCCGCTTTGGGTCCATGCGTAATAAACTTTCTCTCCACCTCAAGTACCTGGCTGAGTATTTTCTGTTTCAATCCTGCTGTACCACCACCTCAGGAATGGGTGTTGCTGAGCATGACCCTGGTACACTCATAAACAATACCAAGGTCTGAATGATGATATGCAAGTTATGGGTGGGTGTTGAATATCTTACTGATGCCCCATTATTCCAAAATCCCCTCCCTGTTTGCATTTCCCTCCCAGTGCTTTGTATTTGCCTTTCCCTCTCTTTGTTTTGTAAAGATATAAAAGACCAGGTCTTCTCTTACTCCAGAGGGACAATCCTCCATAGTGATCTGTCCCCCTGGCCATATATCCCTGTCTCTTAATAAATCTCTTTTTATTTTACAAGATTCATGATGAGCCTCCAATTCTTTGGGTGAACTAGCCCCCTCCCCCCATCCAGTTTGCAAATCCCCCCAAATACTCTGATTGTCCTATACCCCTCCCAAAGTTGTTGTAAGGCTCTGACACAATTATATAATATATATTTAATTTTGTTAAGAAGAAAGGACTATATAGATATGAACCATTAATTATTGTTGCTAATATGCACCCTTTTAAAATTTTTGTTTCCTCTATAGCAGGTGTAGGGTCCATAAATCGCTGGAAGTCCTGTTGGTGATGGCTCAGGGAAAGAAGTGGGGCACAGAGGGCAAACTCCTTTGTACATCTTTTAAGACCTTCCACAGTTTGGCCACACTCTCCTCTTCATCCTCATCTTCTGTTATTCCTCTGCATACCTTCTCCTCCAATTAGATTTGCAAGAGGCTAAAATTCTAGCTATACTATTTAAAATCTAATGAGTGGTCACCAATAAATTGTAAGCTTTACCAAGAGTATTTAAGTGTTTAAGTATTTATTACAGAGCATTAGGATCAGAGAGAAAGGTAAAAATCTAACTATTTCTAAGAGACCCCATCTTCCGACCCACCATGTTGAGGTCAGGAACCAAAAGAGAGAGAACCCCTCCACCAGTATCCACTTCCTACTTGGTGTCCTCCTCCCAGAAATGGGAGGTTCCTCAAGTTGATTGGCTGGTAGCCTTGATAGACAGGACCCACAAGCAAACGTCAGGAGTTAAGGACCTTGACCCTGTGGCTTGCTCTCAGAGGCCTTCTCCTCATGGCGGAGCTTTTCTACAGTAAGTGTCCAGCAGGTGGCATCATTACTATCGTTACAATTGGTTTTCTCATGGTCGCCCTTTTGTCTTGTACTTTCTTAATTCCATATTTTTCTCCTGCTCTTCATTCCTTTATCTGGAATACTCTTCTCTCAGTTTCCTTATCTGTGAAATGGAGATAATAGTACCTGCCTGTGGTATCTCCCAGGACCCCTGAGGGACATATGAGATGATAGATATCTTTCTATGTGAATCTTTCAGGAAGTCTTGAATCATTGTGTTATGGGGTTGGAACATATCAAGGAATCTGGGGTTATTCAAGTTTAAACTGGCCAGCTAAACTGAAGGGTGAACACACCTTGAGAAGTAAGGGAGATAAGCCTATTAGGTGTGGCTGCTGCCTGAGTGGCACCAAGGGGGCAGTGATAACTCCAGAAATCAGACCAACCACCCCTCACCCAACTTCTCCCAACCCACTCCCACCCTCAGGTGATCACCCCATCCACCATCTATAAAAGCTTTTGCCTTTCTTCTGTTCCAGGAGATAGGTAACTAAGAGAATCATGTCTCAGAGAGCCATCTCTCCTTGAGATAAGTTTGACTTTATTGCCTGAATAAAAGATTATTTTATTCTAATTGGATTTGTGTGCAAGAGGGTGTAATTCTTTTAAGAGTAATATGTAAGGACCCCCACCACAACCAGTTTCCCCCATGACAGTTGCATGCATGAAGCCTTAGGGCCATAGGTTGACCACATTTTCTGTAACATCTTGTTACAGAAACAATTTACAGACAATTGTAACTCTCAGAACTGGGCATCCACTCTGAAGCCTCGTAGACAGATCTCCAGGTATGCCAGGCCTCTGGGTATAGTTGGAGGGGGGCAGGAAGAGGGAAGCTGGTCACTGCTGCTCCCCTCATTTTCCCCACTGGATAATTGCCACCAGGCAAGTGCCTAATTGCTCTCTGAGGAGTAGGGGAGCTCTACCTCAGCCTTGGTAATCTGATATTTCTCTAATAGAGCCCTAGGGGGACTCTGAGCCTATGATTTGGTTTTGAATGCCCAGTGACAACTAAATGAAAAAGGGTTGACATCATTTCTGATCTGAGCACCTTTGAACTTGAGATTTTCTGGAGCATTTTAATCTATTATCCACTGTCCTTCCCAGGGAAAACAAGAGAGAATTATGGAATAGAGGCAACTTGGATATCTGAAAAAGGGAAAGGAATAGGCAACTGCCTTGGGACATCAAGGTTTAAAGAGTGACCCTCTGACTGTGAGTGTGACTTTGTTTTGAGCATTATCTCTTATCTATAGAGATGCATTTCTATGAATGATTACTTAGACTACCTGGGGTGGAATAACCCTAGGGCAGGTACTGATAATAACTGGAAATCACTAGCTAAGCCCTTGTGAAATACTTTTATTGTTCATATTCTTTTAAAAAACTCTGTGTTGTCTTAGGTGTTTTATTGCCTTGAAAACAAAAGAGCTGGGCTAGGAACCAGTAGATCTGGGTTCTAATCCTGGTTGTGCCTGACTCAACCTCTATGAACCCCAGTTGCCTTATCAATAAACGTGATATGATAATAATAGAGTTGGTATAGTGGATAAATCTCTGGGGCTGAAATCAGGCTGATCTGAGGTCAAATACAACCTCAGATACTGACCTGCTACATGACTCTGCCCAGTCTCCCTCAGTTTCTTCATCTGTAAAATGGGGATAATAGCCTCTGCCTCTCATGGTTGTTGTGAAGTTCAAATAAGATAACATGAGTAAAGAGTTTAACACAATGTTTTGCCCACAGTAGACACTTAATATTTAACAAATGCTTGTTTCCTTCCTTATTTCTGACATAGGGAAAATGGGGTAAGGGGTTTGGGGTCTTTAGGAATTCCTCTTTAAAGAATTATGCCCTCTTGCACACAAAAGCAATTAGAATAAGATAGTAGTTTGTTTAGGGGCTGGGGAAGGGAAGGGGAACCATGAGAGAAATCCTTGGACTTCTTCTCATGGGGAGAAGGCATGGAAGAGAGCATGGCTCTGAGATACCAATCTCCTCAAGCAGAAGACAGGCAGGTACTTTTATAGAGGACTGATGGGGGTGACCATCTGACTGTGGAAAGTTCCCTTGGTGAGCAAGAACCATCCCCCACTGGTGGTGCCTGGAGGAGTTGGGTGAGGGGTGGCTGCAGATCTCTCAAGCCATCTCTCTCCTCAGGACACAAAGGAAGCAGGCACACCTAATCTTATCTCCCCAGGGGTGAGGGAGACTAGAATGAAGGGTGGGGGTCCCAGAGCCAACTCTATCAGATCTGGTTCCACTTATCTCTCTAGGCATGTCTGTCCTCTGGTTTAGTTTCTCAAGGAGAAGTTTCTTTGATGTACCCCAGAGAACTTCTGGGGTGCTCTGGGCCCATAACACTTCCAGTACAATCTTAGCCTTAGAGATCAATATAGTACAACTCCTGGGCTGAGAAGCAGCATGATATAGTGGATAGAACACTAGACTTCACCTCAAAAAGACATGGGTTCAAATTTTACTTTTAGACATTAGCTATGTCACCCTGGTTGAATTGCTTAAATTCTCTGTGCCTTGGTTTCCTCATGTGGTAAAAAGTTTTAACAGTCGGTTAGATAATGGAGAGATGCCAGTTTTTTTTAGGACCACCCTTTTGGGGAGGAGACCAACAGCATGAGCTACGCATACCAGTCCTCCTGCAATGCATGCCAGATTGCCTGCTGAGCACTCGACTTCCGGGGTGCGAGCTTAAAAGGCAAGGAGAGAATGAAAGTGGGGCTTTTTCCTGCTCTGCTGGTTTCCTGGCTGCGCTGCACAGACAGACACTGACTGGAGTTCGACTCGGCCCGGCTCTCGGTTAGCAGCACGCGCTTGATTCGGTCTCTCTCTCTCTCCCCAAAGGTGGCCTTGGGTTTTTGGTGAGTTTTATACGGAATATAGACCAAGCTTAGACTTAAGACGATTTGCTTTGTATTTCTACTTTCCTATCCCTCTAATCAACATCACCTTGTAACTACCATACAATAAAAGCTCTAACTAGAAAACCAGAAGCTTCTTCCATTTACTAGTCTGGGAGATAAATTTAGGGAAAAGTTAAGTAGGGGAGATTTATGATTTAATATCCAATTTTAAATCTCACACTCATCTATAAAATGAGGGGCTTGAGATAAATGGCGTCTAAAGCTTCTTCTAGCTGTGATAGTCAGAGAAATGGTGTAAGACATTGAACTTTTCTGGGCCTCAATTTCTTCTATAAAAAGAGGTGGTAGAACTTGATGACCCCTAATGTACCTTCCAACTCTATTCTGTGATCCTGTAATCTTGTGAATATGCTCTACATCAGCATCTGTCCTGGTTACTTTAGAGGGGGGTTAAGAGAAATAGAGGAGATAATAGGTTAGACCATTAGCTCCTTAAGAATTTTTGCTGTTCAGTCATTTTTCAGTTGTTTCTGTCTCTTTGTGATCCCATTTGGGATTTTCTTGGCTGTGATGCTGCAGTGGTTTGCCCTTTCCCTCAGCAGCTCATTTTACAGATTAGGAAATTGAGGCAAACATGGTTAAGTGAGTTGCCCAGGATCATATAGCTACTCAGTATCTGAGGCCAGATTTGAACTCAGGTCTTCCTGACCCCAGGTCTGGTGCTCCATCCACTGTGCCACCTAGCTGCTCCTTAAGAATTGGAGCTTTTTACCCTTCTTTGTATGCCCAGAGCTTAGCACAGGGTCTGGGACTTAGCAGGTGTTTAATAAATGTTTATTGAATGACTAATAGATATGAAAATGTCTCTGAAAGCTAAAGGCACTACATAAATATACTTTGATATTTTAAACATCTTTGGTTTTGTTAGTGTGCGTGAAGTCTCTGCCAATATAGATGAAAATTTCTCTGTGATCTCATAGCTGGTATTCAAAATTTGCCATGGATGAAAAAGTCATCACCTTGCAAGTAACATGGTGGTAAGCCTCTCTAAACTTAGATAGAATGATCCTCAGACAGCAGCCATATTGCATATTGTTCACCCCTGGGCTCAAACTCAAAGTCTTCCTATCTCATGTAGATGCCAACTTAACTTAAGCACTTCCATTTTGAAAACTGTCCTCTGTTAGTTCACCATGAGATGGTCTGATTTTCTATGCTTGGCTCTACAAGGTAGATTAACCTCAGTAACCCTTAGTTGATTCTTATGTCAGCTTCTTCTTACTTCAGAAATCACGAGAGGATCCCAAATATTAGCACTCAGAAAAATTTGGATCCTGACACTGAATGTTCCCATATGAGCTGTTTCTGTTCCCCTTTTTATGGATGTACAACAGTATTTACAGTGTTAGAGCACTTTGAGCAGCTCTGATAACACTGTCTCTCAAATGTATGTTTGTCTAATAAAGCTCCTACTAGAGAATGTGACCATCTCCAGAGCATAGGACTTTCTTATTGTTTTATTCATGTTTTCAGTGCTTAGCCCAATGCTTTGCACAAAATAACTGACTAATAAATGCTTCATTCATTCATTCAATCTTGCCTTCCAGGCCAGAGAAATGATCTTTGTTCTGTGACATTTGTTAAGACCTGGAAGAGCTTGAATTTACCTGGCACAACCTCTGAGAACACAGGGGTCCTCCATACCACAATCACACATGAGATTAGAACTCTTAATACAGGCTGTAGAAATAGAACTTATATGTAATAATGAAGGCAAACTTATTATTTAATGGGGTTAAGATATACTCTTCAAAAATGGCATTTTAAAATATCTTTATTGAAATAGATACTAGTTAAGAAGGTAAATATTTAAAATTTACCTCAAATAATAAAAGAAATCCCATGAAATAACATTTTTCTGAGGAGAATTTATCTCAATCCAATTAAATAAATATTTATTAAGCCCTTCAAATGTAAAGTCATGGTGCTAACTGCTAGAAATACAACTTTGAAGAAGTCACAATCTTAGATGTGAACAACCTAGGAATCTTGTAATGGAGATTGGCCATACACACAAAATATGTATTCAGATACAAAGAAGTGTGAGATAAATTGAAAGGAAAGCTGGGTGATGTAAGTAGACAGAAATGGATTTGGAATCAGAAAACGTGGGTTCAAATCCTGGCACTGTCACTTACTATATATATGACCAAGGACAAATCATACAACTTTGCTGGGCCTTTTGACATCAATAAAATGAGAAGGTTAGACTAGGTGATCTCTAAAATATCTTTCAAACCTATATTTATCATCCTGTGAATCATACAGAGGATGGACATCATACAATGAAAGTTTTAAGAAAGGAGATTATTCTAGGGAAGAGATAAGGCTTTATGGATGAAGCTAAGCCTTAAAGATTGGGTATATTTTCAAAAGGTAGAAAAGGATGGTGAGGAAGAGGTATAGGGGATGATTTGAAAAATGCATAAAGTCCAGAAAAGCAGGACAAATTAGAAGGGCAAGTTGTCCAGTTTGTTAGGATTTTGGAATAGTTGAAGGGGAGTAGTATGATAAATATTGGAAAGGCAGGCTGCGGCTAAATTGTGGAGTTTGGAAAATCTTCCATAGGTAACAGGGAGCCATTGAAGATTTTTAAGCAGGGGAGCAACAGGTAGTCAAGATATGGAGCAAGGAGAGAATAGGGGCAGAGAGGCTAAAAAGAAAGCTATTGCAATAGTCTAGGTGAAATGTTATTAAATTCTGAATTAGAGGGAAAACTGTAGGAATGGGAAGGAAAGTTGATCATATATGGAGTAAGAAAAAAAAAAGATTAGATGTGGGGGACAAAGGAAAGAAAAGAGTCAAAGATTAGTGCCCGAATCTTGGGCATTGAGAAAAGTTGGTGCTGTCAAAAGAATTTGTAAAATTCTAGGGAGAAGAAGTTTAGGGGGAAGAAGATGATTTATGTTTGCTTTATGGCAAGCTTGCAGTCCTGGTAGGGAATCCCACTGGAGACGTCCAGCTTGCAGTTGGAGATGTTGAAGTCCAGGAGAGAGGTTAAGGGTGAAGGAATAATTTTGAGAGTCTTCTGAATAGTGGTGACCAATGAATTCCAAACAGAAAAGGAAAGACATGAAAGATTACTCAGAGGGAGGGTGTAGAGGGAGGTATAGAGGAAGGGCCGAGGAGAGAGTTTTGTTTTTGTTGTTGCAGGAGAAGTGGTTCTTATGTCTTGGAATTGGGAAGTAGAAGGAAAGGATATGGAGAAGCATCCAACTGAGATATAGAGAGAGGACCTTGAGAGAGAATAGTGTTAGGGAAACCAAAAAAAAGAAGAGAGTATCAAGAAAAGAAAGTGGCAAAGTAGCATTTAGAGTTTGCTGTACCGGCGGCTTCCTTTACTTTAGGTAAAAGGCAGTATAGGGTAATGGAAAGAAGGGAAGGAAAGGGAGAAAACATTGATTAAATGTCAACTATGTGTCAGGTGCTGTGCTATTCATTCTACAAATATTTCATTTGTTCCTCCTAACAACCCTGGGAGGTAAGTGCTGTTATTTTCCCCACTTCTTACAATTGAGAATACTGAGGCAGACAGAGGTTAAGTGATTTGCCCAAGGTCAGGGTAACTAGATGGATAGAGCACTGGGCTTGGAATCAGGGATGCTCATCTTCATGAGTTCAATTCCTGCCTCAGACACTGACTAGCTCATGACCTTGGGCAAATCATTTAGTCCTATTTGCCTCAGTTTCCCCTTCTGTAAAATGAGCTAGAGAAGGAAATGAGAAACCACTCCAGTATCTTTGCCAAGAAAACCCCAAATGGTATCGTCAAGAATCCGACACATCTGAAACAACTCAACAACAAATACACCTTTTAAGTATGAATCCAGGCCCAGCACTCTATCCACTGTACCACTTAGCTGCCTCTAAGCTTATTTGACTAAGAATCAAAAGACCCAAGTTTAAGCCCTGTTTCACATTAGTTTTCTATAGGCCCTTGGGCACAACTTTTTCATTTCTCTGAGCTTCAGTTTCCTTGTCTGTAATATAAACAAATGAACATGGGATCACATCAATTTGAATGGCTCAGAGGGATGATGCATATTATAATCCACTGAATATATTTTGCCCTACAAATTCATCACAGGGGCCCATCCATTGTGTTGGAAGCTTTCCTTGATTTCCATTGACATCCCAAGGATTCTAAGAGAGTCCTGTGACTATCCCTCACTCTCATCACAAAACTTTCTCATCTTCATTTTCTATAAAACTTTTTCCAGGTGGCATCTCTCATTCTTTTCTACTTCCAAGTTGTTTATTATGCATTAAAAACCCCAATTTGTATTGCATTGTGTATGAAAATGTGTGTTTCATTCTGCACCTACAATCCATCATGTCTCCACCAAGAGGTGGGAGGCATGCTTCATTATCACTCTTCTTCTTCTTTTTTTTTTTTTGGAGAGGCAATTGGGGTTAAGTGACTTGCCCAGGATCACACAGCTAGTAAGTGTTAAGTGTCTTAGGCCAGACTTGAACTCAGGTCCTCTTGACTCCAGGGCTGGTGCTCTACATTATCATTCTTCTGAAATTATGATTGGCCATTGCATTAACCAGAGTTTTTAAGTCTTTCAAAGTTGTTTTTATTTTCCATGTTGTAGTCAGTGTAGTTCTGGTTCTGTGTAGTTTAAGTCTGCAGCAGTTCATGCAAATTGTCCTGCTGTGCTTCTGCATTCACATTCCCCCTCTTCAACCAGGTCAGATAGACCACCCACAGTTGGGAGATCAAGAATAGAGATTTAGTTTATAGTCATTGGATGGTTTTTCTCTCTTCAAAATTAATTGGTTCATATACAGGTTGAATCTGTATTCTTAGACTCCCTAATTAACTTATTACAACAAAAATATAGTGTATGAAATGACATCTCTTCCATCCCTAGTGAAACTTTGTGCTGGTAGGCTTGCTTTCACATTGTTATTTGGGTCCATATGCTGACCACAACCAAACATAATACTCCAAACGGAGTCTGATAAATTGAGTACAGTAGGAATAACACAGAATCATGAGAAATATCCCAAAATGGAATGTGTTGTGTCAGGAGACAGTGGATTCCTCCTGACTGGTGGTCTTCAAAATGAAGGTTAGATGACAAGTTGTCACAATTGTGATAAAGGGGCTTATTTTTCTGGTATAGGTTGGACCAGATGACCTCTGAGGTCTCTTCCATCTCTGAGATTATGTACATCTGTGATTCAGGGTTCACCGTTAAGCTTTGCCGGTGGCTTAGGTCCTTCATGTACCTAAGCATCCAGACCATTATTTTTTTTTTCTCTCTCCCTGCTGTTAGCTGTGTAACTATGAAGCTGGTCACACTGACCCTGTGTTTGGAGGATCTGAAGGATAAATGGCATTACAGATAAGGGATAATATTTCCTGCCTACTTTAGCCCTGTACTTAGCCTTGTGACTTCGGAGATTTTTTTTTTCCTTTTATTCACTTTAACAGAGAGACAGTAACTCCTTCTGGCTGATACTGGAAGTAGCTAGTAAGCAATCCCTTAGGACTGTGAGTTTTGTTTTTAGTGACTTTTGATACAGCTAGATTGTCATTGGATCAGAAATTTAGAGTGGGAAGAGATCTTAAAGATGATTTTGTTTAACTCCCTCAAATTACATGTGGGGAAACTGAGACACAGAGATGTTAAATGACTTATCCATAGTCTCCAACTCCAGCAACTCCTTTATTTGAGTCTCCAAGGAAAATCCATGAGAAAGTCTTCTATTTATCTTCAACATTCTTTTGCTTCTTTTTGCCCTTAAAGGTCCCCTGGAGGATTAAGCTGTTAGCATCCGTGGGAGGGTAGAACTGCCAGTGACCAGGAGTTTGGCACAGAAGCTGGTTACACTATTTTTTTTAAATGACATTTTTGTTGCTTTTGCTGGCTTTTGCTGTGATTTGGTAACCAGTTAGAGGACAGTTGTAGTATAATAAAAAGAAAATAGACTGATAGGTAGGAGACTGTTTTCTGGAAGGAGGATACAGAATCTTCCCGAATCAAGAGCTACTGAAAGGAGACAGTAGTGACTATGAGATGTGGTAACATATGCTTGTCTGATCCTATAAAGTCATGTAATCACAGCTAGAATCATACCTCATTTTACATGTGAGGAAACTGAGGCCCACAGAGGAAAGCCATTTGCCTTTTGGCGTATCAGTCAAAAAGTAAAAAACAAAAACAAAAAACCGCAAAACAATAGGGGCAGATAATTCTGCAGCAAATAGAAGATCCGGTCCCTAAGCCAATAAATTTGATGAGTGATCTTTAGATTCCTCAACAAAAATGCCTAGAAAGAGGGGGAAGACTTTTGGGGGTTTGGGGTGCATATTCAGGTGTGTAAATGTTTTGAAGAAGTTTGACAGAGGCAAAAATAGCTTAGTATTGGAGAGGCTGCTGAAAAAGTGCTGCACCAATAGTCAAGAGACCAAGGTCTAGGCTCTGGCATTAACAAACTAGATGACCTTGAGCAATCTCTGAGCCTTGGCTCTCTCTCACAGGATTGCTATGAAGATTAAATGAGATAACGTATCTAAAGTGCTATCTACAAACCAGTGATTACAGAGGGGTGATTAGTATACTTGGACCACCTAGCTCATGGCCTGTAATGGAGGAAGTGCTTTATAAGACAACATATTTTGCAAATGTGAGTTACTCTTATTATTGCTACTAATAACAATTACCAGAAGAGTAAATTGGGAATGGGGAATGGGAACTCCAATTAGTCCTCTGGGCCTCAGGTTCCTCAGTCCAAAAAAACATAAGAAGTTTGTTGTTTTAGGGCATTAAAAATACCAAAGGAGGCAGAACAGCTTGCTGGGGAGAGCTGGGGAGCCAAGACCCAAGGATCTAGGCTTTCCAGTTCCTGTAGAGGCAGGCAGCAGAAGACAGTGGGATGAGCACTTACTATCTGAGGGAGCTCAGACAAGTGCCTTAACCCCCTTGGGCTTCAGTTTCGTTATCTGCAAACTGAAAGGGTTATATATACTAGACAGATAGATGAAACATTTAACAAGCACTTACTACGTGCAAGGCAGTGCTAAGCTTTGGGCATATACTTTGAACCAACTGGGCATGCCCAGACAACCCCCAGTTATACAAGTACAAGGAAGCAGACCAGTCCCAGAGGAAGTAATGATGATGATGGTGGCAGTGATGGTAATGATGATGAGGGTCAGTATTTATTTAGTGCTTTATGCTTTATAAAGAGCTATATGTATTGTATCTCATTTGATCTTCACAACAAACCTGAGGGAGGGGTTATTATTATCCTCATTTTACAGATGAGGAACTTGAGGCTGATATAGGTTAAATAACTTGCTTTCCGTCACACAGTGAACTCAGGTCTTCCTGACTCTAACTCCAGGACTCTTACCCACGGTGTTACCTAGATGCCTAGACAACATAAAAATGGTCCTAATAGTGTTTGCTATGCACTGGTGGCATAGTGGGAATTAGGCTTGGATCCAAGTAAGAGGTGAAAACTCACTTATTAGAGCCCAAAATGGTTACAGGTGGGGAGTGTCAGTTTCAGGAAGGGAAGAAGTAGGGTAAAGGCTGGGAGAGAAGGCAGCATTTTCTGGATTCAGTCAAAGGAGGCCTTTGAAATCTATATCTGTGATGCTCCCTTGCCTTCCCTTGCCTTCCCTTGCCTTCCCTTGCCTTGCCTTGCCTTGCCTTGCCTTCCCTTCTCTTCCTTTCCCTTCCCTTCCCTTCCCTAATTAGGAAATATTTATGATGTGCTTACTATACCTAAGGTACTATGCTAGGCACTATACATAGAATTTTTATATTTAATTTTGTTTGGTTCTTTAGAGTGGAAAAAATTGTCTCACCAGGTCTGTCCTGGTAGTTTCTGGCCCTTGATGCAGTTGGTTTAAACACAAATAATTGGCAGCAATCTAAAATGCCATCCCTAAAGCTCCCAGTTGCAAAATTAGTTACTTCCCTCTTGACCTTAGGTGCCTTTCGCTATGCCACTGGTTAAAAATAACATCTATGAACAAAACAACTAAAGTGATACTGCTGAAAAGAGTAGCCCTGGAAGGGTGGGTTTTGTTCTGTGGTCTGAATGTCCAGTAGTTAGGCTAAATTAACACAGAGTAGTGGGAGATCTACATCAGGTTCCCTCCTTAGAAATCGCTTGCTATGGATCTGGTCATGGGAGTCAGTTGAACAGAGGAGCTGAGGAAGAGACAGCAAGTGGGCTCTGTCCAGCAGCGCTGCGTCTGAATGGCTTCAAACACTGCAACTGTATTAGCTCAGTAAAAGCTGCCCCCTTTCCCTGCCCAGGAGAGGACAGAAGAAACCTTCCTTTCCTTTTCTATTTACCTTTATACTTCAAATGAAGCTGAGGTAGCTGAATTCCATGGTTCAAATGCTTGGCTTTTTGGCTATAAAACGATTATGTTAAAGTCCTTCTTAGGAACTAAAGTGCCTTCATGGGGGGATAGCAAAATGGCCCTGAGGGGATTTAAATTCTTAAAGGTAATGGTATGATGGTAGGGGGGCAAAGAGTGCTGACTGGAAGAACTTCATCTTCCAGGCTTTGGAGTACACCCTCCCCCCATCTAATCTCATTATCTCCTTTTCCCAGGCATTGAAGCCCTCTGAGATAATGGAGACCAGGAAGAAAAACTAATTGAAGAGAGAGAAGGCCTTTTCTAGCTGTTTTTCTGAATCCTTGGTATCATGATCTAAATTAAACCTGGCATATTTCCCATACAGTGACCATAAATGACCCACCATAGATGGTTTTCTTTGGCTGACCTGCCAATTCAGAGAGCAATGTGTGTGTGTGTGTGTGTGTGTGTGTATGTGAGAGAGAGAGAGACAGAGAGAGAGAGAGAGAGAGAGAGAGAGACAGAGAGACAGAGAGACAGAGAGACAGAGAGACAGAGAGATAGAGAGAAACACAGAGAAACAGACAGACAGAGACAGAGACAGAGACAAAGAGAGGTAGAGAAAGAGAAGAGAAGGGGAAAGGGAGAGGAGATGGGGAAGAGAGGGAGAAAAGGATATGGGAGAGAAAGGAGAGGGAAGGTAGGAAGAGGAGGAAGAAAGGGGGAGAAGAGTTGTTAGGAAGGCAGTATGGTATATTTCTGCCACTATTTGTATGATCTTGCACATATCATTTTACCTTGTTGGGACTCAGTTTTGTCATCTATAAAATGAAAGAGTTGGACTGGATGACTTCAGAGGTCCTCTGCAGGCCCTATGATTCATTTGTAGGATGGAATCAAGTCAATAAGCCTTTACTAAGTGCCCACTAAATGCCAGGCAGCGGAGTTGCAAAGAAAGGTTAAAAAGGGATTTTGCTCTTAAGGAGCTCACAGTCTTTTTATTTATTTATTTATTCATTTATTTATTTATTCATCCATCCATCCATCCATTCATTCATTCATTCATTCATTCATTCATTTATTTATTTATTTATTGGTGAGGCAATTGGGGTTAAGTGACTTGCCCAGGGTCACACAGCTAGTAAGTGTTAAGTGTCTGATGCCAAATTTGAACTCAGGTCCTCCTGAATCCAGGGCCAGTGCTCTATCCACTGCGCCACCTAGCTGCCCCAGGAGCTCACAGTCTTATGGGGAAGACAACATGCAAACAATTATGTACAGATAAACTATATACAGGATGAATAGGAAATAATCTCAGAGGAAAGGCAGTAGAATGAAAAGGGATCAGAAAAGCCTCCTTGAAGGTGGTGAGATTTAATCAAGGACCTGAAAGAAACCATGGAAATATAGAGGATGTGACAAGAGAGAGAGAGAATTCCAGGTCTGGGGGACAGCCAAGAAAAATGCATGGAGTTGGGACATGGAGGGTCTTCTGTGAGGAATAGCAAAGAGTGTCAGTGAAACATAGAGTTAAGGAAGAAGGTTGTGAAGGTAGGAGGGCTTTGGGTTATAAAGGGCTTTAACAGCCAGATAATTTTATATTTGATTCTGAGGGTAATAGGTAGTCACTGGACTTTATTGAGTGAGAGTCTGACATAGTCAAACCTACACAAGATCAATGATCAGTTTCTCAGCTCAGTGGAGGATGGAGAGGAGTCAGGCCAGACAAAACAGAAGGCTATTACAATAATCCAGATGTGAGGTGATCGGGACCTACATCAGCAGGATAGCAATATCAGAGGAGAGGATGGGGCATCTAGAGAATGAGGATTTGAGGATAAAACCCTGGTTATAAGCCTGGGTGATTGAGAGTGGTGGTGTCTTCTACAGTCATAAAGAAGTGAGGAAGAAGGGAAGACTTTGGAGGGAAGATGAGTTCCAGTTTGGACATGTTGAGCTTAAAATATCTAGGAGATATCTAGCTAAGGATAATCAATAGGCAGTTCGAGATGAAAGACTGGAGGACAGGGGATAGATAGGTTATGGCTGATAAATAGATCTAAGAATCATTGGCATAGTGATCATAGTTGAAACTATGAGAACTATTAGTATTGCTAAGTGAAATAATATAGAGGGAGATGTGTTGCTAAGAGCAAGCCTTGGAGGATACCTTTAGTGAGTGGGTGTAATGTGGATGAATACCCAGGAAAGGAGATTGAGGAGTGATCAGACTAGGAAACAGAAGGTTATTGATGGTGTCAAAGGCTGTAGAGAGGTCAAGGAGGATGAGAATGGAAAAAATGATTGGCAATTAAGAGATCATTATTGGGGGGGGGCAGCTAGGTGGCGAAGTGGATAAAGCACCGGCCCTGGATTCAGGAGTACCTGAGTTGAAATCCGGCCTCAGACACTTAACACTTACTAACTGTGTGACCCTGGGTAAGTCACTTAACCCCCATTTTCCCGAAAAAAAAAACCCAAAGAGATCATTGATAATATTGAAGAAAGCCTTTTTCTTTGAATGGTGAGGCCAGGCTGTAGATAGCTGAGAAAGGAAATGGAGGCACTGGTTATAGATGGTCTTCAAGGTGTCTAGCCACAAAAGGAGGAAGGATATGGGATGAAAGCTAGTGGAGATGGATGGATAAAGTAGGATTTTTTGGGGGGTGAATAGATGGGGTAGACATAAACAGGTTTGTAGACAGTAGGGAAGCAGCCAGTAGACAGGGAGAGATTGAAGATTAGTGACAGGGTGGGGTTGATGGGGGGGGGGATCTGCTGGAGAAGATGGGCTGTAATGAGATCAGTTGTGCATGAAGAGCTATTTCTTTTGACGGGGAAGACCAACTCTTCAAGTGAGACAATAGTAAAGAAGGAGATAGAGGTAGAAGTCGAGCGAATGATGCAAGATGAGGAACAAGGCAAAAGAGGGACCTCTTGGCTAATGGCCTCACTTTTTCAGTGAATTATGAAGCAATATTCTCAGGTTGTTACTATGTGTTACCATGGAAGAAATATCACTTCCCAAATAATTCGTGCTTTGTCTTTACCCTGCCACACCAACCATATAAACTTTCCCCATACCACTTATTTAGAAATATTGTATACAAGAAAAGGCTGTATATAGCAAACTGCAATGATATAATATTTTCATCCTAGGGAGTGACCATTATGCATTTGAATTAGGAGGCAGGGCAATACAGTGGAATGAATACTAGGGATATAGGAGATCTCTTCTTTTCTTTTCTTTTCTTTTTTTTTTTTTTGCAGGGCAATGAGGGCTAAGTGACTTGCCCAGGGTCACACAGCTAGTAAGCGTCAAGTGTCTGAAGCTGGATTTGAACTCAGGTCCTCCTGAATCCAAGGCCTGGTGCTTTATCCACTGTGCCACTTAGCTGCCCCTAAGACTTCACTTTTAACAAGAGACTAGCTTTCCTTTTTCTATCTTGTATCTCTTTGATGTTATTTTTGCATAACCTTTTTGTACAATTAATTGTTACTAATAAGCTACATTGGACAAACTTGGAAAGTCCTGCAATGAATCAAACTTGTCACCTGCTTGCTGCTCCCTCATTGTCAGCGCTACAGCTCACTGGGCAGCCACTAGTATAAGTATTGAGATCTCCCCACACTACCTCCTTCCTCCCACCTCCCACGAGGAGTGGGGCCCCAGCACATGTGTCAATAGCTCTTCCTTGCTTGCAAACCTTTTTCCTCACTTTGAAAATAAAACTTCATTTAATTCCTGAATCTTCTGTCTCTGCCCTGCTCAGTTTGGCTCTGACAATTCACAGGTTAGAGGCTGGTTCCATTCTGGTTGACAACTGTATTTTCATATAATTGGAAATATTCATAATTGCTAATATTAGAAAAATTGGTATGTATTTAAAAATGTTATTCTGAGAAGGGGTATATAAGCTTTCATCATACTGCCAGAGGTAACCATGACACAAAAATGGTTAAGAACTCATGCTCTTTACAAAGTTTCTCTTTCTCTTCGACTCTGCCCTGTACATCATCCCTAACAGAGGCAAACACCTTTGGTGAGGATACATGTCCCTATTTTATGCTTCACTTGATGTTTATATTCAGAGAGTGATCAAAGCTATCCTTATTGTAATATTTATCAGTTAATCTTTTATGATCTTAATAAATGCATGGAAGACACCTAGTTTGAGGGAAGCCTTTAAGGCTGCATTTTACTTTAGTGAATTAATTTTTTTCTCCAGTAAATAAACAATAAACACAGTGGGACTTTGCATGCTCTATACCTTTCAGGCAATCGAGCAACTGTGCAAACATAGTCTGCTGTGGAATATTGTTTGTGAATGCTTGTCTATCCTGGTCTCATGTTTTTATCAAAGATGGCCTAGATATATGTGCAAAGTATTCTACAAAAGATTTTTAAAGGTGAGAAAGTGAGCACAGGGCTTGGTAGTTAATGATACCTCCATAGTTGCTCTCCCGCTCCCCACCAACATAAATGTTGTTCATTATATTTTTTTTCGGGCATTTGGTATCTTCTTTTTCAGATATAAATGAGAATCAATCCCTTAGTTCCCTCAGATTTGTCTATTTCAGCACAGATCTGCTCTGTGTATATTTGGCTTGGTCCAGCTGTTATTCCCTTCTTTGTTTTTTAAAATGCCATTTCTACTTTCTTGTGCAGCACACTGGAGACTGTGATGTTAGAGTCTAAATGTGCAAGCTCCATCATCATTGACAGAAAGGATACTTTGTTGAAGAAATCTTGACAGATCTCTTTCATTTTCCATCTGCTCGTTGTCCTCCTACCAGTTTTATCCTTAAATGTTATCAGGATGATCTGGCTTAATTGAGTCTCCTGCCATGCTTTCTGTATAAACTCCTTTTCCCTCTACCACTTCTAACTATTTTATGAGGCAGTACCTTTGATGATCCTCATGCTCTAAAACCAACGTTATTGCTTCCTTTGTTTTTTACGCATCATTTCCCCAAATCTGCCCTTTCCCATTAGAGACACTAACTTTTCACAACTTTTCACAAAGAAAAACGGTCAAGCAAAACCAATTGACACAGGGACTGTCTTATAATGTATGTAACCTTTGACACTCACAGACCCCGCATCTTTATTGAGAAGAAGAAATTATGTTTCATCATGAGTCCTCTGGAAACTGTATTAGCCAGGGACCCTGGTATGGGTCATCTGCTTTTGTGAATTTTGTTTGGCTGGTTTTACTTTCTTCACTTTGTACCAGTTCATATAAATCTCCTCACATTTCTCTGAAGTCTTCATATTTTTTTATTTCTTACATTATAAGTGTTTCATTACGTTTCCATACTCCACTTAGTTTAGTCATTCCCCAGTTGATGGGCATTTGCTTTGTTGCAGTTTTTTGTTACCACAAACAGCTGCCATGACTTCCTTGCTATAAATGGGACTTTTCTTTCTATTTTTGACATCTCTGGAATACAAACCCAGTTTTAGAGCCATCCCATTGGTATATGATTCAATCAGTTTACTCCAATGTGTCAGTGAAATAAAGCATTGGCATTTCATTAGCCTTTAATAACAAATGTAATCTAATGGGCCATCCTAGCATAACTGGTATAATAAATACCCTATAACTTTTTTTCCTCTGTTGCTTCCTGGGGTCAGCAACTTGGTAGGTTGGTAGATTTTCATTATGGTTTGCTACCAGGTAGTAGAATAGCAGTAGTTCATTTGTCTTGGGTTTGATATTTATAAAGAAGTATGATACTAACTAAATATGTACCTGCAGATGCAATCTACTGTCAAAGTATAACTGACTTATGCAAGAATGAGGGTATTAGACCAACCTAGATGGTTTAGGAGATATGAATACCAGGATGCTTAGCAGGATTTGAAAAACATTTTTATAAATCAGTGGGTGTAAGGGCCTCAGGAGAAAAAGCAAGATAGTGGTTTTCTATTTCCAATTTGTCCATTATATAGCTTGTTTGTATATAATTACTTTCATGCTATCTCCCCCATTGGATTGTGATCTCCTCAAGTGCAGGGACTATCTTTTACCTTTCTTGTATCTTCATTGCTTAGAACAATGCTAGGTACATGTAGGCATTTAATAAATGCTTTTTTTTTGTTTTTAAGTGAGGCAATTGGGGTTAAATGACTTACCCAGGGTCACACAGCTAGTGAGCATTAAGTGTCTGAGACCAGATTTGAACTCAGGTACTCCTCACTCCAGGGCCAGTGCTCTATCCACTGCACCACCTAGCTGCCCCTAATTAATGCTTTTTGATGAACTGACTATAAAGATTTTTGAGTCAAAGGGTAAGAACAGTTTAAAACTTTTCTGGCTTAATTCCAAATTATTTTTCAGAATAGTTGGACCAGTTCTTAATTCCACCAACAGTTTATTTGGATCTCCAAATAGGAGGAACTATGAGCCATCTTTCCATTTAGCTACAACCTCTTTGTATGTACTAGTTTCATTTATAATCAGATTGTCAATATTAATATAATTCATTTCCTCCAGTGGCATATTGACTTGTGCATTTAACAGGTATTTTGACATTTAGAATACTAACACTAAATGATTACAGATCATATTATCATAGATTTATAGCTGTAAGGGACATTAGAGGACATTAAGAATAACCCACTCACATGACAGATGAAGAAACTGAAGATGAGAGAGGTTAAATGACTTGCCAAAAGTCACATATCCAGTAGGTGCCTGAGGTAGGATTTGAACCCAGGTCTTCATGATTCCACACCCAGCTCTCTATCTACTATTGCATGTTGAGTCTAGATACTCAGAACCCCCTGTCCCTTTTTCACCACCCTGTCACCATCATTTCAAAAGCATTGGGCAAGGAGGCTGCACAGGACTTTTACATATTTTATTCTCCGTCTCTACATCTAGCCTTCTTTCTATTGTACTACTTTCAAGCCTAGGACCCTTTTCACTATGCCATGCTATATCTCCTTTATATGGGAAATACAAAAATAATGAGAGCAATGATTTTCATGTCATTTTCCCCTTACTTCTTGGGTTTATGAAAAATATAGCCAGAGATAAGGAACTGGAGAATTCTTTGAGAGAAAAGAGAGGAATGGTCGGGTTTGGTGCTCTTTTCCAATGCATCTATTCCAGAGGAGAATTGATTATTTGATATAGAGGTTAAGGCAATGCTTATTGGTGGGATCTCTATGTATTAATGAACTTCTGTTTTGGAAAAATCACTATTCTTGGAGAGTTCCAATGTGCTTGTAGGCTGCAGAGATGGTTTTTAAGTGTGTGACTTTGGGTGATGATATGCTGTTCTCGGTCTTTTTCCATCATTCTTCCTTCAAAATAGTTCAAAAGGCTCAAGAGACAGAAGATTCTGGAGCAAGTGCCTGAGAACAAGAATAAGCACTTTTGAAAGTGACATTTGGTCTTCTTGTTGATCATTTGAACATTAATTAATTTAGTGGCAAAGAAATCCAAGTGGATTTTGTAATTTTTTAAGTAATATTTCCCTTTTGATTATGTATATTATGTTTATACTTTCAATTGACTTATCTGTGAAATTGTTGTATTCCCCCAGTACAATATGTTATTAGGGCAGGTGCTATTTCATTTTTGTCTTTTAATCTCCCATATATTGTATAGTGTATATTTTTAGGGGGTGTTGGAAAGGAAGATGGGAAGCAGACCAGTGACTTCACTGGTTTATGGAGGAAACACCTTCTAATAATAGCAAAATAGCACATGCTCTGCAATTTATACTGTCAGTGAAATGCCCGAGACACTGAGATATCAAATTCTTTGACTAGGGTCACACAGCCAGCAAGTATCATAGGTAGGGCTTGAATCAGTTCTTCCTAATACTGAAGACAATTCTTCATCCTCTACTCCATAGTCCCTTGTACAGAGTAGGTTTTTGATAAAATGTTTGTTTCACTGGATTTACACATTTTCTAGCATTTTTACCAATTCTATCTTTCTTTTCTTTAATGTGTCCCTTTTTTCCTCCTTCTCATGTATATGCTATACAGTGCCTACATGACCTTGGTCACTGATAGGGAAATCATAGGATCATAGATTTAGAACTAAATCTAGAGATTTTATTCTACTAAAAAGAACCTTACAGAAGATGGTGTCTAAGGTTCTCTCTGGCTTCAAACGTTATGATGGTAGTGCATTACAAATAGTTCACTTTCTCCTACTTCCTCTCTTTTCCTTCCTTCATCCTTCCCTCTTTGTTTGCCATCACCTTATCTATATTTTAGGCCTTTTAGGGGCCTCCTAAAATGTCAATTTACCTTACCTTTAGTGTTCTGAGCCCTGCTTTAAGGAAAGGAAGAGTATGTAAGCTAAAAAAGAAAATTTACTGGCTACAAGCTGTAGGAGAGGAACTTAACATGAATAAAAGAGATTTGGGAAATGGTCACACAAATCCCCAAATCCTTCATATGCTTTTTTTTCTTGTTAGTAATGAATTTGGAAAATAGGATAGAAACTTCTTTATGGAAAGAAGGAAACACAAATTCAAACAGTTTCTTTTTTCTTCACTGGTGTTTGAATCATAATCTTGTTTATTTAATGAGCACAATTACTTTTCTTTCTTTCTTTTTAAGCTATAAGCATTGCTTTTGGTCTAAACCCTTCCTTTCATACTACACTACATATAAATCGTAATTCTTTTAGAGCCTTGGAACTTTTACACATCTTTACTTTAACACCACTGCCTTGAACATGCCCTTCACAAAAGCCTAATCAAATTGGATCACTTCCTCATTTTTGACATTCTGATAAATCAGAAGATAAAACTTCTTGGCTGAGGCAGAGACTTGTTTCTGGTGAGCATCCTTGGGATGACTATCTAGGGACTATGAGTCCAACACGACCAATGTCCCAAATTACACTCCCCCCCCCCCCATGACTCATTCATTGCACTTCAATGGTTCTGGATGATGATCTTTTGGAGTGAGGCCTCCTTTATAATTTGAATTTGAATTTTTTTTTACTACAACCCAGGAAGTGTTTCTTTTCCTTGAGACATGGATAAGAAAACAATACATGATAATTTATTGGCTTATTTGATAATAATCTTGTTTTTTACAAGTGGCACATCATAAAATATGCTCATTCATATTTTATTTTCATATATTTTTTCTATTTGTTTTAAAGTCTAGAATTTCAACTTTGTTGTCCCAAGAGACTGGCAAGGGACACAGACATGCTCATTTGAATCCTATGGATAGAACTGGAGCAATTTAAATAAAGTTGGAAGATGAAGAGAAAGAAAGGATTTATTGAGATGGGTGCTTCATTAAATGAAATACTAGACTATAGGTCTTAACCTGGGGTCTGTGACCATTTTTTCTCAATATTTAAAAAAAATGTATTTCAATATAATTAGTTTCTTTTGGAATTCTACATTTTTTGTTTTATATGTGTAAAAAAATTATTCTGAGAAGGGGCTCATAGGCTTGGCAAAAGTGCCAAAAGGGTCTATGATACAAGAAAGATCAATAAAGCAGGCCTGTACTGGAACTTTCAGAATTAAATCAGGCTAACTATGACATAACATGCACTGAAGTTCTTTTAGGATGATATTTAGGAGCCAGAAAGGAATCCACCAAGACCAGATAGGAAGGAGAACATGTGTGGGGGTTGGATGGAGTGGGACAGGACAAAAGTTAGGGCAGGAGTCCTAGGGAATAGAAGAATCAAGACCGAAATTCTATTCCTAATTCTTCTACTTTATTACTTTACTAGTCTTATTTCTCCAATTATGAGGCCTAAGGGAAATGATGTAATTGAAAGAGTACTAAATGGAGAGTTAAGAGACCTGAGTTCTAGGCAAGGGCTCTTCTACATATTAGCCATGTGACATCAGACAAGCTACTTGAGCCTTGGCTTCCTTATTTGTCTAGTTGGGTTAATTCCTGCCCTGCCCACCTTCCTAGATTGTCATGAGGGTCAGATATGACTATTTTTTTTAAAGCCCTTTGTAAACAATAAACCTCTCTACAATTACAAGGTATAATTATTGCTAACACAATGCTCAGCTCTTTTCTCACATTCATGGTTCTGGATTTTAGGGTAAATGATTGAGAGGGACAAGTGTATAAATAGCTCCACTGTTGGTTTTGGCCATTGGAGGACACTGACCATTCCTTGGATGAGAATTGTGGACAGTGGAAGAGGTTTCTGTCCTGTAAATCTGAGCCTGCATTTCACAGCAGCCAAACTTGCTCAGCAGAATGAAGAAATCTCTTCTAAAAGTCTTGGTGAAGATAGCATAAAGGAAGGGGTTGGCACAGGAGTTGATGGGGTAGAACAGAACCAAAAGGATCTTTGACTTGGATACAGTGATGAGGGGCATCTTGACAGAAGCTGAGATGGCAAAGAAGGAGATGGGAGCCATGCAGAGGAAGTCAGTGAAAATTAGCATGGCCATGCGCTTGGCAATCTTGGTATCACTGGTAGAAGAGATGATGTTTGGGTTCCTCACAGTGAAGTAGATGTGGATGTAACAAGTACAGATGACCACAAAGGCCAAGACATTGAGAACAAGGAGGGATATAACATAGAGCTGTGACAAGGGGCTATCAATGTCCATGGGCAGGCAGATGCTCACCTTCATGTAGCTGCTGACACCAAAAATGGGCAAGATGGCAACTGAGAAGGCAAAGATCCATCCTATCAACATGATGCTGGCAGCATGGCGGAGTCGCACCTTGCGGTCCAGCTGCATGGCATAGGTGATGGTGTGCCACCTCTCCAAGGTGATGGCTGTCAGTGTATAGACTGAGAGTTCACTAGCAAAGACAGTGAAGAAACCTGCAGCATCACAGCCTGCACCAGTTTGCCAGTCAATGGCATAGTTATGGTACTGAGTCTTGGTATGGATATCTACTGAGGCAATAAGCAGTAGGTAGACACCAATGCAAAGGTCAGCAAAAGCCAAATTGCACATCAGGAACCGGGGGACAGTGAGTTTGTATTGGCTGGTGATCAAGATCACTAGCACCACGATGTTTCCAGTGATGGACAGGATACTAATAAACCATATGAGGACTCGGAGGAAGTTGTATCCCATGATGTCTTCACATGGGTTAAATGCATCAGGCTTAGGAGAGCAAGCAACATCAACCACTTCATTACATAAGTCATAGTCAAATTCAGTTTCTGTTATGTCAAACACTTTGTCAAGGCTTGATACATACTCTTCTTCCATAGATATTCTTCTATGACCCCAATCCATAGCCAGATCATCACTGTCTTGTCTCACAAAAGATTTATTGCAAATTGGATGCAGTTCAAAGCTAAGAAAGGAAAAAAAAAGTATAGGATTAGTGGTCTGATTCCAGAATGACAAGCACATTAATGTATTTATACATGATAGAAATGGTTTAGTTTCTGAGATTTCTCACTCTATGTGTGCCCCCTTTCTCCATTAGCAACTTATTTGCCTTTGAGGTCAAGTTTAAAGTTTATTATTACCATCCTCCTACCCCTTCTTTCCTCTTTATCTTATTAGTCACCACCATTCAATTAAACCTCATTTTATTGATGCAGCTAGGTGGCACAGTGGATAGAATGCTAGCCCTGGAGTCAGCAAGACCTGCATTCAAATCTGACCTCAGACACTTAGTAGTTTTTGACCTGGGTAAGTCACTTAACCCTGTTTGCCTCAGTTTCCTCATTTGTAAAATGAGTTGGAAAAGGAAATGGCGAACCACTCCAGTATCTTTGCCAAGGAAACCCCAAATGGGGTCATGATGAGTTGGACATGACTGAAATGACTGAATAACAACAAACAACAATAACATAATAATAATTTTTGTAGAAGAGAGAACTGATGTGAAGTGATAGTAAGTCAGGACTAAAACCTAGGTCTTCTGGTTTTTAGTATATTTTCTAACTTTGTTGAGCAGCTAAGACTATAATGCATACTTTTAGCTCATGTTTAAAATTACTGAAATGTCTATTTCCTTTTCATTTATTTTTAAACACACACACACATATATATACATATATATACACACACATATACATACATACATACACACATACATATATATATATATATATATATATATATATATATATATATATATAGGTACAGGATCTATTATTTCACTGGTTTAGGTAGGTTATTCCTAATGAGAAAATGCCTTCTACCAATGTAGATTGGCACCTGCTCCATAATTTGTAGTGATTTAGAGCTGCATATTGAACAACAATGTTGCATATTAATAGAAATATTTCACAATATAGACCTCCTGGCCCAATTGTAGAGTCTTTAGCCCCTTTGAACTGTGAAAATTTAATAGTAGTATGCTGATTTTCTGGCGTTCTCATTACCCTTCCCTATCTCTTTGATCTGTGTAGAAAAGGAAAATCATAAGAATTGTTCCTATTAATATAACACCTTCTTTAAAACAATCTTGTCTGGTAGGTAATAAGTATATTGATTCATTCTCCCTTCAGTTTTTTCTTTCCTCCCTCTATCCTTCCTTTCTTTTGTCTTTCCATTTCCTCTCCCTAGTCTTCCATAGCCTCCTACATCATAGCCATGATTTTTTTTTCTAAATAGTTGGGGTGGGGAAAGGAGTTAGTATTAAGAAGGAAAATACAGTACTTGGGCACTAACCCACATAAAAGGAGAAGTTGGTATATTCAGGATTCCATATTATATTCCCTTCCAGAGTGCCCACATTAATTTTGGTTTCCATTTTAACTCAAATGTTCATGAGAATTTGTCAATGTGGAAGAAACATTTTAAGACAGATTTGTATTGAAGCCAAATGATAAATACTCTGACCAGACAGATGGATGCCAAATATAGAGAATATCAGGATAATCTCTCTGTTATGAAGCAGCAGGTAAAGTTATGGTAAAGTCTTACATGGGAATTTTATTTGAATACAGTAAGCTCTCTATTAGCAACCAAATATATATTGCATGATTCACAAACACACACACATGCATAGCCACTCCTCCTTGTTATCGTTTCTTTGGAGGAGAAACTCTATAATGTGAATGTAATATCTTTATTAATCATGTCCTTAATCTAGGTTTCTGGTTCTCTGTTGGCTTCAATGAAGAGTATTATAGAATACTCCAGAGATTTTCCCAGCAAGAGATTACTCAACCAGAGGTAAAGGGAAGAGGTGCAGAATTTTCATTTAGTAACATTAACCTATTGAGTATTGGTTAGTATTGGTTAGAACAGTTTCCAATCAAGTACCCCAGAGTATTTGGACTGGGTTGTTAATGAAGTACAGCTAGCTTTGAACCAGAAGCAGGCCCAGGAGAGAATATTGCCTTTTGAAAAGAACAAAAGAAAGTAAATCTTTTCCTCTTTGCTCAAAGAGCTAGGGCAAGCCTTACCTTTTTAGAAGCAAGAGAAAGTTTTTTCACATCAGAATCTGAATTCTCTTAAAGAAGCCAAAATAACTGACATGTAGAAAATGGAAAATAAGTGAGAGTTTAGGAAATTCCTGCTAAAGACAGAAATCTTTTGATTTGGTCAAACAGAAGTAGTTCACTTGAGACAGATCAAGAAAGTTCAGAAATGGACCAATCATGATTGAGAGGATCACACTATCATATTTAGTTGAGGCAACTAGGTGGAGCAGTGGGTAGAGTGCTAGGCTTAATCAGGAAGGTCTGAGTTCAAATGTGTCCTCAGCCATTTACTAGTTGTGTGACCCTAGGTAAGATATTTAAACTCTGTCTGCCTCAGTTTGCTCATCTTTAGAACAGGGATGATGATAATAGCATTTTCTACCCAGAGCTGTTGTGAGGTTAAAATGGGGATTGATCATATTCCAGTGTTCACTTTGAAAATGGGATCTCTGGACATCTGTCCTCATAGTAAATTAATATATAAATGCCTATCAAGCACCTATGGCACACTCGATAAAGTAATAGACTTGGAGTCAGAAAGTCCTGTCTTCAAAGCTCACCCCAGAAACTTTGTAACTGTGTAACTATAGGTAAGTCACTTAACCTTTCTGAGTCTCAATTTCCTCATCTGTAAAAAGGGGGTGATGATGGCATCTTTGTCACAGGGCAGTTGCAAGGATCAAATGAGATAACATATGTAAAACACTCTCAAACCATGAAGTGTTTAATAATGTCAGCTGTTATTACTACAAGGCACTACGGGGGATAATCTGAACATAGGCTTAGTCCGAGTCTTCAAGGAGCTTTTAATTGAGGTAGGGAGACAAGAAATAATAAATATAGGAAAATTTAACAAAGCATGAGTCAAAGAACAATAGAACTACAATATATGTGAAAGTTAATTATGGAAATTATATAACCAATACATAATAGAAGCCAAATATATAATAGATATGAAATTAGTCTACCCATTTTAATAGTCTATGAAAAACAAGTGCTATAGGAATTTAAAGGGAGAGGTTACTTTGGTCTGGAAAGGTTTCCTGGAACAAGAGACAACTTGGACAAAGGACAACAAGATTTCTAGCTTTCTGATAAGACCACAGTGTTATTATGATGTATTAAGACCAGAATAGGCCAGCTAGGTGGCACAGTGGGTAGAGTGCCAGGCCTGGAGTAAAGAAGACTTTTCTTCCTGAGTTTAAATCTGGCCTCAGACACTTTACTGGCTGTGTGACCCTGCAGAAGTCACTTAACCCTGTTTACCTCAGTTTCTTCATCTGTAAAATGAGCTAGAGAATGAAATGGTAAGCCACTCTAGTATCTTTGCCAAGACAACCCTAAATGAGGTCCTGGAGAGTCAGACACAACTGAAATGACTGAACAACAAGACCAGAATTATCCCAGCAATGACAATAAAATAATACCTGTTTATTGAGTGTTGGTAACATTCCAGTTAATGCTCTGAACATCTCCAAGCCACCTGCTCTTATGGTGATCTTAATGTCCTTTGAGATTTCTCCTGGGGGAGTTTTAGTTTCAGGGACTTGTTGGCTAATTGGTATCTTTCTTGACCTGGTAGGAATTTCTATTCCTAATAAGAAAAAGGCAGCCCTTCTGCCTGGGCCTGGGCCCTTATGAATTCTAATTGTGGAGAGGAGTTGTGATTGGTCTTGAGTTAATCTCCAAAGAACTGCCTGACTGAGGATAGTCTCTTAATGCATACTAATGGTTCTTTTGGAAAAGAAGCCCTTTATCTGCAAATCATCTAAGTGGGCCTCAGCCTAGTTCTAAGTGGATCTCATCTTGGCTCTAAGTCATTTTAAAAACACTTCTGGACTTGAGGACATTCCCTTCATGTCTGTGCATGTATTTGCCTGGGTGTATAACTCTCTGTATGTAGTTTTTTTGGGTATTTGTGTTTGGACTTTATACTAATTCTCACAGAAATGTTCCCCAATAGTAATAAACCGAAACCCTCAGTGAGCAGGAAAACACTGGATTTGGGAGGAAAAGGATAACTCTATATCAAAATATGCATATTTTATTCTACAAATGTGGGGATTTCAATGACCTGGCAAAGTTTTCTGGGAACTTTTGTTTTCCTTTTCCATGCTTTTGTTGCCTCTGTTCCTTTTTTTTAGTTCTTCCTTCTCTTTCCTTCTGACCATTGGTCAGTCTGGGTTTGGAGTAAAGTGAGAAAGCTGGCTTCAGTGTGTGTATGTATTTGTATGTGGGGTGATGGGTACAGTGAGAAGGCAGTTCAAGAGACTTGTAAACCAAAAGGGAAGCTGAGATGACAGAAGGGTGCGAGATTTCAAGTGGTGGTATTGGGAAGAAAAGTTGAGTTTCAGTGAAAATCTGGCCATGCTTTAGGGTTTATGTCCCTAATGAACTGGCTGGGACTCTTTCTATTCCAAAAATGGCTGAATAAGACTGAATGGAAAGTATGGAAATGACTCACGTTTGCCGTCTCCAGTTTGCAAAGGCACAACAGTGGCTGGGGTAGGTGAGGTTGGCTTCCACTAGATCAGCAAGCTTTTCCAAACTGGGGAGGGTTTTAAAGTTGTAAGCTGACCTGGCCCTCAGTTTCTTAAGATTTTTCAAGCCATCGCTGGGGAGGGAATGGATCCTTGTTCTGGAAATATCCCTTTAAACAGAAGCGGGGAAAGAGAAGAGCCTGATTAGCAGAAAGGTCTTAGAATTTCTTGTGTAGAGGGTGAAAGGCCAAAAATGCTCATGAAATATGCATGTGAAGTTCAATGGACTTTTTTGGCTGGTTCCCTTACCCTAAACACTGCTTTCCTATTGCCAGCTTTCTACTCAGAACTTTCAGTGATTGCCTATTGCCTACAGGATAAAGGCCAAACTTCACAGTCTAAGACTATATCAAACTCAAGCTTATCTCCCATTCTTTCTAATATAGACTATATAAGCTACTGGTCCAGTTTCTCCCAGCTTCTATGGTTTATCGAGAACATACAAACTGCCTGATGAATAGAAGATACCAAAGAGACATATACCTTGGCCATCCTTCTCCTACCTTTATACCTCTCATCCCCCCAGTATTAGTGCTGACACTGTTTTATACTCAGGAGGACAGAAGACTTGTAGCCCTTTACAAATGCATCAATCTAGGACCTAGGAAGACCAGGGCCATTTTAATACACTAATTATGAATAAGCTAGGGTCCAAAATAATCTCATAGTGTTCAAGGATTATATTTACAAATTTAGCCATTTTATTTCTTTCCATGTATTTCACCTTCCCCATCCCCAGGGAAGGGGCCTGAATCTGACTAGTTTCCTGAACATACTTTGCACATTCTTTGCTCTATAACTTTGGTAGTGCTCTTGTCATCACCTAGAATACTTCCTTCTCTGCTTTCTACCTCTCTACACCCTATCTTTTTCTTTGGGCCAACTCTCACTTCCATTGACTCAACCCTCAGGGAGCATTTGATTTCATGGAGCAGGGCAGGGAAGACATTCCATTTGACAATTTTTTATTGAGTATTCACTATATACAATTATATGAAGTAATATTTGTAATGGGCTTTCTAAACCTTGAAGTCAAATACAAATGCTATTATTTCTCTCTCTCTGTCTAATCATCTATCTCAGTGTTCAAGGAGGACTAACACCTCTGGTGTGAGGGCTTGCTGAGCCCTTTTCAGTCATACTTTCAGGATACCTTTGGTATCCAGCTCACCTCTTAGCTGTGGCTCCAAGAAGATGTAGTATGCACAGTGGCCACACCCTGGTAAACCATCTTGGCAGACAGGTTAAACCAGGTTGAGGGTAACTGATGGACCACAAACCCATCAGTGAGTTGCGGGGGGGTGTTTAACCACGCATGTGAAGACTTCCCCCATGAAATGGGCAGATGAAAACAATTTGTTCCAAAGGCCATGAAGGCAGCCGAAGCAGGCTGTATGAAGGACTTAGAGCTTGGTCAGACATACAAGATGCCAATATCATCTACTGCATCCTGGGCCATTGTCAGTCATCCTGACTTTTGTTGTGCCAAAGGACTTTGATGACTCTGGGAGAGAGAGTGAGGCTGATGACTTTCTGCAAATCTGTCTCACTTAAATCCAATTCACTCATGGGTCAAGAAATCACGCGGTGATGTCCTTGGTCCTCTTTGAAAAGAAAGGACAAAACAACAATAATATCTATTATTCAAGGAACTAGGTGCTAGAACTGGAGATACAATGGTAAATATAGATATTGACCTCAGGAATTAAATTCTGCTCTTTAGTCACCCAGGGACTTTCTAATTTCATTAATATCTTTTTTTTTTGTTTTGTTTTTTTTAGTGAGGCAATTAGGGTTAAGTGACTTGCCCAGGGTCACACAGCTAGTAAGTGTTAAGTGTCTGAGGCCGGATTTGAACTCAGGAACTCCTGACTCCAGGGCCGGTGCTCTATCCACTGCACCACCCAGCTGCCCCTCATTAATATCTTTCATTTTACATCACCTTTATTTCCAAATACACCCTCAGAAGAAGATAACAAAGTCAAAGCTCCTACATCCAAAGCTTCCAAGAAAAATATGAATTGGTCTCAGGCCGTGGAAGTGCTCAAAAAGGACTTTGAAGAAAAGGGCTGCTAAACATATTTTGTTGTATATTAGGGCCTTTCTTTCTGTTATTGATATTGTTGGAGTATATATCTAGTGGAGAATATCTGGCTCAGAAAGTTATGGAAATTTTAAATCATTTTCTTTTTATAATTCCAAACTGTTTTTCAGCATGATTGGGCAGCAAGTCTCTCATTTCAATTGAGTAACATTTAAACCTCTGATTTTCAAGGCGCACAGTGTCTGGTTCTAGAAATATAAACATGAAAAAAGAAACAGTTCCTCTAACTAAGAAACAACAATCATTCCATTCTAATGTGGAGCTATAACATGGATCATAATACACATATAATATAAAGCAGGTAATGAAAGGGGCAAAAGAGATACTAGATAAAGTGTCCTGGAAATATTTGAGAAGTAAGAAATAACTAACAGCTGGGAAGGTAAGTATATCATAGGAGTGAGTATATTATAGGCCTGGAGTGTGTCTAGTACAAATCTATGGGCAGCAGATCATAGAATATTGGTGAGAAGATAGACTGCATGAAAGGGAGTAATGTGAAATTACTGGAAAGGCAGGTTGATGTTAAATTATGGAGAGCCTTAAAGCCCAGGTTAAGGAATTTTTATTTTTAGTTTAGGGCCAATGGAGAGCTACTGAAAGTTTTTGATCAGGAACCTAATACAGTCAAACCTGTTGGTTGCCAAATCCTTGAGGTAAGGGATTGTCTTTTGCCTCTTTTTGTATCCCCAGAGTTTAGCACAGTGCCTGGAGCATAGTAGGTGCTTAATAAATATATTTACTGATTGCCTGACATCACCATGACTCAGAAACTGCTTTATCCTAGAAGATCACTTCACTCTGATATGCATACCTCAGAGGTATCCTCCACCCCTGGGGCCCATCCCTTTGATTGGGTGACTTTTCTAGAACTTCAATGAAGGAGGGTGATCAGACACAGCTATGCTCCATTTCCCACCATGCTGCACACCCCCAGGTTCCTTTGTCATGCTCCTGTACTGGATACCTTCTCTTTCCCACCCCATTTTCTGCTTCCTTTTACATGTCGTTTTCCCCATTAGAATGCAAGATCCTTGAGGAACATCTTTTTTGTTTGTTTGTTTGTTTTTGCTTGCATTTGTGGTGCTTAGCACAGTTACTGGAAAATAGTAAGAGCTTAATAAATGCTTGTTAACTTACTTCCCTGCAGCTTTTCTTTTATATACTCTTCCCTGGCTTCAATGATAATTTAAATAAGAGAAAAAGGGAATCTGTTTGAAGAGACCAATAAGGATGCATAGGAAATTAATTGGTCAATTTATATTTTTTTAAAAAAATGCACGTAAGATGGAAAGAGCAGTATAAAAGGAAGGATGAATACAAGAATACGTCTCAAGTCTGTAAGAGTAGGATTTAGACTCAGTAATATTTGTGATAAGCTGACGTTTATATAGAAAACAGGACAGCAAAACTGGCTTCTGTTATTTGTTTTAGCTTTATTGGGGAGAAAGAAGAGGGTCAAAGAATAGATCAAATCATTGCTTGGAACAATGATTATCAATAATGGAGAAAAGGTAGAGTGGGTCAACTCATTTTGCTGCTCTTTTCTCTGCTGAGAATGATCTTTGGTCTATAAAGGACAGGACAAAAAGGAGGAATAGGAAATAGAAATCCAAGACAAGTGGGAGAGAGTGAGAGAAGTTCTAACTGTCCTTGATGAGTTCAAGTCATCGGGTCCAGAGGGCACAAAACAAAACAAAATAGAACATCAAACTAGCAGACATGACGGCTGAGCCAATGTCAATTATTTTTGAAAGATCACAGAGAATAAGAGAGTTGTAAAAGGAATGGAGAAGAGTAAATGTTCAAATTTCCAAAAGGGGGAATAGGAATAGGCTTAAAAATTATAAACCAGTAAATTTGATTTCAATTCCTGGCAAAATTTTAGCTCACCTTATTAAAGAGATGATGAGTAATATCTAGAAAGGGAGCAATCACAGAGAGCTAGTAAGAATTAACAAAATATTTTTTTGTCAGTTTCACCATCTTGTTATCTTTTATAGGTTTAGCATACTGGGAAATCAGAAGACTTTTTTTTTTTCAGGGCAATGGGGATTAAGTGACTTGCCCAGGGTCACACAGCTAGTAAGTGTCAAGTGTCTGAGACTGGATTTGAACTCAGGTCTTCCTGAATCCAAGGCTGGTGCTTTATCCACTGTGCTACCTAGCTGCCTCCAGGAGACTTCTTTAGATTTAGTTTACCAAGTTTTTGGCCAAGCATTTTGATAAGATCTTCTATCGTATTCTTGTGGACAAGATGGAGAGATATGGGAAGACATTATAGAGCAAGCTATATTTGGAACTAGCTGAATGACTGGATGTAAAGATAGTGATTGGAGGTTTGATGTCAATTTGAAAAGGTGTCTAGTGGGGTTTGTGATTATGACTATATTACTATATTATGACATGTTATTTGACAGTTTTCTTTTTTTCTAGCTCAATGAGATTATTTTTTGCTAATTGGGATGGCATTGAAGAAATAGTTTAGGTAGAATTGACATTTTTATTATATTTACTCTGTTTACCTATAAATAATTCATCTTTCTTTCTTTTTTTATGAGGAAATTGGGGTTAAGTGACTTGCTCAGGGTCACACAGCTAGTAAGTGTTATGTGTCTAAGGCTGGATTTGAACTCAGGTCCTCCTGAATCCAGGACCGGTGCTCTATCCATTGTGCCACCTAGCTGCCTCCCCCCCCCCATTCATCTTTCTTACAATTATTTAGATCTGACTCTATTTGTATAAAAGATGTCTTACAATTATATTCATGTTATCTCTGGGTTTGTTGTGGCAGGTATTTTATATTGTCTATGGTTATTTTAAATGAGGTATTTCTTACTATGTCTTCTTGTAGGGTTTTCTTGGTAAGATATAGAAATGCTGATGATTTATGGGGGTTTATTTTATAACCTGTTACTTTGCTAAAATTATTGTTTCAACTAACTTTTTAGCTGAATCTCTAGGATTTTCCAGGCATATCAACATACTTTCTACAAAAAGAAATAGTTTTATTATCTCATTACTCATTCTGATTCCTTCTTATTGCTATTGCTAGCATTTTAATACAATATTGAATAATATTGGTGATAATAGGCATACTTGTTTCACTACTGATCTTACTGTGAAGGCTTATAGTTTATCCCCATTACAAATAATGCTTGTGATGGTTTTAGGTTATAAGTTTCTTATTATTTTAAGGGAAAATCCATTTGTACCTATACTTTCAAGTGTTTTTTAATAGGAATGAGTGTTGTATCTTGTAAAAATTTTTTTCTATATCTATTGGTATAATCCTATGATTTTTCTTACTTTTGTTATTGATATAATCAACTATGTTAATAGTTGTCTTTATTTTAAACTATCTCTGCATTCCTGGTATAAATATCACTTGGTAACAATGTATGTAATCTTTGTGATGTATTGTTATATTCTCCTAGCTAATATTTTATATAGGATTTTTGCATCCATATTGATTAGTGAAATTGGTCTATACTTTTCTTTCTCTATTTTTACTTTTCCTGGTTTAGGTACCAACACTATATTTATTTCATAAAAGAAGTTTGGTAGGACTCCTTTGCCTATTATTTTATTTTATTTTACTTTTTGGCCAGGCAATGAGGATTAAGGGACTTGCCCAGGGTCACACAGCTAGTAAGTATCAAGTGTCTGAGGCTGGATTTGAACTCAGGTCATCCTGAATCCAGGGCTGGTGCTCTATCCACTGTGCCTCCTAGTTGCCCCTGCCTATTATTTTAAATAATTTATTTAATATTGAAATTAATTGATTTTTAAATGCTGGTAGAATTCACTTGTAAATCTATAAGGTCCTGATGCTTTTTTCTTAGGAAACTTATTTATAGCCTGTTTAATTTATTTTCTAAAATAGGTTTATTTAGATATTTTATTTCCTCTTCTGTTAATCAAGGCAGTTCATATTTTTGTAAGTATTCTTTCATGTCACTTAAATTGTTAAACTTTTGGGAAGGTAATTGGGTAAACTAACCCAGAATCTAATTTACTTCTGATCACTGCCTCCCTAAACTGAACCCCTTCTAAGAATCCATCCCTTATCCTCACCCCTTGCCCTTCTATTCCTTAATCTACCCACCCTTTCTTACCTTATCCCCTCAACCTCTTATTTCTTAATCCGCATACCTTTCTAAGAATCCCTCTCTTATCCTTTAGCTTGTCTATTTTCCTGTAAATTAAGAAGATGTTTATACCTTTCTATATGTATAGGTTATTCCCTCTTTAACCTGGTTGTGATGAGAATAAGGTTCTAGAACTATTAGCCTTCCATTCCCTTCTGCCATCCATTGTAACAATTCTTCCTGTCACATCTTGTTTCTATGAGATAATTGCTCCATTTTACCTCTCCCTTCCCAATTTTATTTTTAGAACTATTTCATCAAAATCAACTCAATTTCATTTTCTATCTTTTTATGTTCTTTTAAACTACCCTAGTAATGATAACATTCTTGAATTAGAGATATTTTCCCATATAAGAAGTAAACATTTGATGTTATTAAATCTCTTATAATTGGTCTTTCATAGTTACCTTATCTTTCTCTTCATTCTCATAGGTCAAATTATCTGTTCAGTTCTTATCTTTTCCTCAAAAATGCCTGAAAAAAATCCTTTAATTCACTAAATTTTTTTCTTTGCAGGATTACACTCAACTTTGCTGGGTAAGTTATTCTTGGTTGCCTATTTGAAATTTTTATATTTAACTGAAGGCATAGATGGCATATTTTATTTTTGCAAGGTAGTTGGGGCTAAGTAACTTGCCCAGGGTCACACAGCTAGTAAGTGTCAAGTGTCTGAGGCCATATTTGAACTCTTATCCTCCTGAATCCAGGGCTGGTGCTTTATCCACTGTGCCACCTAGCTGCCCCTCTTTGCTATTCTTTAAACAGGATACTCCAGCTCCCATCTCTGCACCTTTGCACTGGCTGCTTCCCCTGCCTGGAATGCTCTCTCCCCTTCACTTCTTTCTCCTAGAATCCACTGTTTCCTTTGTAACAATGCTCAAGCGCCCCTTCTACATAAAGCCTTTCCAATCTCTCTAAATCCAAATTTTATCTTTTGCATATTTTGTTTCTGCAGAATTCATTAGCATGTTTATTCTAAATAGAATAAAAGCTCTTTGAGGGCATTGTCTATTTCATTTTTGTCTTTGTATCTTCAGTTCTCAATGTGGCATTCTAGAAGGACCAGAATTAAGAATACCTTGATGAACTAAGCTGCATCATTTGTTTCAGTGTATTGACACATACTAGAAATACTAAAATGAAACTTTTATTTCAAAGTAAAAAAAAAAAGAATACCTGCAAGTGATTATTTGTATCCAAACTGTTTTTTTTCTACTGATAGAAGTTATGGTATATTATTACTTAAATTATTGCATTGACATACCGGTCCTTCTATTAAATGATTATTGATTGATTCATAATCAGATAAGTAGGAAGGGATGTAAAAGAAAGCAGCATCAAGATGCCAAATGAGGAAAGAATATCTGGGAAGAATGTGTGGTTAAGAGTGTAAAAAAACCCCCCACACTGCGGGAATTTCAAAGAGGATGAAAACAGGGAAAAAATCAATCAGATTTTGTGATTAAGAAGTCTTGGTGACCTTTGGGAGATTAGTTCCAATAGAGTGTTAGGCTCAAGCAGGCAGATTGCAAAGGGTAGAACCCAGGAGTGTATTGGAGATGAAATGGAAGTAGCAAATGTTGATTACTGTTTCTAGGGATAAAGGGGAGAGGGTGGGGAATATAGATGCCATATTTTAGAAAGAGCATTAATGAGCTTGATGTTGTCCAAAGAAGAGCAATCAGAATGGTAAAATTTCTGGAAGTGGTTGAATCGGTGTATTGGTTAAAGAAACTGGAGATGTCTAACCTGAATAAGGAAAGAGTTTAACAGACGTGATAGCTGTCCTCAATAGAGAATCTGCTGATGGGTTAGGGAGTAGTATATTTGTATAAAATAACAATAATAATAGCTCATACTTATATAGTACTGTAAGGATTGCAAGGCAGTTTATGTGCATTATCTCAAATGGCTCAAGGATGCACTACAGGTAGAATATTTGAAGGGCTCAGAAAGAGTAAGAAAAATAATAACAACTTCCATTTATATAGCCCTTTGCAGTTTATAGCTTTACTCACAACATCCCTGTTATGTGGGTAGTGCAAATAGTATTATTCCCGTTTTACATTTGAAGAAATATTTTCAAAGCTCCATGGGAAGGAAGTAGCATATAAGGTAGATACTATACGGAGAAGTTATGCCAAAAGAGAGAAAAGAATGATAAGGAATAAAAAAGTATAGAGGAATTGCGAGCTGCACTTATTGAGGGCATACCCATAACCAGTCACAAACTGAGAACTAGAAGGGGTCTTAAGGCCATTAAGTCCAACCCCCTCATTTTATAGATAAGGAAACTGAGGAGTCGGAGAGTAGATGTCCTACAAATAACATAGGACTCAAACCCAGGTTTTCTACTGTGTAATTTAAGATTCTAAATGTGGATTCTAATGTGTTCCCCCAGTTTTGGGGGAAACTGACTAAAAATCACTGATAAAATGAGTTTAGGTTTTTAAGGGTTTATTGGAAAATAGAAAGAAAAAGATTGAGAACAGAATTCTAACAGCCTGGCATTCCTATCTTTCCTCAAATTTCCTGTGAAGTCCTCTGCCGCCACCACCATCAAGTCAGGAAGCCCAAAAAAGGCCAGCGCTCTCTGCGCAGGCTCCCTTTCCTCCTTCCTGTCTCCTCCCAGACCATAGGAGGCTCCTCAAGTTGATTGGCTGGTAGCCTTGATAGACAGCACCCATGAGCAAACGTCATTTCCTGACGCCAAGGAAAAGCCACAATGCCTCTGAGGCATTTTCCTCATGGTGGAGCTTTCCACAGCAAGTCTCCAGTAGGTGGCGTCATTCCAATCATTACACTAATTTCAAATGTAGTGTTTTATATCATTGTACTATGGCTATTGGGCAGCTAGATGGCACAGTGTATAGTTCACTGGGCTTGGAATTAGAAAGACTCCTCTTCATGAGTTCAAATCTGGTCTCAGACACTAGCTTTGTGACCCTAGGCATGTCACTTAGCACTGTTTGCCTCAGTTTGTCATCTGTAAAATGAGCTGGAAAAGGATATGGCAAACTACTCTAGTGTCTTTGCCAAGAAAATCTCAAATGAGGTCATGAAGATTTGGACACAATTGAAACAACTGAATAACATGGCTAGTGGAAGCCATTAGGTTTATTAAAACTCCAGAGAGGAAAATGAAGGAAACCTATTCAGAAGAGTGTGGTAGTACAGAATGTAATGGTAGCCAACACTGCCGTGACTGGACCAATTCAAAGTGACTGTCAAATAAAAACAGGAAAAAAATCAATGAAAACAAACTCTCTATATACATTTAGCAATATGCATAGGGGACAGCTGGGTAGCACAGTGGATAAAGCACCAGCCCTTGATTCAGAAGGATTTGAGTTCAAATTCAGCCTCAGACACTTGACACTAGCTATGTGATCTGGGCAAGTCACATAACCCTCATTGCCCTTCAAAAAAAAAGAATATGCATAGACAAAAGAAATGACCCTGTGGAATTACTTTGAGCAAATCAATTAAACTTTGTCACGCTTTCTTTATTTGTAAAATAAGGAGTTTGGATGCAGTTATCCCTAAAGTTCTTTACCAGATCTTGGGTATTTGTTCCTATTGTGGTCTCTCCTTTCCCAGCACAGGAGAGCTTATCCTCTGCCTTATTAATTTGTCCCTGAATTCTGCTCTGCCTTATGTCCTTGTTTTCTTTGACTGATATTCTTGTACTGTTAACTAGTATTTAATTTGTCATATGTATGTGTCAGTTAATACTTGGTGATCCTAAATTACTGAAGTGAAGGGACTATTAGACAGTGTTATTTCCCCTACAGCAATAAAGGACTGCATACTTACTAAATATTTGCTGATTGACAGATGTGGGGAATTTTTGAGCCAAATGAGAGACTGAGGCAAAAATTTGCAAAGGTGACCTAGTTTGAAAGCCTATTGACAAAAATCAGTGGCACAGTGAATATAGTACCAGCCCTGGAGTCAGGAGGATCAGAGTTCAAATCTGGCCTCAGACACTTAACACTTACTAGGTGTGTGACCCAGGGCAAGTCACTTAACCCTCATTGTCCCACACACAAAAAGAAAGCAAAGAGGTCAGTTTGGCTGCTCCATCATATTCAGTTACTCTTGTATAATAAGCCTGGAAAATTAAATTGGGCCGATGTTGGAAAGAGATTTAAAAGCCAAAGAGGAATTTATATTTTGTCCTAGAGCCAATGGTGAGCCACTTGAGTTAAATAAATATGAGACCAACATGGCATTATTATCTAATGGGGGAAGACAACATATAAAAGTAAAAGGAAGCTGAAAAGTATGTGTGTGTGTGTGTGTGTGTGTGTGTGTGTGTGTGTGTGTGTGTGTGAGAGAGAGAGAGAGAGAGAGAGAGACAGAGAGACAGAGAGACAGAGAGACAGAGAGACAGAGAGAGAGATTGAGAGAGGAGAGAGAGATCATATTAGAGCATCTGGTGAGAATGAACAATATTTTTGGAAGGGTAAAGCACAGTGAAAGATAGAATGACAGGAGACTAACCTAAAATACTTGTGGGGGATGGTGAGATTGAGAAATGTATGTGACTAAGGTTGATGTCAAAGAAATTAAGGAGACTGAGCTATTGCAAGAGTATGGTGTTTGAGGGTATATCGACATTTATGCTAAAGATCCCTACCATGTGGACAAGAATTTAAGTGGAGAGGAAGCCTATGAGACAAGTTGTACTCTAAGTGTCCTTTGCTGGTTCAGTATTTTCATTTGGAGACATAAGGATGGCATGAGGTCTTCTTTTATTTTCCCCTTTAAATGGATTAAAGACAATTGGGAGTTTTCAGGGAAGATGGAGATTATCCCAAGCATTCAAAGGCATGTTCTGAATACCTGAAGGTGCCTCCTTCCAGAAAACACCATCTTCCAGACACTAAATAATTTAACAGATCCCAGAGATTAAACACAACCTAGAAACTAAAGGGTGTTGATAGTTCAAGGATGACAAGTAAGGAATGTAAGGAATAGCACTAAAGGCTAGACAAGTCTTTCCTAATTTCAGAATTCTTTCTTCTCTAGACCAAAAGAATACATGTATGGGTGAGGACAGACGTAGCGATAAGTATGACCAATTCATTGGCTAGTCTGGAGACCACTCTGAGTAGAGTAAGGGAATGCAGGTTGAACATTGGAGAAAAAGAGTCCGTTGACAGGGCAGAGGTGGATTATAGTAGGCCTTAAAATCTAGGAAGTCTAGACTTAGGCACTGGAGAGCTTTTGAATGTTTCTGAGCATGGGAATGATATGATAAAAGTAATATTTTAGGTAGATTAATCTGGCAAGTTTGATTAGAGGAAGAGGAAAGAGGTCAGGGACATGATAGACCTGTACAGCCTAATTGTAGTAACATAGGTTTAAAATGTTAAGGGTTCTTTCAAATGTATTAGTTTCCCTAAAATCTATAAAATTCACTTACCCTTGACCTTGATATTTTATATAATATCAGGAAATTAAGCATTTATGGGGCTTCTGCTGACCTCGATGGGGAGACAAAGATGAATAATACTGGTTTTTTTTGCTCAGAACAAGTTTATTTGGAGAGAAAAACTTAAACACAGGAAAAACAAAAACTAAAAATATAACAGTAAATAATGAGTGAAAATAACTATAGCTAGCATTTATATGGTGCTTTATGTTTTGCAAAGCTCTTTGTAAATATTACTTCATTTTATCCTCACAACAACTCTAGGTGGTAGGTTTCATCCCCATTTTATAGAGGAGGAAACAAGCAAAGGTTAAGTGACTTGTCTAGATTCATACAACTAGTAAATGTCTGAGGTGGTATTTATACTCAGGCTATCTTGTAGGTTCAATGCTAAATCCACCATGCCAACTAGCTGTCCAAGTAGAGAACACATACTGTAGAGCTCCTAGTTTTCAGAGGAGGGAGAGAGATCAGGGTTTATTGGTATGTTCAAAAGAATAGAAGACTTTATGGAATAGGTAGGGGTATGGACTGTGGGAGTGAATAGGATTCACATATATAAAAAGACATTCCATTGAAGAGGAACAATATAAATCATGGTGAAGGGTATAATTATGGTGTATGCAGGGGATAGTGAATAGATCAGTCTGGATGCAGGTCAGAATTTGTGTAGGGGAGAAATAGGATACAAAGAACGTTAGTTGGATTGGGGCCCTGAATAGCAGGATAAAGTGACTTCTTTGATCATATCTTGGTTTACCATATATATTTTATTGCTTGAGCTTACCAAAATCATCTCTCTTAGAGAGGAAGTTCTTATGGGGTGGGAGATGGAGTCTGTGTAGTTCTATTTATATACTGCCTAACTCTCTGCTGGATATGTGTAATTAGGTCCTTAATTAATAAACACCATTTGATGATTTTATTAATGACTTAGATAATGTTCCAATTACATTTGTGGGTGATGCTATATTGCTTTAGCTTGCTAAAACTTTAGAAAAGAGGGCTGGAATGAAGAAAACTCCTAGAGTACAACAGAATGCAAATGCAAAGGAAATAGTTGGTCTAGCGTCCTGGACGTTATCTCCTATCTATTTTTATGACTGCTCTTTTTTGCTTCTCCTCCTAACTGACTGATTATTCCTCAATCTCCTTTGCTGGCTCTTTATTTGGTTGTGTAAGCTAACTATGGGTGTTTTCTAAGGGCTCTTTTCTGGAGTCTTCTTTTTCTTCTCATTTGTTAATCTCATCAACTTTCATAACATCTCTATGGAAATGATTCCCAGATTTCAATTGCTAGTATGTCTCCTCAGCTCCAGGGTCTCATTATCAATCAACAACTCAACTCAAACTCTATATCCTCCAAACAGAACTCATTACCTTTTTCTGAACCCTTTAGTCTTCCCAAATTTCCTATTATGGTTGAGGATAGTTCTATCACTATTCTATACTTCCAGTCACCCAGACTGCAAACTATAGCATTATCTTCAACTCAAATCACATTCACTTCACATATCCAATTTGTTGTCAAGGATTGTCATTTTACATTATAACAATTTTCATACACATTCCCTTTTCTTCACTTAAATCTTAGTAAAGATCCTTATTATCTCTTGCCTAAAATATTGAAATAGTCTTCCAATTGATCTCAATGCCTCAAATCTCTTACCATTTCAATTTATCCTTTACTTAGCTGCCGAAATGGTATTTCTAAAGCACAGGACTGACCACATCACCCCCTTCCTAGAAATAAACTACAGGGGCTTCCTATTACCTCAAGGATCAAATATAATGTCCTCAAACCCTTCACGACCTGGTGCTTTCCTACTTTTTTTCAGTCTTCTTATACCTTACTTCCCCTCACATACTCTGTGACTCATCTACACTGGCCTTCCTTGCATTTTCTTGCTCAAAAACCCCCTCTTAACTCTGCGCCTTTGAACTGGCTATCCTCTGTTCTGAGAATACTTTGCCTACTCCCTTCACCTTTGCTTCCAAGTTACCCTGGCTTCCTCTCAAGGCTCAGCCCATAGCTACCATCTACCGTGCATATGTGTGTATAATGCATATGCTTATGAATACAAACATCTTTATCTTCCATATACATAGCATATAGTTATATATTATTGCTTCCATTAGCATGTAAGCTCTTTAAGGGCAGGGACTATGTTTTTTGGCTTTCTTTGTATCCCCAGCATTTGTAAAATAACTGTTATATATTTAACACTTACAAAAGAACTGATCATGAAAAATAAAGATGAAATTTAATGGAGATAATCTGGAGGTAGTTAATACCAAAGCACAGAAGCACAAGATGAAGATATATTAGCTAGGAATAAATATAGCATAAGTATAACCCAGATGAGGTTTGGTTTTGTGGTCCTGATTTGTCTGCCTATTTGCTTTTATGAATTATTATTAAATTATATGAATTAGTATTACTACTACTAGGGGCTATACATTATTATTATGCTAATTATTATGATGAGGATTGATACATAATTGCTAGGAGTGATACATCCAAGAGTTAACCCCTCATTTAAGTACAATGAAAATTTTAAGAAGGATGTGGAGAACTGCATTAAAAAGTCAGAGAAATAGAAACTAGGATTTGTGGGAACAATAAATTAACCAGCTTTTTTTTGCACTAAAATAATTTAGCAATCAGTTTTCTCATATCTTCCCTTTAGAATGTTATGAGTAATGTGGGAAAAATAGCTCAGCTTGACTCCAGGACATTTCCTCAGATATGGAGCACAGAACCCAACAAAAACACCTCTGGTTGTTCATACCCAGTAGCAAGAACACACCAAATACCTGATGATAGGCTAAATAGCAGACAAGCTGTTTCATTTGGAATAACAAGGTATTGAGACCATTGATTGATTGAGCCCAGAGATCAAAATTAGTTTATGAAAATCTACCACCAGCACAGTATAAACCAAGAAATAGCCAAATTGTTTGTTGTTCTACCTGCAGCCTAGATAGCATGAGAGATTGGGGAGAGGCAGAACTGTAATTCAATTGATGAGGATGAAGTTATATATTGTTACTCTCCATAAAATCAGGGAACTCAATCAAGATAATCCCCATTGGACTATGAATTCCTTGAGAACAGGGGCTGTCTTTTGCCTTTCTTTCTTTTTTTTTTTATCCCCAGTACTTACCACAGTGCCTAGCCTGTAGTAGTTATTTAATAAATGCTTGTTTACTGACTGTCACATGGGAACACCATTTCAAATGATGAAGGGTAGCTAAACTCAGAGGCAACCCCACTTTACTCATCACATTCAAACTGGTTTACTATTTCTATCAGCTTATCAAATTTCACAGCTTCTTTCCATAATCAAGACCAATTAGGTAACTTCTTTTCATATTCGACCAATTAAATGTTTTCAATTATCAGAAGTATACTATACTCCAGCACACTTGCTATAGTGTAATAGCATCTTCTTCCTCAGATTTTATTGCTCCTTTCTATCAGTTTCTACAGTTGAGTCCACTTGATTTATAAACTGAAATGGCTTTCTCCCTTTCCACTGAATGGTTGACTGACTGGATTTAGCATATGCTTGGATACATTGTCTCACTACTAACAACATATCTTTCCAGCCTCTGATGGCATCCTTGCCAGGCCCCTTTAAGATTTGTATTTTTCAGAATGTGTAGTTCCAAAGGCTGAGTCTTTAATATTTCTAGAAGTCTACCTCTTTTCTCTACTTCAGGTACTAGTTCATTCTATATATTATGTTAATTACATTTCTGACACAGATATCCCATGTTTTCCTCCTAGGATGATATGGGTCCTTCATTTTTCCCTCCCTCCCTCCCTCCCTCCCTCCCTCCCTCCCTTCCTTCCTTCCTTCCTTCCTTCCTTCCTTCCTTCCTTCCTTCCTTCCTTCCTTCCTTCCTTCCTTCCTTCCTTCCTTCCTTCCTTCCTTCCTCTTTCCTCCTTTCTGGAAAATAATCCTAACCTGAACTTTTGGTCTTGCTGAGGTGTAATACCATCTGCTATGGAGTGGTGAAGCCTATTAGCATCTGGTACTTCAGATGATTTTTTTTTTCCAATTTAGTTTTTTTTTTTTTGTTGTTTTTTGGTGTTTTTTTTTGCAGGGCAGTGAGGGTTAAGTGACTTGCCCAGGGTCACACAGCTAGTAAGTGTCAAGTGTCTGAGGTCGGATTTGAACTCAGGTACTCCTGAATCCAGGGCCAGTGCTTTATCCACTGTGCCACCTAGCTGCCCCTCCAAGTTAGTTCTAATGTTTTATCTCTAGTACACATTAATCCCTACCCTTTGAACTTTATGTAGTATTTTCTCATCCTCTATGAGAGACCTAATGATTAAGTTCCAAATTACTTCTGAAACTCTCATCTTCCTAGGAAATAAATAACATTTTATCTTTCTATTCATATCACTTTGTGAGTACCTTACATAGCTAATAAATAAGTGTTTGAGGCTAGATTTGAACTCTAGTCTTCCTGACTCCAGGACCAGTGTACCACCTAACTACCTCTATGGAAACTAACATATAGATATTTTATATAGAATAAATATAAAGAAGAAATGTATAAAACAGTGAAAATTACTTGATATTTATAAATATATTTGTTGTTTATATTTATATTTGTGAAGAAGGTCTCTAGCTATTGGGGAGATATGAAAGGCTTCATGTAGAAGGTAGTGCTTTAGTTTCTTCTTGAATGCAGAGAGGCATCCTGTGAGGCAGAAGTGAAGAGCACCTGCTTTTTATGCATTGAAGGTTCACTTGTGTGAAGACACAGAGATGATAGGTGGAGTATCATATATGAGGAACTGAGAGGGCCAGTTTGGCTGGATCATTGGGTATGAGAAGGGGTGTGATGTGTAATGAAGACAGAAAACTAGTTTGGGGAAATGGTAGGACATGCTTTAAAGTATTATGTTGGCAAATATCTCAACATAAGCAAAATGATGGTAGCAACTGCTTTTGAGAATTTGAGCTCTGAAAGGATCCACCCCTTATCTAGCATTCTGCAGATTTTGATACACTCTGTTAACAGTGTATTATCTCACGGAGAGCCTCTTGGTTCTGAGATGGAATGTAGAATAGCAGACAGTGGTTGATTAAGGGATGCCTTGGTGGGTCAGGAGAAGGAAGAGTTAAAATATGCTCCCCACCTCATTTAATAAACTATGTTATAGTCAGTGCCACAAATTGGATTTGAACAATTTCTGTTTCTCCCAGCAAAGATGTTATTACAGGTCAATCATTTTCATAAGTGAAAGCACATTTCTGGTGTACACTACACTGACAGATGGTTAGAAGACCTCTCTTTCATGATCCCAGTTGGGATAAAAAGGCAATTTACTATCTATAGAACTGTGGGTACACTGGTAATAGAACAGAATCATTCTCATACAAATAACTCAGTGTTTGAATCTGAACTATCAAATGAATCTGAGCTATAGCCAAATCAATTTGATAAACCATCAGAATAGGATTGTATTGGCTCCAGCTCAGCAAGACAATGTATTAAATTTTCCCCGCAGAGACCAGTTTCCCAAGGAAACAACAATTGCTCCATTGCTAAGAAAGACTTCAGAATGCAGAAGTCATAAAAATAAAAAAAACAAAGCTGGGGACAGAGACTGATCTGCAAGGTCAAGACTTAAGAGGATAGCCAGTTGGCAGTCTGGTAGTGAATGAAGTGGATGAAATTCATCCTTGGGCCCCCAGTCCCACTTTTCTGAGACCTTTTCTCTTTCATTGGCATTGCTTGTCTGCTCTTTCCCCAGGTAGTCTGTTGTCTCTCTCAGATTTTCCTCCCTGCCCCCAAGAAACACCCGCTTTCAAGAAAAATTCTGTCAAATCAATTTTTAGCATATTTCCCTAGGTTGCTGGGAGTCAACTTGTATTATGTTGAATGGATGCCAGAGATGCTTGACCTGAAACTAGAATGGGGTGATCAGGTCTTTGACCCTAGGTGGGAGATTTAGAGGCAAGAAAACCGAACACCTTTAGCAAAACAGGAGTAGAGAAGGGAAATTAGAGTTTAGATACTGGCCAGAAAAGGAGGTTGTTGTTCTAGGAAGCTATGAGGAGAGGAGCCTGCTGTCTTTTCATTCCCTTCTTTCCCTTCATCCCATAAAGAAACCCCCAGATTACCACAAACTATCCCCTTCCCAGGGCTTGCTCTTTCTTATTTTCCTTCTTAAGCAGAACAGCCCTGCTCCACAAGTTTTACCTAAAGTCTTGAGCCTGCAGAGGTGTTAATTAACTTGGGTCTATTTGAGGAAAAGCATAACAAAAATAAGCCACTGGGGTCATTGGAAACTTGCTTCTGCAGGTGTTGGGTGAAAGACAGAGCAAGTGTGAAGAACCAGGAGAGATGTTGTGACAGTGAACTGATATGGGAAGTTGTCTTAAATTCTTGGCTGCCTTTCCTGTTAGGTTTATTTCTTGTGCTTTGCTTCTGCTATCTTTGATAGGAGGGGACATTCAGATAGGTATCATGTGTGTGCCCTCCTGGGGCAGCTTTGTCTGTCTGTGATCAAGAATCACAGAATTTTGGGGGCAGCTAGGTGGCGCAGTGGATAGAGCACCGGCCCTGGAGTCAGGAGGACCTGAGTTCAAATCTGGCCTCAGACACTTAACACTAGTTGTGTGACCCTGGGCAAGTCACTTAACCCCAATTGCCTCAAAAAAAAAAAGAATCACAGAATTTCAATGTCTAAGGTGACTCAAGGCAACTCATCCAACTTGTGCCTGATTAAGAATTCCTTCTGAGACATCTCCAGCAAGTGGTCACTCAGCTTCCACTTGAATAATCTTCACTTAGGGGAAACTCACTAGATCCTGCAGTAGCCCATTTCACTTTGGGGGCAGTTCTAATGGTGAGGAACTTTCCCCCTAAGATAGAGCCCTCACTTATTTTTCTACACCTTCTACCCTCTGGTGTACAGCCAGAGGAAGCACAGTTATTCTTCCATATCTGATCATGTCACCCCTTGACACCACTCAATAAACTCTAGTGGCTTCCTATTGCCTCCAAGAGCAAATACAAAATTCTCTGTTTGACATTTAAAGTCCATCATAATGGAGTCCCCAACTATCTTTCTGGTCTTCTTACCCCTTCCTCTCTGACATGTACTCTTTCATGTAGTGACACTGGCCTCCTGATTGTTCCATAAAGAAGACATCCCATCTTTCCTCTCTGGCTTTTTCCTATGCCTTGGATGCTCTTCCTCCTCCATTCTAACTACTGATCTCCCTCACTTCACTTAAGTTCCAACTAAAGTCTTACTTTCTACAGAAAGCCTTCCCCAACCCCTCTTAATTCTAATGCTTTCCTTCTTAATTATTTCCTATTTATCCTGTATATAGCCTTCTTTGTACATATTTGTTTGCGTATTGTCTCCCCCATTAGATTGTAAGCTCCTCAAGGGCAGGGGTTATCTTTTGCCTCTTTTTGTATACCCAGGGCTTAGCATAGTGCCTGGCACATAGTAGGTGCTTAATGTTTATTGACTGATTCTAGATGATTCCCTTCAGATACTTAAAGCTAACCCATCAAGTCTCTCAGTATTCTCTTCTCACAGTTAAACATGTCAAGTTTCTTCATTTGGGTGTCTTATGCAGGAAATTTCCAGGATCATTATCTTGGAGATGGTATCAACTTTGGTATTAGGGTCTTCTGATCCTAAAGGTTAGAGGGTGGAACAAAACCTCCCCATAATGTATCCTTTTACAGTTCACAGCTCAACTATTTCCTACCAGCTACACTTCTGGATTTGACTCCACCATAATCATCACCCCTCCATCTCACTGAGAACTCTGCATCCCCTCTTCTTCCCCTCCTCACCTTATAAACTTTCTTTTGTGTACTATTTCTTCTCTGTTTGATTATAAGTTCCTTGAGGGCAGGGGCTATTTGTTTCTTATTTGTATCACCAGAGCTTAGCAAAGTGCCCAGCACATAGCCATAGTAATTAGGATAGTAATGATACTGATAATAATTAATCATCATCATGGGCAGCTAGGTAGCACAGTGGATAGAGCACTGGGTCTGGAGTCAGGCAAACCTGAGTTGGAATCCAGTCTCAGATAACTAACTAGCTGTGTGTTCCTGAGCAAGTCACTTAACCTCTGTCTGTCCCAGTTTCCTCATCTGTAAAAGAGATAATGATAGCACCTATTTTCTAGTGTTGTTGTGAGGATAAAGTGAGATAATATTGGTAAGTTCCTTTGCAAACCTTAAAGCACTATACTGATGCTTGTTATTATTGTTATTGCATAGCATATTGAAATTTTGTAAGCAAAGTGCTTTAATATTCTCATTTTACTCCTCACAACAACCATCTAGCTATCTCTATCACCAAAAACCCTATCACCTTCCTTATTTGGACCCTATGATTTTCTTTTTTTTTGTTTGTTTTGTTTTTTTGTTTGTTTTGCAGGGCAATGGGGGTTAAGTGACTTGCCCAGGGTCACACAGCTAGTAAGTGTCAAGTGTCTGAGGCCAGATTTGAACTCAAGTACTTCTGAATCCAGGACCGGTGCTTTATCCACTGCACCACCTAGCTGTTCCCCCCTTTATAGGTTTTAACCATTAACAACCTGTTAATCCTAACCAAAGGCTATATTTGTTTCAGGCACAAAGGAAGGCACTGAGTGACATTGGCCTTGGACTTTGAGATCTATCTGGTTTACCAACCTACATCTTTTTGTCTGCTGACCAGAGATCTTATTGCCATTCTTGAGTTTGGGTCCATATCACCTTTCTGGTTTGAGGTGAAAGGAGATTTTGAACTTTCATCACTTGAATTTAATTTTAATAGTCTCATTTTTGTTGCCACAGGCAAATCCTGAGGTCCCTGGGCCCCAGACATGAATTTTAGATATCTAAGTAATAAATGACATATTTAATAAACTGCAATTTGTCTAGGCTTTAATCTCTGGACTTGTTATTTCCATTTCCTGAATTGTCTGGAGATTTTCTTCTTTTAAAATGCCCATGAATGTTTCTGCCACCCTGACCTTTTTCTGTTATGAAGTCAGAAGTTTTCTAACTCTTAATGCACAGAGGGTGTTTAAGGCAATCTTTGCACATTATTTCAAATGTACTTCCAATCTGTGATATTTACATTCTGAAAGATGGAAGGAGGTTAAAAACCAACAGAAAAACAGCAACTCCATATTTTCCTTTTTCAGTTGGTTGGTAACCAGTAAGAATGAGTACTCCTGGGGCAGCTAGGTGGCACAGTGGATAGAGCACTGGTTCTGGAGTCAGGGGTACCTGAGTTCAAATCCGGCCCCAGAAACTTAACACTTACTAGCTATGTGACCCTGGGCAAGTCACTTAACCCCAATTGCCTCACTAAAAAAAAAAAAAAAGAATGAGTACTCCTAGGGGCCTGGCCACTTCAAGAGAGTGAATGCATGAATAAATGAATAAATAAATAGAAAAATATTATTAACTCTATACTATATGCAAAGCACTGTATCAATCTTAAGGGATTCAAATGGAAAATAAATACAGTCTCTGTTCCTAAGGAGCTCACATTCTAACAGGAGGTGACACATATAAAGGAAATTTCAGTAACAGTCATATGGAAAAGCCCTGTGATCCTAAGGGTAGAATGCTCGAGCAGATGATCGATCATTCATCTTCTTTAATATTATTTCCCTTGATAAAACCATGTCCATTTCCGATGTTGAGCCATTTGACAATGTCAAAGAATTTGGTGCTAAGAATTGTCCTTTGCTGAATCTTCAGTAGCTATGGATGCTGAAGAGATGGGGGCTATATCATTTGTGGAGGTATTGTTCAGGTCACATTTCCATGAGGATTGCTTTCTCAGATGTTGATTATAGGGTTAAGTCTGGAAGCTGGGCTGGTGGCCTAGGGGATGCTGTTAGTCTTGGGACTCTTGGTCTCAGGCTACTTTACTATCTCCACCTGGGTTTAAAGGTAGGTGGTAGTCATAGTTTAACGTTCCTGCTTTCCTGTTTCCCTCTTCGGGTACCTTGCTACTTCAGGTAGGCTGGTCAAATGCTCTACATTTTTGGTATTGATCACGGCAAGGGTGCAAAGCTTCTTCTTCAGAGCAGGTTGTTACCCATGGATGATGGCTGTGGGGGTTAGCCTGGAAGGAGAGATGGTGGTCCGAGGAGGAATTACTATTTTGGTGACTCTTAGGTTTGGGGTACTTAGCTGTCTCTACCAAGATCTGAGGGTAGGTAGTGGTCAAGGTGACAGTAGTAGTTGGAACCACCTGGCATAGGGCACCTTTGGTTTCTCCCTCAGAGTGCCTTATTGCTTCACCTGGCCTGACTTGTTTCCCCCTTTGGTGGAGGTTGAATTGGATTGGAAGTCCAAGGATCTACTGTCCTAGTACCCACTGACACATGTGGTAACTGTAAATGCCTAGTCCCATGAATCACCTGAGAAAACAATACCATAGCTTTCCATTACTACCAAATGCTCAGTTAGGTGGGAATTGCCTCTTTCCTTTTATTTGTGTCTTCCTTCATCATCATTGGACTTGAGAAGGTAGGCTTCTAATGCTGGCCCACTTTGGGAGGGAATTTGGAGGTCTATTTAACCTGGAATCTACTGCAACATTTGAAAGCAGCATCTCTTGTTCTCTAAAGCACAGAATTATCTGATACAAAGGAGAATACCTCAAAACCCTCTAGCATGCAATTTTCAGTTCTGTCTTTAGGATGTCACAGACAACTACGAGTTTCATATAGAAGGTTGTTTATCACAAGGAGCCCGTCCAGGACCAGGACCTTAGAGCTCTCCATCTCACTTCTTCCATTTCCTTGGTGAGGGCTCATGAAAACCTGGGTCTTTCCATACTCTCTTTCTGGCTACTCTCTCTGGCACTGGTTGCTCTCTCTCTCTCTCTCTCTCTCTCTCTCTCTCTCTCTCTCTCTCTCTCTCTCTCTCTCTCTCTCTCTCTCTCTCTCTCTCTCTCTCTCTCATGTCTCTTCAATCAATGGCCCCAGTGGGGGTAGTTGGTAAACTTTTGACTTCCTCTCCATCTAGACCTTCTTTCTGACATTATCATCACTCAGCAACCTCCTCTGTGAGATTCATTCTACCAGTTCATATCATCCAGTCCATATCTTTGTTTCTGGCATCTTCTGGCTTACAAGCCATTTGCCCTCTTTTCTCAACAAGTTCAGTGCTGTGTGCATTGTCTTTCTCTCTGTCCCAATCATTGACTCTCATGCCTGGGTCAAAATATGTATTGATGTCCTCTTGAACATCTGTTTTTGTTCTTCAGCTTCTTCAACTCTTGGGACTTAAAGCTTCACTCCATCTACCTCTGTTACCCAAAGGGATGACCATACTTTAAATCTTAGAACTGCCCATGATAGTGCTACCACCATGATTTTGAACTCAGGAATTCTTTTCTGATCACAATCACCCTTCAGGTGTGGGATAGTCAAAAGAACTATAGATTTAGAGATGGAAGACCTGGGTTTCATTACCAGCTTTGCTAGTTGATAGCTTTGTGAAACCGGGTTCCAGTTTACTTAAATGTGAAATTAGAGGTTTAGATTAGATGGAATCCAAGGTGCCTTTCAGATCTGAGTTTATTATCCTATCAATATAATCCTATAATTGGTCCACATTTCCTTCTTACTCTACTTAAATGTATTTTTTTGTTCCCATTACAACCTCCAGTTATATCATATATCTAGGGCTAGAAGGGACCTTAGACTGCAATCTAATATATTTTGTAGATGAGACTTTTCAATGACATACTTTTCCAAGATTATATAGGTAGTAAATGGAAAAGCCAGGATTTGAACTCAGTCATCTAACTCCATGTTCAGCATTCTCTGTTGAACCATGCCATCTCATTCCTCTCTTTTCTCTCAGACTGTTACCACTGCTCTGGACTCACTATCCTCTCTTTATGGTCTTAACTCTGTATTTGACCAGTTCTACGATACACTTTCACCTTTTATCCCCTTACTCTGTTGTCCAATTGCCTGGTGTTCACAACCTGCCAACCTGCAAGACTAGATTGCTTCTACCATCTGCCTTCTCTATTCAAACTCCTAAGCTGATAAACACTTCTATAGGGCCCCACCCTGCTGACTGGCTCCAGACTGCTACAAATAAGTTTTTATTTCATTTAGATTGACTCCTATCCCGTTCTTTTCTGTGACTTTCCCAAACATTCCTTTCTCTCTTCAAAGCCCCTATTCTTTTCACCCATTCTATTCAATAGATTCACTTGTCTTCTACTCGACTCAGAAAACATACATGGTTAACATCCTCTTCCTCCATTCCATACCTCAAAATGTCTTTAAATCTTCTTTCCTTCTTTCCCTCCTATTTTACCCTTATTGGTGAAGAATGTGTCCCTTCTACTTAATAATGACAACTTTTTTTTTGGTGGGGCAGTGAGGCTGAAGTGACTTGCCCAGGGTCACATAGCTGACATGTGTCAAGTGTCTGAGGCCAGATTTGAACTCAGGTCCTCCTGAATCCAGGGCCAGTGCTTTATCTAATGCACTACCTAGCTGCCCCCAATAATGCCAACTCTTAAAGGCAAACAGAGGTTAAGTGATTTGTGTCACAGAACTATTAAGTGCTTGATACTAGATTTGAACTCAGGTCTTCCTGATTCCAATCTCAGCTCTCTATCCTAGTAGCTATGTGGTACAGTGGATAGAGCACTGGCCCTGCAGTAAGGACGACATAAATTCAAATCGAGCCTCAGACACTTCACACTTGATCCTAGCCAAGTCACTTAACCTATATTGTCTCAAACATTTAGGGGCATCTCCAGTCATCCTGATATATATCTTGCCACTGGACCCAGATGGCTTTGGAGGAGAGAGTGAGGTTGGTGACTTTGCACAGCCCTCCCTCACTTAAATCAAGCTCACAGCAAGTCATGACATGACCTCCTGATGTCATGATGCTCTTTGAGATGAAGGAGAAGCAACAACAAAAATAGACAACTCATACTTATGCCCTCAATCCCATCTTCTCCAGTTGCTTAAGCCATTGATCAGTATATCTGTCCCCTGTCTTTAATCTGTTCCTACTGACTGACTCCCTGATGCATACAAACTTGTTTCGGGCTATTTCATCCTTATAAAAACATCCTTACTTGACCTTGACATCCCTTTAAGTGATTGTCCCATGTCTCTCTTCCCTTTCATTTTGTATATATATGTATTTATTCACTTTATAGTTATGCTATTGTTGTTCAGTCATATAGTCATGTCCAATTCTTTATGACCCCATGGACCAAGTGTCCATGGGCTTTTCTTTCTTTCTTTCTTTCTTTCTTTCTTTCTTTCTTTCTTTCTTTCTTTCTTTCTTTCTTTCTTTCTTTCTTTCTTTCTTTGTTTCGGTGAGCCAATTGGGGTTAAGTGACTTGCCTAGGGTCACACAGCTGGTAATTGTTAAGTGTCTGAGGCAGGATTTGAACTCAGGTACTCCTGAATCCAGGGCCGGTGCTTTATCCACTGTGCCACCTAGCTGCCCCCTCACATTCCCTTTTGTAAGTTAAAATGTAGTTGGATGGTTGGATTCTTTTGCAAAGTCCTCCAACATCCTGACCTCCCTCAACATCTGCAGTTGCTTCTTATTTGGAAAGAAGGCCATTCAAAGCCATTAGGACAATGGTCAACTCTGCTCTGAGCTACACAGAATTAACAGACTGCTCCTTTAATAAGAACAAAATAAGCTGCCTTTTTCTGTCTTTGAAAGTCAAGAAGGATAAGCTCTTCCAGTCTGACTGCCTTGTAAGTGGTTTCTAATGGATTAATTGTCTTGTTTATTCTGCTTAGTTCAAGGCAGATTCCATGTCCAATACATTTTACACTATGGTAATCAATGTCTGTTAAATGTTTTCAAATTGAAGAGTATAGATAAAACTTGTTAGAGGAGTTCAGAGAAGAAATTGATCATTGCGGTCTAGATTAATCAATCAATTAATCAATTAATAAGAATTAAGCACTAACCCAATGGATACATTGCTGGACTAGGAATTAGGAAGATCTGAGTTTAGATCCCACCTCAGATACTTACTTAGCTGGGCTATCCTGGGTAAGTCAATTTCTCTCAGCCTCAGTTTCCTACTCTGTAAAGTGGGGATAATAATGGCACTTACCTCACAGCAGTTTTTTTTGTATATTTTTTTGTGGGGCAATGGGGGTTAAGTGACTTGCCCAGGGTCACACAGCTAGTAAGTGTCAAGTTTCTGAGGTCAGATTTGAACTCAGGCCCTCCTGAATTCAGGACCCGTGCTTTATCCACTGTGCCACCTAGCTTCCCCCTGTCTCACAGTAGTTCTAATGAGCCTCCTTCTGTTCCTTACACACTATATTCTATCTTCCTACTCTGAGCATATCCAGTGGCTGTCCCCCCATGCTTAGAGTGTTCCCCCAACTTTATCTGTCTCCTAGCTTCCCTGGCTTCTGCTAAGTCTCAGCTAAAGTCTCACTCTGTAAGAAGTCATTGCTAGGTCTCCTTAATCAAAGTTCCTCGCCTTTATGACAACTCCCAAATTTTCTGTATATATCACATTTGTACATGGTCTTTTGCATGTTGTTTCCTTCAGAGTAGTGATTGTTTTTTGTTTCTCTTTTTACATTTCTATGTGTCCATAGCACCTAGCACTGTGTCTGTCACATAGCAAGTGCTTAATAAATCCTCCCTGACTGAATGTGTTTTGCAAACTATAAAGTGCTTAATAAAAGCTTTAGGACATTCTCATCATCATCATAGTTGTTGTTGTCAGCAGCAGCAGCAGCATCGTCTTTGTCATCATTACCTACTATATGCCAGGCATTCAAGAAAGGCTGCATAGAAAAGGTGAGACTTGAGTTGGCCCTTGAAGGAATGACCTTTGAATTTTTAAAGTGATCCTTCGGCCTTCCAATAGATATATCTACACTTCCCCCAAAGGGTGTATTTCTGCAGATGGCCATCATTATTGACAAATATTTATGGAAGGGGCAGCTGGGTGGTGTGGATAAAGCACCAACCCTGAATTCAGGAAAACCTGAGTTCAAATTGAGCCTCAGACACTTGACACTTACTAGCTGTGTGACCTTGGGCAAGTCACCTAACCCTCATTTCCCTGAAAAAAAGAAGAAAAAAAAAGACAAATATTTATGGAATTCAGGGCACTAAGCTAGTCAATAGAGGCACATTCAAATACAAAACACTTTTTTTGGAGATGATTGTATTCTAGCTGGCAAGACATGTATAAGCATGATAAAATTCATATTTATATGGCACTTGTCCTAATTATCCAGTGAGGTAGATAGTACAAGTCTTATTGTTCCCATTTTAAAGCTTGGGAAGCTGGGTATGTGAGAGGTTCACTTACTTGCCCTTGGCTGTAGAAACAGTGGTTATCAGATGCAGGGTCTGAAATTATGTCTCCTGATTTGAACTCCAGCACTATAAGCTAGTATACTCTACTTCTATTAATTGTGATCAAATTGAATAGTATGGATAAGAATTGTTAGAGGAATTGAGAGAAGATTGAGGATCAAGACCAATCAGTCAGTTAGCCAATTAACAAACCTTTACTAAATATTATAAGCCTGACATTTCAGGAAAACTTCATGGAGAAGGTAGAGTTTGAGTTGGTTGTCAACAACAAGAAGAACAAGAGGAACGGCAGTATTTAGATAAGTGAAGAGGAGACAAGTAAGCATTTCAGGTGACAGGCTAAGCATGGTCAGAGGTGTGGAAGCAGGACTATGTTGAAGTACTACTGATGAGTAATTGGTTGGCACGTAGTTTATATGTAGGGCAACAAGAGAATGGGTTCCAGATATAGGTATGGGCCAGTCTGTGGAGGACCTTGAATGACAGGCTAAGGTGTTTGGACTCTATTTGATAGGCAGCAAGGGTTCAAAGATCAGTGCATTTGTGTGTTGGATAACTAGAGGGAATCTCTAATTCAAGGTTTCAAGGTTGGTCAGAGTAAGATGTATGGGTGGAGAACAGCAATCAATATTCTCTTTTTGCTGGGTGGTTATCCATAATAATAATAATAACGATAATAGCCAGCATTCATGTGGTGCTTTTATAACCATTATTTTATTTGATTCTTATAACTACCCTGGGAGATAGGTGCTATTATTATCTGTATTTTATAGATTAGGCAGACAGAGGTAAATTGATTTGCTCTGGTCACATAGCTAGTAAGTATCTGTGGTAGGATTTGAATTCAGTCTTTCTGACTCTTGGTCCTGTCTTCTATTTATAGCATCATCTAGTTGTCAAAGGTAATAGTATGTGTATATGCTTATCTACATATATACATACCTTTATTTTAATACCCACATATTTGTGTATATACTACACATACAATATAATATGGTCATATGTGTATATGCACACACGTGTAGATGTACATACATGCCATTGCACACACCTAGAATATATATGTATACATACATAGCAATATATGTATATATGTCTATGTGCTATATATGTTTATATATAAATGCTATATATGTATATGGACAGCTAGGTGGTTCAGTCGATAAGAGTGACAGACCTGGAGTTAGGAAGACTCATCTTCCTGAGCTTAAATCTGACCTCAGACGTTTACTAACTGTGTGACTCCAAGCAAGTCACTTATCCCTGTTTGCCATAGTTTTCTCATCTGAAAAATGAGCTGGAGAAGGAAATGGCCAACTGCTTCAGTGTCTTTGCCAAGAAAACCCCAAATGGGCTCTGAAATAGTTGGACACAATTGAAAAATAACTGAACAACAACAACAATATATGGATATTTGTGTGTGTGTATATATATATATATTACATATATACTACACATATGTATGCATGAGTATAATATACACATAGATATGCATATTATACACTGTCCATAGTACTTTAAGACTTGCACAAGATTTGGAATAGACTCAAAATATTCCCGAGAAGCCTTTGCAGAGGCTTTGTGCTATGTAGTAAACAATGACCTTTCCTGGTGCTCTCTATCTCAGAACTAATGAACAAGGGTGAAAGGGTGACTACTTACAAAATGACTGGTCCATTGGCTCCTTGGAAGATATCATTTGGTAAGTCTTCCAGGTTAATATTATCACTAAGATTCCTGTAGAGGGTTAAGAAGAAAAAATGGGAATCAGACAAATATCAATAAATAACATTTCCTGAAGAACCATTTCCCTCAAAGTGATCAGGAAGTTCAGGTAAGCCTACTCACAACTCATCCAGTTGGGTTCCATTGAATGCCTGGTTCTGTATCTCTTGAATCCCATTCTTATTCAGCCATCTGCAATAAAGCAAGCATTTTTAAAAACCAATAATGAGATTCTTCCTATTCACAGGCCTTTCAAGTGAGACAGAGGCTTCAGACTTGGAAGTGTCAGGGGCAAGATCAGACGGCTGCAATTAGAGACATAAATAAAAAGATGCCCTCAGGTGCAGCAGCATCAGGAGAGCAGATGGCATTTGTAAGGTGGTGGGCACTGTTGTTCTGGCTCTATTGTATTATACATGCAGAGGTTGTGCCTGCCATGTGAGGTGCTGAGAGACATCCTTGTCAGGCCTGTGGAGCTTACATCACACAGCTATTGGCTCAGAGCATTGAGGAGATGAAGAAAAATTATTTTGCTTCTATTTTCCCTCACTGCCTCATTCCTCTCACCCATGATAAAGCCAGGCAATAGGTCTATCTGTGGTAAAAAGGAAGAAGAATTTAATTAAACTGTCAGACAAGCTATATGTCCCCTCCCTCTGCACCCCCCACCCCTAGTCCTTAGCAAAAGGCCTCATCCCAGTGACCTATTCTTAGGGGAGTCTGAGGTTAAGCCAAGTGAAGAAGGGAAATAAATTTACAGAATAGGGTGAAGTGAGGGATAGGGCTTTGGGGGGGAGGATAAGGAGAGGTAGGAAGACACTGACTTCACATTACACGCTTGAGCTTTGGAAGCAAGGGGGACTGGGGGTATCTGGACCACCTTTTCCATATCTCTCTCCATCTAGGCTGATCTGAAAATGGACTGGAAACAGCAGGGCATAGATTAACCTAAATATCCTCTTTGTCCCAAACCCTTTCCCCTTTCTCAATCATCGATTCCTCCTCATGATTATACTTTCTTGGGTAATAAATCAAACTTGCCTAAAGGCTGACCCTGAAGGAGTATACTTGTTTTCAAGGGGCTGCTTTCCACCTGGGCTACTCTGAGTGGTCAGAAATGGTAAAAAAATCAGTGTGATTGTGGGCAAGTCACTTGAATCAGATTGCCTCCAAAAAAAAGAAAGAAAGTAAAAGAAATGCTGAAAATCAAGGGAAATCACTCTTCTGGGCCAATTAAGAGATAGCATGTGGTGGTAGAAACAACAATAGATTCAATGCTCATTGGAATCTTATAGAATTTTTAGTCCATCCATCTTATTTGACTTGTAACACAGGTCTGGTCCATGTGCATCCCCCACTACCATCTTCACGTGGAGGGCTTGAGGGAGCTGTTCCCAAGAAAATTGTGTTGACTGGAGCATGCTTGGACATTCTGTAATTGGTTCATTAGTCTACCATATTGGGTGGAGTATTGTTCCATTGGATGCATACCTGGAACAGTGGTCTTCAAAAGGACCTGAGGCAGCATTGGCCACCTCTCTCTTTGCTGTTTTTTACTTCCAGGGAAGGAGATGCATCTTCATTCTCAGGGTCTGGTAACACTCATCAATTAAGAGGAAGAGCCATGAGATCTTACGTTCCTTAGGCTATATGCCTCCCCCCCTCAACCCCCTCCCCCAACCCTGGACATCCTTGAGCTTTTCTCAGTTCTTTTCTGTTCTAGTTTCAGAGAGTAGAGTCTCCAACCTAGGGAGTTTCAAAGAATGTGAGTCACAGAAATGCAGAAATCGAGTAATCTAGACCCTTGCTTCTTAAACCATGGGTTGCAACTCCATATGGGGTCATGTAACTGAATGTAGGGGTCATGAAAATTTGGCAACAGTAAAAGGCTATATATATATATTTTATATACCTATATACCTTGGGTTGCATAAAGATTTCTTGGGCAAAAAGGGGTCATGAGTGGAAAAAAGTTTAAAAAGCTTTGATCTGGACTCAATGTTTTAGTCAACCCTTCATCAATGTCCTGAGAAACAAGGAGCAATCATTTGTAATGAAACTTGGAAATCCAAATCCAGAAGATGGCAGTCATAGACTTGGTAGGATCATTGCTATGCAGGAGATCTGAGCTAGGTTTCTAATGGGATCCACTCCCCCTCCCAGAGAAAGAGGACAAGTAGGGGAATTATGACCCTGAGGTGTTGGAGAAGGTGTGCATATATTTATTTTTCTGTTTGTTTGTTTTTGCAGAGCAATGAGGGTTAAGTGACTTGCGTAAGGTCACACAGCTAGTTAAGTGTCAAGTGTCTGAGGCTGGATTTGAACTCAGGTTCTCCTGAATCCAAGGCCAGTGCTTTATCCACTGTACCACCTAGCTTCCCCCCATATATCTATTTTTAATATATCCTTGAAGTAAATATTCCTTTGTCAAAATTATCTGTGGTTAAGCACTTAAATGGAATTGGGGAACATGACTGATACTGGTTCAAGTCATTGAAAAAGAAACCCCTCAAAGCCCTTCAGGGTGTAGAGGGAGATCTAATAGACCAGAGCCTAAGAGATTAGAGACAGAGTATACTATGTCACATCCAAATGAGGAAACTGAGTCCTCAATTGTGACAAAGGGAGGACTCAGGTCCTTTTATATCCCAAATCCAGGGCTTCCCCCATTATATCTAACTGAACTGGAACGAGAGCTATTTATTGCTTATTACATATAATTTCCTTTCTCTAGGCTTCAGTACTCTCCTCTGTAAAATGAGGGGGTTGGACTAGATTTCTAAAGGTTTTTCCTAATCTAAATTATACTATAGTCATTAGAGTCCTTGTGGGGAAGTGGAAAGAGTCTTGGATTTTGAATCAGAGGAACCAAGTTCAAATTCTGACCCTACTACTTATTACCTGTGGGACCTTGGGCAAATCACTTCACATGCCTTGGTGTCAGTATCTTCATCTATAAAATGAAAGAGTTAGATAAGATGACCTATTAAGGCCCTTTCTAGTTCTAAATTGATTATTCTTTGATCTTGATGAGTAAGGTGAAGGTAAGCTGAACCTAAAAAGAAACTTGTTAATTAAGGTTTTAGAGGATTCTTTGAACATTTTGAAAATAAATTATTGAGTTCGTCAGTATCACTCATCCCCTTCTAAAAGATGGAAAAATCAGAAGCAGGGTGCAACTTACTTTCTGAGACATTCTGGCAAATTAGCTAGATTGCCCCTCCAAAGGGAGCCAGATATTCCCTAGAGTGTAAATTAGTCATTAGCTCTTTCAAACCACTAGAGCAGAAAAGCAGTAACTCACTAAAATATACCCCCATGACCTAAGACAGTTACAACCAAGGAGCACTTTATGGCTCAGGAACCTGAATTAGCGGCCTACACCAAGTCTTTCTTACCACATGGCCATCATTGACCCAACCAGTAGTTTATTTTTTTAGTGAGATGTAGCTCTGTCAACGTGCCTACCTTTGCCCCAAATGAGATTGCTTTGCAGGAAAACTTGCCTAATGATATCTTTTAGGGATGGAGGTGGTCTGGAAGCAGGCTGAAAGTGAGACCAATCTGTTAGAAAAATGCCCTGAATATTTTTTCCAATCCCTAGAGACTGTTCCTAGGAGGATTTAAAACACTCAGCTTGGCACTCCTTGGGACACTGTGGGCTGGTCTTCACCTTTTCCCAGACAGGATCTCCCATTGTGAAGGAGGAAAAAAAAACACCCTTCCTTCCAGTTCTTATCCCCCATTAGTTTCTCCTCTTCCCAAGCTGGGATGAAAAACAATTGTGAGTTTATCTGTGGGCAGGACAGCTTTGCCAAAGGGCTATAACACAACAAATACCATTAAGGAAAAGAAAGGAGTTTTAGGGATGCAAGGATGGAAACAGATTCAGACTCCTTCAAGGAGATTATAATCCAATAGGAAAGATAAGATACTTGCATGAATAAATGATAACTAAAATTCAGATGTGATGAAGAGTAAAGGAAGACATCTTTTTAATGTGATATGATTTTAGAAGGTGGAGAGATTACTTTTTTGTGGGGCAATGGGGGTTAAGTGATTTGCCTAGGGTCACAGAGCTAGTAAGTGTCAAGTGTCTGAGGCCGGATTTGAACTCAGGTACTCCTGAATCCAGGGCCAGTGCTTTATCCACTGTGCCACATAGCTTCCCGTAAGAGATTACTTTCAACAGGGCAGAGAGGGGAGGCTCAAAAAGGCTCCATAGAAAAGTTGGTACCTGAGCTTGGCATTGAAGGAAAAACAGGATTTGAATGGAAAGAGTTGAGGAATCTCAGGTAGACAGAATTGAAGAGATTTGCCCAGGGTCACACAGCTAGTGAATGAGCACAAATTTGAACTCAGGTATTCACTGCCTGCCAAAGGCATGATTATATGATGAAGTGGGAGTTTAAGGAACTGTAAGTAGGTCAGTTTGGTTGGAACACAGTGCAAGAATGGGGTTGTGGGATAATCTGAAAGTTTAAAAAGCTGGGCAAGAGACATCATGGAAGGATTGAAATGCCAGGCTGAGGAGGTTATAGTGATTTCATCCCAGAAGTAATAGAGAGCCATTGAATATTTTAGAGGATATATCCAGTCTTGTCTTTTCTAAATAATAATTTGTCAGTTTGGAAGATGGATTAGAGAGTGCAGCAATTGAGAAATGGAGAGACCAATTAGACTACTGCAGTAGTCCAGCCTAAGGTCTATGACCAACTGCCTTGTTCTATTTTATTGTTATTTTTCTAAAAGTCATTAGAACCTTGGGTTTTAAAACAGAGGTATACTGATATAATTGTAAAACAGAGGTATTACTGATATAATTGTAAACTCCAGGCTCTGGTCATACATTTTAGACACCTTAATCACAAATATCTTCACTGAGCTCCTAGGTGAGCCTCTTCCATTCATAGATTCCAAGGACTATAGAGGGTGGTTGAGCTGCAGCTGCTCCATGGCCCCATGCGATCCCCATGGAGCAAGTTATTTACAAATCTGGCCCCTGGCATAGTGGATTAGAAGGAGGCTGGCTATTAACCCCATAGGAAAGACAATGCATTTTTGAAACTGAACAAAAAATATTCAGAGAATAGAGCCAGCTCATTCCAAAACACGATTGTTCTATGAAAAGAAATCTCTTTTGTTCTCAGTGAGAGGGCCCAACAGTAGCTGGCCTGAATTATTGTGAGAACATATTTTCATATCTTCCCAGACCAGCCTTTCTCCCAGTTTTCCTATCCAGATCATGAACATCTTTCCCTGCAATGGCTGGCTTTATGGATGCATGAGTTATTCTGTCTTTGCGACAGATGTTGCATCACAGGAGACCATCATTCAAAGAGCAATTTTAAATACTTGAATTATGCCACAGAATTATAAATTATTAACATGACTCCATGTTGTGATTCTGATATGTAAAGATGGGAAATGAGGGAGATGCATAGAGCAGGAAAATAATTTCAATGGCTGGATGCCAAAGTTACAAGTCAGAAAGATGCATTTATTATTGAGGAGAAACTGTGGTATTAAAATACATGTAATATATTTGATTTAAAAAAACTTACAGGATCACGCTTTCAGAACTTAGTCCTGCAAATGAATTTCTTTCAATTGTTCGGATATTGATGTTATCTTGAATATCTCTAAAAAAAGAAAAAAAATAAAAATTTCAGGTGTTTTTAACTATAGAGGTTATTTATCTTTCCCATGTTGATCTGGTAAACAAGGTTCTGAGAGTTTTGGTCTGAGGTCAAGCTCATTTTTTAATCATGTGGCTGCAGTAAAGGAGGATGAATTGAACATTTGGAAATGACAGCTTGCAGTTTAACTGCAGGGTCACTTCTTCCCATGCATGGACTTGCAGACATCTCATATCACCGCCATTTGAGGATTTTCTCAGCTGATTTCCCCATGTAAAGTTCTTTCTAGCAAACAAGGGTTCATCATTGCCATCTCCACAGCTGGTCTCTGTGCAGTTTGGCAAATGTGCCTGTGCATCCAGCCATCTGGCAGCATTGACCCTTTAAGAAGCTAGAAGAGGAGGCTGTTGCTAAAAAAAAAAAAAGAAAGAAAAAAAAGACCCTCTTCCAGTGAAAAGCCCAAGCCTGGCAAATCATGGGCCATTTAGTTGCTAGTTCCTGGCTCTCTTGACGCAATAATCCTGTTCTAAATGCCTTGGTCTGGTCTTTGACACTGAGCTTCAGCCAGGCCTCAACTCCTTTCTTTCATTTTGGGGACTCCACTATTTACAACTCCCTACTTGAACATTTAGTCTAGATTTTGACCACTAACCATACTGATTCTTTCTCTGCCTTTAACATTCATTTACTGTTTTTTCCTCTTTTCTTCAACTATCTTCCAATTGTTTTTCCCCTCATTCTAGAACCATTTCTCTCTCTTTTTCTTTTGTTTGACATGAGGCAGCAGAATATCTTGTTTCTTTTTTGTTTGTCTCTCAAATTTATTATGTATTTTTAACATTAATTTTTTTAGTGAGGCAATTGGGGTTAAGTGACTTGCCCAGGGTCACACAGCTAGTAAGTGTTAAGTGTCTGAGGCCGGATTTGAACTCAGGTTCTACTAACTCCACGGCCAGTGTTCTATCCACTGTACCACCTAGCTGCCCCTTAACATTAATTTTTTAAAAATTGAGTTCTGAATTCTTTCCCTCCCTTTCACTCCTCCTCAACCTGTTGAGAAGGCAAGAAATATGATGTCCATTACATACGTGAAATCATGAAAAAGATTTTTCTATATTAGCATGTTCCAAAAAAAGCAAGTAACATTATGCTTCAATCTGCACTTAGATTCCATCAGTTTCTTCTCTGGTAGTGGATAACCTTTTTCATCCTGGATCCTTTGGAATTGTTTTGGACCATTGTATTGATCAGAGTAACTAAGTCATTCATAGTGATCATAGTACAATATTGCCATTACTGTGTAGAATGTTCTCCTGGATCTGCTAACTTCACTTTCTGTCAGTTCATGTAAAGTTTTCTCAAGTTTTTCTGAAACCCCCCTGCTCATCATTTTTTTTTTTTTTGGTTGGGCAATGAAGGTAGAGTGACTTGTCCAGGGTCACACAGCTAGTAAATGTCAAGGCTGGATTTGAACTCAGGTCCTCCTGAATCCAGGGCTGGTACTTTATCCAATATGCCACCTAGCTGCCCCGCTCTGCTCATCATTTCTTTGAGCACAATGGTATGCCATCACAATCATATACCACAACTTATTTAGGCATTTCCCAATAGACGGGCATCCCCTCAATTTCAAATTTTTTGCTACCACAGAAAGAGCAGCTATAAATATTTTTGTACATGTGGGTCCTTTTTCCTTTTTTATGATCTCTGTGGGATATAAACCTAGTAGTGGTATTTCTGGATCAAAAGGTAGGCACAGTTTTGTAGCCTTTTGGCCATCATTCCATATTTCTCTCCAGCATGGTTGGATCAGTTCACAGCTCCACCAACAGTGCATTAGTGTTACAATTGTCCCACATCTTCTCTAGCATTTATAATTTCCCTTTTTTGTCATGTTAGCCAATAGGATAGGTATGAGGTGGTACCTCAGAGTGGTTTTAATTTGCATTTCTCTAATAAGTAGTGATTGAGAACATTTTTTCATATGGCAATGGATAGCTTTAATTTTGCATCTGGAAATTGCCTGTTTATATATATATATATATATATATATATATATATATATATATATATATATATATATATATATATGTATATATATATATGTATATATATATATATATTTTTTTTTGCAGGGCAATGAGGGTTAAGTGACTTGCCCAGGGTCACACAGCTAGTTAAGTGTCAAGTGTCTGAGGCCGGATTTGAACTCAGGGAGTCCTGAATCCAGGGCCGGTGCTTTATCCGCTGCGCCACCTAGCTGCCCCCTGTTAATATCGTTTGACCATTTCTCAATTGGGGAATAACTTGTTTTCTTATATATTTGATTCAGTTCTCTATATATTTTATTTTATTTTATTATTTTTTTTAGTGAGGCAATTGGGGTTAAGCGACTTGCCCAGGGTCACACAGCTAGTAAGTGTTAAGTGTCTGAGGTCGGATTTGAACTCAGGTACTCCTGACTTCAGGGCCAGTGCTCTATCCACTGCTCCACCTAGCTGCCCCTCTATGTATTTTAGATATGAGGCCTTTATCACAAACACTGTCTGTAAGATTTATTTCCCATATTTCCATTTTCCTTCTAATCTTGTTTGCATTGGTTTTGTTTGTGCAAAAACTTTTAAATTTAATGTAGTCAAATTGATCCACACTGCATTTTTGTAATGTTCTCTGTCTCATCTTTAGTCATAAATTCTTCCCCTCTCTATAGAACTGACAAGTAATTTATTCCTTCCTTTTCTAATTTGCCTATGGTATTACCCTTTTTGTCTAGATCTTGTACCTATTTTGACTTTACTTTGGTGCACAGTGTAACATGTTCGTCTATGCCTAGTTTCTGCCATACTATTTTCCAGTTCTCCCAGCAGTTTTTGTCAAATAGTGAGTTCTTATCCCAGAAGCTGGAGTCTTTGGGTTTATCAAGGGGGAGATTACTATATTCATTTACTGCTGCATTTTGCACCACTCTATGTCTTAACTAGTACCGGATTGTTTTCATGATTATTGCTTTGTAATATGGTTTAAAATCTGATCTTTCCCATTGAAAAAATAAATTCCCTTTATTTTCTTGACCTTTTAAATTTCTTCCAAATGATTTTAATTTTTTCCAGTTCTATACAACACTTTTCTGATAGTTTTATTTGTATAGCACTGAATAAGTAAATTAATTTATTTAGAACTGTCACTTTTATTATATTAGCTTGGCTTACCTGTGAACATTAATCTTTTTCCACTTCTTTAGAGTGCTTTTTATCTGTGTGAAAAGTGTTCTGTAATTGTGTTCATATGGTTACTGGGTTCGTCTTGGTAGGAAGACTCCCAAGAATTTTATATTCTTTGCAGTTATTTTAAGATAGAATTTCTCTTTCTATTTCCTGCTGCTCATTTTGTTGGGTTTTGTTGATTATATATGTACATATGTATTCACACACATCCATACACACAATCAAACATATATAAACATACACATATATATGAATATGAAAGCTGATGATTTATGTGTGTTTGACGTCTTTCAACTTTGCTAAAGTTGTTGTTTCAACTAATTTTTTAGTTGATTTTCTAGGGTTCTCTAAATGTACCAACCATCATATTATCTACAAAAAGGGATAGCTTTGTTTTCTCTTTGCTTATTTTTATTTCTTCCTTGTCTTTTTTATTCTTATGTCTATAGCTAGCATTTATAGCATAATATTGAATAAAAGTAGTTATAATAGACATCCTTGCTTCATCCCTGATCTTGTTGGGACTATTTCTGGTTTATTTCCATGACAGATAATGCTTACTTTAGGTTTTTGATAGATACTACTTATCATTTTGAGAAAAACTCCATTTGTTCCTGTGCCTTCTAGCATTTTTAAATTAGAATGAGTGTTGCATTTTGTAAAAAGCCTTTTCTGCATCTATTTATATAATCATATGATTTTTGTTGTTTTTGTTATTGACATGGTCAGTTGTGCTGATGGTCTTCCTGATATTGAACCAGCCCTGCATTCCTGGCATAAATCCTACCTCGTCATAATGTATGATCCTTGTTACATACTGCTGTAATTTCCTCCCTAGTATTTAATTTAAAAATTTTCCTCAAAATTCCTTAGGGAAATTGATATTTCTCTATTTTTGCTCTTCTTGGTTTGGGAAAAAATACCCCTTTCTTTCTAATCTCTTAATATTTTGGAGGCCATCCCATCATAGTCAACTCACCCCCATGCCCTCTGTCTATACACACTTCTTCAAATTGCCCTAATAATGATCAAGTTCTTAGGAATTACACGTATCATCTTCCCATGTAGGAATGCAAACAGTGTAAGCATATTAAGTCCCTTATGATTTCTCTTTCATGTTTACCTTTTAATGCTTCTCTTGAGTCTCATGTTTGAACGTTAAATTTTCTATTCAGTTCTGGTCTTTTCATCAGGAATGCTTGAAAGTCTCTATTTCATGAAATATGCATTTTTCCCCCTGAAGGATTATACTCAGTTTTGCTGGCTGGGTTATTCTTGGTTATAATCCTAGCTTCTTTGACTTCTGGAATATTATATTTCAAATCTTCTACTCCTTTAATGTGGAAGCTGTTAAATCTTGTGTGATACTGACTGAGGCTTCATGATATTTGAATTGTTTTTTCCTGGATTCTTATAATATTTTCTTCTTGACCTGGGACCTCTGGAATTTGACTGTAATATTCTTGGGAGTTTTCATTTTGGAATCTCTTTCAGGAGATGATTGGTGCATTCTTTCAATTTCTATTTTACCCTCTGGATTTAAGATATCAGGATAGGTTTTTCTTTATAATTTATTGAAATATGATGTTTAGACATTTTTTAAACCAAGGCTTTCTGCTAATTGAATAATTCTTAAATTACCTCAGCTCAGTCTATTTTCTAGGTCAAGTGTTTTTCTGATGAGATGTTTCATATTTTCTTATATTTTCCATTCTTTTGATTTGATTTGATTGTTTCTTGATGTTTTATATAACCATCATCTTCCAGTTGCCCTATTTTAATCTTTAAGGAATTATTTTTATTCAGTGAGTTTTAGTACCTTATTTTCCACTTGACAAATTCTGCTTTTTAAGTAATTCTTCTCTTCTGTGATTTTTTTTGGTGTCTCTTTTACTATTATGCCAATTCTGTCTTTTAAGGCTTTATTTCTTCCATATTTTTTGATCCTCTTTTTTTTTACAAAGTTTTAAAATTTCTTTCCTTTTTTTTTGCATCACTTTTATTTTGACCCCACTTTTTCCTTCACCTCTTTTACTTGATTTTAAAAATTCTTTTTGAGCTCTTCCAGGAATTCTTGTTTGGCTTGTGTCCAATTTACATCCTTTTCTTTGTAGCGTTGTTTGTAGCTGTTTTGACATTGATATCTTCTACTGAATTTCTGTCTTGATCTTTCCTGTTACCATAATAGCTTTTTATGATAAAGTTATTTTTTCTTGTTGTTTGCTCATTTTTTCCAAGTCTATTTCCTGGCTTGAATCTTTTTCTTAAAGTTGGGCTCTGCTTCTGTGGTGCTCCACAAGCTCTAGGCTTTTTTATGTTGCTGTTTCAGAGCTAGTTCTGGTGGTCTATAAGTTTTTTTGTGCTTCCAACGTGGTATGATCCAAGCAGAGGTGTGGTCACTGCTTTCTTGTCCTGTGCTCTGGTCTTTACCCAGGAAGGGACATTGCTCTCCTGTGGCTGCAAGTGCTAATACCCATTTTGGCCCTGGAACTATGACCAGGTCTGCTGTTCTCCTGAAGTTACAAGCACTAGGGCTCCTTTCTGCCTTAGAACTGTGAGCAGGGCCCCTACTCCCCCATGGCCACATGTGCTAGTACTTTTCTTTACCCTGGAACTGCATATGAGGGTTACAACAGGGTGCTGCACTATAATATCTTTCTTATCAGTTGTCCAACCACATTGCCTTCTCTAGGCTGAGAGCTTCTGGAGCTGTTGCTGTTGCCATTGCATCTACCTCTATGGCCTGCTGCTGGTGGTACTAGATTATCTCCAACCTTGGTGTACCAGACCTTTCCTGCTGACCTCCTAAATCATCTTGGGCTGGAAAAATGTCTCACCCTAACCTTTTGTAGGATCTGGCACTCTAGAATTTGATTTGAAGAAATTTAGAAATTTGTTTGGAGGGGAATGATGAGTTCAGCAGAGTTGCTGCCTGCATTCTGCCATCTTTTTTCTTTTTGGTGAGGCAATTGGGGCTAAGTGACTTGCCTAGGGTCACACAGCTAGTAAGTGTTAAGTGTCTGAGGCTGGATTTGAACTCAGGACCTCCTGACTCCAGGGCCATCGTTCTATCCACTGTGCCATCTAACTGCCCCTGTATTCTGCCATCTTTTACCCCCTTCCCATTAATTTCTTTACCCTAGTTCCTGCATCCAGGAAACAACCAAAGTTATTATTATGCAAAATAGACAAAGTAGCTTCTTATATGCCATAGTAAAAGAAAAACATCTCTTCTGACCCCCAATTCTCCTCCTCCAAGCTACCAAGATACTCCATTGATTGGAGATTCATAGAATCAGAATCAGAATTTCCTCAGTGGCCATCTAGTCCAACCCATACAGAAAAAAAATGACTTTGACAAGCAACTCAAAAAGTATTCTTTGCTTGAACGCTGCTCGTGAAGGGCAACTACTATCCTCTGAGGCAGCCCATCCAATGTGGGGTCAGCTCTCCTTGTGAGGAAGGTTTTTTATGATATTGTCTCAATTTGCTTCTTTGCAACTTATACCTATGTCTCCTAGTCCTGTTTTCTGGAGCCAAGAAAACTAGTTCAAACAGTCAAATATAGCTGGCATGTCCTCCCTCAGCCCCAATCTTCTCTTCCTGAGGCTAAACTTTTTCCAGTTCTTTCAACCATTATACCTCTTGACCTCCAATTTATTAATGGACTTCTTAAAATATGGTACTCCCAATGTGGTACATCAAGGCAGAAAGCAGCAGGATTATCATGGTCTTATTTCTGGAAGATAGGCTTCTCTTCATGAAGCCTAAAATTTAACTGCCAGTTTTTCTCATTCTGTATTGTCTTGTAATTCACGAAAATCCTCAGATTTGGGGTAGTGGTGATGAAGTAGTAAGCATTACCCTTTCCAGGCTCCTCTTTTCAAATATAAATTCATTTCAGGAGGTAAACTCATTAAATACTTAATATCCCTCCTAGATAGAATTCATCAGTTCCTGGCAACCCTTGACTGGAAGGTTAGCAAGAGTTCCAAGAGTAAAGGGTTTCTGACTTCCTGATCTTTTCATATGGATAGATGTGTTGTAAGGGAAAATATAGGAAATCCCCAATACCTTAAAATTTTTAAAAAATTTTCTTTCAGTTTAGGACAGCTAGCCAAAAATGTCTGATTCATTGGCGGGGGGAGGGGAGGGGAGGCAGGGGAGATTTAGGCAGCAGGGAGTGGAAGGCTCAGAAATGAAAGAAGGAATGTTGGACTAGATGGCTTAACTCTACAATCCCAGGGACACAAACTTTAACCACAGCCCCATCTTGTTTAGAGGCTAGTCCTTATTAAAATATCTACTTAAAGAACAGACTGAATGCTACCAACAAGGAATAACTGGGCTTCCTGTAAAACAGAAGCATACTGCTCCCTCCCTTTATCTCTGCATACCAACACTGTAAGTGGTTGTGTGATTAAGGAGTCCCTCAGAGGGACAATGCAAATTACCAGGCCCAATGACTGCTGGGTAAAAATAGCTACTGAGAAAATTGATGGAAACAATTTAATTAAAAAAAAAACTTACAGTAAAACCTTTTGGAGAGATTGAATCTTATAAACAGCGGGCAAATGCTTAATACCAGTATTTGATATTAACCTAGAGAGGGAGAGAAAAGGAAAGAACAAATGAGACAGGCTAGCCTAGCTTTTGGCAGTTTATGTTTGATTTTTTTATTAGTTTTAGACTATTGGTCTTGATAAAAATACCAGCCAGAAAAAATTTAGATATAGAATAGAATTGAGGTATGACAAAGTTGGGTTTTCCATTTTAAATCTTTAGCCAATGATTCTGATAAAATAGAAATTGCACAGAATGAGGTGCTGGGTTTTTCACTTTAGGGGAGGGGGACATGTTCCTGAAATACAAGAGAATCAATGAATGCATACAATTCTGATCAAAGTTTCTATAGCCCATGATGGACCACAAGATGGAAATGCATCAGTAAGTGGTATGCTCTTTGCCAAACTCTTTCCCCTGCTCAACTTATTATCATTAGTACCCCTATCCTTCTGGACCTGCAAAAATTAGGGTCAAATATTTGATTTCTTTCTTTTGCTTCCAATATTCCAAACAGAATTAAATCCTGCCTATATTTTCTTTGAAATATTTCCAAATCTTGCATTTCTTTCCTGTTTCCACAGTCACAGATATAATTCCTACCTCAATTCTATCTTCTCTGGATTATTACAACTTTATAGCTGGCCTACCTGCTTCTAGTTCTAGTACCTTTGATTGGTTCCTTGAATATCAGGAAGAATAATTTCTCTTCTGTCTTTATAATCATGTGATCCCACTAAGCCCTTTTTAGAATCCTAGTCTTGTTCATCTCTGATGCCAAACTAAAATTTCCATCCAAAGATTTGAGATCTTCCAGAGTATATTTGCCCCATATTTTCCTTAAACAAACGAATGCTTTCTTATCTTTGTTGAATTTTCAATTTTGGTGGTTTCAAATGGAGGTAGAAGGTAGGGGTGGAGAATCCCGTCAATATGACCATAACTCCTACTATTCTGTATACTTATCACATGTAATAGGTATTCAATTTCATATTAAAAAGACATAGGGGGAAATTGTGCACATTTCTTTGCCATGAAATATTTTTGCCTAAAATAAAGTCTATATTTTTAAACCTACTTTACACAGATAAACAACAACTTGGATATTGTTATGTATTTAAGAGAAACAGAACAGAATCTTAAGGAAAAGCAGTTAACTTTTATCCGGAGAGATTTAACTGCTGTGCAAGAAAGACCGTGTGAAGTAAAGCAAAAGGATCAGGAGGATTTTCCTGAAAAGATTTGGATAGTTAACTAGTTGTCACCTTGTGAGAGATCCCGGTGTTCTATGATCCAGTGACAGTGATTTCTTTGCTGCTCTTAGAACAAGATAGTCTGTCTTATGACTTCTGGCTCTTTTACTGACTATCCCCTGTGCCTGGCATACTTTCCCTTCTCATTTCAGCTTTCTGATTTATCTGGTTTCCTTCAAGTCTCAGCCAAAATCTTACCTTCTGCAGGGAGCCTTTCCTTATTCCTGTTAATTCTAGTACCTTCTCATTGTTGATTATTTTGAATTTAGTAAGCCCATATCTTCTTTGTATATAGTTGATGGCATGTTGTCTCCCCTATTAGACTGTGAGCTTCTTGAGAAAGCAAGAACTGCTTATTATCTTTCTTTTTATCCCCAGAGCTTAGCATAATACCAATTACAAAGTAGGTACTTAGTTAAATATTGGTAGCCCAACTGAGTTTAATTCTCATTATATCAAGAAAGCTTCCTGTGGTAAAAATTGTACATGATTTAGACATAAAGGGTGATACCATAAGTAAATGAGAGGAAGGACTAGTTTACCTCTCAGATCTATGGAGAGGAGAACAATTTGTGACCAAATAAGAGATAGAGAATATTATGAAATGCAAAATGGATGATTTTGTTTACATTAAATTATTTTTTTTACAAACAGAAGCAATGCAACCAAAATTAGAAGGGAAGCAGAAATCTGGGAAACAACTTTTACAGTCAGTGTTTCTGATAAAAGCCCCATTTCTAAAATATATAGGTAACTAAAAATCAAATTTATAAGAATCCAAGTCATTCCCCAATTGAGAAATAGTCAAAGGATGTGAACAGGCAGTTTTTAGATGAAGAAATCAAAGCTTTCTATTGCCATATGAAAAAAATGCTCTAAATTACTATTGATTAGATAAATTAAAATTAAAACAACTCTGAGGTACCACCTCACATCTATCAGATTGGCTAATATGACAAGAAAAGGAAAATAATAAATGTTGGAGATGCTGTGGAAAATTTGGAACACTAATACATCATAGGTGGAGTTGTGAATGATCCAACCATTCTGGAGAGCAATTTGGAGTTATGCCTAAAGGGCTATGGAACTGTGCATACCCTTTGACCCAGTAATACCACTAATAAGTCTGTATCCAAAAGAGACCATAAAAAAGGGCAAAAGACCCACATGTACAAAAAATATTTATAGCAGCTCTCTTTGTATAGGCAAAGCTTTGGGAATAAAGAGAATGCCTATTAATTGGGGGAATGACTGAACAAGTTATGGTATATGAATGTAATGGAATACTATTGTGTTATAAGAAATGATGAGCAGGAAGATTTCATAAAACCCTGGAAAGACTTAAGTGTACTGATGCTGAGTGAATTGAGCAGAACCACAAAAACATTGTACACAATGACAATGTTGTGTTATGATCAACTGTGATAGACTTGGCTCTTTTCAGCAATGCAATGAGCCAAGACAATTCCAGAAGACTCAAGATGGAAAATGCTCTCCACATCCCCAAAAAAAGAACTGTGGAATCTGAATGCAGATTGAACCATATTCTTTCCATTTTTTTCTTTTTTGAGATTTTCCCCCTTTTTTCTTATTCTTCTTTCACAACATGACTAATACAGAAATTTGTTTAATGTGATTGTACATATATAACTTATATCAGATTGCTTTCTGTCTTGGAGAGGGGGGGAGGGAAGGGAGGGAGGAAGAAAAATGTATAACTACAATCTTATAAAAACACGTTGAAAACTATCTTTACATGTAACTGGAAAATAATAAATACTTTTATGATTTTTTTTACAAAAAGATAGCCTTCTGTGTAGAAGAGATTTTGTGAAGAAATTTTAACTGCTACACTGAGGAAACTAAATTGTTCTTGGCCTGTGGTTCTTTTATTTATGGAGCATTTGTTGCAGATATTTTGAGCTGACTCTGGTTAATAACTTTCTCAGAGTCCATACACTACTGAAATATTATTTTTTCTATTACTAGTTAATGCTAATAAATGACACAGCTCATATACTAGGATTTTTATTTTGACCACTTTATGCATAGCCTACATAGAGTAATTACCCCTTCCTCGACTACTTGACTCATTAGCATGTTGATTCTCATCATTCCAGATTTTAAGGTAATTCAGAAAAAATACTTGAATATTTCCCTGTTGATTACTGAAACTGAAGCTCCTTTTTCTTATTCCTCAATCAGCTCTGAGTCACCACCCTAAGCTTATTATATGCCATTTGCTGAATAAACTGAAGAAATCTCTTTTCCCATAAGTCATTGCCCATTTCTCTTTTCCTCTGTATGAAATCCTCTAATCTCCTGGGCTTAAACATAAAAGTTACTGGCTGCACAATTTATTAGCACTGTAACAATTAATAAAAAGGGAATAAATAATTATTTATGTTTCAGCTATAAAAACTTTTACAGCCTGAATTATCTTTAACTATCAGTGTTACTTTCAAATTATCAATTACTTTTAGAATGCAGTTATTCCATTTAGCTCCCAGGATAGATGCCAGTCTTTCAAAAATTCTCTTTATAAAACCTTTTTGCAAAATAAACATTAAAAGAGTTCTCTCAGGAAAGAAGTTCTATTCATCCTCTTTCTTTCTATATCTCACTCAGTTTCTCTTCAGTCATAACAATCTCTCTAGAATTTCAGTTAAATTTCCACTCTCCTCACAAACTCTTCATAGAATAACACTCTCTCAATCCCTTTTTAGATGACAGTTAAAACTCAATCTCTTAACAGATGATTGTTAAAACTTTCATAGACTTCTCATAGATCAGAGTTAAAATTCACACATTCTCAATTTACACCAAAAGGAATGGCCATTAAAAATTGTTACTCCTCCATGCCCAAAGGGCTATAGAACTGTGTATACCCTTTGATCCAGCAATACCACTGTTAGATTTATATCCCAAAGATATCCCCCCAAAAGGAAAAGACATATTTGTACAAAAATATTTACAGCAGCGCTTTTTTTGGTGGCTAAGAATTGGCAATCAAAGGAATGCCCATTAATTGGGGAATGGCTAAACAAGCTGTGGTATATGATGGTGATAGAATATTATTATGCTATAAGAAATGATAAGCAGGATGATTTTAGAAAGGCCTGGAAAGACTTGTATGAGCTGCTGTATAGTGAAGTGAGCAGAACCAAGAGAACACTGTGTACAGAGAAAGCAATATTGTTTGATAAAGAACTGTGAATTACTTAACTATTCTTAATAATACAACGATCCAAGACAATCCCAAAGGACTATTGATTAAATATACTATCCACCTCCAAAGAAAGAAGTGATATTGATGGAACATGGACTGAAGCATGCTATTCTTAACTTTCTTTCCCTTTTTTTCTTTTATTCAAATTTTCTTGTATAAAATGACTAACATGGTAATGTTTTACATAATCATACATGTATAACCCATATGTGATTGCTTACCGCCTCAAGGAGGGAAAAGGAAGGGAGGGAATTAGGGATAAAATTGGAACTCAAAACTATAAATAAAAATGTTTATTACTTTAAAAAAATAAAAACACCACAAAGCCTATGAAGCAAAAACAATTGTTACCCCTTAATATTATAAGGGTCTTTAAAGATACAGTAGGAGCGTCAGTGGGATCTGTGGAAGGGACTCAAAACTGGTATCACACTAATAGCGTTGATGTTTGTCAGAGCCTATGAATCCAGTGTTTGAGTTTGAGAGAGTATAGAAAATGTACGGATTTTTATAAATCAGAGTTAATGTTTGGAGCTAATCAGTTGATGATGTTCTATATTTGTGGTGACTTATGAGCAGATATGAGAATATGTTTCTTAATTACCTTTGAACCATATATGAGAAAATTAACTTGGGAATGAGTCAAATAGCAGCCTGACAAGTGTGGGGTTGTATTTGTCCCAGAGCAATTAAGACAGCACTGCCTTAAAGTAGTAGTGTCAAATTGAAATAGAATCTAGCCCCACTAACCCACATATAAGGATTCCTGTGAGCTGCATATTGACTTAGAAAACTACATATTAAGATTATTTTATTGTATTTTTTATTTTGTCAAATATTTCCCATTTACATTTTAATCTAGTCCAGGCCTTACTTGGGAGTATTTTGGCCCTCATGTCCACCTCTGCCTTATATCATCACTATATTGCCATCTCCCATGGGATTGTTACATGTGAGTTAGGAAAAAAACAAAACACCCTCAAAACAAAACAAGTCTGTTACATGAAGGATATAGCAAAAAACCTTACTTTCCAAAAGTCATACTAGGTAAATTTCACTGAATCTATATCTTAAAGAGGTTCCATGGGATATGTCCATTCTACTCCATTGACCCTCACTCAACTTGAGAAACTCTGTCCCAATCTGGTTATACCATATGAGAACTAATTGTGTTATCACTTATTTGGTACTTAATCATGGTAGTAGTAAGTGGTATTTAACTTTTGCAAGTGTGAGCGTGCATGTGTGTGTGTGTGTATGCACATGTGTATAACTGTGTTTGTATGTGTATGAAAGAGAGATGGGGAGAGAGAGCAAGAGCAGGAGAGCTAGAAAGTGAGAGCAGGAGAGAGAGAGTGAGAAAGCAAGAGCGAGAGGGAGCGAATGAGAGCAAAAGCGAGGGGGGGGGGATGTCTTGCTAAATTTTATTTCCTGAAAGGCCTTGGATATTTCACTTAACCTCTTTGGGCCTTAGTTTCCTCATCTATAAAGTGAGGAGTATGGATGAGATGACCCCTGAGGTGCCTTCCAGCATTTGATCTATGATCCTATTAAACACTACAAAGTCCAGACTCAGGTTGTTTATTTCTCTGTATGCCCTCTAGCACTTATTATAATGCTGGAATACAGTAGGGGCTTGATAAATCTCTCCTTGATCGCTTGAAGTGCTCCAAACACCCTTTATTCCTCTCATAATTTGTTATAGGTCTGTCATGAGTAAAAGTGTATAAACCAACATCTTCACACAGGTTATCACAGAATTGGAAGAGACCTCAGAACCTATCTAGTTCCAGCCATAGCTGAATAAGGTTAGTCAATAAACATTTGTTAAATACCTACTATGTGCCAGGCATTGTATGAAGCACTGGGGATACAAATACAAAAAAGAGAAAGATGGTCTCTACTTTCAAGGCATTTATGATCTAATGGGGAAGACAAAACTTAAAAGGGAGCTGAAAAGTATTATGAGGAGGGGCAGAGAGAATGTATCCAATTTGGGGGCATGGTGAAATCAGAGAAGTTCAAAAGTTGTGCCCCCAGATGAGAAATGATAGGTATCTTAAGTGGTTTCTCTCTTTAAATGAAGTTAAATGGAGTTCATGATCCTAACCTTCAATCAGAGAGGAAAAGCAAAATAATGAGATGCAGTGCCAAGGCAGGATGAGGTTTTCCCAACAATAAGCTTTCTGTGGCATGGTGGAAAAGGCAGAAATGTGCCAAAGTAGTACAGTCAGAGAAGAAACAAGAATCATCTGTATGTGATACCTAATGAATGGTCAGTCAGATTTGGCTTGAAGAACTTCAATTATGGAGGACTCATAGCCTCATGAGTCAGTCCATCTACTTGCTGATAGCTATTAGGAAGTTTTGCTTTACATCAAAACAAAAATCTGTCTTTGCCATCTCTACCTATTGATTCTAGTTCTTCTTGCTAGAAGTAATCACAACAAATCTAATCACTCTTCTGTGGGATAGCCTATTTCAAATTGTGTTCTATAGAAAAATTATGTATGTATGTATGTATGTACACATGCATGCATGCATGTATCCATCCATCTGTCCATCCACCCATCCATCCATCCATCCATCCATCCATCCATCCATCCATCCATCCATCCATCCATCCATCCATCCATTCATCCATCTATCATCATCAATCATATTTTCTCTACTAAATATATACCAAATAGCACAGGTATCAAAAACATATTACATGTAACTTTTTTCAGTATGAAAAAAGTTTATTTCCCTTTATTTGTTTTGAAATTTCTCTCAAACTCCCTCTTAATTTCTCCCAGGAGTTATTCCACATCTTTATGATCCATGGATCAATATTTATGGGACCACTCATAGCTAAAATATGCAATAGTTGAATCTAGGAATTGTTGACCTCACCCTTTCCTGATATTATTTACATTTTCACTCTGCATGTAGGGAGGAAAACCCAAGTCCCACACATTTTTCTTTCTGTTATATAGAGGCAGTATGGTCTGCTAGGTAGAGGGATAAAGCAACCAGATCAAGAGTAAGGAGATCATGTTTCTGGCCTACTTTTGGTATTAAAGAACTATATGCCCTGGGACAAGCTATTTAAATTCTCAGCCTTGGTAATATGCTTTACTTCTTGAAGGTCAGAATAGACAGCAAATCCAATCCAATCACTGACTTTTCATAATGACTCATTTGTGCTTACTGTTTTGGATAGGATATGGGAAATCAGAATCCTTTAATCCTCACAACATATATTTTACAAATGAGGAAATTAAGGCTTTGAGAGGTTGAGCCACCTCTCCATTATCACCCATTAAGTAAGTAGCTAAGACAGTTTTCAAACCCAGGGCTTCTAACCAAGTCTGCTATTCTCACTTTCTCTATAAGGCTACAGGGGGCATCTTGGTGGTACAATGGATAAAGCACTGGCCCTGAAGGCAGGAGAACCTGAATTCACATCTCATCCCAGACACTTACTAGCTGTGGGACCCTGGGCAAGTCACTTAACACCAATTGCTTTAAACATGAAGGCCCATCTCTAGTCATTCTGACTTACATATTGCCACTGGATCCAGATGGCTCTGGAGGAGAGAGTGAGATTGGTGACCTTGCACAGCCCTCCCTCACATAAATCTAATTTAGTGAAAGTCATGACATCACCCCTCTTCCAGAACTGAGGACAAACAACAACAAGGCAACAGCTGCTCCTGTTATGGCTTTATAATGGACATATGCTAGTACATTGACATTCTTTCCTAATTGTCCTGTCCATGATTCATTGTATTCTTTCTTTCTTTCTTTCTTTCTTCCTTCCTTCCTTCCTTCCTTCCTTCCTTCCTTCCTTCCTTCCTTCCTTCCTTCCTTCCTTCCTTCCTTCCTTCCTTCCTTCCTTCCTTCTTCTTTCTTTCTTTCTTTCTTTCTTTCTTTCTTTCTTTCTTTCTTTCTTTCTTTCTTTCTTTCTTTCTTTCTTTCTTCCTTCCTTCCTTCCTTCCTTCCTTTTTCTTTTTTCCTTTCTTTTTTGTTCATTTATTTTTTATTTATTTAGTCATTTATGTATTTATTTATTTATTAGTGGGGCAATGAGGGTTAAGTGACTTGCCCAGGGTCACATAGCTAGTAAGTGTCAAGTGTCTGAGGCCAGATTTGAACTCAGGTCCTCCTGAATCCAGTGCTAGTGCTTTATCCACTGAACCACCTAGCTGCCTCCCATTTTTTCTTTTAATCAAGTTTTCTTTTACAAAATGACAAATACGGTAATACTTTGCATAACCATACATGTATAACCCATATCTTATCACTTGCTTTCTCAGGGAGGGGAGAGGGGAGGTTGGGAAGGAGAGATAAAGTAAAGAGTGGGAGGGGGCAATTTCAGTGAGCTAAATTTCTGTGACAAGGTGAAATGATCTCCCAATCAGGCAAATATTGCACATACTGTGGTAGAGGACAACACCAGCTGTGTCAGGGTATCAGAACAAGGTGGTTTGGGAAAGTTAAGCGTCCAATTGAGTCAACAGGTGAATGAGAGTTAACACTAACCCTCATTGATCCTGGTGTTTAACTATGTTTTGGTAACTTTTAAAAACCATTTATTCTGGCTGTGGCATGTAGCCATGAAATTTGATTAGGTGATCTATCTATAGCAACCATAGATCAAGGAAAATAGGACTACCCAAAGGGGGCAGGTTTAAGGAGAGAAAGGCAATGAATTCTCTGAGAACTCATCAGTTACCCACGAGCACCCCCTAGCATTGAGTGGTTTACTGGTTTACGAAGGATGTGGTAGATGAATACTTGATTAGTAGCACCTGTTACTTATTACTGAATAAAGACATGCATTCTTCCCAATTTCAGTCTCCCAGCTTTCCTCAGCAAATCTGGCCTCTGACACTTATTAGATGGGTGACCCTGGGCAAATCACTTAATATCTGTTTGCCCCAGTTTCCATCACTGTAAAATGGGAATAATAGTAGCACCTATCTTATTGGGTTGTTGTGAGAATCAAATGAGATAATATTTGTAAAAAGCACTTAGCACAGTGCCTGGCACATAGTAGGTACTATATACATGCATATTCCCTTTTCCCTTTTGTTACTACACATTACAAGGCTGCATCTGGACTTGGTGACCTCCATGAGGAATTAAACAGCTAAATACAGAATAAATTCTCTGCTACTTCTGTCTAGAGCTAAGTATTGGAGAGATGATTTCTTTGGTATAGAGAAATCTTTGACTAGGAAAGTCCCACTACCAATGGGGGTTGGCACCTTCTCTGCAATCAATTTCACTCTTAGAGAATTTCCTAGAACTCTGAGAGGTGCCTATGGTCATGAAATAATATGTGTCAGAAATGGGTCTTGGACCAAGGTCTACCTGACTCCAAAGCCAGCTCTCTATATCTACTCTGCCAAGTTACTCCTATTACTGTCTATGGAAGTGAACTTTATCATTTCATTAGTACCTATTAATAATAATAATATTTAAATACCTCTTTAAGTAACCTAATTTGATTAATTAAGTTGATCTCATTTGATCCTCACAATAACCCTTGTAAGGTAGAAGCTATTATCATCTCCAATTTACTGATGAGGAAAGAGAACCTGAGAGGGGTTAAATGATTCATCTAGGGTCAAACAGCTAGTAATTGACTGAGGCAGGATTTGAAGCCAGGTCTATCCTGATTCCAAGTTCAGCACTTTATCCACTGTACAATTTAGCCAACATTATGGGCTGTGGCACTTTGAGTAACAGCAACCTTAGCATGTTTACTTTACAGAGATGGGAGGAGTTTTATGAAGATAATGGAGGGAAAGATGCAGGGTTTCCCAATGAAATCTGTAGAAGCACATTATTTAATACCAATAGCTGAAGCTTCCAAAGCCCTGTGCTTGAGAGATTAGATGTGCACTTAAGCCTTTGATCTTTATGGGAAAAAAAGAACAAAAATGAGTGAGAAATACAGGTATGCCGAGTTTAAGACACTTAAAAAGATCTAGTGACTATTTGGTGAGATGGATTATTGGTGATTACTCTATAGCTGAGATTTCATATAACCCCAAGATAACTCAAGTAATGGAGTTCAGAGGAATAATCAGTCTTCAATTCATTTCCCCCTTTTGATCAATAAATTCAAGTCTGATGGAAGCTGGAGGTAGGTAATCACCCAGAAGGCCTATGTCTCCACAGGTTTGCTTTGGTCAAACGATTGTTTGCTACAAAATTATTTTGATTCACTCAACCAGAGTTCATCTTCAAAAATAGGAAAAAGCCTGAGGGTAAAATGTTAGTAAATTCAAGTTCTAGAAATGAATCCTTTAAAGAAAGTAAGCTGGCTTAGAAATCTCCCTTTTTGACAGCTAAGATGTCACTTTGAGCTGGTGTTAACACCTTTTCTTCCAGAATCTCTCCAGCTTTAGGATGCAGTTATTAAAGCCCTACAACACATTTGTCAGGGAAGAGGGACATGGGAACTGTCATCCTTTCCTATTTATTTCTAAATGACTCAAAGATTTATAAGCCTTTCATTGACAAGTGCTGCCACAACTGCTTGTTGTTATTAATAGCATTATTGCATTTCTAATGCCCCAATTGTGCCGAGGTGTTTCATTTTCTTTCCTCAAGTTAACTGTCCGTATGTTTTTTGTTGGTATGTGAGTACTTCTTTGTAATGTATGCAAACACTTTGCCAAAATACTCTCCAACAGAGCTTAACTAGATCAGGACAACTAGGGCTTTTCCTCAGGGAGCTACATTTAGTGGTTGCTGACAGGACTTGCATTGCTTGTGCAGGTGCTTAGTGCTTGGCTAGTGAGAAAAATTAGTTTTAAAAAGAAGCTAAAAATGGTGGCTAGAGTGAAAATCTCCTTCCTCTCCCTTCAGTTTGAACTGACTTTAAACCTCTACCACCTACTTGAGAGTAGATGTTGAACAACAACCTAATAGACTATTACCTCCATTCAGACCCCAGTGGTCACCTCTCAGGACCCTCTGCCCAAGAGCTCTTTGAAAAGCAATCCTCTCCAGGATTTTTGCTCAACCCCTCCCTTACCCTGAAGCCATCACCCAGGGGTACAATCTCACATGGAGAAGGGGTTATCACACCAGCTAATACCAACTTCTGTCTAACTACTACCAACAGCTAGTTAAACCAAGAGCCCCAGGAAGAGTAGAATCTTTCAGAACACTGCCATGCATTCAGCCTGCCCCCTGTACCCAAGGTCTAGGGCAGAAGTTCTTAAAAAGTGTGCTCCAGGGACCTGCGGGTCCCTAAGACTCTTTCAAAGGACCCAGGAGGTCAAAATAATTTTCATAATAATAAGATATTTTACTTTTTAATTAATATCAATGGACATAACCCACATGAACAAAAACTCTTGTGGGTCCTCAATAATTTTTAAGACTATAAAGGAGTTTTGAGATAAAAAGGTTTTTGAGGGGTGGCTAGGTAGTACAGTGGATAAACATTGGCCTTGGATTTAGGAGGACCTGTGTTCAAATCTGGACTCAGACACTTGACATTAGCTGTGTGACCCTGGGCAAGTCACTTAAGCCTTATTGCCCCACAAAACAAAACAAAAAGACAAAAACAAAAACAAAATCAAAACCAAAATAAGTTCTTGAACCACTGGTCTAAGGGAACAATATGAAATCAGGCAACATCCTCTAAAAGTTCTATGGTCCCCACCTTCATAGAAGGCACAATTACTGAAGAACCAGAAAAGGAAGTTCTCACCACCAAATCCTGGGCACCGTCCAATGGTTCAATCAATATGGTTTTGTCAATGGAAATGACACTGAATAAGATGAATTACTGTATATTTTGCCATTGCACCCTAAAGATCATGGGATCTTTCCATCTGTCTTGTAGCTGCATCCTCCTATGTGTGTTGTCATCTCTCCCTATTAGAATGTGAGATCCTTGAGAGCTGGGATTGTCTTTTTTATTTGTATCCCCAGCACTTAGCAGATTACTTTACACACAGTAAGTGATTAATACACTTTAATTAATACATTCTTTTTCATTCATTCATTTGTTCATTCAGGGCATTTTCAGTGTCTGGAACTACTTCTTGAGAATTTACTTCTTTATAAATATGAAATACTCATATTTTAATCTACTTTATTTACACACACACACACACACACACACACACAAATCCCTCTCTATATATATCTATATCTTCCCTACTAGACAGAAAACTCTTGATGTCCTGATGAAGGGGATCCAGCATCCCTGGCTCAAGTTCTTCCTCCTTCCAGAATTCTTTCCTGATTTCCCAAGTTGTTAGACCACCCATATATTTGTAGGAAGCAGGGAAATAGCCAGTAGATAGAGTGATTGGAGATGTGAGAAGCGGGAGCATATAGGAAGAAATATTTGAAGAAAATTGGCTCACAATAACACAATTATAACCATTAGAGAGTGACCAGGTGCTAGACTGTATGATACTCTCAAATGAGCAGTGTTGTATAAAAAATGTGTGTTACACTCAGAGTCAGCAGCAGATCTGAGTTTGAATTCCAATTCTGACACTAGCTATGTAACTGTGAGAAAATTGCGTAATTACACTGAGTCCCATCTCAAAAATGGAGATAATAATACCTATATTACCTATTTCATAGGAAAGTTTTGAGGATAAATATATGTAAAACATTATTTAAATATATGTAAAACATTATTTATATTAAATCAGTTATTATTGAATTCTATAGGGATTCAGAGGAAGGAGAATTGCATTTGGGGAAAAAATTATGTATTCCAAGACTGAGATTCTGCCTTCCCGGAATCCCAGAATCTCAGAATCCTGCAATCCCAGAAGCTTTGAACTAGAAGGTACCTAGTGGACAGCTAGTCTGTTCTACATCTGAACAGGAATCCACCTTACAATAATCCTGGACCAGTTGTCCTTCATCCTTTGCTTGAAGAACTCCAAGAAGGCCTTCTTCTGGCATGCTGCTGACTCATCTAATATTATTTGTACTCATTGTTTGCCATATCTAGAGAGACTTGGAGGGATTTGGAATAAGGAGCTAGCAATGATGGTCATGCTATAAATTAAGAAGTCTTTGAATTTGGGGGTGGATGGGTAGAGTAATGAGGCTATATTAATTTCTCAAATATAGTAAACTTATCTGAAGTTCTGTGTGGTAGACATATCTAATAGCTACCACTGCTATATTTTATATACTATATTCTATTTTATAATATAAATAAAATATATATCACTATAATATGTGACTATGTAAATACATATTTATAAGTTTATTTATAAATACATATTTATATAGCAATTTATATGGCTATGGGCAAAACTGAAATTATTTACATATTTCCTTTTATTTCCTATAGTGTTTTTCATGTCACTTAGTTAACATAAATTTGGTTATTCCTGATCGATTTGATTCTAGGATTTCCCATTTGCATTCCTTAAACTCCCTTGGTGACCATTTTCCTTTCTGCTTCTGACTCTTTTTTGGAAAGGTAAGCCAGTGGTAAATTGGGTGGGAAGGCTATGTTTATTTTTTTATTAAAAGTGAAGGATTTATTATCAGTATTCTATGAGCAAGACATCTCTGATGGTTTGTAGTTATATAAATATATAGAAAATACTGATGCCTATTAGGTGTGTAACCATAGACAAGTTATATAAAACTACTTAATTAACTCTAGGGATTCTCCATTGATTCTAGGAGCAAGTATTATTTAATCTTTATTTCATCTTTAAACAATTTCTATTTTGGTACAAATTTTATAATGCAAATTATTATTTTTTATAGTAGTATGTATATATAACATAAACTTTTGTTCAGATGAATTGCTTTCTAGCTATGCTTCCTTCATTGTGTACTTTTAAAGTCAATTTCTTGAGTCTAAGTATAAGATTTCATGTTGATTTCTTTCTTTTTTGGTGGGGCAGGGCAATGAAGTTTAATTGACTTGCCCAGGGTCACACAGCTAGTAAGTGTCAGGTGTCTAAGGCCAGATTTGAACTCAGGTCTTACTGAATCCAGGGCCGATGCTTTATCCATCTGCCACCATTTCAGATTCAGTACAGTTTTCTAGCCTGTAAAGATCTTTTTGAATCGTGATTCTACCATGTAGTATGTTAGCTATTCTTCACAATTTTGTATCATCTGCAAATTTTTCAATGATACCATTTATGCCTTTATGAAAATCATTGATTAAAAAGGCTATACAACACAGGTACAAGTATACCTCTCTGACACATTTCTTTGGAGGCCTCCTTATAAGTTGTCATAGAGCATCAATGACAACTCTATGAGCCCAGTGATATCACAATTATGAATATAACAATACTATCATCTACATCACAGATCTATGCCTTTCCAACAAAATAGCTTATAATTTATCAAATGTTTTACTACTATCTTGGTAAAGTACACCTACCACACCTCCTTGTTTTACCAGTTTAGTAACTATATCCAAAAAGAATTTAAGTTTATTTTGTCAGTACTTGTTATTGAACTAATGTTGGTTCTTTGTGATTATTTTCCTTTCTGTTAATGGACATCTGTTCATTAACTTTCTCTTTAATAGTATGGTCCAGAATTTTGCCTGGAATTCAAATCAAGATAACTCACTGTCATTTGCAGAATTTTTTGAAAAATAGAATATTTGCTCTTGCATGGTCCTAAGGTATTTATGCTCTCCATGATCTTTCTTTTTTTCTCTTCTTTCTTTCTTTTTTTTTTTGGCAGGGCAATTGGAGTTAAGTGACTTGCCCAGGGTCACACAGCTAGTAAGTATCAAGTGTCTGAGGTTGGATTTGAACTCAGGTTCTCCTGAATCTAGGGCCAGTGCTTTATCCACTGTGCCACCTAGCTGCCCCTCTCCATGATCTTTCAATGATCATTTATAGTGTTTCATTAGTCACATCCACCAGTTCTCTCACTACCTGAGTGTGTAGTTCACTTGGGGTATTTGAATTCATCCAGAGCATTTGAGAACACTTTTGCTCTCTCTGTTCTTATCTTTGGCATCAACTCCAGACAGTATTCTTGGCAAAGAAAACAATTGTAAAATAATAATTAAGGTCTGCTTTCTTTCTGTTGTCCACAATCATCATTCTATCTATCCAGAGCAGTTGCCCTAGTCCTTATTTGATTCTTCTTTCCCACTAATTCAGGATGTCCTTAAAGTCTTTAAGTTTTAATTCCTTCACATTTCAGTAAGACCTCCACCATTTCTGATGTTCTTTGTTTTCTTCATCATCCCCAGTTCATTTTGAGGTTTAGCACTCCTTAGCTATTCTCCAAATGATTGGAATCCCCCCCACTTTCCATTTCTTTGCAACCACAAAGAGAGCTGCTATAAATATTTTATGACATATATGTTCTCTTCCTTTCCCCTTAATTATCTTTGGAAATAGATTTGGTAATGATATTGCTGGGTCAAGAGGTATCAAAAATTTAATAATTCCTTGGGCATAATTCCAGATTTGATCTCCAAAATGGTTGGATCAGTTTATAGTTCCACCATCAGTGAATCAGTATCCCAATTTTTCCTTACTCTCTGAAACATTTGCAATCCTGACATCATTATTATAGGATCATGCCACGCATTTTTATTCATCCTCTGTCCCCTTTCCTTGCTTCCATCTACTGTATGTGTGTGTGTGTGTGTGTGTGTATGTATATAATTTCTACATTGATTGATGGGGCCCCTGTGCAACCACATTGGTCTCATCAGACAACTTCCATTTTTCCCTCTTCTAAGAATTGTCTCCTTTTGCATCTTTAGAATTTCATTATTGAGTTTCCCAGCCCTCATAAGCTGACTTATGAAGAATTTTAGATTTTATGCATTCATCCTCTGAACTTAATATGCTCTCCTAAAATATAGGGTACATTTCAGACCATGCTTAGCTTTTCACTCTTGTTCTATTGGAAACTCCTGGAAGGGAGGCTACTTCTCTGAACATTTCCCATTATTTCTATATCAGCAGTCTCTTTGTCAGTGAGAATCAGATCTGAAAGACAATTCTCCTTTGGTGGTTTCTCCTTCTTTTGAAGAATGAAATTACCATTAAGGGAGGTCAGGAAGTTTTTAGCTACTCTACTTCTGAGAGAGAAAGAACATCACAGCTTATTAAGCCCACATCTCTTTATACCATGTTTCTGTGACAGGCTTTTGATCTATTCCCTAAATTTCTCATCTTATATAAGGTTAGACTTTCCCAACATGGTCTTAGAATATATCCACAACTATAATATACTGCCCAGAATGGGTTTTGCCCTCTACTTAGGTATTCCTGATACTACATGAGACTGATGGAAGAGCTCATGTCCCTTATACTAGATAATATTTGTGGTGTGTTTAGCTGATGGCCACATGATTAAACCAGAGGGAAGGCATTTTTATAATGTCTGCTGAAGGTAAACAGTTTTTTTGCCAGGGAGAATTTGTCATTTCCAAAGTTTACATTCTGAAATGTATCCAAGATATTTATCTGACAGCATTTATTCTGCTCTATGCCTTACACCCTAAAGGTACAATAATTTGTAGAGGAAACAATTTAGATATATTTATTAATTAATCCTTACACCCTTCCATAACTCCATAGAGCTTTTTCATTCAGATAAACAGCTTAGTATATGAAAGGAATTGCTCCATAATGGACAAAAGGTGATTAAATAAAAGTTCTTGCAAACATAGAGCTGATAATCTAGGAATGGATTTAAGAGAATAGAGTTTAGAAAGTACTATATGAATGAAGAGCCACTGTGGTGAGTTGATTAGAAAAGTATTGTAGGATTGCCTAGCAGTAGTGAGGGATCAATTGAAGCCATGCAACATAAATTCACAGTTGACACCATCAGAACAATTGAGTGGTTTTATCTACCTTCATCCAGTAGCATGTGTGTAGGAGCAAAGGTGACAAATGGTAGGAGTGATCCAAGACTGAGGTTTGCCTGAGTATAACTTTGGCAATATGACCGGGAATCAAGGGATTCAAGAGAGAAGAACAGTGTAGCATTTAATTGGTTCATATACTACATATATGACCTTGAGCAAATACTTGGTTTCTTTGGGTCTCAGCTTCCACATATGCAAAATGAAGGAGCTAGATTAGATCTCTAAGATTTTTATGCCTTAAGATCCTATGATGCTTTGCTTTTATAGTCCATTACGAAGGCCACTTTCATCTGGAGAGACTTTAAGAAAATGTAGGACCTCAGATGAACTATTGAAAAAAAGGATAATAATTTCCTGGGCAGAAAATGTCACCCTTTTCTATTTTGAAGAGTATTGCTCTGCCACTTATTGGAAGTGAAAGAGCTATAATCAATGTGGCTCTGGATATGTCACTTAATTTTACTGAGTGTTAGTGGTTTTTTTTGTTTTTTTTGGGGGGGGGCAGTGCAATGAGGGTTAAGTGACTTGCCCAGGATCACACAGATAATAAGTGTCAAGTGTTGGAGGTCTGATTTGAACTCAGGTTCTCTTGAATCCAGGGCCAATGTTTTATCCACTTCACCACCTAGCTGCCCCTAAATCTTAGTTTTAAGAGAGGCAGTATGTATTTTAATTCATCAGGGGCTGGAATCCTGGTTTCATCCCTCGTAGTCTGATTGACTTTGAGTTATTGATTTCAACTTTGAGAGTCTTACTTATAATAAGAGTGCATTGAAATCACTTGATAATCTTTAAGAGTCTTTCCAACTTTAAATGTTTAGATCTTACTTATTTTGTCCTAATTTTTCCTGCTTCCTTTCCTACTTCCTCCCTTCCACCTTTTATTTGGCTAATCCAAAGACCATCAACTCCTTCTCAAAATAATAAAGTGGGATGGATTAGAGAAAGGCAAGCTCTTATCAGATGACACAGTAACCACTGTGATCTAGCATCTCCATTATTACATTTTGGTAGGGAAAGAATGTTTCCAGGTTTGGTTCCTTGCTACAATCCATCCTTCACACGGTTGACAAATCAATCTCCCTATAGTGCAGGTCTGATCATGTTACTCCTTAGCTCAGGAAGCTGTGGTGGTTTCCCTATGCCCTGTAGAGGAGTAAAATAATTCTTTCTTTAGCATTTAAACACCTCATAGTATGGAATATTTTCCCAGATGTATTTTACATCATTCCCACTCATAATATCTTCTAGCCATATTGGCCAATTTACTAATCCTTTTACATGGCATTCCATCTTCTACCTCCATTTGGCATTGGCTATCTCTCATTCTTGAAACTTTTTCCTCCTGAACTTCCCCTCTCTTGACATACCATATTTCCCTTCAAGAATCTGCTCAGGAGCTACCTTCTACATGATGGATGACTTTCCTCATGCTCCCAGTTGTTAAATTTACCCCTTTCCTCCCAACGGGAAATTACTTTGTATTTGGTAATACATGTTGCATTGTCTCGGGAGAAGGTAAACTTTTTGAAAGACACTATTCTTTTCCTTTTTCTTTTCTTCTCCCTTTTCCTTTCCCATTCCTTTCTCCTCTTCTTTCTCCTTTCCTTTTCTTTCTTTTAAATGCTGAAAGAGGCTATGTTTGCCTTTTATTCATGGTTGGGAAAACTAACATCTTCAACAGTGCTTAGCTGCCAATGTCATCTAGTGATGGGACTATGCAGCTTTCTGCTTCAATTCTATATGGTCTCTGATGGCCTTCAGCTGCCATGTTTGCTGAACTGTTTTCTGCTTCTATCTATTTGTCTTCAGGAATTCAACCTCTTTGCATCATTTACTACCATGTTTTTTACCTGATGAATATATCAGGTCCAAGTGGAGTAGGGTGATTGTGACCCTTACCCTGGTACTAGCATTATATACTTTATCAAATGCTTTACTAAAATCTAAGTGAACTACACTTATAGTGTTCTTTTGATGAATTGCTAATCAATTAATCCTGTAAAAATTAAGGTAGAATAGTGGTTCTTTTTGAAATTACAAGGTTCTTTACGATTTTTGTTTACTTTTCTAGATGTTTACTGCCTATTTCTTAATTTGGCCATGTATTAATGCAAAAGTTACTGATTGTTAGTTCATGTACTCCACTTAGTCCCTTTAAAAATTAGGACTTTGATTTTCTTCTAGTCTTGAGGTACCATTCTAAATCTTTCAAAGAACACTGACAGTAGCTCAACAATTGGATCCACTAATTCTCTCAGTACTTTTATAGGTAGTTCTTGGCCTCATTACATGAACTCATCAAGACTGGCTAGGTTACATGTTAATATTTTCCTACTTTTTTTTAGTCTCTCTCTCTCTCTCTCTCTCTCTCTCTCTCCCTCCATCCTTCTCTTTCTCCCTCCCTCCCTCTCTTTTATCTCCCTCCTTTCCTCCCTCCCTCTCTCTTTTCCAGTCCAGAGGTTATTTTCTTGGAAGAAAAAACATGCAAAATTAGTGCTGAGAAATTCTTCCTTCTCTGTGGCATCTATCATCATTGTCCTGAGCAGTGGTCCTCTCCCTTCTTTGTTATTCCTTGTGAACAGCCTGAACCAGCCTTAGGCAGAGGAAGAACAGGCAGTTGCCAGCATGGTACACTGGGATGTATATGAAGGCCATTGAAAAAAGTTCTACCTCAGCCCCTCTCCCCAGTTAACATGGGACCTTGAATTCTATCATTAGTAGTTTATTTCTTTGTGTTACTTAGACACTGTTTTTCCTCTCTAGGATTCTCTTTTAGAGTGCAAATAGCCATGAGAAACATTTGCTTCATACTTTTAGTTCCTATCATCTCAGTATGAATTAGTTTGACAGGCCCTATTCCTCCCTTACAGCAGGAACCTGGATCAGCAAAAAGGTACTAGATACTTTTAGAAGGAAAAGAGTTTCTGAAAAGAAAGAAGATAATGAAGAAATGAGGTAGGGAATGGGATTATTCTCAAGAAAACCCAAAGACATCATATCCTTTTCCAATACTGGCTTTTTGTACTTTTGATTCCCATTGATTTGGGGTTTCGACTTGTCATTTAGATCAAGAGTCTGAACTTGGTGAGAATAGAAAGTTAAGAAAAGACCAGGTCTTTGTCCTCACTGGGCTGACTGTCAAAAAGAGGGATAAGATAAAAAAATAACTATTATATATAATATCACATGATAATTTGCTAATTTAATAAATATTTCTTGTTGGTTTCCATCAATTTTGCCTTTATCCTATCCTTCCTAGCCCCTGTTCTCTTCTCTGACATTAAGTCCACCATATCAGCACCTCACAGCTAGTCTGTTGGTTTGTCTTCCTGTCTTAAGTGTCTCCCAATTCCACTCCATTCTCCACTCACCTATAAAAATAATCTTTTTGAAGCATAAATCTGACCATCTCTTCCCCTTATCTAATAAACTCCATTGGCTATTTATTGCCCCAGGATTAAATAAAAAAAAAATTCTTCTGTCTGTCTTTTAAAGCTCATAATAACCTAGCTTTCTCACCTTTTCAGTCTCTTTACACCTCACTCCTTGCCACATACTCTAAGATCTAGTCACACTAGTCTCTTTGCTGTTTATTAAACAAGACACTTCATCTCCCACAATTTTGAGCATTATCACTGGCTGTCCCCTATGCCTAGAACTCTCTTCTTCATCATCTTCACCTTTAGACTTTCCTGGATTTCTTTAAGTTTCAGCTAAAGCTTCAATTTCTGCAAGAAACCTTTCCCAGTCTTCTTTAATCTTTTTTGTTTGTTTGTTTGTCTTGATTTTTGGTGATGCAATTGGGGTTAAGTGACTTGCCCAGGGTCACACAGCTAGTACGTGTCAAGTGTCTGAGGTTGGATTTGAACTCAGGTCCTCCTAAATCCAGGACCAATGCTCTATCCACTGTGCCACCTAGCTGCCCTAGTTTTCTTTAATCTTAACATCTTCTCTCTGGGATTATCCCTAAGTTTTCCTGTACATATCTTGTTTGTCCATAGTTGTCTGTGTGTTGCCTCCCTCATTAGACTGTAAATTTCTTGAGAGCAAAGACTGCCCCCCTCTTTCTTTATATTCCCAGCACTAAGCATGGTGTCTGGCACATATGTTAAAAATTGCTTGTTGACTTGACTCAAGGCACTGTCCTAGTCACTGAATATACAAAGAAAAAAAATTCACTATCCTTTAATATTTTATGAGGGAGACACATAATATACCCAGAGAAAGAAATAAAGGATAGATTGAGAGAGTACCAATGGATGAAATCAAGGAAGGCTTTACTGAGGAAGTAGTACTTGAGCCAATCCATAAAAATAAAAAAGATTCTGAGAGGAAAGAGTAGTTCTAGGCAAAGGCAATAGAGCCTGTTGCAAGAACCTAGAGGCAGATAATGGAATGTCTCCAGGACAGAGTATAAGACCTTAAATCCCAGGCCAAGGAACTTTTGTTTTATATAGGGTACTACTAAAGGGTTCTAGAAGGAGGGCAATCAATTAGGAAGTTATTGTCATAGTTCAGACAAATAGTGATGATGGCCTGAATTATGGTGGTAGTGGTATAAGTGTAAAAGAGGGGATGGATCCAAGATTGTTGAGGGAATGACAGTTCTTTGAAACTAATCGGATTCAGGTGAGGCAGAGAGAAAAGGAATAAGAAAAAATTAAGGCTGAGCCTGAATCTAGTTGACTAAAAGTATGGTGTGCCCTCAACAAAAATATGGAAGTCTAGATGAATGATAGGTTATAGGAAGAGATGAGTTCAATTTTTGACATATTGTATTTGAAATGTCAATGAGACACTTGGTATAGATTTCTACTTGGTAAGTTGGTGATTCAACAGTGACAAAAGAGACATTAGGACTGGATATGTAGATTTGTGAATCATCTGTGTAGAGATGAGAATTGAACCCATGGGTACTGATAAGATCACTGAAGGAAAAAGTGTAGAGAGAGAAGAGAACACAGAATATGGCCTTGTGGTATACCCACACTTAGGGAGTGGAAGACGCATGATGAGACAACAAAAGAGAATGAGAGGACTGGTCAGATAAGAAGTAGGAGAACCAGAAGACAACAATATCACAGAATCCAAGGGAGCATGTGCTCGATAGCATCAAAAGTGCCAAAGAATCAGAGAGGGTTAGATTTAGATGAAGGTTTGTTACCTACTATGGGGATCAATGTCATCAGAATGGAGTTGATATTTCATTTGGGCTTTTAATGATGGACAGAAGTTAAAAAAGAAAAGGGGGTAGAGGATATTTCAGGCATAGAGACCAACATGAAGATAGTAGAGGAGAGATTGAGTTTTGAGGAGCAGAGAGTAGTTATTTGACTACACTATGAAGCAGGCAAAAGAGAGTAATAAGCAATAAGCCTAGAAAAGTGAGCTTCCATGATATTGACTATCAAGGGTGTTAAAAGCTAGGCAAAAGAGTTTGAATTGTACTTGGGAAGCAATAGAAGACCATTAAAGATTTTTGAAAAGAGTGACATAACCTGATGCATAAATGGAGAAGATCATTCTAGTAGTGGAAGGAAAAGGAGAGAAGGAATGCAGCAAGCGCTATTAGGACTATTAGAATAGTGGTGATAAGAAGGCCCCTGTTAGTGGCAGTGGGAATAGAAAAGAAGGGATATTTTAATACATTTTTATTGTGTAGGAGGAAAACAATAGGACTTGATAATAAGAGGGTTAGGGAGGGTACAGAGTCAAAAAGTTTTAATCTTTCAAATATGGGAGAGAGGATGCATTTTATGGTGGTTCCCCAGATAGAAAAATGGAAGCCTATAGGAGAAACTGGTTTAGGGGTGTGGGGACCAGGGGAAATGATAATAAGTTCAATTTTGGAAATGTTGAGTGTGAAGTGCCAGTGGGTCACCAGGAAGAAATGTTCAGTAAAGAGTATTCACCAATAGTCTAAAGTTGAACCCCAAATCCCCAGGACTCTTGCCTCCAGAGAAAAGATAAAATACTTTTTATTTCTATGTTGACAATGGCAGATAAAGAGTTGAATCAACTAAATGTATCACTCATAAAATAATTAATTACATAATCTTTATTGTGTCCAAACATTCCTGTTCTCATGGCAACATCCTCAGAAACTTTGCAACATAGAGAGACAGAGACAGTTAATATTTTCTCCCTAATAACCATCTGAGTTGTGACTTTCCTTTTGTCACTTTGCTCTTGTGCAAAATACGTCTTCGCTCAGATTCATCTCCTAATGAATGTCATCCACAGGATGATTCAGGGTTGAAGATGCTACAGTAGTCAGGTTTACTGGCAATTTTGGGAACCACTGGTAACAAAGTGGGCAAAAAATCACTAGATTGTATTGGATCTATTTCTGACCAAGAGCTACCTGACACTCAGCTCTCACCTGTGGCTCCATGAAGTTGTAGCATGTGCAGCAGCCATACCCTGGTAAACAATCTTGGCAGATAGTCTAAACCAGGCTGAACAGTAACTGACAGGCCTTGACCCAGCAGTGAGTTAGTGGGGTGTTTATTACAAGCATGTGACGATTTCCCAAGTAGAATGAGTGGATGAGAACAAGTTGGTCCCAATGGCCATAAAAGCAGTTGAAGTAGTCCCTGTGGAGTGCTTAGGGCTTAGTCAGACATCAAAGATGCCAAGGTTGTCCACTGAAACCCAGGCCATCTCCAAGTCATCTTGACTTTTGTCTTCCCACTAGACTTTGATAACTATGGAAGAGAGAGTGAAGCTGACAAATTTTTGCAAGCCTGACTCACTTATATCCAATTCATGTACCAGTTGAGACATTACCCCATGATGTTATTGGTCCTCTTTGAAAACGCAGGAAATACAACATTTCTGACCAAGAAATGAATAATGTTTTGCCTGTTTCTTTAGTTCAAAATGTCAAATTCAAGAACCATTTGCAAGGCCCCATGCATTATACAGCATATCTATATCTATATTATCTCTATCTCTATCTTTATCTCCGTCTCTGTCTCTGTCTCTATCTCTATCATCTCTCTATCTTTATCTATATCATCTATACCTATACCTATGTCTATGTCTATATCTATATCATTTACATCTACATCTGTATCTGTATCTATATCATCTATATACACATACACATACATATAAACACACATATACATATGCATGCATATACACACATATATACACATGTATGCATATACACATATACATATGTATGCATATATACATGCATATATACATATGTATCCATAAATATATATACACACATATATAAGTAAAAGCATACATATGTATAATTGGCATTATAAAGACAAAAATAAAATGTCACTGTCCCTGTCTTCAAGGAGCTTACAATTTTTTTTCTTTTAAACATATCTTATAATTATTCCTTTTCCATTTTTCATTGCCACTACCCCAGTCTATGCCCTCATTACATAAATTATTAGGATTTAGACTTGGAAGATCAATTCGATTTAGAGATTATTTAGTCTAATTTCCTCATTTTACCAGGGAAGGAGCTGATTCATAAAGAGAGTAAAAGACATGCTAAAGTTGATATGGGTCATTTGTTCTAGAATCTAATAGAATGGTGTAAATATAGAGGGCTAGCCTGGGAGTTAAAAACACCTAAATTCAAATCTTATTATAGATAATTACTAACTAGGTAATCTTGGACAAGTCATCAAATGACCCAGTTTTCTAGTCAATTCTCTAAGTCATAAACTGCTAATATGTATCAGTGAAGAAAGTTTCTGTAATAGGAGTTCCTTCTAGTGATGAAAATATAAGACTTGCCTTTCAAAATGGCTAGATTAATTCACAGGCTCCTCAATGGTGTACCAGTATGCCTGTCTTTCTGAAGCCCCTCTAACAATAGCTATTTCCCTTTTTTGTCATCTTTGCCAATTTGATAGATTCAGTAGTATGCTGGAGCTGGTTCATACTTGCTCTCACAAATCGATTGTTAAATTTTCAGTGTGAGTATTTACACCTTGGAAGAAAGCAAATGCTACAAATCAGGACTTGATTGATTGTTTTGTTGATTGTCTAGACTAAAGAAAGTGATGGAGAAAATGTTAATAATGCTGATTAAACTTATATGTGTGTTATGCATGCATTTTATTTTTCAGAGAACCTGGTAAACACTTACCAGCATATCCTTGGATAGGTCTGAGGTATAACTTCAGAGATGTATTAATTTGCAGTCCTCTAATTATTATTTTATATGGACTATTTCTTAAATGATTGATATTTATTTGGATTTCTTCCTTTAAAAAGTACCTGTTTATATTCTTTGAGGAATTACTGTCCTTTTAATATTTGAATCAGCTCTTTAAATATTTTGGGTATCACAGTCCCATTTTCAGGACATTCATTGCATGACTACATACTGTTTTCTCTTCCTTACTGTCTCTCCATTCCTCAAAACATTCTTTTTATTCTAGGCAAGTAGGTATCCTTACAGTCCTACATCTACCATGTTCTTTCTGTCCTCTGGGTCTTTATTCATTTATTTCACTTGTATGGAATGTCTTTTTTCTCTCTCCTACTAAATCACATCTTATCCCATCCTTCAAGGCCCAAATGTATTGTTTTCTCCTCCATAAAATTTAATCCATGGTGATCTCTTCCTCTTTAGAATTCCCATACTATTTAGAATTTATATGACATAATTTATTACTTTTAAAAGTAATCTCTCAGGGGCTGATCCAAGATGGTGGAGGAAATACATTAAAAGCACAGAGCTCCTGACACAGTTACCCCCAACAACAGCAATAAAACAAGCCTGGGAGCTGTAAAACCCACAAAAAGATGGGCTGAGATAATTTTCCAGATTAAAGGGGGTCTTACTGGGCTGTGAGAAGAGTCCAACCCCATGACCATGCCGACGCAGACCCCAAACACACTGCACAAGAGGAACTTACACCGAAGTCTACGAATCAGCTGCAGCACCAGTGTTGTCTTCTGGAACTAAGGTTACAGTCTGGTGAGAGGGCTGAACGGTTCGGGGGGGGGGGGGCAGAATACAGGGGTGTCTGGGAGATGTAAGGAGGAATTTGGCTATCCCACTCCAGCAGGGAACCAGGAAGAAATCCTGAATGGCAAGAGGCCCAGGTGGGGGAGGGGTGCAGGCTCATCAATGCTAAGATCTACAGCACACATAGTTCTGCTGGCTTAGCAAGTTGGCTTGAGGCTATCTTCGGACCAGAGAACAGGCCAGGTGAGAGAAAAACATGCCCTCCCTCAAACCAAAACACCTGGGACCCTCTGAAGCTTGGGACAGTGTGACTTGGAAGTAGGGCCCCACTGAAAGAGGGAGTTAAAAGTCAAGTAAATATAAAAAATGGCAAGATGAGCAAGCAAAGAAAGTTGAGAATTATCAAAAGTTTCTTTAGTGACAAGGAAGATCGAGGTGCACCCTCAGAAGAGGATATCAACCTCAGGGCCCCTACATTCAAGACTTCCAAGAAAAATATGAATTGGTCTCAGGCCATGGAAGTGCTCAAAAGGGACTTTGAAGAGAAAGTAGGAGAGATAGAAGGAAGATTTAGAGAGGTGGAGGAAAGAATGGAAAGAGAAATGAGAGCGATGTAGGAGAGTCATGAGAAAAAAGTCAACAGCTTGAAAAGCCAAATGGAAAAGGAGATAAAAAAGCTATCTGATGAAAATTATTGCCTGAGTACTAGGATTGAATAAATGGAAGCTAGTAACTTTATGAGAAACCAAGACACAGTAAAGCAAATCCAAATGAATAAAAAAATAGAGGGCAATATGAAATATCTCCTTGGAAAAACAACTGACTTGGAAAATAGATCCAGGAGAGATAATTTGAAAATAATTCTACTTCCTGAAAACCATAACCAAAATAAGAGCATAGACAGCATCTTCAATGAGATTGTCAGGAAAAATTGCTCTGATATTCTAGAAGCAGAAGGAAAAATAGAAATTGAAAGAATCTACTGATCACCTCCTGAAAGAGATCCCAAAAGGAAAACCTCCAGGAATATTATAGCCAAATTCCAGAGCTCCCAGGTCAAGGAGAAAATATTGCAAGTAGCTAGAAAAAAAGAATTCAAATACTGTGGAGCTATCAGAAAAACCTAGAAAGACCTACATGAACTGAAGGAGAGTAAAATATACTGTATGCAAAATAACAGTAATAGGTTCAGCTAGGTGGTGCAGTAGATAGAGCACCGGCCTTGGATTCAGGAGGACCTGAGTTCAAATCTGGTCTTAGACACTTGACACTTACTAGCTATTTGACCCCAATTGCCTCACCAAAACAAACAAACAAACAAACAAACAAACAAACAAACAGTAATAGTATAAGATGATCTGCTGGGAAGCATATGGTTATTTTCAGCAAGGCAATGATCCCATATAACCCTGAGGGACTTATGAAAATTGCAATCCATTTACAGAGAAAGAAGTGTTGGTATCTGAAAACAGATTGAAACACATTTTTCTTTGACAATTCCTAAATCTTAAGTTTTGTTTTTTACCTGTTTTCTCTCACAACCTAGCGAATGTGGGGATGTTTTCCATGAATACTCATGTATAACATATTGAATTTCTTGAGTTCTTGGGGGGTGGGAGTGGGAAGAGAGGGAGGAAGAGAAATTGGAACACAAATTTTTAAAAAATTGATGTCAAAATTTGTTTTTACATATATTTTGGAAAATAAAATTCTAAACAAATAAAACCAAATAATTTCTCCCCCTGTATCTCTCAGTTCCTGGTTCAATTTTTAGTTTAATTGTCTTTTTTGATTGATAGGTATCCAAAATGATAAGGTGAAAATGGGTTGTGGCCAGTGTTTCCATAGTGTACTTCCCAGCCTTAACATTCCTAAATGAACCCTTTCTAGAATGAATACTTTTAGAGACCTCTAGTTTTACTTTTTGCCTCTCCCATCACCAAAGAACCTGGCTGTGGATATTCCCTAAACCTCTTTGCAACCTGTCCCTTTCCTATCTTTCCAGTGCTTTTACCCTGGAAATCTATACTCTATGAACCAGAAACACAAACCTTCTTGGTGTTCCCCAACATCCCATCTCCTGACTCTGTAGCTTTTTATACATACCTGGCATACTCACCCTCCTAATCTCCATCTCCTGGCTTCCTTCTAAACTGCAGTTCAGCTCAAACCCTATTACAAGAGGCAGCATTTTTATCTTCCCTCTAAGATTTTCTCCAGTTTGGTTTGAAGAGCTCTCCTTTGAAATGTTCTCATGTATTAACTCTGGCATGGAGATAACCTTGAATCCTCAAAGACTCATCTGGTTGAGTGCAGTTCAACAGAATAGAAAAACCTTGATGACAAGGCCAATGACATATTCTATATCTTCAAGGTTTAGCCCACCTAAGATGGGAGATACTTCATTAACAGATGGTTTTGGCCAACAAAATTTTTTTTTTATCTCAGAGGCCTATGATAATCATCTACCAAACTGTAAAAGGGATACAGTCAGTTTTTGTACTAATGCTAATGAAATCCCAATTCTTTATTAGTATTGAAGAAGGGAGAGACTGGAAGCAGGCAGTCTAGGTAGGAGGCATTTGCAATACTCCAGAAAAGAGATGATGAGTGTTTTTCAATTAATTCATTGAGAGTATGAATGATGATTATTAGTAGTATATGATCAGAGCTAAAATTGTGGAGTATAGGCCAGGACTCAAATGAACTCTTCCAATATTCCCCTCTAAACAACTTTAAAATAATATCTTAAATCAATTTTTGGAGCAATAGATACAACAAAAAGTCAGAGGGAGACATTTTCCCAGCCTAAGACAACTTTGGAGGTTCATAGGAAAGGTCTATAAAACCTGGGTGAGCACAAGGCAAGAGCATAGCAAGTGTTTTTGATAGCAGTAGTAGTAGCTTTGGAAACTCTTAGCTCAGAGATAGTAAGGGTATTGGACAATTTGTCAGATAGATATTATAGGAAGTCCTTTGCTGGCATTGGGTTCAGCTGGCACTGATATGCAACTCTATTGCCCATAAGTAGTTCTGGTTGCAATTCCAGGATGGAGAGGAATGCTTGTGATCTAAAGGAGTAGGGACCTGGTCATAGTTCCAGGGTCAAGAGGAATACCACAACTTGTGACCTCAGGGGAGCAGGAGCCCTTCCTAGGTAAAGACCAGAATGTAGACTAGGAATACAGTGACCACACCTACCCAAGAATAACACCACTTTGGGAGCATCACAGACTTGAAGACCCCCATAACTAGCTCTGAAAATAGCAACATAAAAAGTCTGAAGTGTCTTGCTTCCCCCAGGTGAGTAGAGCCCAAATTTAACATAAAGTTCAAAGTGAAAAATTTAGCTGGGAAAATGAGTAAAGAACAAAAACTCTACTTGACCCTAAAAAGCTACTATGGTGTCAGGGAAGACCAAGACAAAACCTCACAAGATAACAATGTAAAAATAGCTACAAGTGGAGCCTCAAACAAAAATGCTATATGAACGCAAAAGCAACAAGAATTCCTGGAAAAGTTAAAGAAAGAGATAAAAGTAGTTGAGGAAAAATTGGGAAAAGAAATGAAAATGATGCAAGAAAATTATAAAAAGATAATTACAACTTGGTAAAAGAGGCATAAAAATACTGAAGAAAATACCACTTTAAAAACAGAATTGGCCTAATGGTATGAGGCACAAAAATTCAGTGAATTAATAAAAAAACACACCTTTAATAGCAAAGTTGGCCAATTGGAAAAAAGAGTACAAAAGCTCATTGAAGAAAATGGTTCCTTAATAATTAGACTTGAGGCAGTGGAAACTAATGATTCCTCGAGACTTTAAGAAACAATAAAACAAAGACAAAAGAATGAAAAAATAGAAGAAAAAACAACTGACATAGAAAAGAGATTTTGGAGACATATTTTAAGAATTGTTAGACTACTCAAAAACTGTGATTTTAAAAAGAGCCTAGACATTGTATTTCAAGAATTTATAAAGGAAAACTGCTCTGATATCTTAAATAGAGGGTAAAATAGAAATAGAAAGAAGCCACCAATCACTTCCTGAAAGAGATTCCCAAAATGAAAACTTTTGGGAATATTATAGCCAAATTCGAGAGCTCCCTCCCATTTCAAGGAGAAAATATTAAAAACAGACATAAAGAAACAATTCAAATAGCAGGGAACCAGAGTTAAGATCACAAAAAAAATTAGTAACTTCCTCATTAAAGGATCAGAGGGTTTGGAATATGATTTTTTGCAGGGCAAAGGAGCTAGGATTACAAGCAAGAATAACTTGCTTACCAAAACTGAGTATAATCCTTCCAAGAAAAAATAGATATTTAATGAAATAGAGGATTTTCAAGTAGTCCTGATGAAAAAGACCAGAGCTGAATAAAAAATTTAACATTTAAGCAGAGAATGGAAGAGAATCATAAGGGACTCAATGGAGTCCTTATTATATGGGAAGATGATGCATGTGACTCCTAAGAACTTTATCATTATCAGGACAATTAGAAGGAGTCTGTATAAATTGCATAAGGCTGCATGGTTGCAAAACAATTATGTTGGGATTATCTCCGAAAAATAATGTAGGGGTGAGAAAGAGGGAAGCATTGGGAGAAGGGAGAGGTAGAATGGGGCAAATTTTTTAATAAAGAAAGCTTGAAGGAAGAACTTGAAGGAAAGGGAAAATGGAGGGGTGGTGGGCAACATTTGAATCTCACTCTCCTCAGAATTGGTTAAAAGAGGGAAGAAGACACACACACACTCAGTTGGGCATAGAAATCTCCCTTATCCAATAGTGAGATAGGAGGGGAAGGTAAAAAGAGAAAGGGACAGGTATAATGGCAAGGTGAATTGGGGAGGTGGTGATTGGAAGACAGACTTTTGAAGAGGGGCAGGATAAAAATAGAGAGAAGGATAAACAGAGGAAAATGGGATGGAGGAAAATCCAAAGTTAGTGATGTTAGTTATAAATGTAAATGGCATGAGCAAGCCAATAGAACAGAAGCAGATAGCGAAATGGATTGGAAAGCAGAATCCAACCATATGTTGTGGACAAGAGACATACTTGGGACAGAAAGACACACACACACACACACACACAGAGTTGAAATGAAGAGATAGAGCAGAGCTTATTATTCTTCAGGTGAAGAGGGCAGGGCTTGTAATCATGATCTCAGACAAGCAAAAGTAAAAATTGACCTAATTCAAAGAGATAATCAGGTAAACTGCATTTTGCTAAAAGGTACCCAAGACAATGAATTAATATAATTTTTTACAGAAAGTTTCTCTGATAAAGTCCCTATTTCTCAAATATATAGGGAACTGAGTCAAATTTGTAAAAAAATATTAGTCATGGTACAGTTGATAAATGGTTAAAGGATATGAAAAAGCAGTTTTCAGAAGAAGAAATCAAAGCTATCTAGTTGTATGAAAAATGCTTTAAATTACTATTGATTAGAGAAATGTGAATTAAAACAACTCTGAGGGACTAAGAAATGACAAATGTTGGAGGGGACAAGGGAAATAGATACACTAATCAATTGTTGGTTGAGTAGTGAACTGGTCCAACTTTTCTGGAGAATAATTTGGAATTATTCCCAAAGGCTATACAACAATCCATACCCTTTGATCCAGTAATACCACCACTGGTTTGCACCCCAAAGAGATAAAAGAAAAAGGAAATAAACCCATATATATATATATATATATATATATATATATATATGAATATATATATGTATATTACATATATATATGTATGTATAGCAGCTCTTTTTATGGTGGCAAAGGATTGGAAATTGAGGGGATGTCCATTAATTGGAGGATAGTTGAACAAGTTGTGGTATATGATTGTGATAGAATATTGTGCTATAAAAAGTGACAAGGAGGGTTGTTTCAGAAAAAAACATGACAGGATATATATGAATTGATTCAAAATGAAGTGAGAAGAATGAGATCATTGTGCATAGTAACAGCAGTGTTGTAATGATGGTTAACTATGAAAGACTTGGCTATTTTAATCAAACAGTGATAAAAGACAACTCCAAAGAATTCATGACAAAAAATTATTATCCACCTCCAGAGGGAGAACTGATGAACTCTGAGTGCAAATTGAAGTATAATTTTCCGACTACATTTTTTTTGCTTTTTGTTCAGTATGGCTAATATGGAAAAAATGTTTTGCATAATTCTACATTATAATTGATATACTATTACTTGTCTTCTCAGTGAGTAGGACAGGGAAGGAATTCTGCTGAAGAAAAAGGAATATGAGTAATGAGCCAGGGAGAGACATTAGTGAAATAGAGATATAATTGATAGAATTTGGGAAACAATTAAGTTGATACAGGAGGGCAAGGATCATTGAGGGATGACATAGATGTTTGGGGTCTGTGTGACTGGGAGAACAGTGGCACTATTAAAAGAAATGAAAAAGGTAAGAAAATAGTACATTTTTGGGGGGCAGGCAGGCAAAGGTGAATTCAGTATAAGATGTATTTCATTAGAGGTGAGAAGATGGACTCCAAGTATAGGAATTTAGTCTATCAATGGCAATGACGGAGTGACTCCCATTTGTAGAGCCTTGTGCTACATAATTTGGGGCAAGACACTTAACCTCATTTCTCAATTCTCCCATCTGCAAAATGGAGACACTAAAATTTGCCTCACCTTTTCATAAGCTTTTTGTGACATCAGATGTATTTCAAAGAGTTTTGAAAAAATACAGCTATTCAAATGTGAACCTTCATCTTGTCTCTTCCTTCCAGTCAAGAAATGATAGATTATGAGCCAAGAGGAAACTTGGAAGTTACCTAAATCCAATCCTCTTATTTTACTGATGAGGAAACTGATGCAGAGGGGTTAATTGAGTTCCACAAAGTAGTCAGTGGGAGAGACAGAATGTTAACTAGGGCCCTTGGTCTGCAAATCTAGAATACTCTCTACTTCACCTCTTCTCTTCTTTCCTCCCTCTCTATGAACTTGAAGCACAATAACTGTCACTTCCCCCACTGGGCCTCAGTTTTTTTCTCCTGTAAAACAAGGTAATAGGACTAGAATATAGTGACCCTGGTCTAATTATATCACTGGATGATCTCTAAGGTTCCTCTTAGCTATAATATTCTATTTGTCTATATAATGGATTGAAGATAAACATGGAAAAACCTGTTTATGACGTTCCATCAAACCAATATAGTCTCTTGGTTCAAATGAATTTCTTGGCTGTTTTGGAAGTAAAACCAGGTCTCCATGCAGTTTACTCCAGAGTATGCTTAACAGGGTGGTTTTCAATGAATGAATGAATGAATAAAAAAATAAATGAATGAATGACTGCTTAACTGTCTGCCTCTGGCATAAAACAAACAAATAATTATGAGTGCAAAATGAAGAATGTGAAATAACTTCAGGAACTTACCCAACAGAAAACATCAGAAGGAGAGAGTAAAACCCCTCTCTCCCTTAGCAAATCATTCAGCCTAGTTGTTGTTGTTAGGAAAGTTCCAGGTGTTAGTTTTTCCCTCCAAACCAAAAGGAGCAGGCCTTAGGCAGAATGCAGAGGTGAGGGGTGGGAGGAAATTTCTAACTAGATTCTTCAGTGCAAGAGCAGTGTGTCCCTCCCCCAACACACACATATACATACATACAAAGCAAGCATCCACAGAGCCATCAGTTAAATAAGACATATGGAATTATTGCCACTATCAAAAAAATGCATGGTGTTGGGGAGGTCTCAAAGCTGCCAACTGTCTTAGAAGTTAGTTGTCGGTGGGGGGTGGGGATGCTCAGGTTGTATCTGCAAAAAGGTTACTAAGGTGCAGCTACCATCTATTAGGTGGTGAAGAGCAAAATCCAGCTGGCTGTGAATTACAGCTATGGGATGCAAAAGCAAGAGAATATTGTGTGAACCTTATTTACAGATCAATAGATAATATTTTCTGCACAAAAGGTCTGTTGGAGAAAGGCAGAGCAGTAAAGAAGGAAATGTTACCTGCAAACACAATATTTTTTTTAATCCCACCCAGATGAACCCTTTTATGTTTGTTCCTTATGTTTGTCGCATTTCTTTATTCATGAGCTTTGAAAAAGCACTTCAGGTTTCTCAGTGATCTGTGGAATGTGTAGATGAACAGCCCTGATTTCTCCTTTCTTTAGTTCTAAGCTATCAAATGATCGGCATAAAATGGAATCAGAAATGAGCACTCTGGCACATTTATAAGTAAAGAAGTGCACCCCAATTAGGAGACTGAAGCAAAATATTGCCTTGCCCTTAAGTTCTGTAATTTCCTGTTATGGGACTGGGATCATAAACATTTATCCTGCATTTCAAAAGCCCAATCGTATCTACTGATCTTCTGCCTTGTCCATTTTGTATTTGTCTTTGTCTCCAAGGAAGTAATACATCATCCCAAAGGACTGGACTTGTGAAATCTTAGCTGTTGATTATAAGAGGCTAATGATACTTACAACTTCTGCAGGGATAGAGCAAGAGGAGATTAAAGTTTAATTGGCCATCATTTCCATAATTGTTCCTCAAATTTAGGAGCTCACATATGCTATTTAAACATCAGCATTTTGCAGCCTGGAAAATATTTCAAAGTATTATAGTAGGTGATTGGTATCCAATGGCAGAATGACATAAGGAAGTCAAGGGAAACACCAAGTTCTAGGGAGGGAGTATTCAAGACCTGGGGATACTTATGACCTCATTTCTAGAGCTATAGTTGGTTTGTGATTTTAGAGGTACAAGGGAAGTTCTCCCTGCCTGCCACCCAACTACTTCTGTGGGCTTACTGATGCTTGAAATGCCTTTAATAGGGAATTGCACTTTTATTCCACAGATATGGGACTTATGCAAATCACCTTGGGAGAGGTAATAACCGTGGCCATTAATATCAAAGTCTGAGTTTAGTAGAAGGAGTCAGTACCTGTAATAATATTATTACTGTTGCATAATTATTCCAAATGAAGGCAGGAAGGTGCCCATAAGAATGGGAAATGGGAAGGACACAGTAAAGAAGAAGTTAAGGACATCAAAGAAACTCCACCCATTGCACCATTCTGTTAGACTTGTTCATTGCTAAACTTATTACTTTATCACCACTGAGCTTTTCCCCCTCAATTGTAACACTTCTCTAGAGCCTCAACCATATCTTAGCTCCTTGCTATACTATGTCCCTCTCTATATTCCTTTAGGGTAGGGAAAGTGTGTGTCTTCTTTCAATGTTGATAGCACTGGGTACTCCCCAATAATTTAATAGCTATTATCCCCATCTACAGTGGAACAGCTGAGGTTACCCCTGTGTATCCAGCCCTAGCATTTAGGAGATAATCTATTCTAGTCTCTCAAGCCCCAGGACTACCATATTCCCCTTCAGTAATCTTTTAAGAGGCACTTTCTTTTCTTATTTATTTGTGCAGTGTCCTGGTGAAGGTATGGAATTCAGCACTGGTCAAAACAGCTTGGACAGGCCAAAATTTACTTAGTCCCCTGCAGAGCTCAAAAGTACCTAGTAATCACCCCCAGACTTCCTTCTCCATCACCAGTGGCAGACCCATGTTAGCAGGTCCCCAGATACTTTCCTTTGTTACTCAACAAGTTAATGTGTCTAGTAATGGTTGTTTCTGGTATTACACAGAGTGCAAGTGCCAAGTATCAGGTATTTATTAAGCACTCACTATGTTCATAGCATCATATAAGAGGATGTAAGGGATCTGAGAGATGGTTGGTTCTGTTTGCCTGATATGTACCCTCTCTTACTTTTGAGACCTTTAAAAAGGCTCAGTCTCTGGAAAGGCTCAGTTGAGGTATAGCCTACAAAAGGCCTTTCCTGATTCTCCCAAGTATTAATATTTTCTATTACAAATTATTTTGTATTTGCTCATTTCTGGCCATGTTGTACCCTGCGGGAGAATGGAAGTTCTTTGAGTGAAGAACCTATTCTTTTGTCTTATTCTCACACCTCATACAACCCCTGAACATTGTAATTAACAAATTTTTATTGATTTAAATTGAATTTTCTCCTTAATGTTTCTGGAAACTGTCCCAGCTTTTTAACTTCTATTGCTGCCAACCTAGCTAAAGCCACCATTACCTCTTACCAGAACTACTATAAAAGCCTCCTAACTAGTTTCTATGATATGATCCTGACCAATTATTTGTTGTGACAAGGATGCATGATAGTAGAGAGGACAATAATGTATCAATAGTGCTGTCTGCTTCTGCAATTTTTCATGACCAGATGTACTCTTTGGCATCTGTTCCAGGGAGGGAGGGACCAAGGCAAAGGACTTAGCTCATTATGAGAACCATAGAGCTTAGAGAAAGGAAGGATATTTAGTTTCCATTGGCCTGGGTTGTATACATCAATTGAATAAATGGGAAGCTGGGAAAGAAGGGAAAACTCCACATTATGAGAGACATGTGGATATATGGATCCTAAAGGCTTGCTTAGGGTAGATGGGGTGATTTCTTCCTTATCCTTAGTTCCTAAATTTGAAAACTTCTAATCACTTTTGACTTTTTACTCTTATTCACCACACATGCCTAATCAGTTGCCAAATCTTGTTATTCTTTGGTGTTTCTTACTTCTCCTTCATCTGTGCCCTTTTATCCCAAGTGTACAGCTACCATCCAATAAATGCCCTTACCTTCCGTCTTCTGGAGTATTGCAATGGCCACCTAATTTGTCTCCTGTAGTGTCTCTTCCGCTCCAATATGCCCTCTGCATAGCTAGCTGCTAAAGAGATTTTCTTAAAGTGTAGGTCTGACCATGTCATGCTTCTAATCAATAAACTCTAGCAGCTTACCATCACTTTTAGGATTTAACATAAACTCCTCTCTTTGCTATATAAAGCTCTTTACAAGTTGGCCCAACTAACCTTCTGGTCTTTTTCCACATTCCTTCCCTTCATTCTCTCAATGGTCCAGCCATAATGGCCCACTTGCCATTATGCAACACAAATTATTATTATTGTTATTATTATTATTATTGCCACACACAACACTCATTTTCCACCTCGTTTCCTTTGTCCGTGTACTCTACCATGCATGCCATGCTCTCTTTTAACTCTATCTCTTAGAATCCCTGGCTTCCTTTAAGACTTGGTTCAAGTATGCCTCCATAAATAATTTCCTGATCCCGAACTATTAGTGCTCTCCCTCCCCAGACACCTTAGTATATAATTTGAACTTATCTATTCATAAATTTGTTGTCTCTCCCATTAGGATATAAGTTCCTTGAAGAGGGGTACTATTGCATGTTTGCCTTTGTATCCCCAGAACCTAGCCCCTTGTTGTTGTTCAGTTGTTTTTTTCAGTCATGTCCAACTCTTTGTGATCCCATTTATTTTTCTTTTTTGGCAAAGATATTGGAGTAGTTTGCCATTTCTTTCTCTAGCCCATTTTAGAGATCAGGAAACTGAGGCAAACAGGGTTAAGTAACTTGCCCAGGGTCACATAACTTGTAAGTGTCTGAGGCAGAATTTGAACCCAGGTTTTCCTGACTCCAGGCCCATTGCCTGCACCACCTCGCTGGTTGATTTCATCATTAAAGGCAGAGCCACCAGGGATGTCTAGCTAACAGGATTTGTTGGAGGTGGAAATATAGGTTGAGGGGTGAGAGTGCAGGTTCCACAGGTTATATAAAGCCTTTCTTGATCCTTCCATTTCAGCAACTGCATTCCACACCCAAAATCACTCTACATAACTTTATATTTATTTATCTGAGCCCAAGTTCATTCCCTAGATACCCAGTCCTTACTCCAACATACTTCCCCAGTAATATAATATAAACTTCTTAAGAATGGATCTGTTTTGTTTTTGTCTTTCTCCCTTGTACCTACAATACTCCTGGCACTTAATAGGCATTTAAAAATACCTGGTAAATGAATGAATGAAGCTAGTTGAGTCAGAGTGAGGTGGCACAAAATTGGAAATCTGAAGAGAAAAGTTAACTCTGGGAGCTCCAAGAAGATTCTTTATCTCCTAAGAATAGGGAAGAGTGGCAGCTAGGTGGCACAGTGGATAGAGCAGTGGCCCTGGATTCAGAAGGAACTGAGTTCCAATCCGGCCTCAGACACTTAACACTTACTAGCTGTGTGACCCTGGGCAAGTCATTTAACCCCAATTGTGGGTCTTTAAATCAGCAATCTAGGGTAAGAAATGTCATGGTTCTTCCCAGCAGGGGAAATTTCAATATAAAAGATACCTATTGATGCTTTTATACTCCAAATTAAAGGCTGGAGAAGCAAATTCTGGAGATCTGAGATATAGCAGTTTGACTTTTGTAATCCACTGCCAAGATAATTGGAACTAAGTTAATATCAGATAAGAATTTAGGCAGGAAGTAATCTAAGAAAAGTAGTCCTGGTGTCCAGTAGTTGGTATATAGGAACAAGATTAAAACACAAAAACCTTGTAACACATGCATCATTTTTTGCAGTGCAATAAGAGTTAAGTGACTTGTCCAGGGTCACATTGCTAGTAAGTGTCAAATGTCTGAGGCTGGATTTGTCAGGTCCTCCTAAATCAAGGACCAGTACTTTATCCACTGTGTCATCTAGCTGCCCCCGCAACACATGATACTTTTACTCTGTCCATCTATCATTGCCCACTTTCCCCACCCCAGCATGTTTCCATCATAATGCACTGTAGTAAAACTTCTTTAAGAAAAAATCTAAAATATTGGTGTGCTGATACCAAAAACAGAAGAAAGGAAATAGGAGACCATAACACTGAATGAGTTCTGAGTGGTATAGAGAATCCTGTAGAGTTTTGGGAAATGGTAGTGGTGACTTTGAGCCAGCAATATCACCACTAGGCTGATACCCCAAAGAGATCAAAGGAAGAGGAAAAGGACCTGCATGTACAAAAATATAGCAGTTCTTTTTCCAGCGGCAAGGAACTGGAAACTAATGGGGTGCCCATCAATCTGGGAATGGCTGGACAAATTATGGTATATGAATATGATGGGATACTATTGTGATTCAAGAAACACTGAAGGGGATGGTTTTAGAGAAACCTGGAGAGATTTGCATGAACTGATGTAGAGTAAAATATACTCATTTTATAGGAGCACTGGAAGATAATTTATACAAGTAAAAATAACATTGCATAGTCACTTTTGGAAGGTTTAAGAACTCTGATTAATGTAATGACCAACCTTGATTTCACCATGATGAAACATGCTACTCAGAAAAGTGAAGGACTGAAGGTGCATATGGAGATATATCTTTTTTGAACATAGCCAATGTGGGAATTTGTTTTATTTGACTGAATATTTGTTACAAGTTTTATCTTGCTTTCTTTTGTTTTTCTCAGTGGAAGATGGAAGGTGGGAGGGAAAGAATATGAATTTTTGTTAATTAAAAAATAGCAATGACAAATATATAGTGACAGTGAAAACTCAGTACAGGTATTGGCCATATACGTGCTGAGCTGTCACATATAAAAGTGACACACCGCTTTGAGATTAAGGGATATCAAGGATCCCTTCCTTTGCCTTTATTTCCTAGTGGTCTTCCTGTTTTCAGTCACCCTTTCAATCCATCCTTCATACTACTGACAGATTTATTCTTTAACTTGGCCTTTTTATCCCATTACTTCTTTGCATCTGTTGAATTCTCAACTAGCATTTAATGATCAAATACATAGATGGTAGAAAGAATAGTGGATTTGTAGTCAGAAGTCCTGAGTTCAAATTCTGGTTTTATAAATTACTGAATACTGGGGCAGCTAGGTGGTGCAGTGGATAGAGCATTGGCCCTGGATTCAGGAATACCTGAGTTCAAATCCGGCCTCAGACACTTGACACTTACTAGCTGTGTAACCCTGGGCAAGTCACTTAACCCCCATTGCCCCGCAAAACAAACAAACAAACAAACAAACAAACACAAATAAATAAATTACTGAATACTTAGTCACATCACCTCCCTAGGTCTCATTTTCCTCATTTAGAACAAAGAAAATAAATAAGAGCTTAGACTTGATGATCTCTAAGGTTTATTTTCCAATTCTAAAATATGTGTTCTAAAACATGACTTTCTCTATGATCTTTCCCTTCCCTGATTCCCCTATTGGTAATTAACTGCTTTTCATTAATGCCCCCCATACCCTCATGTTTCACAGCTCTCAAATGCATTTCTTTTTTTATTACCATATAAATATTTTATTATTTTCCAGTTACATTTAGAGATAATTTTCAACATTTGTTTTTATAAGATTTCTAGTTTCCAATTTTTCTCCATCCCTCCCCTCCCTCCCCCCTCCCTAAGACAGCAAGTAATCTGATATAGGTTATATACATACAATCACATTAAACATATTTCTGTATTAGTCATGTAATGAGAGAAGAATCAGAGCAAAAAGGAAAAACCTCAAAAAAGAAAAACAATTTTAACAAAAACAATAGAAATAGTATAGTTTGATCTGCATCCAGATTTGGCAGTTCTTTTCTGGATTTGGAGAGCATTTTCCATCATGAGTCATTTGGAATTATCTTGGACCATTGTATTGCTGAGAAGAATCAAGTCTGTCACAGTTGATCAACACATAATGTTGTTGATACTGTGTACAGTGTTCCCCTGGTTCTGCTTATCTCACTCATCGGTTCATGCAAATCCTTCCAAGTTTCTCTGAAATCCTCCTGCTCATCATTTCTTACAGCACAATAGTATTCCATTACATTCATATACTACACCTTGTTCAGTCATTCCCCAATTGATGGGCAATCCCTCAATTTCCAATTCCTTGCCACCACAAAAAGAGCAGCTTTAAATATTTTTGTACATGTGGGTCCTTTTCCTTTTTTAATGATCTCTTTGGGGAAAAGACCTAATAGTGGTATTGCTGGGTTAAAGGGTATGCAAAACTTTATAGACCTTTGGGCATAGTTCCAAACTACTCTCCAGAATGGTTGGATCAGTTCACAGCTCCACCAACAAAGGATCAAATGCACTTCTTTATGATAGATAAATAAAATATTTATTAAGCACTTACTACATTCCAGGCACTGTGCTAAGCACTGGCTATCTACATAAAAGCAAAAAGGTAGTCCTTACCCTCAAGGAGATTGTATTCTAATGTTGATAATAATATCATGCATCATATCAGATGAGTAATCAATAAGAACCTACAATGTTTCAGCTATTGTATTAGGCAATGGAGATATACAAACCAAAATGAGAAAAAACCTTTCCTCAAGGAACTTTCAATCTATTGGCAGTCAAAATGAAGGAAAAATAACAAGTGATCATTAATGTAAGGGAAGCTGGGTGGTATGGTGGATAGAACTCTAGAGATGGAGTCAGGAAGACCTGGGTTCAAATCCAACCTCAGACATGGTCTTGACCCTGTTTGTCTTAGTTTCTTAATCAGTAAAATGAGATAGAGAAGTAAATGGCATACAACCCTAGTATTTTTTCCAAGAAGACCCCAAAAGGGTGCTCAAAGAGTCAGACATAATTGCAAACATTAATGGGATAAGTACTCTAGTAATGATTCTAAAGTAATGAATCTAGATGGTTGAAAGAATAATTGTGTTCCCATAAGAACTGTTAGAGATTAGAGTAGGAATATATGGTTTTGGAGAAAAGATAATAATTTTTTGGATATATTGCATTTGAAATATGTACTAGGCAGGGCTGCTAGGTGGTGCAGTGGATAAAGCACAGGCCCTGGATTCAGGAGGATGTGAGTTCAAATCTGGCCTCAGACACTTTCCACTTACTAATTGTGTGACCCTGGGCAAGTCACTTAACCCTCATTGCCCTGCAAAAAAAAAAAAAAGAAAGAAAGAAAAAGAAAAAAATGAAAAAGAAAGAATTTAAAAAAGAAAAAAGAAATATGTACTAGACATCCAGGTAGAGATGTCAACTATGCTGTTGGTAAGATGAAACTAATTTATGTTTTTTTTTTCTTTTCTTATGTCCCTACTAGATATTAGACTATTTTCTTAGCTAACCCTATTTCTCTCCTAGATGCCAGATGTCTCCTATGATGCACTGCAGATAGTAAGCCCTTACTACTAGTTGAAAGAATGAATGAATTCTGTTTTAAGACTTATGCCTTCAGGCCCAGTTTCAAGAGTTAAGCTTGATATTAGCCCACAGTTTATGTTCATATCTAGGCACTACAACTCAGGATGACAGAGGCTTGGGAGCTGAATAAATGTGCTGCTATGTACTCTTACCTAATGAGCAGGCAGTTTGATGAGAAAGCAAGCACAGTGACTTTGCTGATGGGAATAGGGCCAGGGTGGGACACACATTAATACATTTCCTCCTTGAAATATAAGTCTATTGTTGAAGAGAATCAAATGCAGTAAGTGCATTAACATATGTGTATGTGGGTGCACATATATATGTATATATATATTATATATATGTATGTATCTATACATACACATTTGTATATTTTCAGAATAAGGCAGAAAGAATTCTTGGGGTCAAGGTTGAATGCTAAAAGCTACTGGAATCTATCTGACTAAGACTTGTAAGATGCATCTCATTAACACCAAATTATAGCAGAGTCCCTGTGGAGCCGCATGTGACAGTCCCATTAATGCAAATGGCATTCATTATGATGACTGTTGTTTCAAGTGAAAGTAAAAGGAAATCATATTAGAGGGAATTACTCATTAAACCTCAGAGCTTAAATAAAACCCACTGCTAAGTAGGCCACCCGGGTGGAATCCAGGGTCACCAAGATTGTCTGCTGCTGTCCTTGTTAGACTAGGACTGGTCTTACTTGGTTGTAGGGAGGGAGTTGGGGATAAGGTAAAAATGTCTTACAGGTATCGGAGGTTTGGGAGATTCCAGAAGGCCTCAGGGTCAATGAGCACCAAGTTGTTGGCTTTTTCAATTCTTCTGTCAAAGAGAAATGAACATTGAAGTGAAGGGAAATATTTCTTCATCATTTCATATTACCTAATAAACATTGAGGCTATCTGATGACTTGGGAAGCTGCAAATGTGTTGTTCCTAAAATGGTCTCAGTAATATGTGGTTCATTCATTCATTCATTCATTCATTCATTCATTCATTCATTCACAAGAATTTCTCCATGAAGTGCACTGCACTCAATTTCTACAAAGTTCATGATTTGTCCCCTCTTTGTACTAAGGAGATAAAACAAACTAATTACAGCCTCTATCCTACTGGACCCAAACCACAGAGGTCATAGAAGACAGACCTGGGGCAGGAGCATGTAAGAGGTACTAACCAGAGCACTAGCTTTGCTGATAATTTTCACAGCCAGAGAACAGGTAAAGAAGAAGGAAGTGAAGAAGAAGGTGATGGTGAGAGAGAAGGGGAGAGAGTGAGACAGAGAGAACCTGGAGAACAGAGGGAAAAGAAAGATTGAGAAAGAAAGAATGAAGCAAACAGAGAGATAGAGGGAAAGGGAAGTGCAGAGAGATAAAAGTCTTGGCCCTTTTATTCTTTTTTTTTTTTGGTGAAGCAATTGGGGTTAAGTGACTTTCCTAGGGTCACACAGCTAGTAAGTGTTAAGTATCTGAGGCGATTTGAACTCATGTCCTCCTGACTCCAGGGTTGGTGCTCTATCCACTGTGCCACCTAGCTGCCCCTTGGCCCTTTTATTCTTAAACCTGGACATTGTTCAACAACAAAATCCCTCAATGAACTTCCATCAGACAACAATTTCTACTCACCTCGGACAGTGGCTACTCTATTACCCAAAAAAAAACCCAAAACAGCAGCCTTTACTCCCTTGTTAACCTGGTCTTTGTCTTGATCACCAACTCAGAGGAGAACTTGTCTGAAGCCCTACTGAAAATGATTGTCATATTCACTACTCACTGGATCAATGTATATTTACACTGATATTCTGTTAATTACTTTCTCCTTGTTTCATTAGTTTTTATGTTGCAATTACCTGTGACTGCACAGAACCCCAGACCAGGCAATTAATCATTTCAAGCACAACAGGCATGATATTGGGGAGGGAAGTGAGAGTGATGGCAGCACTGAGTTCGGAGATGAAAGAGTGGCTTCTGTAATTGGCAAACCCACTGAACCTCAGATAGGGTGGCGGCAACTCTGATTCACAGCAAGACAAACTCCTCTGTTGGTTTCCTGTCCACATTTTCTGTTAGAGCCATAGACCTACTAGCAGTAAGGGAGAGACCATAACCTTCTGGGAAGAGAAAGGAGCCTGAGAGTATTTGGCCAAAGGAAAGAGGGAGTGAGGTAAGAGGGACAATGGCAAGGGTCAAATACAAAGGGAAACAAATCGTAGGTTCCTGACTTTTAGGCCGTTGCTTTTCCCCACTTTGTTCACATTTATTTATTTGTAATTTATGGAATAAACCCTACAGTCCCCCTTTAGATCATGCTGCTTAGTTTGCATTTCTATTCTGGGGCTTAGTCACAGCTCTCCATGATATCCATGAATCCTTAAAAAAGGTTGACCTAGAAATCCACAGGGGGGAAACTAAGTGAATTGTACTTATGATGATGATTGGTTGAATGGATAGCTCATTGAGTTAGCTCATCAATACATATACCTGGGACAGATTGTGCAGATAGACAATGAACTTAGCCCAGAATAAGCTAGGAAGAAGATGGTGGAATGGACAGAATTTTGGGAAATTTAGATGTATGTTGCTCTTTCATAAAACAATAGCAACAATAAAATCTCTTATCACCAATATTTTTCTGGTGATTCCACATGGTTGAAATCACAGGACAACCAGAATTGAACTTGAAGTGGCACAAACAACTCAGAATTCAAATTGGAGTGACACAAAGAACAGCATGTGGGTATAAAAAGACAAAAACATAATAGTCACCAATTTGCATGCAAAAGAAATCCTCCAGAAAGTGGATAAGGTACCAAAAGTGATAGAGCACCAGACCTAGAGGAGTCAGAAATACCTGAGTTCAAATCTGACCTCAGGCACTCATTAGCTATGTGACTCTGGACAAGTCACTTAACCTTTGTCTTAGTTTCCTCATAATACTTTCACCTACTTCCCATGGTTGTGAGAATCAAGGGAGGTAATAGATGTAAAGTGCCTGGCACATAAAAGAATCTATATAAATGTTAGCTGTCATTGTTATTATTGTTATTAATGAACATGAAAAGCTAGATTAGACATATAGTGAGAGCAAAGGATAACAGAACAGTTCAAGTGTTGCCTATTCTCTCCTTGGAATATTAAAAGGTCTAGAAGAAGGCCTTGAGGGGTCTAGGTAGATCCTCTGAGAAAGATTTGTAGAAGACATGGGCAAGATTCACATAGGACATAACAGTAGAAATGGGTTAAGCTCTCTACCTCTATTGGAAGTCCTAACACTGATTAAATTAGAGGAATTAAAAAATGTTAGCCAGTTTTGTTAGAAATACCTCTCCCTCAATACCCATCTCTCCACCTTTTTTGTTTTTCTTCCTTTCTCATTCCCTTCCTCTTTTCCTTATTTTTCCTACTCTACCAGGGAGACATTGTCAAGACCAGACCAGTTCAAAATGTGTTAATGGGAGTGTCTACTTCCTGTATAAGGAGACATCTTTGATGTCAGAAAAATAAACAAACAAAAACCCTCTTCTTTTAACTTTGGTTAGATTTCTCCCAGACATACTTTATATATAAGGTAAAGCATCCTCCTCTTAACTTTTTCTGAGAAGGAGAGGGTGCCAGTGGAGCATGATAGCTATTTATCATCTTTTCCCCTCACCACATAATCACTTCATCTTTGTTCTTTTTCATAGAATTGCCTGATGGCATCCTTTACTCCTGATCTTCAAAGTTTCTTTTTAGTTATACTTCAATCAGTCAAGCACTTATTTACCACCTACTATATGCCAGACACTGTGCTAAGCAGCTTGCCCAAACCTGTCATGTGCTTCTCTATTGCCCTCTGTGTGACATTCAGTTTTAATTCTTCAGTGATCTTTACATTTCCTGTCTCATTACCATTCAGAAACACCAGTACAATGTTTGTATTAAGAAGATGGGCCTTTGTTTTCATGAGATGGTGGGTATCATTAAAGGAGTTTTGTAATGTCTCCAAGGCAAGGCCAGTCCATTCTTTACTTGTTCAACTCTGGGCCTATCTCATTGTCCATCTATACTCTCTGTCCCGCATATACATATTGATCGGTAAGCTCTATAGTTATTTATCCATATGCATGTTGTACTCTGGGCAATAGACATTCTTCATCTAATGGGTCTTTCCTTTGTGGATGGTCAGGATAAAATCTTTTGAGTAATTGAAGAACTCTTCCAGGAGATACTGCAGTGTTCTGGGGCTTGATGAAGTAAGAACAATTTCATTCATGAATGTAAGATTCTGAAAGACCTTACCATCCACAGGGAATCTGTATTTAACTAACTTTTCTCTGGATCTTCTCTCAAAATGTTGAACACCTTTGGTGAGCATACATATCTCTGTATGCGCCCATATACAACACCTAATATTTAAGATCATAGAGTTGTTGCATAGAAATATCTTTTTTTTTGCATCCTTCAAGGAATCTTGAATGTTTTTAATGTGTAGATAGGAAACACCTTATTGAAAAAGGAGTCTCTATGGCAGCATTTTTTAATTGAATCAATTACTTTTTCATGATCAACACAATATATTAAGCAGTCTTTAATTCTCTATATCTTCCATTCAGTTGTGAAATGGTAAAGTTGTGATCCATTGTTGAACATGCCTCTCAAAAGTCTGCTTGTTCCCTACTTCTTCAAAAAAGTATCTTCAACTCATGTCTAGATAAACCTCATATAGATTTTGTATAAATGGAAGAATAGGTATACAGGTAGGTAGATATTGAGGAGGTTCATTTTGTTATCCCCACATTTTATAAAGTATTAATAATGTCTGAGCTTCACCCCCCCGCCCCCCCCCCCGCACCTTCGGTGTCTTCCCTTACTTCAAAAACCTTGAACATTAGTCTCCCAACACTTTCAAAATCATGCTACTTCCAGTATCAATTGACCCTCTGTATATATATTTGTTTCAATCTGACTACTTTTTCCAACTTTATCATTCCTATCTCCCCTATAAGCATTTCAAGGGGCTGTTAGGTCTAAATATGGCTAGTGCAAGTCTATTATCTGCTGATGTGATTTATATATACCTATATATGTATATACAATTATAAATAATTACATATATGTATGTAGAAATCTTTTTCATATTTCTTTTGTTTTCCTCTTCTAATTTTGTCCTTAAATGCCCTTGAAATAACTGCTTAACTGGATGTCTTCCCAAGTTTTCTTTAAAATGTTTTTTTACCATCTAGTGCTTCTCTGTGCCTTATTCATCCATCAGTATTCTTTGTAAGATTGTTACAAACTCTCTTATAGTCTAATCTGGTGTTGTATTTGGCAGCCATCTCTCTGTTTGGCAACTAAGTTAGATGATTGCTTACAAGCACACTATCTGGACTCTTTTGTTCTTGTTGCTGTGAGCAATTAATTTACATTGGTTAAACATCATCATAAAATTATTATAGTTTTTACTTATGCCATTTCTATTGCCCATTTACTATTTTGGATTGTCAGTTATTCAATTAAATAGTTTAGGATCGAGTTGTTTAAGTTGTAGGGATTATGCTTTTCTCATTATTGTTCTTTATTGCTTTATACTAATTCTGGTCTTAGCATTAACAAGTTAATGTTCTGACTACAGAGAAAGCTGATTCATGGATAACTCCCACACCAGTAACAAGTGTTTTTCTGCCTATTAAAATCGATCTATTTCTTTTTTATTCTTTTGCAACTTTCTTTGGTAATTTCCATGACCAGTAAATTCCAATCCTTTTTTTAAAGGAAGAGGCTTATTATATGAAGAGGCTTATATTACATGAGGCTTCTTTGTAAAATCCAAGTTTTTGGTTCTTTTCCTTCCTTTTTCTTTCCATTCTCACTTTTTCTGCCTTTGAATTAAAGTGATCAGGCATTGAAATGTACGTTGATTTAATTTGGGGGATTTTATCAAGTTATTCATATTCATTACATCTTCATCCTTAGCAACCAAATTCTGTGTAAGAAGCTTCAATTATTTTCATGGTTGTCTTTAGGCAAATATGTAATACTACTCCAATATGAGATGATAAAATATTTCTTTAAATGAGGTTTTTTTTACCTTTTGATATAAAACTCACTTTGGTAACTGCCCTTTTGTTTCTTCTGACATACTTGTGAGCTGTCCTTTAATTTAGCAGAGTATGTGAGGGTTGGGGGCAACAGGTGGAGAAGTTAGTATACCAAGTAATATGTACAAATTGCCCTTATAATTCAGAGTAAAAAATGGACACCACTTTTCTTACTTACATTTCATGTAACTTTGGTAAGTTGGAGAACACATCAGCTTCTATTACTTTCAAAGCATCATTTTGCGAGATCTCTCTGTGGACAAAAAAGATGCCTGATTAAATTAAATTCGACAAATATTGATTAAAAATCTGTTCAATACCTAGTTCTGCACTAGGTGTTTTTGGGGAAAATAGAAGTAAAATACATAATTCTTGTCTTTAAGAAGTTTACAGTTTAGGTGGAGTGAAGAGAGATATAATGCCTCACTGTGTGGGAGTCACAATTAGAAAATAATTCCAAGGCAATATATAACTAAATGAAAGATCAAAGAATCACCGAATCTTAAATATGGAAAAAATGTTAATTAGTATCCAGTCTGGCCCTATATTTTTTATCGATGAGGAAATTGAGGCCCAGAGAGGTAAAGTGAACTACCAACAATCATAAAGCTGCTCAGTAATAGAACCAGGACTAGAGTCCAAGCCTTGGATCTCTCAAGCCAGGCATCCATTCTGTGGTACAGAGCAATCAGTTATGGACAACTTCTTAGAGATGATTTTTTGAATTGATCTTTGAAAGGTTAATAGGATTTGGATAGACACAGAAGATGGGGAAGATATTTCTGGCAAAAGGAAGAACATGAACAGAACAAGAAGGTATGGGTTACTGTGGTATGTGTCTGTTTTGGGGTGGAAGAAGAAAGACCCAGAGAAGAGAATGTTTGACCTAGGCTAAAGACATTATTATGAAGTATTGAAATAGATCCTTTGGGAAGTGGAGTTCAATAGACAAGTAGATAAGGTGAGAAATAAACGTGGAGATTGGGGCTTGTATCCTCATGACCAGCACCCCCCAACCAACTGTTACTAACATGCAGAAAGGCATAGGGATTTTAAGAGTGGCAGCACCTCCCAGACCACTGGTCCTGCCTCTATCCTAGCCCTCACATCTGGGGAAGCAACTCTTATGGAGAAGAGTCTACCCATCCCCACCAACTGCCAACCACCTGATATTCCCAGGGCAGGTTAGCCAGCTTAGATGAAGCAACAAGGCAACCTGAGGGAGAGACAGTAGGTAGCATGCACTGTCTAACCAACACCATCACCTTGACCACCGTCTCCCCTCTGATGTTGATGGAGACAGACTAACACTCTGAACCCAAGAGTTTTGGAAATAGCAATCGAACAACTTTAGCAATTTTGGGAAGGACTTAACGTGGAGATACAGCCTGGAAATTGCTCCTGAAGGTGCTACAACCACAGCTACTGAAGACTCAACAAAGAAGATTCTTTACACCAAAGTTCTTAGCTCTGTTAAATAGTTCAACGTCAGAAATCTATGCCATTATTTTCCCCAGTGCAAATAATTTAGAGAAGAAGTATTACCATTTGCTTTGCCACTGCAATTTAAGGATCATGGGACCTTTCCATTTGACTTTCAGCCAAGATCTTCTCTGTTATATCTCCACTGTTAGAATGTAAACTTTTTGAGAGCAGGGTATGTCTTACTTTTCTATTTATGGCACCATTGTTTAGCAGAGTGCATTCCACTAATACATGCTTAATAAATGCTTCATTTGTTCATTCATTGATGCAATTTGCTTTATTCATTTCTAATATTCTGATTATAATTATGAACTATATGTCCTTGAATTAGAGATGAATCAATGTTGAACAAAGCAAATGATACAACAAAAGGGGAAGAGTTTTCCTAGTAGCTTAGGGAATGTAAGTAATTTTATGATTGTACAATCCACATCAATAAGTTAAATTATGCAGTGGACAGAGTTCTGGCACTAGAGTCAGAAAACTTATTTAAAATATGAATTTACTAGCTGTGTGACCTCCATCAAATTGCTTAACTTCTGTCTACCTCAGTTTTCTCAATTGCAACATAGGGAAAATAAAAGCACCTACTTTCCAGGGTTGTTGCAAGGATCAGATGAGATTAAATGCTTCTTTCTTCCCTTTCTTCTCCTTTCCCATCAATTTCAGTTAGGAGAAAAATTTGGGGACACTCCCCACAAAGGGCTTACCAAAGGGGAGAGTCATAGCACCTGTGGTAGAACCTGAGAGAGGGCTCAGGAACAGGGATTTTACCCATTAATGCCCTCTTGAACTGGGTGGTATGCATCAAAGGTAAGGTGAGTGCCTAATTAACAACATAGTCCCTGATCTTATTACTCAATGAATTTTATAGTCTACAGTGTCCCTACTATCTTATATGAATGAGTTCAAATAGTATGTTTTATATCCCTATTCCTGTATCACCAGATCCTCTAGCAAACTACTGCCTATACTTTTTGGATGTATGTTTTAAAAAATATATTATTTATTTTAAACATTCCTTTCTTTTGAAATTTTGAGTTCAAAATTCTTTCCCTCCCTCCCACATCTCACCCTCCTACTGACAAGGAAAGCAATATGATATCAATTATATATGTGAAATCATGCAAAACATATTTCCATATTATCTGTATTGCAAAAACAAAATGAGAAATAAGAGAAAGCGATACTTCAATTTTCACTCAGAGTTTATGATCTCTTTCTGGAAGTAGATTGCATTTTTTCATCATGAGTTCTTTGGAATTATATTGATCAGAGTAGCTAAATCTTTCACAGTTGATAATAATTACAACATTGCTATTACTGTGCACAATGATCTCCCAGTTCTTCTCACTTTACTTTGTATCAGTTCATACAAGTTTTGCCATGTTTTTCTAAAACCACCATATTCATCATTTCTTATTGCACAATAACACTCCATTACAATCATATGTCACAGCTATTCAATCATTCCCCAATTGGTGAGCATCCCATTGATTTCCAGTTCTTTGCCATCACAAAAAGAGCTGATAGAAATTATTTTGTACACATACGTCCTTTTCCTTTTTCTTTTATCTCTCTGAGATACAGACCTAGTAGTGGTATTACTGGGTCAAAGGATATGCAGTTTTATAGACTTTTGGGCATAGTTCCCAAATGTTCCCCAAAATTGTTAGAGCAGTTCACTACTCCACCAACAATTCATTATTATACTCATTTCCCTTATCACTTACATTTGTCATTTCTGATAGGTGTGAAGTGGTACCTCAGAATTATTTTAATTTGCATTTCTCTGATCAGTAGTGATTTAGAGCATTTTTTCCCCACATGACTATGGATAGCTTTGATTTCTTCTTCTGAAAACTGGCTATTCATATCCTTTGATCATTTATCAATTAGTGAATGGCTTTTTAAAATAAATTTAACTCACTTCTCTATATGCTTGAGAAATAAAGCCTTTATCAGAGAAACTTGCTAGATTTTTTTATATTATTTCATTGTCTATGGCAAAAATGGAGTTTCCTCAATCATCTCTTTTAACCAGATGTATTTTTGCTTTTGCTTTGTCTCAGATTATGACTGCTACCCCTGCCTTTTTAACTTCAGCTGACGTTTATTATATTCTACTCCCATCCTTTATTTTAACTCCATGTGTCTCTCTGTTTCAAGTGTATTTCTCTTAAACAACATATTAGATTCTGGTTTCTAATTCATTCTGCTATATGCTTCCATTTTATGAGTGAGCTCATCTCATTTACATTTGCAATTATGGTTAATAATTGTATATTTCCCTCCATCTCATTTCCTCCTACTTCTCTCTTTATTCTTATCCTGTCCCTCCTCAAAACTCCATTTTGTTTCTAACCACTGCCTCCCTTAATCCACTCTCTCTTTGTCATCCCCACTTTCTCTCATCTCCTTCCCCTCTTATTTTATTATTGGGTAAGATGGATTTCATACACAACTGAGTGGATATAGATACATTTCATATATATAATTTTTTTGCTTGTACTTTAGGAGTAATGGACTCTGTGATGCTTCAGGCCAGGCCTAGGGAAAGAATGGTCAAAGGTCTGTCCTAGCTATTCCCCTGACTCATTTTTTTTCTGCCCTTTTACTTCTCTTACCCTTAGTCCTTGTTGTAGGAACCTGAAGCATGGGGGAAAATACACTTCTCCTTTAGTTTCCTCAGTTTTATCCTTCTTATAGATCCTTATCCTATGCCTATGGGTGAGGAATCTGCGGAGTCTACCCCTTATACAGTCTTCTCCAAGGGGAGAGGTCCTTTTCTATTTATTCTCCTGAGTTGTTACCTCTTTAGGCCTTCCTCATCCTCCTCTGGAAGGTGGAAAAGTATAAGAGCTCTCTGGTATTCTCTGTCTCCCTCACTCTCTGTTTCTCTTCCCCCTTCTTTTTTTAACCTATCCTATCCATTCCTAGTTGGTCTGCCTGAAGCAAATTCCACTGCATGACTTGTTCTACCAAGGGACCCATAATAGTAAAACAACCTCTTGAATTCATTACCACGGATAGGCATTGGTCTCTGGGGCTAAGGACCAATGACCAAAGCCTTCTAAGAGTTGGTCCTCTCCCAGTACTCTCAGCTTGTGCTCTTCCTTTAAATTGCTCTGCTATGCATTTTTAAAAGCCATTCCTATCTCTCTTCTTCTTGGCCAAGATAAGCTATGAGATCCATGTAAAGGCCAATAAATAGTAGATGACTTTTCTAAGCACATGTTCCTCTTCTTTTATCTCCAGAGAAGCCTCTCCACAGTCATTGGCTGTTTCATGAACTCTACATTTCACAATAATTGAAAAAAGTTTTTGGTACATATAATATGTGATCTTAGTAAATTCTCTCTCTTCTATTAATCAGAGGAATCATCACTGCAACCGAAAGAGTTAACCTATCACTGCAGGGCCCTCATTTATCCCTAGGGAGTAACTTGGAATCTAAGGAGAAGAGAGTCCACTACTCAGAGGCACAGACCTCATGAGGAGACTGGGCAACTTAATTAGTTAATGTTTATAAAGTGACTTGGAAATGAAAAGTGCTATTATTAGGTATATTGGGGAAGGAGCCCATGCAGTTTTAATGCAGCAGCTGAGTGTGTCTCAGGAAATCTTACAGGCAGAATTAATTTAAATTGGCTTAGAAAGGAGCACTGTCACCCAGACTGGAAAACAGCTGAAGTGCTGAGAAGAAAGTCTAATGGCCAAGGGAATGTACTAAAGGGAGGGGAAGAGAACAGGTCCAGTGAGAGCTCTAAAAATATATAACATCTGCCTCAATGGTGTGGGTAATCTAAGTTTTGCTTTTGAATTCAATAGCTTAGTGAAACTGCTGGTGTTTGGGGTTTAAATCCCCATGGGCCTAGATGGAATATGCTCAGTTGAGCATGTTCAGTTGAGGTGTGATTGCCCCAGCTGAGGCTATGATTCTATATCTTTAATGATTCACTCAGCACATTAAATATCTCATACTTCTGGTATGGTGGGAGCATTTCTGTTATTTTGGAGTGGGGAGCTAGCTAAGTGAATCTCTACAAAGCCAAATAATCATCAATTACTCCTTTTCAGGTGTGAGAGGTAATGGCAGATGGGAGTAAGCCATAGCATATTTCCAACAAAGTTGTATAATAGAAGCTATATCATGGGGACAGACAAGTTCATTGTCCCCCTCCCTTTGTGATCACTTTTGGTGGGTCATGGTTGTTTGCCCCCCCTTTTAAAGGATGTTATTAGAGAGATATATGACTGGAAAAAGAGGTGGGCTAATCATGTAGTGATGATGAAAGATGATTTATGTATGGGCCCCTCTCTTCCTCTGGTATCCTTGCAGTGTAATGAGTTCTAGATATAGCCCTACTCATGCTGATTAGATCCTGTAACGATTGGAATAACGCCACCTGCTGGAGACTTACTGTAGAAGAGTTCCACCCATGAAGCGAAGGTCTTTGAGGGCAAGACCAGGAGTCTTTTCTTTGGCGTCAGGAAGTGACACGAGCTAGTGGGAGGAAGAAGGAAGAGACTGGTGGCTCGGTCTCACGCTCTTTCCTTTGGACTCTGGTGGAGAGCGGAGCTGGAAATGTCCTCTCCCTTTAATAGATAGGAATCTAGGCCTTTCTCTCTCTTTACCAAATTCTTATTCTCCTTAATAAATGCTTAAAAGTCTAACTCTTGCTAAAGCTTATAATTTATTGGCGACCACTCATTAGATATTTTAGACAGTTTAGCTAGAATTTTAGCCCTTAACAGATGGCTGACCACGAAGAGGAAAGCTGAACCTCACTTCTGATCTTCTGGTTGGGTAAGAAATTTCCCCTACCCTCTCCCTTTAACTGCTAAGTACTGGCGTACTGGCTGTGTTTTGCTTTTAAATTTTTTCAAATGGACCTTTTAAACTCCCTAATTACCCTATTTTTGTGTTTAGTCTGTTTAACCAGACAAATGGGAGATAAGATCATGTTAATGCTTTGTTTTTGTGGATTTTCTATTTTTCTTTTTATTTTTGTTAAAAGAGCCAGCAACTTACTCACACAAGGAAGTATCTCTCCCTCTCCCAACCATGCTTTTTCAGAGAAACCTGAAGAGATTCCTGCAGTTTTTCCCAGTTCTAACACTAATTGTTGCTTTAATTTTGCATGCCTGGAGGCAATGACCCACCCTCTAGAAGCTTTTAATCCTCTAGCCCCCAGAGGCAAAGTGGGGGAAGAGGAATCCAGGCATGAGTTCAAAATCAAGTCTGATTCAAATTGCTCTGGTTCCTCCCCTCCTCTCCAGACCCCACCCTCTACTCCTCCCATGGCCAAGCCCATTGCTTCCCCTGCCTGGGAAGTCCAGAGATCTAATTCACATGCGCAACTTTCTCTAACTACATTTGCAGCTTCAGGCTCAGCCCTTCCCCAGCCTGGCTGTGCTTCTGAGAAAACCTTAAAAAGCCCTTTGAATTCCAGATATGCTCGTTTTGTTCATAATTTTGCTAACCTGCTTTTGTCTTTAATTAGTAATCTTATAAAGCATTTGTATGGTGAAAAGCCCGACAAACAATATAGAGGGGTTAAAGAAGAAAAACTTAAGCTGAATAAGAATGACAACCATCAACATAGTTCAAGACTCTGCTTCTTTTGCCATGGAAGGGTATATATTTTACAGAAATGTAGAAGTAAGCAGCAAGGTATTGATATGAGTATTGGGGATTTTAGATATCAGAATCAGAAGTGTTCTGAATTCACTGAGAGTAATAGTATCAGTTCAGAGGTTACATAGGATTTCTATGCTATTATATATACATTTTGAAATTAATGGTATGGGTTTATTTTCATAGAGATTTTCATGCTTTTGAGATTGTGTTTTATACTTAGTTTTTAAAACAAGGAGAATATTTGTAAAAGCTTTTTATAGTCATGTGATCAAGTTTATATTTTATAAGACTCTTATTAATATTAAATTCATATTCATTTAGATTTCCCTAGTTTGAATTTCATTGTCTTTTATTATTCCACGTGTATTTTCTTCTATTCATTCATCTATCTAATTTTGAAACATGGTTTTGATTTCATAATACAATGTTAATTCTAGGAGTATTGTGCTCCCATATTCTGACTTATTTGTTTTTGTTATTTTTTCTCAACTGATTATTTGATCAAACTCTTTAAAGCATTTCCCTAGCAAATTGTTTGCCATGGCAAGTGTAAATTGATTCTAGAAGTATTATTTTTGATAAGCATATTCCAAAAAAAAAAAAAAGAGGGGAACATTTGTAAAAGTTGTCTTTGAGATTGTGTTGTGCTTTAACTTGTATTTAAATATGTTCAGATTTTTCAAAAAAGTAATTGTATACTAAGTTAAAAAAAGGGGTATTATTTGAAATTGTTGCATAATTATATATTGTGTTCTGAGTCAAGATGTATTCACATTTTTTGCAATCATTTATTATCCTCAATTTTTAAATCCATATGAGACTTGGATTATGGGAACTTATCATTTAAGACATTAATTGCCTTTATTCTGAGTTATCAGATGCCAGTTGGCCAAGATGCCATCCAATCACAAGAGGAATACATGCAAGAGCAGACACTGAACTGTCACATGAGGGGAGACATGTATGAAGTCAAGGTATGGCCGAGGGAACAGCTTTTGACTAATGTTGAGGTTGGATTCTCTTGGTTTAATATTTTATTTTATTTTTCCCCACAATATTGTACAGATGGCTGGAAGTATTCATCCCACCCATCTCACTTCTACACCTGGCTTCTATGCTCCCTCCTATATGCCTGATGCCATGGACATCTCAATCCCATGCATCTGATTAAGTCTGACTCAGTTTCCTCCAATATGTTCAGTGGCATGGACATATATTCCATCCACCTATTTTAAGCCTGGCATACTGCATGGACAGTATATACTGCTCAAGTGTGGGAGTGCTCATATCCCATCATTTCTCTGTTCTTTTATGGTAACACCCATAATTATCTCAGGTGTCATGATAAATACACTGTTGAATTTGGCCTTGACACCTGTTACCAATTATATTAGATTTTCTAATTTCTCATAATGGCATGAGGATAATTAGGCAGATGATGCAAAAAGTGATGAAACAAAGATAAAAATTATTTTTAAAAATTAATATCGCAGCAATTGTCTTCTCAATTACTCTCCATAAGGGGGGACTATAATAATAATATAATTTTAAAGAATGGTTCAATTTTTGTTTTATTGTATGTTTCACGTGTTAACAACTAAGATTCTGTATTCCCTTAGACATGTTTTTGAGAACTTTCATTGTTTGATTTGATTATTGACAAAGCTATTTTAAAGTTGTATTAAGCTCAATTTTGTAGGAAATTTTCCTGGCTGATTACCAGCATCCACACATCAACCCCTGAAAAGACTTCCATTCCACGACTACACCTAGAGGACATCTGAGATTGGAATAACGCCACCTGCTGGAGACTTACTGTAGAAGAGTTCCGCCCATGAAGCGAAGGTCTTTGAGGGCAAGACCAGGAGTCTTTTCTTTGGCGTCAGGAAGTGACACGGGCTAGTGGGAGGAAGAAGGAAGAGACTGGCGGCTCGGTCTCACGCTCTTTCCTTTGGACTCTGGTGGAGAGCGGAGCTAGAAATGTCCTCTCCCTTTAATAGATAGGAATCTAGGCCTTTCTCTCTCTTTACCAAATTCTTATTCTCCTTAATAAATGCTTAAAAGTCTAACTCTTACTAAAGCTTATAATTTATTGGCGACCACTCATTAGATATTTTAGACAGTTTAGCTAGAATTTTAGCCCTTAACAATCCTCTGAGGAAGAGTTATGGGAGAAGATGGATGAGTTGCACAGGATAAAAAGGCAGGAATGGGTTGAAATCTGCAAAGTCAATTGGAATACCTAGGTCAGTGAGATCACAGAAACAAGAAAGTATGGAAGCTGGATTCTAGGAGACATTAGCCTATTGGTTGAACCTTGCCCTTAGTGGAACATTAGGTAGCTTAGATCTATCAAAGGCCAGGAATATTCTGCAGAATAATTTAGAAAGATGGAGAAATGTGTTTGAATATTTAAAGGAGTAGTAGTGAAGAACAGACAAGGGGTAAGAAAAGTATGACAGAGAAGTCTTTGAAGGTTATTCTCAGTGATACCAATAAATATGGATCACCCCTAGCCATTCTATAGCACATAGTTACATTACTAATAGCTTATTCCAGGACTTCTACTTGGGTATATGTACTTAATACCATATGACCTCTTGTTTTTAAAGTATCTTTACTTCAGGTTAATTTGGTAATTAATTATCAAAGATGGACCCAAGCAGGAAAGCAAAATGTTTCTGAAAAGAAAAGCAAATGTCTGTAAATGAGATTCCCCTAGAAAGGTTCTCTGTTCTATATTTTTCACCATGAAGTACAAGGAGAATATTAGGATATATGCTGAACTCGGAGGTACATCTCTGCTGCTTGTTAGCTATGTGATAATCTCACTGGGACGCAGATTCCTAAACAGTGCATTTTACCACCATAAAGGACCTTGGAAATCATTTAGTCAACCCCCTCTACTTGATGTATAAATCTACCTTGCAATTTCCCCAATATAAGTATTCATCCTCTGCTTGAACTCTTACAATAACAGGGAACTTAGTACCTTACAGTCAGTGAGGTACTTATTTATTCCATTTTAGGAGATCTTTAATTGGGAATATTCTTTGCTACCCTGTGCTGAAATCTGTCTCCCTGTCATTATTTACCCCTTGATCCAAATTCTCTTCTTTGGAACCACAAAGGATATCTAATCCTCCTTCCACATGACAACCCTTATTAAAGATAGGGATGATTTCCTTTCCCAGTCATGTCTTTCCTTATCCAAGTTATACCCCACTCTTCCCCACATTCATACTTTCTGTTACATAATTCTAAAGCTCAGACTAAATCACTTCTGGGAACTTTCCAACAGATGGCACTGGTGAACCAAAAAACCATTAGCCTACCCACCAAAGACTGGAAACTTTGGGGGTAGTCCTGGGTGAAGATGAAGAGGACATTGCTTATGGTCTTGTTTATTTTTTCAAATGACAATCTTTCCCCCCTCCTTGCCCAATAACTTCTTTATTAAATGTCAGATGTGTACTTTGGATGGTTTGGGAGGCCAAACATTTATTATCCTAGAAAGAAAGAGCTTTGCAGCATATTAACTAGGAAGGCTGTCATACTATCCTGGTAAAGATGGTGTAAGGGAGAAGCCCTCTCCTCCTACTAAGTCCATATGAGTGGTTGTCACATCCACCCTAAGCACCACATGAAATACACAATAAAACAGCTCTTTTTTCTGGTCCTGGCTGAATACATGGGAGCTAGTGCTCTAGAAAGAAAGGAAAATTCCCTCTAAGTATTCCCCAACAGGCTGTCAATCTGTAAAAGGGCTGAAAGCCCCTGTGAGTTATAACTAGGTCTGCAGGAAGAGGTTTGGAGCCCTTTTATAATCACCCAAGCAGTCAGTGATGGTAATTGAGAAGCAGGATTATAAAAATAACTTTGCTTATCAGAACATTTACACCACTTTTAAGTGCAACATCATAAAATCAAGAGAAACAGGCTTTCTCATATTGTTATTAGCAAGGTATTTTCACTTTCAGTTAATCTGAGGGCAATCTTGAAATAAAAAGCTAAGATCTTAAAAGCACATGCTTATGGAGAGCTATAGTGTCCATAAGCTTGTACCTGCTCTTGACCTTGGTATCCAATGACCTTGTCTTTTCAAGCCCAGAGAGACAGGGAGGGCTGTTGCCTTTTATTTTTGCTATTCCTTCCTCTTTGTGAATGTTTAGAAAACCTTTATAAATATATGCTACAGGCAAGGAAGATGTACAATGAAGAAGTCCAGATGAAGAGAATCAACAAGACGGCTCAGGATTATTATATCTGTAATAATGAAAGGGTATTGACCTGGGGGTCAAGAGACCTGGCTTTTAGTCTCAGTACTACCACCAAATAGCCATGGGACCATGGGCAAGTAATTTAAAATCTCTAGGCCTCAGATTTTTCACCTGGAAAATAATAAGTGGATTAGATTATTTTGGGCATGTATCTAAGGGTATTGGGCTGGGTGAAGGAGTGATTGTGGGGTTGTGGCTATGTGCTGGACAAGAAGTAGGAAGAGAAGTGAGCAGCAGCTGTTGTGTGGCTGTGACTCTTGTGTGGATTATCTGTTCCAGTGCCCAGCCTAGTCAGAAGACTTGCACCTTAATAACCAGGGTAAGGAACTCAGACCAATGGTGAGCCTGACAAAATGTTGTCATTCTGAAGCTTCAAAGCTTTCAAGCTAGCTGACAATGGCTAGGGCTCAAAGCAGTTTACTGGAGTTCCAAACAGAGGCAAGCTCATGGTTGCGTTATCCAGATCCAAAACTGGATCAGGTACTTACAAATCTTAGTTCAGGAGTGTGATGATCAGATTTCATTTGGGGTCAGACAGCTTTGGAGGTTTACTGGAAAAATGCCTGAGCTTCCCTGAGATCTTTTAATAACCTAGCACTCAAGACCAGCGAAGCATCAGTAAGATGCAAAACAATATTAAAGAGGACTAAACAAGGTCACAAACTACCTCTAAAAGTACCCTGAGCTTGACCCTAACACAAAGTACAAATTTAGGAGGTAAAGTTAGCAGAATAAACCAACAAACAAATAAATAAAGTTATCATTTTGGTAGAGACACATGAGACATAAACCTAGAAGAAAAGCACAGCTTAGATATAAGCTCAATTAGAATTCCTGGAAGAAATGAAACAAGAATTAAAAAAAAAGTTAGATATAAATTTGTGGATGAAATGAAAGCACAAGAGAAAAAAATAGAAATATGAAAGTTATGGAGGAAAAATTTGGAGGGAGAATTAAAAGTTTAAAAATAGAGTAATGGATCAGTGGAATAGATTTGATTCGTAACACTAAATGATCATAATAATATAGTTTTATAACCCCCCCCCAAAGCTTTTAGGATAAAAACTCACTATTTGACAAAAAATGCTATGAAAATTGGAAAGCACTTTGGCAGAAATTAGGTATCCCATACCATATACCAAGATAAGGCCAACACAGATAAAATGCTTTAGACATAAAGAGTGATATTATAAGTAAATTAGAAGGGGCAGCTAGGTGGCAAAGTGGATAGAGCACTGGCCCTGGATTCAGGAGTACCGGAGTTCAAATCTGGCCTCAGACACGTAACACTTTCTGGCTGTGTGACCCTGGGCAAGTCACTTAACCCCAATTGCCTCACTAAAAAAAAAAAAAAGTAAATTAGAAGATCATAGAAAAATGTACCTGGAAGATCTGTGAAGAAGGAAAGAGTTTATGACCAAATAAAAGATAGAGAAGATCATGGGTAGTAAAAAGGATAATTTTGATTACATGAAACTAAAACAATTTTGCACAAACAAAACTAATGTAGCCAAAATTGGAAGGAAAATAGAACACTGGGGGAAAATTCTTGCAAGCTTCTTTGATAAAGGCCTCATTTCTTAAAAATATAGGAAATTTAACCAAATTTATAAAAACAAGAGACATTCCACAGTTGATAAATGGTCTAAGAATATGAACAGGTAGTTTTCAGGAAAAGAAATGAAAACTAACTCTAGTTACATGGAAAAAATGTTCTATGTCACTATTAATTAGGGAAATGCAAATTAAAATGACTATGAGATACCACCTCATACCTATCAAATTGGCTAACATGACACAAAAGGAAAATGACTGCTGAAGAGGATGAGGAAAAATTGGGACACTCACGTATTGTTGGTGGAGTTTTAAACTAGTCCAACCATTCTAGAGAACAATTTGGAATTATGTCCAAAGGGCTATAAAACTGTGTATACCCTTTAACTCAGCAATTCCCCTGGTAGGTTTGTATCTTTAAGAGGTCAAGAAAAGAGGAAAGGAATTTATATGTATAAAAATATTTAGAGCAGCTCTTTTTTGTGGTGGCAAAGAATTGGAAATTAAGAGGATGCCTATCAATTGGGGGATGGATGAACAAATTCTGGCAGATGATTGTGATGTATTACTATTGTGCCCTAAGAAATGATGAGGGTGATGTTTTCAGAAAAACCTGGAAAGACTTATGTGAACTGATGCAAAGTGAAGTGAATAGAATTAGAACATTGTGCATAAGTATAAGCAATATTGTTAGGATGATCAACCATGAAAGATTTAGATATTCTGATCAAGACAATGATAATTCCAAACACAATGATAATTCCATGATGAAAAATCCTATCTTTCTCTAGAGAGATCTATTGAACTCTGCAGATTGAAGCATACTTTTAATTTTTTCTTTATTTTTGTTATTTTATTTTGTTTGAATTTTCTTTAACAACATAACTAATAAGGAAATATATTTTGAATGACTTCACATGTATAAGTGATATCATATTGCTTGCCTCCTAAATTGGTGGGATAAGGGCAGAAGGCAGCAAGAGAATTTGGAACTCAATTCTTTTTTAAATGAATGTTAATTTTTATATGTAACTGGGAAATATTTAATGAAAAATTATTTCATGAAAAAAATTAAAAGAACCAGATGACAGATCCCTTGAAAAGCAGAATGGACTAGATGACTTCAAGAGTCTCTTCCAAACCTAACATTCTATAACACAGTACAGTGCAAAGAATCTCATGACCTATCCCTTGCTATATGGATGAAATGTGTTCATCAAAACCTGTCAGTAACACAAGAATCTCTATGTAAAGGGGTTTTTAGGCATGTCTCATTTGATGAATCATTGGTCCCATGGTTGGCCTAAGTAAAGGAAAATCACTGAAAAGAGCTAGAAGATAGGAGTGGAAATGATATATTCACTAGACAGCTTAGAATGGTTAGAGGAGTTATTTCATGTGCTTGGCCTGCTCTTGGACTCTATTCCACTGATTCACTATTGATCAATAATGTGATTGGCAATGATTCTGCTTTGGGGGAACTTACACCAGTATCCCAGCTGTTGTTATCTCTTGAGCCTGCAAAGCCTCCTCTCAGGCCTTTCTTCTTTTACCTATTTAAAGAAATCTGTGGGGAGTACATATAACTCCTTTCCCAAGTTAGTTCTTTTCTTTTTCTGTGGGGCCATGGGGGTTAAAAGACTTGCCCACGGTCACACAGCTAGTAAGTGTCAAGTGTCTGAGGCTGTATTTGAACTCAGATCCTCCTGAATCCAGGGCTTTATCTACTGTGATACCTAGCTGCTCCCCCCCATGTTAGTTCTTAATGATTGTTGGGGGTTTGATAGAGATTGTCCACATGTGCATGTCTTTTGCTCACTGGTCTGTTCTCTGAACTGAAAAAAAAATATGAAAGAGGGCTAAACTACTCTGTTGGATCACTATTACAGGCCAGAATAATGATATGATATCCTACAAGAGTCTATCTTCCCAAAAGTCCCTGCTAGCCAACTACTAATCATCTTGGATGCTGCTTTAATTGCTGGAAGAAAATTATTTGGTGGTTTTGTTTTCTTAACATAATGTAGAATGGAGAAGTATACTAATAAAGTAATATAGCGATAAACATTGGACTGTAATTTCATTAATATTAGGGACACCCCAATGAGGAAATTCCCTCTGCCAGTGCAGGTTGGGACCTTCTCTGCAACTTATAGCCTTAGAGAGCTTTGTAAGGTACTAAGACATTGTGACTTATCCAGAGTTATGCAACCAGCATATGTCAGAGATGGGACATGAATCTAGGTCTTCCTGACTTCAAATTCATCTCCTAATTCACTATACCACCTGTCTCTTGTGCTCATAAAATGGATCTCCTCTTATTAATTCCTTCTCATAGATCCAATACAGAAAGGTACCATTGTTGGTAAGTCCTTTAAAATGCTTAAACTCTCTTTTCTGCCTTAGGAAACATTGGGTCTCCATTCTTGTCCAACTTCACTTAAACTCAGGATGGAACTACAATAGATCTTTATTCAAAATAGAGTCAACTGTATTTTCTTATGTCAAGGTTTTCTGAGGAAGAAAGAAGTCATATATTTTAATGAAAATACTTAACAAGGACTGAATGAGAAAGGGATTGCCGTTTGTCAAGCACAATTCAACCACCCAAAACCCTCATCCTGTAAAGCTTTAGCTTGGGAGAAAAGTCACATCTGGGGATGGGAGTGAAGTGACAGGAGCATTTTTGGCAATACACCCTGGCAGTCTTGTCAAGGATTCCAGGATTTCCCCTTGGAGAAAATCAGTTGCCCATATTATTGCAATAAATTATCCCATTTAATCTGACAAATACTTGATGTGGAGAGATGAGCTTTCTAACGAAGTCCCTGTATTTGAAAGCATTATCCTTGTCTCTGTACACAGCTGTTTTCTAGACAGTGGCTTACAGTGACGTCTAACACATATGTACATGCTGCATACACTGGATGTGTGTTTTCTGTTTGCTATGATAAGGTCAGTGGAACTCAGACGCTCAAAAATGTTAATAGTCTTCTTGAGTCAGGGAAGTCACAAAACCTGCCACAGCAGGCTGGTAATTCAGAGGGAAGGTGAGATTATAACACTAACACCAATCTTCAGGTGTGGGACCAGCCCTCAGCAAAATAACAAAGGAGCTGGGAATATATCTTTGGTGGCTTCTTATTCCCATTTCTAGACAGTTGTGAAGAGATCATGGGATCATAGATTATTTTTGTTTCGTTTTTGGCAGGGCAATGCAGGTTAAGTGACTTGCCCAGGGTCACACAGCTAGTAAGTGTCAAGTGTCTGAGGCCGGATTTGAACTCAGGTCCTCCTGAATCCAGGGCTGGTGCTTTATCCACTGTGCCACCTAGCTGCCCCCAGGATCATAGATTTTTGAGCTGTATAGGTATAACTCTGTTACTTTACAGATGAAGAAAATGGGATCCAGAGAGTTAAATCAAACTCAACATGTCCAAAACTGAACTCATTTTGCCCTAAAACCTGCTTTCTTAACTTTGACATTACTGTTGAGGGCATCATCATTCTCTAAATTACTCAGGCTTACAACCTTGGTGTCATTCTCAACTCCTTATTCTCTCTTACCTCCCCATATCCAAGTAATTGCCTAGTCTTGCCAATTCTACCTTTGCAACATCTCTCATGTATACTCCCCTTATTTTCCTCTGGCATTGCTATCACTGTGGTTCAGGCCCTCATCTTCTTACACCTGGACTATGGCAGTAACTGACTGGTTGGTCTCTCTGACTAAATATTTTCTCATTCCTGTACATTCTTCAGTCAGCTATCAAAGTGATCTTTTTAATAATAATAATAATAATAATATTTTATTTAAAGTTTTGTGTTCTAAATTCTATCCCTCTTTTCTTCCCTTCTCTTCCCTCTCCCTGAGGCTGTAAGCAATCAGATTTAAGTTATTCATGTGCAATTATGTAAAACATTACCATATTAGTCAATTTTTTTCAAGAAAATTTCTATAAAGGAAAAAAAGAAATAAATGAAAAATAGCATACTTCAGTCTGTGTTCAATCAATATCAGTTCTTTCTTTGGAGGTGGCTATTATGCTTCATCATTAGTCCTTTGAGATTGTCTTGGATCATTGTATTGCTAAGAATAGTGAAGTCATTCACAGTTCTTCATCAAACAATATTGTCTCTGTGTACAACATTCTCCTGGTTCTACTCACTTCACTATTCATCGGTTCATATAAGTCTTTCCAGGCCTTTCTGAAATCATCCTGCTTGTCATTTTTTTCAATCTTAATAGTATTTAATTTTTTTTCCAGTTATATGTAAAGATAGTTTTTAACATTTGTTTTTCTAAGATTTTGAGTTCCATTTTTTTCTCCATCCCTCCCTTCCCTCCCACCTCCCCAAGACAGAAAGCATTCTGAATAGGTTATTTATATACAAATACATTACACATACCTCTGCATTAGTCATGTTGTGAAAGAAGACTCAGAACAAAAGGGAAAAACCTCAAAAAAGAAAAGCAAGACAAAAAAGAGTAGAAATAGTATGGTTCAATCCACAATCAGATTCCATAGTTCTTTTTTCTGGATGTGGAAAGCATTTTCCATTATGAGTCCTTTGGAATTGTCTTAGGTCATTGTATTTCTGAGAGGAGCTAAGTCTATCACAGTTGATCATTGAACAGTGTTGCTGTTACTGTGTGCAATGTTTTCCCAGTTCTATTCACTTCACTCAGCATCAGTATAATTAAATCTTTCCAGTTTTTCTGAAACCATCATTTCTTATAGCATGTATTCTTTTTTATAGCATTTATTCTTATAGAATGTATTCCATTACATTCATATACCACAACTTGTTCAGCCATTCCTCAGTTGATAGGCATCCCCTCAATTTCCAAATCTTTGCTACCCACAGAGAGATACTATAAATATTTTTGCACATGTAAGTCCTTTTTCCTTTTTTATGATCTCTTTGACATACAGACATAATAGTGGTATTACTGGGTCAAAGGGTATGCACTGTTCCATAGCCCTTTGGGCATAGTTACAAATTGCTCTCCAGAATGGTGGGATCGGTTCATGACTCCACCAACAATGCATTAGTGTTCCATTTTTTCCATAGTTTCTCCAACATTTATTTTTTATATCATCACATCAAAGTCAATTTATACCTATACCCTCTATGTATACTCCTTCTATCTGCCCAAATCAAGATATGGTTCGCAAGGATTAAGTATTATCTTTCCATGTAGATATGTAAACAGTTTAACCTTATTGAATAACATTTCCCCCCTCTATACCTTTTTATACCTCTTTTGAATCTTGTATTTGAAGATCAAATTTTTTGTTCAGTTCTGGTCTTTTTATCAGGAAATCCTGAATGTCCTCTTTTTCATTGAATGTCCTTCTTTTCCCCTGAAAGATAATGATTGATCTTGCTGTGTAATTGATTCTTGGTTGCAATTCAAGCTCCTTTGTCTTCGAGAATTTCACATTCCAAGCCCTCCAATTTTTTAATGCTGAAGCTTACTCATGCTGTGTAATCCTGACTGTGGCTCCAAGATATTTAAAGTTATTTTTTTTCTGACTGCTTGCCATATTTTCTCCTACACCTGATAATTGTGGAATTTGGCTACAATATTCCTTGGAGTTTTCCTTTTGGGGTCTCTTTCAGGAGGATATTGGTGGATTCTCTCAAGACTTTTTAATCCTCTGATTCAACCATATCAGGGCAGGTGTCCTTGATAATTTCCTGGAATATGGTGTCTAGATTATTTTTTTGATCATGGCTTTCATGTATTCCAACAATTCTTAAATTATCTCTCCTGGATCTATTTTCCAGGTCAGTCGTTCTTCAGTTATAGTTTCAAATTGCTCTCTAGAATGGTTGGATCAGTTCACTAATCCACCAACAGTTGATTAGTGTCCCAGTTTTCCCACACCCTCTCCAACATCAAATATTTTCCTTTTTTATTATATTTTCAACTCTGATGTGTGTGAGATGATACCTCAGAGTTGTTTTAATTTGAATTTCTCTGATCAGTAGGGATCTAGAACATTTTTTCATATGACTATAGATAGCTTTTATTTCTGTGTCTGAAAACTGCATGTTCATATCCTTTGACCATATATCAATTAGGAAATAACTCATATTTTTATAAATTTGATTCAGTTTCCTATATATTTGAGAATGAGGCCTTTATAAGATACTTTTTCCAGAGATTCTTTCCCAGTTTTCTACTTCCCTTGTAATCTTGGTTACATTAGATTTTTTTTTTGTGCAAAAGCTTTTTAATTTTGTATAATCAAAATTATCTGTTTTATGTTGTTATCTGTAACTTCTTTGGTCCTAAATTTGGTCCTATATCTATACATCTAACAGATAAACTATTTTGTGCTCTCTTAATTTGCTTATGGTATCACCCTTTATGTGTAAATCATGTACCCATTTGACCTTATTTTAGTACATGGTGTGAGATGTTGGTCTATACCTAGTTTCTGCCATATTGTCCCAACAGTTATCGTCAACTAATGAGTTTTTTTCCAAAAGCTTGAATCTTTGGTTTTATCATATATTATATTACTATAGTGTATTTTATACCTATTCTATTCCACTGATCTATCTTCTTATTTCTTAGCCAGACGAGATTGTTTTGATAATTACTGCAAAGTGATCTTAAAGCTTAGGTCACACCATATCACAACTTTATTTAATAAAGTTCACTGGGTCACTGTTACCTCTAGAATTAAGCATCAAATCTTTTAAAGCCCCTGATAACCTGGCCTTTTTCCTGCTCTGGTGTGTGTGTGTGTGTGTGTGTATGTGTGTGTGTGCCATTTTCATTGACTAGTCCTCATGCCTGGAATTCTCTCTATCCATATTTCTGTCCCCTGCCTCCATAGCTTACTTCAAGTCCCAGCTAAAATGACAACTTCTGTAAGAAGCATTTCCCACCCACCCCCATGGTAGTGCCTTCCCTCTGCAATTATCTCCTAGTTATCCAGTATATATCTTACTTGTACTTAGTTATTTGCATGTTGTCTCCTCTATTAGAATGTAAACTCTTTGAGGGCAGGGACTACTTTTACCACTGTTTAAAAAATCTCTAAAGCTTAGCACAGTTCCTGGCATAATAAATTATTATTGATTTATTATCTTCATCATTAGAATGTAAGCTCTTTCAATGTATGGACTGTTTTGGACTCTATTTGTAACCTCAGTGATTGGTACAGTGCCTGGCACAGAGAGGGCATTTGATAAAAGCATGTTGATTGGACTTGAAGTCACTTGTCCAAGGTCATATAGCTAGTAAATAGCAAGATCACGATTGGGACTTTTTACATCATAGATTTAGAGCTTGAAGGGATCTTCAAGGTCATGGGTCTATATCTTCATTTCATAAATGAGGAAATAGGAGAGCAGAGAGTGAAGTGGCTTTTCCCCAAGCTCACACAAATACTAATCGCCAGAGGCAGGATTTGAACCCAAGTTCTCTAACTTCAACTGTACTAGGATGTAGAATTTTAGGTAGAACCAGAAAGGATTCATGGGAAGACAAGCTGTTTTAGCTCTAAGTTCTATTGGCCAGTTCTTTTCAAAGCTAAGAAAGGAAGAATGAATAGAAGGGATATAAAAATTAGTTTTCCTTCTTTAACCCATCTCAAATCTTGAGCCTTTCACTGTTCACTCCACCTCTCCAATTCCTTTGCAGTTTTTTTTGGCATCTCAGAGTGTTTTATAAGCAATGAATAAAGACAGACGAGAAAAGGTATGCCATACTGTAGTATGGCATGTTTGAGGTCAGCTACTGTCTCATTTTTATAATTGTACAGATTAAGTAATATTTTTTTTGTTTTGTTTTGTTTTGTGAGGCAATTGGGGTTAAGTGACTCGCCCAGGGTCACACAGCTAGTAAGTGTTAAGTGTCTGAGGCCGGATTTGAACTCAGGTACTCCTGAATCCAGGGCCGGTGCTCTATCCACTGTGCCACCTAGCTGCCCAAGTAAGATCTTTTTAAGATGCTCATTCACTCCTTCCTTCCTTCCTTCCTTCCTCCCTCCCTCCCTCCCTTCCTTCCTTTCTTCCTTCCTTCCTTCCTTCCTTCCTTCCTTCCTTCCTTCCTTCCTTCCTTCCTTCCTTCCTTCCTTCCTTCCTTCCTTCCTTCACTACCACAGCAACCAGATTCACATTAGGTGCACCAACAACTACTTCTTATAGTACATAATCAGTTCTTTATGCCATTAGCTTGGACTAGAATGTGGGGAAGGGTTTAGTACCTCCAGATCATTGGATGGATCCACTTGGTAGCTCTGTTTCTTGCAGACTACAAGGGATTCTTAATGTGCTAGCCATGAATTTATTTATTAAATATTTTGATAACAGTATTTCAATATCCTTGGTTTCCTTTATAATCATATTTATATTCTTTTATGTGTTTAAAACATTATATTGATGAGGTGTCTACAAGCTTCAAGACACTGTGAAAGGGGTCTGTACCATAGTCACTACTATATATTAACCAAAGTTAAGAACCCTTGCACTAGTCAATTCTGTGACTGAAAGAACAATTTCTCTTCTGGTGGGCTGCCATGGTTAATCCATTTAGAAGAGAGACTATAGAGGTTATGGGAATGAGCAGATGAAGAGCTTTGCATAGAAGTTAATCATCCAATAAACACTTGAGAGAAAAATAACATATAATAATTTTAAAATAGTCTAAGAGGCAAGTAGGGTATGACACAATTTGTATTATAGATTAATATAGATTAGTATAGATTTAGCCCTGAGACCCATCCTGATATTAAGGGCATACACACAAAGGGTCATGGTCCTTGTTTGGGGTGGGCAGCTCCTATATTAAAGAATACATTGAACTTATTTATTTCTTCCATCTCAGTGCTTGGTATATAGTAATTGTGTATTATTTTCAATCATTCATTCATTCTCCCAACCTTTTGTTTAATTTATCTCTGTCCCTCTCACATATATTCCCTTGCACTGTCCTATTCTAAAGACTTTCTGATACCACACTGTAGCATGGAGATCATACTAGCCATTTCTCTGGTCCCTTATTTTTATTTTTCTTTGTTTGTTTATTTGTTTGTTTGTTTGTTTCTTTTTGGTGAGGCAATTGGGGTTAAGTGACTTGCCCAGGATCACACAGCTAGTAAGTGTCAAGTGTCTGAGACCGGATTTGAACTCAGGTCCTCCTGAATCCAGGGCCAGTGCTTTATCCACTGTGCCACCTAGCTGCCCCTGGTCCCCTATTTTTCAAAGGCTGCATCTCCAAGGTCACATAGCTAATAAGAATAAGAAGAATGCTATAAGTCCTAGTAGGTCCTACCAAGGAGGAAAGGGTTCTAATATGTGCCTGAGAATGGACTATGTGTCTCTTATTGGAAGAGTAGTCTAGTTTATTCTGGGGAGTAGCCTAGCTTATTCATTGTCAGGAGACTGATTGCCTGGTGATGTGCTTTTTTCAGCCACAGTAACTTGTGAAGACTGCCTGCTAAGTTGAAGAGAGGTTTTGATCTGTATCTGTGGAAGGAGTAAAATGACAGATAATTAAAGTATTGAAGTAAGTTTATAATTTTTAAATGAGTTAAATTTTTATGGCCCTTTCTTAGAAAGAGAGAGCGTGGGAAGGGGAACTTTAACTTAAGTTGATTTTTTATACCTGTGGATTCTAATTAACTTTTTCTCTAGGGTCAGTAGACATCTTTTTTTAAAAATAAAAATATTTTATTATTTTCCAGTTACATGTAGAGATAGTTTTCAACATTTGTTTTCATAAGATTTCCAGTTTCAAATTTTTCTCCCTCCCTCCCCCTCCCCAAGACAGCAGCTAATCTGATATAGGTTATATATATATATATATATATATATATATATATATATATATATATATATATATAAACATTAAACATACTTCTGCAATAGTCATGTTATAAGAGAAGAATCAAAGCAAAAAGGAAAAACCTCAAAAATAAAAACAACAGCACCAAAAACAAAATAAATAGTATGGTTCCGTCTGCATCCATATTCCACAGGTTTTTTTTTCTTCTGGATTTGGAGAGCATTTTCCATCATGATTCCTTTGGAACTTTCTTGTACCTTTTTATTGGTGAGAAGAATCTAGTCTATCACCGTTGATCAACACATAAAGTTGATGATACTGTGTACAATGTTCTGGTTCTGCTCATCTCACTCATCATAAGTTCATGCAAGTCCTTCCAGGTTTCTCTGAACTTCTCCTGCTCATTCTTTCTTACAGCACAATAGAATTCCATTACATTCATATACCACAACTTGTTCAGCCATTCCCCAATTGATGGGCAGCCCCTCAATTTCCAATTCCTCACCACCACAAAAAACAGCAGCTAGAAATATTTTTATAAATGTGGTTCCTTTTCCCTTTTTATGATCTCTTTGGGAAAGAAACCCAAAAGTGGTATTACTGGGTCAAAAGGTATGCATAGCTTTATAGCCCTTTAGGCATAATTCCAAATTGCTCTCCAGGATGGCTGGATCAGTTCATAGCTCCACCAACAATGCATCAGTGTTCCAATTTTTCCACAGCTTCTCCAACATTTATTATTTTCCTTTTTTGTCATATTAGCCAATATAATAGGTGTCAGGTGGTACCTCACAGTTGTTTTAATTTGCATTTCTCTAATCAATAGTGATTTAGAGCATTTTTTCATATGGGAATAGATAGCTTTGATTTCTTCCTCAGAAAACTGCCTGTTCATATCCTTTGACCATTTCTCAATTGGGGAATGACTTGGATTCTTATAACTTTTATTTAGTTCCCTATATATTTTAGAAATGAGGCCTTTATCAGAAGTACTGGCCATAAAAATTGTTTCCCAGTTTTCTGCCTCCCTTCTAATTTTGTATGCATTGCTTCTGTTTCTACAAAACCTTTTTATTTTAATGTATTAAAAATCATCCATAAAAACAAAAACAAAAACAAAAAAAACCCCAAAACAAAAAAACAAACAAACAAAATCATCCATTTTGCATTTTATAATATTCTCTATCTCTTGTTTGGTCATAAAGTATTCTCCTTTACAAAGATCTGAAAGGTAGACTGTTCCTTCCTTTCCTAATTTACCTATGGTATCACCTCTTATGCCTAAATCATGTACCCATTTTGACCTTATTTTAGTATAAGGTGTCAAATGTTTGTCTATGCCTAATTTCTGCCATACTATCTTCCAGTTTTCCCAGCAATTTTTGTCGAATACTGAATTCCTATCCCAGAAGCTGGTCTTTGGGTTTATCAAACAGTACATTACTAAAGTCATTTACTACTGTGTTTCCTGTGCCTAGCCTATTCCATTGGTCATCCACTCTATTTCTTAGCCAGTACTAAATATTTTTAATTTAATTTTTTTTTAATGGGGCAATTGGGATAAAGTGACTTGCCCATGATCACACAGCCAGTAAGCCCATGGTCACACAGCCAGTAAGCGTTAAGTGTCTGAGGTCAGATTTGAACTCAGGTACTCCTGACTCCAGGGCCCGTGCTCTCTCCACTGTGCCACCTAGCTGCCCTACCAAATAGTTTTGGTGACTGCTGCTTTATAGTAGAGCTTCAGATTTGGTACAGCTAACCCACCTTCCTGTGCATTTTTTTCATTATTTCCTTTGATATTCTTGACCTTTTGTTTTTCCAGATGAATTTTGTTATTATTTTTTCTAGCTCTACAAAATAAATTTTAGGTAGTCTGATAGGTATGGCACTGAATAAGTAAATTAATTTGGGTAGAATTAGTTGACATCTTTATAAAAAGTGGGCCACATATAAAAAGCATTGTCTCTGTTGCTAGGAGCCCTGGGTTCAGATTTTGCCTCTTCCATTTGCTACCTGAAAGATTTTAGACAAGTCACTTAATGTAACTGACTCTTATGTTCCTCATCTGTAGAATGAAGATGGACCAAATGGCCACAAAGTTGTTTTCGAGCTCTATGCAGTTGCGTGGATAGAGCACAGGATGCAGAGTCAGGAAGACCTGAGTAAGAATCTGGCCTTACACATGTACTAGTTGTATCTGACCCTACACAAGTGACTTAATCTCTGCCTCAATTTCCTCATCTATAAAGTGAGGATAATAACATCTACCTTCCAAAGTTGTTTTGAGAATAAAATAAAATATAATATTTGCAAAGCACTTTGAAAACCTTAAAGTGCTATATAATTGTTAGCTTATTATTATTATTTTGTGTTGGTTGCAATGGTCTATATCAGTTAGCTCAGTAGATTAGAACACAGTACTAAAGAATCCAAGGTTGATGGTTTGAGCCTCAAATAGGCTAATTTCACACTGAGAAACACTGTTCTTTAGCCACAAACTGACCCCCTAAGCAAGCTTGGCCTCAGAATGATTCCCTAACCCTGTCCATATAGTGATCTAGCCATTGGATGCCATTGTTCACAAGAAGAGATTTGGCAAGCACCGATTACTCTTGACATTGGAGACAGAATTCAAAGTTCAGGCTCATCAAATGGAAGGTCAGGAACATCTCACTGGGAAAGGAGGGTACATTTTGTGAGGGTGTAGACTGGAATTCACTGAAGGACTTCTGCTATTTCCTCTGGGTAATGATCAATTTGGAGATTTGAGAACCTCCAATATCTCGGATGTTCAGTACTGACTTGCTCCTCATTCTTTCATAGTCCTGACCACCCCCTTTCTAAAGTTCTTTCTGAGAGGATAAAATGGACTCTCCTTAATCCTGATCAGGGCCACAAAACTCTAAGAATTTGGTCTGGGGTGGAGATTCCCACTATGTTCTGCTAAGGAGAGAGTTCTTTTGTTTAGACAGGAAGGCCCATCTTCCAAGAAAGGACCATTAAGCCCACCTATAGAAGAGGCTACACATTCTTTGAATAGTTAGCCCAAGGTTGGGGATGGTCTTGGATAACCCTTCATTTTAATATAGCCTACCTCCAAATTAAGTTGACCAATCAGATTTGATTGCTTTTTAATGGACCTCCTCTTGCCCCCAAAGCATAAAAACCTGAAGAAGTAGCATCTGGTCTCTTTTATCTTTTTGAACTAGGAGAGGTTAAAGAGCCATCTTTGTCAATCAGTTACCTGTTGTGATTAATAAATACAATTATAATTAACCCAGAATTTTGTTACTCTTAATTATTGTATTTGCCAGAGAGATCTCTTCTTTATTTGTGGATTGTGGGGAAAAGGGGACTCTTCAAAATGTCCTAGTCTTTGACCATATTGTTTCTTTTGTTGTTCAGTTGTTTTTAGTTGTGTTCAACTCTTGGTGACCCCATTTGGGGTTTCCTTGGCAAAGACATTGGAGTGGTTTACCATTTCCTTCTCTAGCTCATTTTACAGATGAGGAAACTGAGGCAAACAGGGTTTAATTGACTTCTCCAGGGTCACATAGCTAGTAAGTGTCTGAGGCCAGATTTGAACTCAGGTCTTCCTGCCTCCAGGACTAGGGCTCTATCCACTGTGTTACCTACCTGTCCTACATATTATTTGTATGTGATTCCAAATCTCTCCTGTTTTCAATCCTAGCAGTAGTCAACACAGACTCATTAAAAAGCAATGATCATATCTATCATAGCCAGGAGGCAGGCTAATCAGACCAGAAAGATATTTAATTAGGTAAAATTCACCAACAATTTCCTTAAGAGGCGAAAGAGAGTGTTTTTAAAGTGGAATTTAATTTTCATTGTGGTTCAATTAGCTTCCTTTTTCATTGGAAAGCTGAATCTTTATGTAAGATATTCATGGCCACAGACAAAGCTGGAAGTATGGTTGAATGGTGGTTGGGACTGTGTGAGCCATGTTAATGTGGACCCTCAAGTTAAATCCTCATTAAAATAAAAATAGTATCAACAGCAAACTACCATGCCCATTTTTTACTACCATTTTCCTCAAAATTTTCAAACAACTATTCATTCTTCTTCACAATCTGTTTCCCAAGTCATCCCAGTAAAAACAAAAACAAAGAAACAAAAAACAAAATCAAAGGCAATGTGAAAAGCATTTGTATCCAAATAGGCAAGATATACTTCTAGTGGTTCCTCAAAATGGTTTCCATTTTTGAAATGTGTGTTTATGTTTTCCTTCTAATTCAGTGGTAAAAACACTTCCAGAAAAAAAGTGGTAGATTTAGGGACCACAAGGAAATCTATCTTCTCAGTCTCTTGTTTAAGAACAAGGGATGGGGACAGTTAGGTGGCACAGTGGATAAAGCAACAGCCCTGGATTCAGGAGAACCTGAGTTCAAATCTGACCTCAAACACTGGACACTAACTGTGTGACCTTGGGCAAGTAATTTAACCATCATTGCCCCACGCAAAAAATTTTTTTAAAAAGAACAATAGACAGACCAAAAGAAAGCAAAGATGACCAGAAATTCTCAAAAGAATATTTTTTGAAAATCACACAAAGCAATGGACAACCCATATAAGTGCTATAACATGATGGAATGGAATTACAACAGATTCAATGAAGCTAAGGCCAGAATATCAGAAGAAAAATGAAATGAAACAAGAGCAACAGTAACGGAGAAGTAACATGGTACAGTAGGAAGCCCACTGCCACTGCAGTCAAAGGTCCTGGTTTCAAATTTTGAATTTGGTGAGTACTATCTAAATGAACTGAGGCAACGACCTTCCCTGGGCCTCTTGATGGCCTCTGAAGTTTCTATTACATCCATGAACATTAGGAACAAAGTTAAACTTTTCTCAGGACACAATGATGGATGATAAACACCCTGTGATTTTTTTTATCATTAGACCTTTATTTTTTCCAATTATACGTAAAGATAGTTTTCAACATTTACTTTTGTAAGATTTGAGTTCCAGATTTTTCTCAGACCCTCCCTTACCTCTTCCTTCCTGAAGCCAGCAAGTAATCTGATATAGGTTATACATTGTAATCATGTTAAACATATTTCCACATTAGTCATGTTGTAAGAGAAGAATCAGAACAAAAGGAAAAAAAATCACAGGAAAGAAGAAACAACAACAATAAAACAACAACAACAGTATGCTTCAATCTGCATTCAGACTTTTAGTTCTTTTTCTGGATGTGGAGAGCATTTTCCACCAACCTGTGATAATTAGATGAAGAAAAAACAGCAAAAAGATCACAAGGTAAAATGAAGAGTTAAGGGAATATGATTAAAGAATATTAGGATAAGATGAAGAAGAAACCTAATGAAAAGGAAGAAAAACTTGTTGAGAGAGGTGTCTATAATACAATTCAAAACTGTTCTTTGTTTCCATGATACCTGAGCCATAGTTTAGTGGTGAGGGCACTAGATTTAACGCTTTTGTACTAAATAAGTTGCTGTTTTTGGAGTCATGAAGACCTAAGTTTGAATCTCACCTCAGATACTAGCTGTATGATCCTGGACAAGTCACTTAACTTCCCTGGGCCTCAGTTTCCTCAAATGTAAAATGAAGAAGTTAAGCTTGATCACCTCAGAAGTCCCTAGCAGCTTTAAATGTATGATTCTATTTATAATGTTTTCAACTTAGGGCAAATCCTTTGGTTTCTTCATTTATAAGGTAAGTAAGTTGGAATCAATATCTTCTGAGTTTCTTTCCAACTCTATGATCCTATATATTATATTTTAACCACTGGCTCTCTGAGCTAGATTCAGCTACCTCCAGCAAAACCCTGAATAGTCATCTTTCCCCTCAAAATATGATAGGCCTTACCTGTGTTCTATGTATCTTTTCATTTTCCTAGCACCTTGTACAATGCTGAGCACACATGGTTAATAATCACTTCTTGATTAATAAGAAGTATTCAGGCAAAATATACCCCAATCAAAAAGAAAAAACCTCTCAAATCTATGTTTTTGTTATTAAGGACAACTTGATTCTTTTTAATGACAGAATTCATGTTCAGTCATTCAGTTGTGTACAACTCTCCATGATCATGTGGGCCAAACTGTCCATGGGATTTTCTCAACAAAGATACTGGAGTAGTTTGCCATTTCTTTCTGCAGTGTGTTATGTCAAAGAGAAGTTAAGTGACTTGACAAAGGTCACACAGGGAGTGAATGTCTGAGGCTGGATTTGAACTCAAGTTTTCCTGACTCCAGGTCCAGTGTTCTATCCACTGGGCCACCTGGTTGCCTTCTATGGCAGAGTACTTCAGGGAATTGGGGAGAGTGACCTCTTGTACTGACAAGTTGAGTTGGCCAAACCCTATTGCATTATAAACTCTTTCCACTTCCTTTCTTATTCCTAGTTTAATTATTTAACTAAGGAAGAGCATCACAAAGTAACATTTTATTAATAGCAGTTACTGTAGGTTATTCAACCTCTGCTGAGGATAAAAGATTCAATGCCAGAGAAAGTAAAGTAATGAGATGACAAGTTTATCACTATCGATTTTCTTAAATGTGTTGTTAGAGGGGAAAGTAATAGAGGAGAACAGCTCAGGACAGTGATACCAAATGCCATGCAAGGCAGAGAGTTCAGAAGGGCCTCATACTGAACTTCAATATCCTGTTGTGGATTATTCATCTTTCTTTCCAGGAGATGTGATGTCTCTCTCCAGTGCTATTCAAAGTGGACCAACAACAATAAAAGAATGTGGCAGTGATCAAATATATGGATGGTCAGTAATAGGTCTACATTGATATTCCCCAAATAGAGAATGGGTTGGATGAGCTTCCAGTAGAGGTGGAAACAAGGTTATTTGGGTAGGTTGGGTGAGAGAGTTGTGGAACTCATTACTTCCTCCTAATAACTCCACCTCCTTGTTCTTCCTCTACTACCCCCTTGAAGTTCTAACTTGTTGCTCAACTGCCTTGCCATGGTGGTTCCTGATCTCTTCCTGTCTGTCCTATAGTAACTGAAGTTTTTTTCTGTGCATTCTTACCCACTGTACAGTGGATATAATGCTAGACTTAGGATAAGGAAGATCTGAATTAAAATCCTGCTTCTGAAATTTATAAGTTATGTGATGATGGTCAAGTCATTTTACCTCCCTGAGCCTCAGTCTTCTAATTTCTATAAAATGGGTATAATCTGACTAATACGGTTGTTATGAAGCTCAGATGACATAGTGTGTATGAAGCACTTTGCAAAGTTCAAAGTGCTATATAAATAGCATCTATTATTCTTTCGGTTCCTCAGGCATCTAGATCCCTCATGCTATCAAAGATAAACTGCAGAGTCCCTTCAGGTATTTTCCTTTCCAAATTCTATTGGTAAGGCTTTCTTATTGCATATCTTTTTTTTGGCAGGGCAATAGGGGTTAAGTGACTTGCCCCGAGTCACACAGCTAGTAAGTGTCAAGTGTCTGAGGCTGGATTTGAACTCAGGTCTTCCTGAATCCCGGGCCGGTGCTTTAGCCACTGTGCCATCTAGCTGCCCCTGCATATCTTTTAAAAATTTTTCTTCCTCACCCCAATCCCGATCAAAATGATTAGAATATCATTTGTCAATCTATTCTTCTCATTCTCCACTATGATAATGCTCTTTCTTGGCAAACAATTCCACTGATAAATCTAAAAATAGAATTTTTCTCCCCTATAGGAGGAAGTCAATGTTGTTCTGTTCAGTGGCCAGCTGTGGTGCCCTAAACTCTCAAATAGCCATCCTGCTGATGTGTGCCACTTGTCTTAAGGGAATGGTTTCACATAATCTATTCCTTGAACCCTTATTATTCTAAGTCCCTCCCTATAGACTACGAGTGAAGCAAGGGTCAGTGAGAGGATCTTGCTCATTCTGATCCCTGGAAAAGAAGTCTTTCTTGATAAACTGCCACAGTTACTCTCCCAGAGGATAGAAATTGTTTTATTATCAGCTTAAAAAGAGGGCTCCACTGATATCACCTCTAAATGAATTTTCATTTCTTCTTTGTCAGAGACGCTAGCCCTCCTTTTAAGTAAGAACAGCAAAAACAAACGGGAAATGGAAGCCCTTCTGTGTTGCCAGGAATACTTAGATCATTTCCTCTGAATATTATTCTTCTCCTTTGCTATCTTAGTCATACCTCTAACATATATCTTCCCCCTTCTCTGCTTTTCTTTAACACCCCCATCCTTCTCCTCCCTCAGCCTCTGTTTTTTTCTCATCCTTTCAACAATTACTCTATCTTTTATGCCCCTCAATTTTCCATCCCATTAACTCTCATGCATGGCATTTGACTGTCTCCTTTATGAGCCTCCCTTTTCCCCCCACTTCTTTTAATTTTAATTCTCATTGAGTGAAAAGGAACTTATATGCAACTGCATCTCAATTGGCATCTCACTGGAGCACCCTAGCTTAACACCTCACTTAAAAAATAGCACCCAGAGCATAATACCATTGTTAGTAGAGCTGTTCTGATCAACAGGGAGATATTTTCACTAACTCTGTATTGGATCGTTTTGCTAACTGTAACTGAACAACAGCCTCCACCAATAACTAGGGTTATGAGCTTTGCACTGGTACCCCTGGGCCCCGTTGGTCCTCTTTGGTATTAGATTCTAAGCTTTAAACTGCCCAAATGCAACTGCTTGCCACAGGGATCACATGGTCAGGGAAAAGAAAGAATGAATTCACTTTCCAATCATACTTTACCGCTGCCTATAGGAGAACACTTTGCTCTTAAGGCTTTTCCAACTCAGTCTTTGGACTCAGGCTGTTGGTAATAATTGGGATGTCAATGTTTATTTGGCACGTGGTGCTACGCTACACATTTTTAATTTTTAAAATTAATTGCATCCTGTACCAAGATGACAGCATTGACCCATCAACTTTTAAAAAAAAATTATTTCTTTTGAGGGGCTGATTGGTTCTCAACAAAATTGTGAAGTTGGTTAAAAAGTTGTCTTGTATAATGAAAAGAACATTGGATTTGAATTGGTCATTGGGCCTAAGTGTGAATCCTACTTCTGTTACTTACTGGCTGTGTAGTTGGATGAGTTACTTAGCTTGTCTGGGCCTTAGTTTCCTATACATAAAATGAAGGGATTGGGCTGGATGAACTCTAAGGACACTTACAGCTTTAAATTTTATGATCCTGAGTTTGCAAATTCTTTTGTATCTGAAACCTCCCATTTCCATGCTACTTCTCTCTACAGTTTCTTCTCCCTTCATCTTTTTAGGGTTTTGTAAGAAAATCTACTTTCAAGAAAAGCCCTGATATTATCTATTTATACCCTAGTTAAAATTTGTTTCTGAGTATTTCTTCTTAAAGCTTTATTTCTAATTTTGTATTATCTGTCTCTTGTTAAAGAAAATCCAAACAATAGGGGGGCAGATAAAGAAGATATCTTTTAATTAGTGGGGTTTCCTTATGTTCTTGAAGTCATAAAATTCCAGAATTTTAAAGTTGAAAAGGACTTCAGAGATTCTCTGGTACAATGACCTCATTTTTAGATGAGTATACTGAGACCCAGAGAGGTTATTAATTAGTCAAAGGTCACATACCTAGTTAATGTCTGATCTACAGTTATCACTTCTACATCATAACTTTCCCCATTGTGGCTTCAGTATATCACAAGTCAGCATAAGAAATTAAATGGAATTTTGGGGGAGTTTTGTGGAAGCTATACATGATACACAAAGGCCAGCAGATGACACAGAGCCTAAGACCAAATACTTAATACAAATTTTACAATAAAGATTATAAACCAAAAATATTTATAGCAGCTCTTTTTGTGGTGGCTAAGAATTGGAAATCAATTGGATGCACATCAGTTGGGGAATGGCTAAAAAATGTGGTATATGATTATAATGGAATAATATTATCCTATAAGAAATGACAATCAGGATGATTTCAGAAAAAAACCTGGAAAGACTTATATGAACTGATGCATAGTGAATTGGACAGAACTAGGAGAACATTGTACAAAGTAAGAGCAATAATGTTTGATGAAGAACTGTGAATGACTGTATTCTCAACAATACAATGATCCAAGACAATCACAAGGGACTAATGATGAAACATAGTATCCACCTCCAGAGAAAGAAATGATATTGATTGAGCACAGACTGAAGCATACTATTTTTCATTTTCTTTCTTTCTTTTATTCATCTTCTTATACAAAATGCCCAATCTGAAAATGTTTTATGTAGTTGCACATGTATAGCCTATATCTGATTGCTTACCACTTCAAGGAGAAGGGAGGGCAACAAGGGAGGGATGGAATTTGGAACTCAAAACTTAAAAAAAATGTTTATATAAAAATAAACTGGGGAAAAATAAGGATTATAAACACTACATATAAGAAAAAGAAAAAAATCAGACCTCTAATATGAAGGGAGGGCCAAAAATTTTACATGGATTTTCTAGATTGAGGGGACACTTGTGCCCCCACCCCCAAGATGTGTGAGGGATAACTGTAGTTGAGAATTACAGAATCTTAAGTCTGGAAGAGAACTTATGGAAGGGGGAAAGGAAGAGAATAAGCATTTATAGAGCACCTGCTATGTGTCAAACATTTTGCTAAGTGCTTTACAAATATTCATTAGAGATTCACAACAACCCTGCAAAGTAGGGGCTAATATAATCTCCATTTTATAGTTGAATAAATGGAGGCAAACAAAAGTTAAGTGACTTGTCTAAGGTTACATAGCTAGTAAGTATCTAAGGCTGGATTTGAACGCATATCTTCCTGCCTTCAGGCCCAGTTCTTTATCTACTGTGCCACCAGCACTACCAGCTTACTGCATTACTTAGGGGGTCTAACTTCCTCTCTTGTATAGAAAAATCCCTTCCCACAATACTCCTATTCATTCAGCTTCTGCTTGAGCTTACCACTTGCCCAACAAAGCAGCCCATGCAATTTTTTTTGACAGCTCCATGTCTGCATTTTAACCAGGGGAATTCAGGAGAGCAGGGATTCTTAACTTCTTTTGTATCTGGGACCCTTTTGGCAGTATGATGAAACCTATTGACCTCAGAATAATGTTTTACCATTTCTTTTTTTTTTGGGGGGGTGAGGCAATTGGGGTTAAGTGACTTGCCCAGGGTCACACAGCTAGTAAGTGTTAAGTGTCAGAGGCCAAATTTGAACTCAGGTCCTCCTGAATCCAGGGCTGGTGCTCTATCCACTGTGCCACCTAGCTGCCCCCAGAATAATGTTTTAAATAATTTAAGGAAATGCTAAAATTAAGTGAGAGGTCATTGAAAGTGAGGCTGCTTTTTTCCAATCAAATTTTACAGACCTCCAGGTTAAGAACCCCTGCATTAGAGAAACAGAAGTGAGGATTTCAGGTGGACTAGACCCTAAGCAATTGTGGTCATCATTCTGATGTTAAGAATCCAAGTTCAATTTGGGATATTTGAAGAGAAGTCTTAAGGAGGAGGGCAGTTACACCATTTTACCATAGGTCAAGCATTTTGCTGGGCACCTAACAACCCACATGAAGCAATGTCCAAATAAAATGCAAAGAAGAGAAGGTGCTAAGATATTGATTTACACCAATGCTGTGGTTCTGCTCTGAAGTAACCTCAAATCTCAAACTTCCTTGAGTGACTCTTCTTGGGAGAAAAAACATTAAAGAATAAATATGGTCTTCTACTTTCAAAGATTTTCCTATCTAGAAGGCAATGGCAGCATCTTCATCTCCCCAAGTCATGACTAGTCCAGCTTTTCAAAACCTTCTGTAGTCTTGTATCACCTTACCTATACATACTCATTTTTACCACTCCCTACATACTCTTTTTGTTATTGTCAGACCATTCTCCTCATATGTACTACACAGGCCACCAATATTTCCTCCTTTTCTCCCTTACTCATATCATCTCCACCATCTGGAATTCTCTCCCAGCCCTTACTACCTTGGCAAATTACAGTTATCCATGGTGACCCAATTTAAATGCAATATCCGGGGCAGCTAGGTGCCACAGTGGATAGGGCTCTGCTACAGTAAGTCTCCAGTAGGTGGCATCATTCCAATTGTTACAAGTCTTATATTGCTTACATTGTTTTACATATCTGCAGGAGAACACCAACATATTGATATTTCAGTTGGAGATTCAGGTTGATCACCTTCTCTGCAACACCTCTCCCCAACATTGTCAAGTTTTTTATTTCTCTCCAGTTCTTAGTTTCTTTATCCTTATTATCCACATATTCTACTGTATTTTACCTTTACAATAAACTTACTCTGCCTCTTCACTATAATTGAAAACTGGTTTCACCCTGATGGCACTACTTTCTTCAGTCCACTTTTTCTACTCTTCACTATGTTCATGGGACAAGACTTAGGGATTGGCAGACACTCCCCTCCTTATTAATATTTTTCAATCATTCTTTTATCATTATCTCTCAGTAATCTTGCTCCTTTTAAGAGTTTATAACATCTACTCAGACTACTTTTCTCCTATCCTTGCCATTGTCATTTCTAGGACATACTCTTTCCCACCTTTCTTAATGACTTCAGTAACTCATTCATGGTCATTCTCCAACTCTGTCTACTGATATCATCTTCTCTTATGTTTCATGACACTCAAAACACTCTTGGATCTCTTCTTGCTTCTGGTTGCTCCTCCGTCTCACTAACTCATTGTCAACTTTTCCTTCTACCATTCTTAAATGGGTTTTGTTCTTATCCATTTTCTTTCCTCTTTCTATACTTTTTTCCCCAGTGGGTTTATCCAATCCTTTGTCTTTAGCTGTTTTCAAAACCTGACTGATGAGAAAGCCAATGGAGAATTCTTTGGGGATTTTGATTAAGAAAGTGTAATAATTGGGGGGCAGCTAGGTGGCGCAGTGGATAGAGCACTGGCCCTGGATTCAGGAGTACCTGAGTTCAAATCCAGCTTCAGACACTTGACACTTACTAGCTGTGTGACCTTGGGCAAGTCACTTAACCCTCATTGCCCAACCAAAAACAAACAAACAAACAAACAAACAAACAAAAAGAAAGTGTAATAATTGAAGCCTTGTGAAAGAAGAAAGACCTTGGAGGTGGCAGTGAGTCCACTAGAGAAAAGTAAAAATTTCAATCCAGGTCTTCTGATCACAGGTCCATCACTGTTTATACTACATGAGACTTCTAGCTTGATAGATTTTTTTTTTTTTTTTACTTTTCAAAGACTGCTTTTACATCAATTATTTTACTTAAGCTTTTTAACACTTCAATAAGGTAGGTAGGGCAAGTGACCACAGTATCACAGACCTTCGAGGCAAAAGGGACCTCAGAGGCCATGTAGTCCACACCCTTACTCAGTCTCATTTAGTAGATAAGAACATTAAGATCCTAAGAGCTTAAAAATCTTTTTTTCATAGGTACAGGGATGGTGACAAAGACAGAAGAACTCAGAGAAGCAGCTAGGTTGTATAGTGGATAGAAGTGCTGGACTTGGACTCAGAAAGATTTGAGTTTAAATTATCTTAGAAAATTTCTAGCTCTTTGATGCTGGACAACTGGTGGCAATAGCTTCTACAATAAATAATGTGCCCAGCCTGGAGTCAGGAAGACTCATCTTCCTAAATTAAAATCTGGTTTGGGGCCTTACTAGCTATGTGACCCTGGGCAAGTCACTTAACCCTAATTGCCTCACTTTCCTCATCTGTAAAATGAAATGGAGAAGGAAATGGCAATTCACTCCAGTATCTTTGCCAAGAAGACCCCAAATGGGATTATGAAGCATCTGAAACAACTGAGCAAAGCAATAAAAAAGTCTTTAAACCTCTCTGAGCCTCAGTTTCCTCATCTGTAAACTCAGAATAATAGCATTTACCCAGCAGGGTGATAGTAAGGATCAAATGATGCAATACACATAAAGTACTTTGCAAACCTCAAAGTGTTGCATAAATGTTAGCTATTAATGTTATCATAAAATGAGTTGGAGAAGGAAATGGCAAACCACTCTAGTATCTTTGCCAAGGAAAACCCAAATGGTGTTATGAAGAGCTAGACATGACTGAAAAATGACTGAATAATAGCCAATTAGTATTTTTACCATGATCCCATTCTCATTCTACTATACTTCCCCTCTACTACTGCAAATCCCATATCTACTTCTGAGCCAGAACTTTTTGGATGCCCCCAATACTTTTCCTTTGTTTTATTCTCATTTCTAAAATTATATGTATTTTCAGGGGAAGAAAATCATTAGGTAGCCAAATGTGACATTGCTAGAAATGCAGATTCTGGGCCCATTCATTACATCGAATGATGATTTGAGTTTTGGAATTCATTTGAATGCATTATTTCTCCCATTTGTACATCTAATTTTGTTTCTTGCTGTCACCAGCTACAAGTGATTTTTCCCCCTCTTCTTAGTAGCATTGTGTTTTTAAAGGTAAGAAGCAAGAATTACCATAGCAACTGATTTTCCTATTAGACCTCAGTTGCTGACAATCAATGAGATTAGACAAGGTCAGTGTTTGAGTAAGCCCTATAGTGTTTTAAAAGGGTTGTGGAGAGTTGGAGACAGGGAGGAAATGAGAGGCACTGAAAAAACCTGGAACAGGATTATTTGTTATATGCAGCTTGTGTAACCTAAAGATATTTCTTATAGCAGTATCACATCATCATCTGCCAACAATATCCAGGAATGGGAGGCAAGAGATATATGGTATAAACTCAATGCCTCCCCGCTTCAGTTTGCAAATGATTCACAGAATTAAATAAAGAAAACAACCAATTTGAAAGCAAACACAAATAGAAATTGAAGGAGGAGATGAAGAGGTGTAAGCAACTGAGACATTTTCAGCTAAGATTGAAATTTCTCTGGTTTGCAAGGATGTGAGATGACCTAGATACATCCTTGCCTGGAGTTTGGGCATGGGATAGAGGCAGCACATGGACCTTGATAAAATAGAAATGTTAGTAAAGTTTGTCTTTGTTTCCCCTATAAAAGATGGGTTTATTTTTGTATACTATTGGAGTGGTGTTGTATTCTCCTACAGGTGCTGGGAAAAGCTGATTGTATGTGCTAGTTCTTTTAGTCTCCACTTCCTATGGGCAGGGACAATTTCTTTTCTTTTCTTTGTTTGTTTCTTTTGTATGGCAATGAGGGTTAAGTGACTTGCCCTGGGTCACACAGCTAGTACGTATTAATTAAGTGTCTGAGGTCGGATTTGAACTCAGGTCCTTCTGAATCCAGGGCTGGTGCTTTATCCACTGTGCCACCTAGCTGCCCCTGACAGGGACAATTTTTAGTTAGCTAACTAATTATTTGCTAATATTAGTGACCACCCAAAGCAATCTAACAATGTTTTGATTGACTGAGAATAAGGTGAGAATTTTAGAGTGGACCAATAATTTCCACCTAGAGAGGTCACAGTGAGCAAAATAGAATTTGATAGAGGGAGAGAAGAAAGAACAATCTGGCAAAGGTGTTATATTATCTCTGAGGATATGAGGCAGCAGGATGAGTACTAGGAGCTAGAGGGAATCATAGGCCAAGCCTGGGGAATTGTAGTTAGTTAGAATAGACTGGAAGTTAAGGATCATCCAATCTGGGATCAGATCACTTACACACTTTTAAGGACATTATTGTATGTTTTTTTTCCACTCACATATTCTCTTTTCTCTCATAAAAATTCTTACAATCTGCAGTATGTGGGAAAGGGGCATAGAAAGGAAAGCAGATGCCAGAGATAGACATTGAGTTAAGGTGACAGTGATATAGAAAGGGGAAAGATAATTAGAGGTTGGACACATCAGATCTCTGAATAGGAGACCTTGCAGCTCAAGTGATTAGGAAGACATAGGAAGCCCAAGACCTTAAGTTGAGATTCATTTATCAAGGCACTTTAGAAATAAGGGTTCCCTTATTCAGACATGTGTTCTTATGAAAAACAAAGCAATTAATAATTTCTTTACTTACCTTAATAATACTTTCATCTTTCAAAAATGGAGGAATCAATGAGAGGAGAGGTTAAGTTAAACCTTATTCTCATCCTCCTAGAGGAATCAGGTAGAAATGAAAGGAATCTTAAGGGAGGAAGGGGAGTGAACATACCATCTTTGAATTTATGAAAAAGAAGAGGAAAAGTGAGCATAGTCTGACATTCCCTCTAGATTTGGGATTTGAAAAATTTTAACAACTTTGTTTTGTTTGTTTTTGTGGGGCAATGGGGGTTAAGTGACTTGCCCAGGGTCACACAGCTAGTAAGTGTCAAGTGCCTGAGGCCTGATTTGAACTCAGGTACTCCTGAATCCAGGGCTGGTGCTTTATCCACTGTGCCACCTAGCCGCCCCGGGATTTGAAAAATTTTAGAGAAAGGGTAAGTAGGAATTCATGCCCTAAAATTCTCTCATCATCAAAATACTGAAGATACCAAGAGAAATGATCTTCATAAGAAGAAAAAAGGGGCAATACTCTAAAGAGACCAATGTACACTCACCAGGAATTAATTGACCTACTTAGATTTTAAAGTGATATGTACAGAAGATGGAAGGAAAGGCATGATCAATTGTCCAAAATAATAGTGTGAGACTTTGCTACACACTTTACTAAAATTTAATCAAATTCAATTTAAAGAAGGACATTTTTGAACTGGAGAGTATTGTCCAGAGGAAGATGATTAGAGTGGTAAAGAGCTTTGAGTCTGTCTAATGAGGATTGGTTGAAGGAACCCATGTGCTTAGTATGTGAATAAGATTCATGGCTTCTGTGACAGCTGCCTTAAAAAATTTAAGGTCTGGTCAGTGGAAGAAGGATTATTGTACTTATTTTCCCTTGCCCCAGAGGGCAAAACGAGGAGCAGGTGGGTGAAAGTTACAAAGAGGGAGATTTACTCTTGATGTCAGGAAAACTTCATACCAATTGAGACTATCTATGAAGCAAAGGGATAATCTTGGGAGGCAGTGAAGGTTTTCAAGCAAAGTGGATGACCATTTATCAGGAAAATTGTAGTGATTCTCATTCAGACATAGGTTAGACAAGATGGTTTTTGAGGTCTCCTTCAACTCCTAGGATCTGTGATTTTGAGGAAAAACTTAAGCATGGAGAAGCTGATCCCCAAACCCGGGTCTGGATCTTTTCACCCCAAGACTTCCTCTTCTATATTCTGTGATAAAACCATGGAAATGATTGTTTCTTAATGAAACAAGGCAGGGATGTGATAAAATAATGGGATTTGGAAGACGTACAGGGGCCCCACCTGAAGATTGATTTGGAATTGATTGAATTGGGTGAGACTGAGAAAATTACTGAGAACCTACTTAAGATTGATAAAATTGATACCATGCCTGGCCGGCCCTGAGTGGGGTGTTGTTCTTAGAGGCTGTGGACTATGACATCAACAGGAGACCATCCTCAACCAATCAGCTTGAAGGATCTCCCCTTTTGGGGAGGGAAACAGGAAGTAGCAAGGTGACAGTGGCTCGCTGGATCTTCCTCTTTTCGTCCAGGACTTCAGTGTGGTGGCAAAACTTCATAGGGGCTGCTAGGGAAAGGCAAGGTTTTCTCTCTGGCTATACCTAATAGATCTAAGCTAGGGTTTTCCATTCTAGAAGAGATCTGCTCTTACCCTCTCATTCTTCACTAACTTCTAATACACTTTAATAAATACTTAAAAGCCTAAACTCTTGCTGAACTTATCAGTAAATATTAGCTAGTTCCCCCCCCCCCGCCAAAAAAAAAAAACTGGGGGAGGGTCAGGTAAGGTAAGGACCCACATTAGATTTTAAACATCACAGTTTCTTTCTAATATATACTTTTCCCACTTCTGCTATCACCTTTTCCCTCCCATCCCTTCCATTCTCTACTCAATCACTTAAAAACCTGTTTTAAGAAAAGGTCCCAAAGCTTACAAGCATGGAAAGATCATTCTAAGTCAGAGGCTTTGATTATGAGTTCTATCACTACTTATATGATCTTGGATAAATATTTTATCCTCTCGGTTCTCATTTTCAATGAGGGGATTAAAACAAATAATCATAAATCCTCTCTAGTAAAATATCCTATTAAATTTAGAATCATAACATCTTGGTATGTCCCTTGCTTGGGACATTTACAACTGAACAGAGATCAAAGACTTATGTTGAAAAGATGAAGCTCCAGTGGAAAAATTTCAAGCAACAGATTGGCAACGCCAGGTGGGAAGGCTGCTGCAAGGGGTAACAAGATAGCTGTTGGAGTCTTTTCTTGGACTTTGGGGTTTTCCTGGTTCCTCTAAGAGCATAGTACACTGGTGTACTGTGGACAACTAGCATTGATTAGCAGACCTCTTGGGCTGTAACTCACAATCATCTCATGAGAAGGATGTGGGGATTGTTTTGAAAATTTAAATTTTGTAGTCTTTTCACTAAAAATGACTAGCTTGTTGGAAAGAATTGAGGAAAAAAAAGTGCAAAGCCATTGCAAAGGCTGAAGTCTTTGCCCTCAGGGTGCTTCTCTACTAAGAAAAACAAAAGCTTGGCCAAAAATGTTTGTTTGTGTGACCACTGGAGGTCTACAGAATAGGCTCACATCTTCTTTTAGGGACCCTTGCATTTTCATCTTTAATAAGGACATTGTAAGAGGGAACCAGTCAATGGCACTGAAGTGTAGACCTAAGAACAATGACTTTTCTTCAGCTTAGCTCAGATGACTAGGTACTTATGAGGTACACAATACCTTTGGGGTCTCCTCAAGTTTTTCTTCCTCTTGGAGCCCTATCTTTTAGCTGCCTCCTATATCAGGGCTTCTTAAACTTTTTCCACTCATGACCCCTTTTTGCTCAAGAAATTTTTATGTGACCCCAGGTATATAAGTATATAAAATAGGTATACATAATGTTTTACTGTTGCCAAATTTTCTATGATCCCTGAATTCACTTATTCAAATCCATATGGGGTCACAACCCACAGTTCAATAAACTTTGCCCTATATACTCATCTACAGTCTAAAAACTTAAAAAACAAACAAACCCTAGTTTATTTTGATCCATTCTGTCCCATCCCTTTTTCTCTTTTTTCTTCCTTAACTAGAGGGAAAGAAGGATTTAAACCAGGGGGTGAGATTAAATTTTGTTGGGTGTGGGGAATAAGAAGGGACAATGTCCTCCAAATTTCTCTATTTGGCTCTTTTTGCCCTCACATAGTTTCCTCTTGAATCTCTGAATATAGCTCATGAATGTGGTAAAAGGGCCTCAGTTCTTGGGCAAGCACCCAGCTCACCATATCAGGTATCAAAATAGAGAAAAGAAACTTTATTTTCACCCCACAGAAAATGCAAACCAACAACAAAAAATAAAATCTGATTCTTTGTCAAATCCCATGTTTTCAGAGTGCCACCTCCACCCCAGAGATTGCCGGAGACTTAACCATTCTCTGGAGATATTCCAAAGTTATTTATTACTCCATAATATATAACCAAAGTCTCAAACAATGGGCTCATCACTTTAATTTCATTAGGTTTTCTGATCAATCCCTTTACATCTTCCTGAAAAGTAAGTATTAAAGTATTTTTTTAAAAAGACTGAAAGTAAAGGAAAATACTTAACACAAAATAATGATACAAGTAGAAAAATAGAATTTCTGATCCACATGGGAAGGTTTGAGGGATAGGGAGTTATTTTGGAAATAGGGAACCTGCCTTTTTGTGACCATCTTATGATAATAGCTAACCCATATTGGGCTTTAAGGTTTGGAAAGGGCCTTACATAGACATAGCTAGGTGGATCAGTGGTTAGAGCACTGGGTGGCAAGTTAGGAAGACTCAAGGTCAAATCCAGCCTAAGATACTAACTCACTGTGTGATCCTGGGTACAACATTTAACTTCTGTCTCGCCTTGGTTTCCTCAACAATAAAATAGGGAAAATGATAGCATCTATCTACCTGGGTTGTTTTTAGGATCAAATGAGATATTTGTAAAGTGTCTAGCTCAGAGCCTTGCATGTAACAGGAGCTTAATAAATACTTATTTCCCTCCTATTTCCTTCCTCTTCCTTTACATACATCATCTCATCTGGTCTTCTTAACAATGCTGTGAAGAAGGTACTTTTTATTATCCCCATTTAACAGATGAGAAAATTGAGTTTGAGATAGAATAAATGACTTGTCCAGTCGCACAGGTACTAAGTGTCTAATGGAGTATTCAAATTCAAGTCTTCTTGATCCCAAGAATAGTACACTATCCTCTACACCAGGGGTTCTTGACCTCCTTTGAGTTATGGACATGTACTGCAATCTGGTGAAACCTATGGACCCCTTTTCTGAATAATGGTTTTAAATAATTAAAGGAAATGATAAATTTCAGTTAGAGGTTAAAGAAAGGGGATGTAATTTTCTTTTCCATTCAAGCTCAGTGACCCTGGGTTAAGACCTCTTTTTATATACATGTGTGAGATTGACCTTGTTCATAGCAATGACTTAGAGATGTGTTTTGACATCTTTAAAGCACTTAAATGGTATTTCATGGGATATTGTACATTGTCAGGGCAGTTCTTTTCCAACTGCAGAGGGAGGCTTTTCTGGATAATAAACTACATACTTCAATTTTGTTAGGAAGACAGCTCACTGAGAACTATGGTTGAGGGCACACTGGGGGAGAGGAAGTCACCCCAGCCAAGCAAGTCCTATTATGCAAATCTTGCCTGATTCACTTTGGCATGCTTTCCTCAATTGCTTCATTTGATTTCACACGTTCTCTCCCTTACAAGGATCTCCACTGGCAGTATAAGTGATAGAAGAGCCTGTGAAAAATGGCTATTTTATATACATTAACATCATGACTATCCACAGGGCAAAATTGTTAAAGGAATAGAATTTGCTTTAGGCCTTTCTTCATCTCCCTGTCAGCATCCCCCTCCTGCCTTCTTGTGTTCCCTGCATATACCCTGGACTCTAATGTTGCCTCTGGCTACTCAATGCTCTCCACTGTGGTGTCCTGCATGGATCTGCCCTTCCTAGGAGCCATCCTGTGTTCGGGATCTTTTCCGATTCCTTTTGCCACATCAAAGCTTATCTGCCTTATGTGCCATTCCTTCAGAGTCCTGCTGGCTGATGAGCTATTCTGACAAACAAGTTCAAAGAATCAAAGAATGTCAAAGCAGGAAGGAGGCTACTATATGATCTAGTTCACTGGGGCCTGGAAAAATTGACTTGCTTAAGGTGGTACCAAAGTTGTTAATGGGTGCTAGTAGCTCAATGTCTTAGATTTCCCAAGCTTCTCAAGCTTTTCAGTCTTGAAGAAATCACTAGATACCTTTTTTCCCCCTGGGCCCTAATTTTTATTTTTATTTCATGGGAAGAAATGTGATGGGTCTTCTCCTGTGATCATATTTACTGTCAGAAGGAAACTTGGAAATTGTTGAGTTTGACTCTGTCATTTTACAGAAGAGGGAACTGAGGCTAAGGGAGGTTAAGTAACTTGTGCTCTCATTTCCAAATAATTACAATCAGGGTTAAATGACTTGTCCAGGGTCACTCAGCTAGTAAGTGTTGAGTGTCTGAGGCCAGATGTGAACTCAGGGCCAGTATTCTATCTAGTGTGCTACCCAGTTGCCCCCCTACCTCTTTCAGGAGCATGTTGAAGATAAAGATGTTTAATAAAACAACATAGTAAGCAAAGTAGTAAAGACTGAGGAACATAGAATTATAGATTTGGATCTGGAATAAACTTTCAAAGCTATCTAGTCCAATGCCCTCCTTTTACAAACAAGGAAACAGGCTCAGGGAAGTCAAGTGATTTGTCCAACGCCATACAGGCAGTAAGCCTGGCTCTCACTTTCCTAGAAATGCTCATATGTCTGGGAGGAATGGATACAATTAGGATATGTACATGGAGGAGCACAAGCATAGAGAACACATGTGATAGGGCATACAATGGAAAGGGCAACTCATGCCTTTGACACAGTGATGTTTTCTGGTGCTGTCATCACATTCTTCTCCCAACATGCCTTCTTCCTATAAGAAGAAGAGTGGGCCCTGCGATCTCTCTTTTAGTTTATAGCCACAGGCTTAAGCTTTAGCTCTTGCAGTGAGGGACTTCAGCTATCCAACTATCAGACTATGAAGAAAGCCTCAGTAGCTTTCCATGAATTAGGGGAGAAATATAATCAGTTGCCAGCATCTTAGCTCTGTTTGGTTTTTCTCTCCAGCAGGAGAGTCTTAACTTCCATTGGGCAACATATTTTGGCTCACAGCATTGCCCGACAATTAAGTAGACTCTATAGGCATGTAACTTGTTGAACCTACTTCTCTCAGTTTACCGGGAGCAAAATCCCAGCCTCAAGCTCCTCTTACTTGAGATCTGAAAGTCTCCTTTAGCTTTCATCCATTCCTGATCACCCACTTGCCTGCCCTCAAAATCATTTTAGAAACTACCTTTCAACGAACTTCCAGTGTTGTCTGGGTCTGAAGCCCTTACTCCTTTCAGGATTCTTTGAGGTTCTCATGCAAATGAAAGTGTGGGTAGTCAAGAATGAAAGAAAACCCAAGTGAAGCCATGTCAAGATTCCCCTTACACCTCCATAAGTTGCTACAGTTTCCTGCACTTATTATGTGTCTATCTATGAATGGACAAGTCTTCAATACTTTGGTCCCTTCTAGGCCTCTATGGGATAACGGTCTTTCTTCAAAGTCTTCAAATAGCATTTGGTTATGCCTCTCTCTACTGCCACATATTCACTTTTTTGTTGAATCGTTTCAATCATATATAACTCTTTGTGACCCCATTTGGAGTTCTCTTGGCAAAGATGCTGGAGTGGTTTGTGATTTCCTTCTCCAGCTCATTTTTACAGATGGGGAAACTGAAGCAAATGGAGTTAAGTGATCTGCCAGGATCACACAGACACATAGTGTCTGAGGCCAGATTTAAACTCAGGAAGATGAGTCTTCCTAACTCCAGGTCTGCATACACTGGCTATTAACTTAGAAGACCACAAATGACCATTATCTAGCTATTGTTATATCTTTACTTCTTTTGTTAAACCTTTCCCAGTTACATTTTTAATATGATCCTGGCTGTACTAGGGAGTTTTTTTCTGCTACTTTCCCTGGGGGCCTTGAGATGCACACCTCTGCTCTATGCACATTGGATGCCAGAAAGAAAAGGTTCCATTGAAGTGTAGGAGGAGTGAAGACCCATGAAATCATAGTTTTAGAGAGAGAAGAGACCTTAGGGACCATTTAGTTAAAATTCCCTCATTTTATAGTTTGGGAAAATGAGGATCAGAGAGTAGAAGAGACTTGACTAAAGTTCACACAGCCAATAAGTACTGACGCAAGATTTAAAAAATAGATCCTCCAATTCTACAATCCCAGGTTTATTTCCCCCTTCTTCTTCAGACTAAGTGAAAACATCTAGAAGGTTTGTATTGAGAATAACACAAAAATTCCTTAACCTAAAAATATCAATTTCCTACACTCAAGGAAGTGTAAAGATCACATACTGGAAGGTCTCCTGTTTCAACTTAACCAGTGAAGAAATCATGATGAACTGAACATAAGCTAGAGGAATGTTCTTTAACTGCCAGTCTGTGAACATTGCAGTACTGGTCTGTTGCAAATCTTTACCAGCCTGTAACACTTTTGTGACCAAAGATCCTTATTTCTTTAGACTCATACACTTAAAAATAATGACTATTCTTTCTACAGTGCCATGGAAAGAGATCTGCATTTGGAATCAAAGGACTGGAGTTAGGATCTTGACTCTTTCACCTGTTTGAACTTGGTCAAGTCACCTAACTTCTGGTCTCAGTTTCTTCTCTGTAGAAAGGTGAGTTGGAGTAGGCAGACTAAGATATCCCTCTTCCCTGAATTCTGTAGCTCTTAACTTCTCGCTCCCTCCTTTCAGCTCTAGGTCCCTATTTCTTGAGTTTTTGTATGCTATGGAGCTTATATAAGGCAAGGTGGTCTACTATAGATATCCCACTTACCTTACCAGGATCCCATATTGATTGAGTTGGGAAATGCTAAGCTCCATCCATGGCTTTCCTTGACTGTTTCCTTTGTCAGAGACTTTGGTGTTCTCACTTTTGATGAGAAAATGATCTGAGTTAAAATTTTAGGTTTTAAAGCCACAGTAATTGGGATTCATTCCCAACACAAACTATCTGACAATGCAAGACAGATACACTTGTGTGGAATCAGCATACTTAAGAGTAACACAGACCTTTTTCTTTTGACTTCTATGAAACCTTAATTAAATGAAACTGATCCTTACATGGAGCGGAGTCCTGATTTTTATGCATTGAATTTGTATGGTGCCTCATGAATATGTATTAGAGGGTGTTTTGGTGCTGTTCATTTTTGACGAGTTTGGATACAAATGGATTTCACCGAGAATGAAATGTTCACACGCTAGAATGAGCACATCTTTGCTGTTTCTGAAAGAAGGTGGTAGCATCCCACTTTGCTTTGCACAGGGTTAGGTGGGGTGACATGTCAGGAAGTCCCTACTGCCATGTGGAAAGCCTGAATTGTATTCAGAAATGAAAATTGTAATCAGGACTTCCAGAGACAGACCCCACCCACCCTCCCAACATGTTAGAAATATAAACTGCAAGTTGAAGTCTTTAAATTTACATGTTATTTCTGAGAAATGGCTTTGAAAAAATTCTTTCCTTTGTTCTTTTCCTCCTTCCCTCCTCCCTCCTTCTTTTCTTCCTTCCTTCCTTCCTTCCCTCCTTCTTCCTTCTCTCTTTTCTCCCTTCCTTCTTTCCTTCCCCTCTCTCCTTTTCTTTCTTTCTCTCTCTCTTTCCCTTCCCTTCCTTTTCTTCCTTTTCCTTCTTCCCCCTCCCTTCCTTCACTGGGAAGGGTTCTTGTGCTCCTGCATCTTATATAGACATATAGAAAAGAACAACAAGGTCTTTTAACAACATGCAGGCCCAGATAAGTAGTTATGTAGTTTGTTTCCTGTGGAGGAAAAAGAAAAAATGGAGTTCTTTGTAGGTCCTTATAGTATGAAGGAGAGATTTTTCTAGATTTCCTAGGAGTTCATGTATCAACCTTGGGAAGGAAAAACTAAGAGCCTATAACTCTCGGTTTCACTTCTACCAAATGTAGAAGCCCATGAAAAGATCCATGCCAATGCAGAGTGAGATTTGACTGCTTTGACCAAAGCAAATAAACCACTGCTTGCTTTAAGGCTTATAAAGTATTCTCCCTATCACAACCCTGTGAGTTATATAGGAGGATTATTGTGTTTTATTAACCCATTTTATATATTTGGAAACTTAAGCTCCCTAGGGGTTGTAACCCCCAGCTCCCAATGCCTTCCTGTCCCCCACCCCCTCCCAAAAGGTACATTACTAGGAAATTACAGATGATCAAGGACATGAACCCAGGTCCTCTGACTCCAAGTCCAGTGTTCTTTCTATATATCATTCTGTGAAAGTGCTGAATACAGTATAGTACATTTCTTTTGTCTAGAGACAGGTGGCTTAGTGGCTAGAACCTTGAGCATTGAGTCAGAACGTTTTGAATTCAAATCCAACCTGAGATACAACCTAGCTGCATGACCATTGACAGGTCGTTTAACTTTTGTCAGCCTCAGTTTCCTTAATTGTAAAATGGGAATAACAACAGTACAAACTCAAAGGGTTGTTGTAAGGAATGTATGTAAAGTGCTTACTTAGCACAGTGCCTGACACAGTGTAAGTACTGAATACATTCTTTTGTTTTTTGGTGGGGCAATGAGGGTTAAGTGACTTGCCCAGGGTCACACAGCTAGTAAGTGTCAAGTGTCTGAGCCTGGATTTGAACTCAGGTCCTCCTGAATCCAGGGCTGGTGCTTTATCTACTGTGCCAACTAGCTGCACCCTGAATCCATTCTTATTTCCTCACTCCCTTGTTTATTTAACCCCTGTCATTCCAAGACAGAGGTACTCCAAGCTCTACTACACCGTCATTTCAACTTCATCTCCCTACAACAAGAAGGAAACATATTAAGACTTCCAAATAAGTAAGATCCATTCTTGAGGATGGAGAAAATCAATTTAATCTTATTTTAAATTTGCTACTAGAAGGGGCTTAGCATTTTACAAGACTCTTATAATGGCTCCTTTTGTAAAATGAAGAATCTTTTTGTAAAATAAATGACTCTCTTTCTATTTCCCTGTTTGTTTCTTTGGATTTTTATATTTTGAGATTTCTTAAGGTAAGCCATCAGTAAGAGCTTAATATTCTCCAGGGTTAGCCACTGTTAGGGTTGTAGAATGGATATGATGATATCATTAGAAAAGAGAGGAAAGGGCCTTGTGGACAGGGGCATGCTGGAGTCTGCTCCAATGAGAGAGTATCATTACATTTTTAGTGTTAGCATCTGAAACCATCAAATTAGGGCTTGCTTTGTTGTATTGTTGATTTTTTAGACTTAAGAAATTGATGGAGAAAATACCAATAATGGAAATTAAATTTTAAAAAGTATAGTGGGTCCTTTTTTTGACAACTAGCTATTTTTTTCTTTTTTTTTTTTTTTAATCAGGGCAATGAGGATTAAGTGACTTGCCCAGGGTCACACAGCCAGTAAGTGTCAAGTGACTGAGGCTGGATTTGAACTCAGGTCCTCCTGAATCCAGGGCCGGTGCTTTATCTACTGTGCCACCTACCTGCCCCAGACAGCTAGCTATTAAACATTTACCAACTCATTCATGCCTATAGGGTACATCTTTACACTGATGGTCAAGTAAAATGTAGATACTCTTTGGAACCTAGGGAAAAGACTGGAACCATGTAAGTTACCTGCCATGGCCTAAATGTATCCCAGGGAAGGAACACTACAGAACTAATCATAGTCCTTGAGATTCCCACTTTGTGTTCTTCTCTGCAAACCATTCATAACATTTATAGCAGCAACAAGAGTTCATTACCATTTGCCTTCTTGCACATTCTTGAACAAGGTTATACATGGGAATTTTATTGTGGTGGAAAGAAGGAAGGAGGGAGGAAGAGAGGGAAGGGGGAGAGCCAGAGTAAGAAGATGAGAAGCTTCTCACTAACTGCAAATTGCAGTTTGCTCCTCCTATTTTGGGTCTGTAAGGAAGCTGAAAAAAAAGGCTGACATATTACCCAGATTTTCACAGCCAATACCTTTAGTGATGTTACTGAGGTTCATTTATTCATCCTATAAAAATTATTAAGCACCTGTTGTGTACAGGTGAAGGAGCAATGTGGTAAGTCTTCAGGGGAGTTACAACATTTCAAGAGATCTAATCTCTGCCCTAATGGGACACTATCTCTTCCTTCACAGGAAGAAATCATGCTTACTTACTTAACTTACTGTTAGAGTTGAATTCAGGTATTTGAATGACTTTTATGTGTTACGAAGATTAGACTTATCCTTCTTGTAGAAAATGGAAGTTGGAAACAGACAAATTTGTTTGATGTAAGGAAAATTTCTTAACAATTAGGCTTATCCAGCAAAGAGTGGATTGCTTTGAAAGGCAGTGGATTCCCTCTCACTGAAGATCTTTAAGTAAAGATTGATCATATGTTAGGTGTAGTGTAGACATGATTCATTTTGAGGTATGGGCTCTTGTTCAGTCATTTCAGTTGTGTACAACTCTTCATGACCCCTCTTTGGAGTTTTCTTGGTAAAGATGATGGAGTGGTTTGCCATTTCCTTCTCCAGCTCATTTTACAGATGAGGAAACTGAGGCAAATAGGGTTAAATGACTTGCCCAGGGTCACAGAGCTAGAAAGCATCTCAGTCCAGATTTGGACTTGGGAAGATGATTCCTCCTGATTCCAAGCCTAGTACTCTAGGCACCATCCCACCTGTTGGGTGGAGATAGATGGGCTCTGCTAAATAGCCTCTGAAGTTCCTTTTACCTCTGAGATTCTGTGATACATTTTTAGATAACTTAATGCTTGCATTATGTCTTCAGAATTATTTTTCCTTTTCATAACCTTCTAAAAGAGGGGGATCCATAACTTTAGACTGTGCTTTCAAACACAGATGGGGTTATATTTGCACTTCCATGTTCTCTCCAAATTTTAATGTTCAAGTAAGACTAAAGATCAGTAAGTAGGTTCAGTATACAGTTTTCTTATAAGGGCTTGCCCACAAAGCTGTGGGGAAAGAAAGGTTGCCTAACCTTTTGTGGCAATGTATCCTACTATTTCACAATTCTTTTTTTTTTTTTTTGGTGGGGCAATGAGGATTAATTGACTTGCCCAGGGTCACACAGCTAGTAAGTGTCAAATGTCTGAGGTCAGATTTGAACTCAGGTTCTCCTGAATCCAGGGCCAGTGCTTTATCCACTATGGCACCTAGCTGCCCCAACAATTCTTAAAATAAGGTTGAAAAAACTATCAATTTTGTGTTTTCAGCTACCCTTGCAACTAAATAGGATCAGCAGCATGGTATATAAAAAAGAATATGAAATCAAAGATTAAGAACTGTAAGGAACATTAAAGGCCATCTAATCATTGGGAAGTAGGATTTCCCCAACTTCTGGTCCTCTTCCCTCAAAGAAATACAATTTTCATACCCTGTTGGCACTAGGGAGAAAAATCTTGGTTTCCCCTGCATTTGTTAAAGTTCTGTAATAAAGAAACGGTAAGGTCATCCAACATGTCAGTTTGATCCAATTGCTTTTTACCTAACTAGAAGAAATTGATATTATTAACCATAAGCATATATCAGCATGTTTAAGTTACTTGGTTATATTCAATTTAGCCTATGACTCTACGTTATTTTGTATCCTTTTAAATTCTTCTATGTGTTGATTTTATCTCCCTAACTATATTGGAAAACCCTTGAGTGCCGCAATGATTGTATTTCCTTCTCTTCTCTCACCCATAGGCCCAGCAGAGGTGTTGGACCCATAATGGGTTTTCAATACATACTCTTTGAATTGAATGGATTTAAGTGAAAGTAGTGGTAGTAGTAGCAGTAGTAGCAGCAGCAGCAGCACTAATAATAACAATATAGCTTTAATGTTTGAAAAGTTCTCTCTCTATATATGTTATCTAATTTGATCTCACAACAACTTTGTGAGGCAGATGTCATCTTTATTTACAGATGGGGTTTTGCTAGTTGGTGCTAAGGCAAGATTTGAACTCAGGTCTTCCAAAGTCTTTAAGTCCAGTGCTCTTACACAGTATATACATCATCTGTCTCCCTAATTCAAAGCTCCAAGCTTTGCTTTTCTATAATAGTCACTCAGAGGATATGACTAATATTTACACATTCTTAAATTTTTTTTATTTAATTCTCTGCACTTTTCTTTATTTATTCATTTTATTTTCAGTTCTAAATTGTCTTCCTCCTACCATGGACTCCCCATACTTTGAGAAGATAAGAAAAACAAAACTCATTAAAATATGTATTGTCATACAAGTAAATTCCCCAAACCTCTGTTTTTTCTCCCCCCAATAAAGAAAGAAAATAAAACATATTTCAATCTGCACTCTGAGTCCATAAATTCTCTTTCTGGAGGGGGATGGTATTTTTTTATCATGTGTCCTTTGAATTTTTGGCTTTTCATTTTAAATTGTTATTTTTAATATTCATTTACAATTTTTTTTGAGTTCCCAATTCTCTCCCTCCCTCCAGCCCCATACCATACATTGAGAAAGTAAACAATATGATTTTGATTGTACATGTGAAACCATGCAAGGCATATTTCCATATTAGCCATGTTGCCAAAAAAAGTAAGACAAATACAGTGGAAAAAATTATGCTTCAATTTGTACTCAGAGTTGATCAGTTCTCTCCCTGGAGGTGAATAGCATTTTTTATTGTGAGTTCTTCAGAACCATCTTGGATCATTGTATTGCTCAGAATAGCCAGGTCTTTCATAGTTGATCATCCTTATCAAATTGCTGTTACTGTGTACAATAGTCTCCTGGTTAAGCTTGCTTCATTTTGCTTCAATTCAATATGTCTAGTCATATTTTTCTGAAACCACCCTCCTCATCATTTCTTATAGCACAATAGTACTCCATTACTACCATATGCCACAACTTGTTCAGCCATTTTGCAATGATGGACATTCCTAAAATTTCCAATTCTTTGCCACCACAAAAAAGCTGTTATAAATATTTTTGTACATGTAGGTCATTTTCTCTCTCCTTTGATTTCTCTGGAATAGAGCTGGTAGTGGCACTGCTTGGTCAGAAGGTATGCAAAACTTTATAGTCCTTTGAATATAGTTACAAGTTATTCTCCAGAATGGTTAGAACAGTACACAACTCCAGCAACAGTTTGTTAGTCTGCCTATTTTTTCCATATCCCCTCCAGTTTTTGTCCTTTTCTTTTTGTGTCACATTAGCCAATCTAATAGGCGTGAGGTGTTATCTCAGAATTGTTTTAATTGGCATTTATTCTAATCAATAGTGATTTAGACCATTTAAAAATATGACTATAGATAGTTTTGATATCTTCTTCACAAAGCTGCCTGTTCACATCCTTTGACCATTTATCATTTTGGGAATAACTTATTTTTATAGATTTAATTTAGTTTCTTGTATATTAAGGAAATAAAGCCTTCATCAGGGAGACATTGTAAAATATCACCAACCCACAGTTTTCTGCTTCCTTTGGATTTTGGTTGCATTGGTTTTGTTTCTGTAAAAGCTTTTAAATGTGATCTAATAAAAAGTTTCCATTATGCTTCCTGTATTCCTTGCTACCTCTTATTTGTCCATAAATTCTTCCCTTATCTATAGATCTGACAGGTAAAATTTTCCATGCTCCCCTAATTTTCTTATGATATTAACCCTTATGTCTAAGTCATGAATCCATTTTGTCCTTATTTTGGTATACAGTGTGAGATTTTGGTCTATGCCTAGTTTCCACTAAATAATCTTCACATCTTCTGAGAAATTTTTTTCAAATGAATTTTGTGGCAAAACTTTTGCCCCTTAAAGTTGGATCTGTGGATTTATCAAACGATTGATTTTTATGGTCACTTATTACTTTGTATTGTATATCTAATCTATTCAAGCGATCCAGTACTAGATGATGTTTGGAGAGATTTATTATGGCTTTGTGATATATTTAGAAATCTAGTATTGCTAGGCTGCATCCCTTCATACTTTTTTACATTCTCTTGATGTTTTTTATTTTTTATTCTTCCTGATGAATTTTATCATTTTCCCTAGATGTATAAAGTAATACTTAGGTATTTTTATTTTTATGGCACTGAATAAGTAAATTAATTTAGTTAGAATTGTCATTTTGATTATATTGACTTGGCCTACCCATAAGCAATTAGTATTCCTCCAGTTGGTTAGATCTGTCTTTGTTTGTTTGTTTGTTTGTTTGTTTCTGTGAAAGTGTTTTGCAATTGTATTCATATAGATCACAGGTTTGTAATGGCAGGTAGACTCCCAAATGTTTTACATTGTCTTCAGTTGATTTCTCTATCGCTTCCTTCTGTGTTATATGCTGATGATTTATGTGGGTTTATTTGATATCCTGCAACTTTGTTAAAACTGTTAATTGTTTCTCATCTCTCCATTTTTTTTAGATTATCTCAATATAAATGACTCATACCCACGACTTCTATATAGACTCCTTTTAACTACCCCAATCATCATGAAGTTCTTAGGAGATACATGTATCAGCTTCTCCTATAGGAATGTATCCGGTTTAGCCTTATTAAGCCCTTTATGATTTCTCTTTCATGTTTCTTTTTTATGCTTTTTTTTTTGAGTCTTGAGTTTGAATTTCAAATTTTCTATACGGCTCTGGTGTTTTCATTAGTAATGCTTAAAATTCTTTTATTTCATTAAATATTCAATTTTGCCTGAAGGATTATGCTCAGTTTTGTTGGGTATGTTCTTAGTTGTAATCTTAGCTCCTTTGCCTTCTGGAATATCACATTTTAACCCCTCTATTTCTCTAATGTCAAAGCTACTATATCTTGTGTGATCCTTTGCTATCATATTTGAATAGTTGAGTTTTTTGACTGCTAGCAATTTTTTTCTCTTTGACCTCAGAGCTCTGGAATTTAGCTATATTATGCCTGGGAATTTTACTTTTGGAATCTTTTTTAGATGATTGGTGGATTCTTTCAATTTTTATTTTATTCACTGGTTCTAAGACATTGGAGCAGTTTTCCTTTATAATTTCTTGAAATATAATATCTAGGTTCTTTTTTGATTGTTGTTTTCCTTTCATTCTTAAATTTTCTCTCCTCAATCTATTTTTCAGGTCAATTGTTTTTCTGATGAAATGTTTCACATTTGGTATGTGTGTGTGTGTATTCAATATCTGGACTTTGTTTTAATGTTTCTTGATGTCTCATAAAGTCATTAGCTTCCACTTGCCCAATTCAAATTTTTAAGGAATTATTTTCTTTAGTGAGCTTGCACATCTTTTTGCATTTGGCTAATTCTATTTAAAAAAAAAATCATTTCTTCATTTAATTTTTGTATCTCCTTTTCCATTTGTCCAATTCTGCTTTTTTAAAGAGTCTTTATTTTCTTCACTGAATTTTTGTGCCTCTTTTGCCATTTGACAAATTCTGTTTTTTATGTGTATTTCCTTCAGTATTTTTGCATCTACCAAGCTGTTAATTCTCTTTTCTTTATTTTCTTACATTGCTTTCATCTCTTTTCCCATTTTTCTTTACTACTCTCATTTGATTTTTTTTTTTTTTGGTGAGGCAATGGGGGTCAAATGACTTGCCCAGGGTCACACAGCTAGTAAGTGTCAAGTGTCTGAGGCCAGATTTGAACTCAGGAACTCCTGACTCCAGGGCTGGTGCTCTATCCACTGTGCCACCTAGCTGCCCCTCTCATTTTATTTTTAAAATTGTTTTTTAGCTCTTTTTTTAAAAATCACTTTCAGGAATTTGTGCTAAACTTGGGTCTGGTCTGCATTTTCCCTTGAGGATTTGTTTGTAGCTGTTTTTGTGTTGATGTCTTCTCAACTTGTATTTTGAGCTTCTCTGGGACCATAGTAGCTTTTTTATGGTCTGGTTCTTTTTTGTTATTTGCTCACTTTCCCAGACCATTTCTTGACTCAGCGCTTCCAAGGTGGTGTGATCCTGGGAAAGGTGTGGTTATTTTTTTCCTTGTCTGTCCTGTGGTATTAACCTGGTATTAACATTGTATGCTCTTTTGCCTAGTTCCAGCACAGGGTCCCTTGTATGTCCAATCCTCTTACTGTCTCTAGGCTGTGCTCTCCTGAAGCTACTGTTGCACCTGGCATTACCTCCAAGGCACTGAGCTGGTGCTGCTATTGCATGCACTTCAGGACAACACACTCCAACGTGTCATAGACCTCTCTTTCTGACCTCTTTAGTTGTGCTGGGATGAAAAAATGTCTCTCTGTGTGTATTCTACTTAGCATTATTAAAGGCATAAAAGGTAGGGTCATTGGACTCTTACAACTATATCTTTACCACTCATATGATGCTTCTATATTGCCTATTCCTGGAATTCATAATCTTCTACAATCTGGCTCCAAACTGTCCAGTTTTATTTCTTACTGCCCTTCATGAATTCTATATTCTGGCCAAACTGGGCCACTCTCCATCTTTAATTCTTGCCCTAACCCCATTAGTCACTAGCCATTATACTAAGGGCAGGCTCATTTGCTCATGCCATTTGCAATACTGTGCTTCAAAACAGGACCCTGTTCCTCCTCTTTTCACCTCTGTTGAAATGTTTCCCTTTCTTCAAACCTCTGCTTAGGTACCACTTCATCCATGAAGCTTTTTCTAATTCTCCTCCCCACACCCCTGAACTGACCTCCATTCTTAAATTTCTGACAGAACTTTACTTGCTCCTTTGCTTTGCACTTAATTTCACTCTCCCCCATATCAGCTAGGTGGCACAGAAGATAGAGTGCCAGGCCTAAAGTCGGGAAGACATGAGTTCAAATGTGTCCTCACACACTTATTAGTTGTGTAACTCTGGGACAAGTCACTTAAACCTGTTTGCCTCAGTTTCCTAATCTATAAAATGAGTTGGAGAAGGAAATGGCAAACCACTTCAGTATCTTTGCTATGATGGGGATCAGAAAGACTCAGACATGACTGAAATGACTGAACAACAACAACTACTACTACTATCATAGTCATTTGTGTACATATCTCTCCTAACTTTTAAATTGTAATTGCTTTTGGACTTGCCTTGTGTCACATCTATCTTTGGATCTCTAGTGCCTAGAGTACTTTGTAAGTAAGTAAATAGAGTACTTTGAACATAGGAATCACTTGATAAATGTTCACTGAAAGAATGACTCGTGCTCCAACTCCACATTCATGAACTCTGAAAATCCTTTATCTGATAATAAACTATTGACGCTCTGCTTTTCTCTCTACTTTGCAACTTTAAATTCTGCTCTTTATCCTCATTTCAACCCTATACACTGGTACACTCTCTTCCCTTCTCCATCTTAACTACTTGGTGAACCATTTAGACTATACACTGCCTTCTTCTCTCCAGTCTCTTGTCCCCTTATACTATGGAAAATTTTGTCTTGCCAAACCCAAGCCTTGGTTTACTTGCACCATCTGCTGCCTTTGCTCCTACTCAAATGCTTCTAAATGAAAGTGAAGAAAATAACAAAACTGTGCTGAATGGACCTACTACAAGTTTATGATACATAATCTAAACAATGCCTTAACCGTGGCAAGGCAATCCTTTTATATTTCCCTAATTGATTCACTATCCCACTCATGACAGAGACAATTCCAATTTTTTTCATTCTTCTTCAAGCTTCCCACAGCTCACCTTCCTATCACGTTCTCAGCTGAAAACATTGCTTCATCTCATCTCGTAGTGAAAAAAATTAAGCCATTCACTGGGAATTCTCTCTTCTTCCCTGTTTCTCAACTCACACGAAACAGAAGCCTTCTGCTACCATGTCCACCTTCACCCATGCCTTACATGAAGAGGTGGTTCTTCTTGCCAAGGCAAACTCCTCTATATGCATAGGTAGCACCATTCTATCCTTTCTTCTTCAGCAAACTGCCTTCTTTATTACCCCTAGTTTCTCATTAATCTTAAATTATCCCCTAGCAGCTGTCTCCCCCCAGTAGATAAGGTTTCCTCTTCCATAGGAGAGACTTGGGGCAACATCAAGATACTGAGTACCTGGGAAGGCAAAGGGTATGGAAAAGAAAAGAATAGAGAGGATGAAGGAATAAAGTTCTGAGGAAATACATTTGTTAGACTTCATGATTTTGCCACAGGCTGACATTTAGTTTGAGTCCTTACTGTGTGTATTGCCTTATGCTAGTTGATGTAATACAAAGGAGGAAACATACTTCCAGTTCTTGAAGGGTATATGGTCAGGTATGGCAGATAATACACATAAAAATGACTAATACAGACTCTGGAAGTCTGTTGCTATTAAAGATAATAACTCAAATGTGTGGGTACTTTTTATTTTTCAAAGCATATTCCATATTTAATTGCAAAGTGCAATTTAGTGAAGTACTTGGCATGAGATACAAATGCCATCCCTTTGCTTCAACTTTTTCCTAATCCCTAGCCATGCATTGTGGATCTATTTTACTAATTAAGAACCCAGTGGTATTTTTCTCTTTTCCCTCTAGTTTCCTTGGTGACTGCCTACCTTTAAGAATGGACCACTCCATTTAAATGTATCTCGGCCCTTTGCTTTCCTTTTAGATGGATACAAATTTGACATGAGAGGTTTATGATGTATAAGATTCAGGTAGTTTATTGAGTGTGTGTGTGTGTGTTTGTGTATGTGAAAGAGGGGATACACATACTATTTGAGTCTTTTCCTGTTTTAAAGCATCTTATAAAGTCATAAAGTACCCAGATGGATGTGGCTTTGATGGGCATGATCTAAATGGGGAAATAAAAATAAATAGTTTGTGCATCGATTGGATCCTGCATTTAGATTGCATCTTTTTATTTTTAATACTGTTCTATTAAAAAACGAGCAAGAACCCCCAGAGCAGAGCCGAGGGATATTTTTAACTGGAGTATTATGCGCCTTAATTGTGTATCTTCTCTGGATAGGCACAAAATGAGTAACTGACAGGGCAAGGGGGTGGGGGGAAGGCTAGTTCATCTTCCTGTACATCTGTGAACAGCAATAAAAGTAACATACTTCAAGGTCTCTCCCACAGACCCTATTGGCAAATAAGGGCAGAACAGCAGGTGCAGAGAGTCTTGGGAGATAAAAGGATGACCTTGTTCTGCTATTGGTTAGGAAGGGAAAGCAACATGTTTACAATAAGAACAAAGAAAGACCTTGTTTGAAAAACCATTGATGAGACTAGTCATCTGGGGACCTTACCTAGGCAAGTTGCCACTGGATTTTAAATTGCTACTCATAATGATGACGACAATGATGATGTTAATAAATTTCTTACATTTACTTTACCATTTATAAACCCTTGGCATTCTATTTCACTTAGCACAATAATGACATGTGACTTTAAGATTTGACAGATGCCTTTTATAGATTAGCTCATCTGAGCTTCCCAAAAACTCTGTGATGTAAGGAACATGGGTATTACTATCCCCAATTTACAGATGAAGAAACTGACGCTCAGAGAGATTGTTGTTTGCCCATGGCTACATAGCTAATAACTATAAGATTTGCAGATAAGATTCGAAACCACGACTTACTGACTCCAAGTCCATCACTCTATAAAATCACTTGTGTTTAAGACATTGGAGAAGTCAAACAGCAGTAGGTGGAGAAAAGAAAATGGAGAAGGTAAATAGGTCTATCCTAAATCAAAAATTCAATTTTATTTTTAGTTAAGGTAATTTCTCTGCATCCTTTGCATGGCAGAGTATAAGTATACTAGTATTTAAGCAGAGCAAATCAATGAAAAATCATCATTTAGAGTGGATAATTTGCAGAGCAGGTGGGGTTAGAGGAGAAATAATTTACTTCTCTCAGAGTCCAGCTTAAGTCCATGCTACTTCATGAAGCTTTCTCTGCTGATGCCGGTCCTGGGGGATCTCTCCCTTTTCTGATTTACTTTTAACCTTTGGCATGTGACCTATAAGAGGAGTACCTTCTTTCCCTCTACGCCAATGTCATTTTATGGCATCAGTATTGAATACTGCTATTATCAATATAATGCTCACTTGCTTCTCCAAACAGGTTAACTGATGGGTTTAAGACCAAATGGTTTGGGAATAAGAGAGGTAGTATAGAACATAGTTTTTCTGACTCATCTCCTAGTGCTAGTGTTATCACATGATACTTAAAAAAGCAACTTTAACTTCTCTTCTCCCCTCCCCCCATTCCCAAATAGCAGACCAAGTCAAGATAAAGAAATGTACAAAGCAGAACTAGAACTAGGGAGTCAAGTTTTAAAGAAAACAAGCTTTTTATGCTATTTAACCCCCCAATCACCAACTTTTATTCTTTTTTATTTAAATGAAATACCATTTACATTTTTCTATTCTAAGTGAATATTTATTTTTTTATATAAAATTTTCTACTGTTACTTCCTGGAGCCTTTTACCTTTTCATAGAGGTCACATGATGCCGTAAAAAGAACACTGGCCTTAGGATCTAGATTTAAGATAGGCTCACAGACATCATCTAGTCAAGTTCATTCATTTTGCAGGTGAGAAAACTAAGGAACAGAAAAAGAAAATGGCTTGTTCAAGATCACATAGCTAGCATGTATCAGAGCCAGGATTTAAGCTTTTTCTTCTGCATCCAGAGCCCCTATCTTTTTTCCATAAAACCATCAAAGTCAATATGAACTCAAGGACCTGTGATTTTCTGAACATATATCTATCTATGATTTATTATATTGTCTCTCAGCCTTTACTGACTCTTCAGGTTCTCAGGATTACACAATGAGCTTTTGTCAGAATCAGGATTTGAACTTATGTCTTTCTGACTATATCCACAATATGGTATTGATATGTCTGTGTCTATGTCTGCACATATATATGTACGTATACACACATATATTTGTGTATGTGTGGATATAACACTATATCCACTATATAACATTATCAGAAGTAGCTTAGCCTTTTTTTTTGTGAGGCAATTGGGGTTAAGTAACTTGTCCAGGGTCACACAGCTAGTAAGTGTTAAGTTGTTAAGTGTTTGAGGTTGGATTTGAACTCAGGTTCTCTTGAATCCTGGGCTGGTGCTCTATCCACTGCACTACCTAGCTTCCCAGTAGCTTAGCCTTTTACCAAATCATGTGACAGTTGAAAATTTATCAAGTTTCTCTGGGCTTCAATTTTCTTATTTGAATGATGGGAATAACTGTTTGCACTATCTACCTCACAAGATTATTGTGAAGAAGGTGCTTTATAAACTGCTAAAGACCATTTACCAATGAAATCATAACATCACTGTGCCTAGGAACCAGAAGTCACCTGGATGTGGTGGCAAGAAGTGAGAGGGTAATCTGAAGGAGGAAAAAAACAAACACATGTTCCCAAACTTCAGCTGACTCCAGGAAAATCACATAGATAGAAGGCAGGAGGGATCCAGAGTAAAAGAAAATGATAAAAGTCAATCTGCCAAATGATATATCCAAAGACTTCACTTTCTACAGTAAGACCCAACTATGGGAGCCCCATTTAGTTTCTCAGCTTAAAAATAGCCAACTAAAGTTTAAAATGGACTAATATAAATTTATCTAACCCATCAATCCACATGCATTATTTATTATTCTTTAGGCTTATAATTTCATAGTTCAACTGAAACTACTCTCTCCACAGTTATCATTGATCTTTTTTTTCTGGTGAGGCAATTGGGGTTAAGAGACTTGCCCAGAGTCACACAGCTAGTAAGTGTCAAGCATCTGACGCCGGATTTGAACTCAGGTACTCCTGACTCCAGGGCTGGTGCTCTATCTACTGCAGCACCTAGCTGTCCCTCAATGATCTTTTTTAAAAAATAATTTTTTTTTAGATTTGGATTTTTTGTCTCCCCTTTCCATTTCCTTGCATTGAGAGAAGTAGAAGGAGAAGGAAGAAGAAGAAGAAGAAGAAGAAGAAGAAGAAGAAGAAGAACAACAACAACAACAACAACAACAACAACAACAACAACAACAACAACAAGAACAAGAAGAACAAGAACAAGAAGAACAAGAACAAGAATGAGAAGAAGGAAGGAAAGAAAGAAAGAAAGAAAGAAAGAAAGAAAGAAAGAAAGAAAGAGAGAAAGAAAGAAAGAAAGAAAGAAAGAAAGAAAGAAAGAAAGAAAGAAAGAAGGAGAGAAAGAACGGAAGAGAGAGAAACATACAAAAAGAAAGGAAGAAAGAAGTGCTTCACTCCGCAGTATAAGACCCTCACCTCTCTATCTGGAGGTGGATTGCATATTTCATCATGATTCCTTTGGAATTGTGTCAATGATCTTTTAATTGCCAAATCTAATGGTCTTTTTTCATTCCTCATCCTTCTTGACTCTTTTGTAGCCTTTAACCCTGTTAATTACTCTCTTCTCTTAAGTGTTCTCTTCTCTGTAGGCTTCTATGACATCACTCTATGTTGGTTATCTTCTTACCTGTGTGACTACTTCTCAGTTCCTTTGATGGATCTTTATCCAGGCCATGTCCACTGATGGTGTGCTCCCAATAACTCAATCCTGGGCCCTCTTCTCTTTTTCCTCTATAATATTTCACTTGGTGAAATACTCCTTGCATAGAATACTCCAACACTCAAATTTAAGTATTTTCAGTGGGTATTCCCCATGACTAGATTTCTGGCCATCTTCCTCTCCATCTCTAGGCTTCCCTTGCTTCCATTGAGTCCCAGCAAAAACTTCATCTTCTACAAAAGCCTTTCCTCACCCCCCTCAATTCTATTGTCTTCCCTCTGTTGATTAGTCCAATTTATGCTGTCTGTTTGTTCATAGTTGTTTGCAGGCTATCTCCCCGATTCAAATGTAAGCTTCATGAGGTCAGAAACTCTTTTGCCTTTCTTTGTATCCCTGGCAGTCAGTACAAACACTGTCTCACAGTAAGTACTCAATAAATGCTTGTTCACCAACTATTTAGTGCTTACTATGTGCTGCACTCAATGTTAGGTACTAGAAAAAAAAGATATAAATAAAATGTAACAGAATAGTGAATATAACACAAGATTTGGCCTCAGGAAGGTTTTGTTTTGAATTTTGCTTTAGCCATTCACTAGCTGTCTAAAATTCCTCCAACCTTAAAATAAAGAATTTTGATCTTTAAAGTCATAGTTCCAAATCTATGTTTCTATGAAACATTCATTATCCTCAACGAAATTGCATTCTATAGGGACTGATACATATGTATTTCATCATCTACATAATATATAGTAGATAATTTGGAGGGGCAAGAAGAGGCATTAGAAAATAGGGGATCATAAAGAACTTCAAATAGGAATTTGCATTTGAGCTGAACTTTGATTGAAATTAGAGATTCTAAGAGATAGGAAAGGAGGATGTGTATGTACACTATAGGCATGGAAGAGAGCCTATACAAGGGTACAGAGAAAGCAGATGGAATGTCAACATTGTGGAACAAAAAAGTAAGATTCTCTTGACCAAAAGTATGTGAAGGAGAATAACATGTAATAAACTTGGGAAAGTTGGCTGGCTGGTCTTTATCAGCTGATATATATCCAAGTACTGAAAATGTTTGTTTTATATTTTTATGTTCTTCACATACAGGACTCATAAATGTAGAAGAAAAACCTTCCAGGGGAATCTTAGAGATTATCTAGCTCAGCTTTTTCATTTTCCATATGAGGAAAATAAGATCTAAAGAGTGAAAATCCCTTGTCCTGTTACATGGATAGTAAGTCTCAAAGTTGTGATTTGAACCTCGGTCCTTAGACTCCAAATCCAGTGTGCTTTCCAATATACCGTGGTGCCTCTCTCACAGTAGACTCATAAACAAAATGTGAGGGATAAATGGCTCTGGAAAAACACAATTTATGTTACATTCTTGAACTCACCCAGTTTCATGAATTTAGTTTCTAAAACAATCTCTCTCCTCTCCTCTCTCCCACCATAAAGGAGCTCCATAAATAAGAAATCCCTTTATTTGACAGTCTGTAGGAGCCAGCTTTCAGATTTTTTAGATTTCTGTTGCCAATTTAGAAATAGTTGAGACTAGGGATCTGTGATAGAAACACTGAAACTTCAAACAACAGAAGGACTGAAAGCAGCCTTTCCTACTCCCAGCAAAGCAGTAAGAGCAGCAGAAATATGTGTTTCCTGATTATTTATGGAAGATAGGAAGTGAGATAAAGATCCCAGGTCATGATTGACCTGGGTTAATAATGACAACTTACTTGGCTCACCTGTTCTATTTTTCCAACTGCTGACATAGCCAATCAGTACCTTATTGGTCAACTCTGACTGTAACTCCTGGGTAAATGCCACATCTCCCTACAGGCTTTGCCCAGAAATGAATTGACACTCCCTCTGAAATGTAAGGAAACAAATAAAAGAAATATCTCCAAGGGAAAATTATCTTCACTCCCTGAATGTCTTGGCCCAAGGTGGATTTTGGACATTGGATCTTTTCGGTTTCAAGTGGTTGAGTTCCAAATTAATGGGACCTGCTACACCAGCATGGTGGAACCAAAAGATTAGTCTTGGAATCAGAGGAATATTGGTTCTACCATGTAATATCTCAGTGACCTTGGGCAAGACATTTAGCTTATTTAGACCTCAGTTTCCTTGTTTGTAAAGTAAAAGGTTTGTACTCGATCACGAGGATCTCTTCTATCTCTAATGCCAGCAATGGAAGAGGGGAGCCTTTCACAAACTTTAATCCAGGTTCTCTGGATCAGGGGTCTCTAAGCCTTTTTAAATGGAGTACCCCAACTGATAAATTTTATACACATTTTAAAAAAATTATAAATGCCCTAATGCATTTTTATTTAATGCCTTAGTCATTAGGTATGTTATAAAACTTACAAGAAATATTTTAAAAAATGAAAAAAAAAGATTGAGATAAATACAAAATACTATTTGATCTTAGAGTCAATGGTGAACACTGGAGTTCATTGAATAGGATAGTGAAATGGTCAAACATGCACTTTAGGAAAATTCTTTGGCAACTGTGTGTAAGAGGGATGGGGTAGAGAGAGACTTGAGGTAGGGTGAACAATTAAGAAACTTCTATAATAGTATAGGAAAGAGTTATTTAACTAGGATCAAAGCTGTGTAGATGAAAAGATAGGGAGGTAAAAGTTACATGATTTATAAATTAATTGGATATGAAGGGTGAGGAAGCATGAGGAGTCAGGTGACACTGAGGTTGTGAATCTTGGTGATTAGAAAGATGGTAGTTCCCTTGACAGACATAGGGAAGATATGAATAGGGATGGGTTTGGGGAAAAGTTGATGCAGTGAGATCTGTGATACTGATCTTAATGAATCCAATGGATCTGCTCATTCTGCATAACTAATTCTGTCCCACTAAAAATGGAAAATAAGAGGGACTTATATTCATCGGTCACTGCCCCAGATTAGACAAACTGCTCTCCGGGGGAGCATCTTTTGAAGTCATGAGGTAACTCGGAAGTTAGGAGGTTGGCATGATGGTAGAAGGAGGAGGAATTTTCCCAATGACACATTCTCAACACCATTGGTTGTCATGGGTGTCACAATAATTATAATTACCTTGAGAGACTAATGTCTAGCACAGGAGTAGAGAAATTGGAAGCTTGAACAATTGAGGGAGGGTAGTGTCTGGGGTAGGCCTACTAACTAAACTACCACAAGGAGGTTGATATGTGACCTATCTTCCCACATTCCAACTTGTTGATCACTCCAGCTTTGTAATCATGTTATGGCTCTAGCAGACAACCTATACTCTACTTTGAAGACCATTGTTTTAAAAGGGGAAGTCCAGCATGAAAAATATAACAAGAAACATGTCTAGTCTACTGCTATATAAAGTATATGTGTCTTAGATGTCATTGTTAAGGGCAATTTCCTCAGAATTCTAAAGAATAAGAGTCATTAATACTATGTGAGTATTCTTATAGGACTTATAACTCTTCAGAGAACTTTCACAGCATAATGTAAAATAGGAAATGTGATGAAGTGGAAAAAACACTGATTCTAGGGTGAGAAGACTCAATTTGAATCTTGATTCTCTCACTCATAGATTATTTGGCTCTGTGAAAGTCACTTCCCCTCTTTGGGCTTCAATTTCTCCATCTATTTGATGACAAATCTAACTTTGATGATCTCTAAGGTCCTTTCCAGTTCAACATTTTTATGCCATCATTTACTTCTTACAAAAGTCCTGTAGGACACATTATCATATTACAGATAAGGAAAATGAGGCTTAGGGAGGTGAAGCGAATTGACCAAGGTTGCACAACAGAACCAGCACTACAATCCAAGGTCTTAACTCCCAGTCATATATGTACAGAATGACAGAATCTCAGATTTATAATGGCCTCTAGATACGATGTAGTCCAACCCAGATCTAAAAAATTATCTTTTTTCACTATATCCCCAACAAAAGTGCCATCCAGCCTTTGTTTGAAGGCCTTTATCCAACAGGCTAGAGACCTTCCTTTTGATATTTTAATATTTAATACTCTTTGGCTGCCAATGAAACACTTTGTCCACGTTGTTTTAGATACCTGTCAATGCACATGATAATGCAATTTATACAACATCTTATGTTGAATTATCATTGGTGACATAGGACAATCTATTTACACTGATAACATGTCATTGTATTACCCTTTGATTCATTTGTCATTCTGATTCTTTTTGATATTATGGGGTTCATGGCCATTAGCATCACTGGTTAATGATGCTGAAAAGAAAAGAGACGAGTTTTTCTGTCAGGAAGCACCTTGCCATTATTTAAAATAAAACTCACTTTCCTAATTTTCTTTCCTCCTCCTATTGTATTCTGAGCTTAGATCATTATCTATCTATATTGCCCATGTAAGCCACTGATAGTCTTACTTAAATGCATGCCATAGTCTGTGCAATTCATGTACTTCATCCCTTTTTGTTTTTCCCATGTGGATAACTAGTCTTTTAAGCCACTATGGAATTTTCTGGCCAGGCCCCTTAGTATTCTGGGGCCTAGTGCAAGTAGTACAATATCATCCACAAATAGGGATATATTGAGAACCTCATCATCTATAGAATATCCCTTCAATAATCAAAGGAACACTGAAAAAACCCTTTCTTTGTGTTTGCAACTATCAAGGAATCTCAAAAAAAAATCTTAGCATAAACTTGGGAGACACCTTGTTGGAAAAGAACCTTTAAGATGGTATTTTTGGGGGGCAGCTAGGTGGCGCAGTGGATAACCCACCAGCCCTGGAGTCAGGAGTACCTGAGTTCAAATCCAGCCTCAGACACTTAACACTTACTAGCTGTGTGACCCTGGGCAAGTCACTTAACCCCAGTTGCCTCACTTAAAAAAAAAAAAAAGATGGTATTTTTGTCCTACCCGTAAAATGCTTTTGTGTGTGTGTGTGTGTGTGTGTGTGTGTGTGTGTGTGTGTGTAATTTTGTAAACACAATGAGATCTTGTATTCTCTATATTTTTCCATCTATCTTGAAACTATGATTATTTGGCCTACTTTATTTTATTTTATTTGGGGGGGGCGGGGCAATGAGGGTTAAGTGACTTGCCCAGGGTCACAAAGCTAGTACATGTCAAGTGTCTGAGGCCAATTTTGAATTCAGGTCTTCTTGAATCCAGGGCTAGTGCTTTATCTACTGTGCCACCTAGCTGCACCATATTTGGCTTACTTTAGGAAATAATTATGAAACATTTTAATCAGAACTAGGTATGCACAGATCTCTCTGCCACCTATATATCTCCCTAGTGTGAATGAAGGGAAAAGAAACCAGTTATTATTTTGTGAACCTTCTAATGGTAGAGCAAGATCTCATGAAAGGTTTACAGGGCAACATTCCTAGAAGTTTTAAGAGTTGATTTTTGTCACGGCAGACAAGGGCAATGCCCTTCCCTCATCCTCAATAATATTATAAAGAAATATGTTTGGGGAGTTATTGTTCATGTAGGGTCCCTCCCTAAGTAGGAATGTGAATGGCACAGGAGCAAAGCAGGCCCAGTTCTTCACTTGCTTAGAGGTTTTTCGGCTTTGGAAATGAGAATTGTGTTTTGAAACTCCTCCACAAAGTCAAAGATTCTTTCTTGTAATCCTGCATATCTTTTTTTCTTCATTTATACTTGTCCCTCTGTGGAATTTTCCTTTGGACTTTTGAGACACACATACCTGATCCTCTGTTTATTTGGACTCGGTGCTTAAACCATCACTGTTACAAAAGGTGACTGAAGCAGCACCAGGACCAGTCTCCAGGGAAAATAGTGAAGTTTTTATTTGGCATTCTACAGCACTTTCCCTCTCTGCTGTGTCTCCTTTTCCTCCTATCTCAGTATGCTTGATACAAACTGATCTCACATTACTTTCCCCTCAACCCCCCCATACTTTATTTTTTAACAAAAATGGCTTCCTTTGGTAGTTGCTACACATGATGTTCTATCTCCCAATTCAGTGCCTTTGCACAAACTTTCCCTTCCCCTGCCAGAATTCTGTCTACTTCTGCCTTGGACTCTTTAAAGTTCAGCTCATGTCATCTGCCACAAGAAGCATTTACTGATTTTTCCCAGTTGTTAGGGCTTTTGCCTCTCCTGAAACTGCATTGTATTTATGTTTAATATAATAATTATCTGTGACAGGTCATTTTCACCATTAGAATGTAAGCTCCTTGAGGACAGGGACTGTTTTACTTTGGTATTTGCAGCCTCACTAGTAATGATTGGCAAATAGCAAGTGTTTAATAAATACATATTGAATTGAATTGAATTGAAATAAATGGGGACTCTCTCCCCTTCTAAATCTTAGTCTCTTATATATAGTATAGACAAGTTGCTGTGTTTCTTTTCCCAAAAGACATTTTATTTTGTATTTTTTCCACTGTAGAATCAGAGGTTATTACAGGGATTTCAGGCATCAAAAAGCAAAAGTACAGGCCATGAAATCATACCAAAAATGGCAATTCACTTACATGTAAGACGTTCATCCTTGCATGCTTCTAAAACAATGGTTCTTAACTTATGAACTATGAATACTTCAGGAATGTATAAACTTGGATAGGGAAACAGATTATCTCTTTATTTGTAACTGAACTTTAGCATTTCCTTCAATTATTAAAAACAAGTGAAGAAAACAAATGAAGAAACAAAAACCAACAGCAGCCCATTATTCTGAAAAAAGATCCATAATTTTTACAAGGCTACCAAAAGATCCCATGAGACAAAAGCTTAAGAACCTCTGTTCTAAAATAAATGAGTGGATAAAACAAATGTCTACACTGTTAATTGTTTAATTCTTTCTATTTTCCAAATGTTGTATACTAAGGTATACTATAGTTCAAGGTCTAGCAGATGAAGAAAACAAGGCCAACAAAGGTTAAGTTGACTCATCTTATATAATAATAACAACAATGAAGGAAGAACAATTAGCAAATTTCTGAATTGTGTTGTGGTAAAAATTATTTGTGATAAAGATTAATATCGCAGTTTTAGCTGAATCATTTGGGAGGGGCCACACCTGGCCCTCCCCGAGGTTATGTATGCTACTGAGGTCAGAAGGAGAACTCTCCATAGGTGTCTTTTGAAGGACCTCCCTTTTTGGGGGAGGGGAGATTGAATGCTCCCTGAAGGGAGGCAGGCTGCTTCCGGAACGCTAGGCATCTTCTGGAACTCGGTCTTTTCAGTCTTGGCCCTTGTGTTGGTGGTATGTTCACTCTCTGTCTGGTGACTCCCCTTGCGGTAGTGTGTTAGCTGTTCTGGCAGTGTGAGCAACTGTAGACTTTCAGGTTTGGGGGAAATAATTATGGAAAACCCTAAATTCCTTTGAACTAGCTAAATTGGAAATGGTCTGGGGTTGTATAGATTAAGTTTAGAATTAAGAATATTTATCTGTATTTCTATTTTCCTATTTCCTTATCTTTGATTTTTATTAGTTTCACCTTTGTTGTTTAATTAATTCCCAAGTAATAAAATCTGATCCTTTTGTAAACTAAAGCTTAGAGGCTCCTTTCTTATTGGCCTGGGAGAATTATCTATAAAGGGCAGTTCAGAGTGGAGGGAGAACCTAAAAGGTCCCTTATATTTCCAGGACCCCAATATTAAAGTGATTCACCCAAATAACCCTCCGTATACCAAATTTTGGCCCTCACAGTATGTATGTTTAGTCTTTTATTTCCAAAGATAATCATTAAAGTTGAAACCTCTTCAACTTTAACTTCAACCTAGACTTTATTAAAGGGATTTTACTTCCTGTACAAGGAAGCTGGTTTTAACACAAAGACATGGAGCTGACATTTGAGATACAAAGTAATTCACACATATTGTTTCATATATCCTTGCAACAGTCCTGTAAGGTTTGTCCTTCAGGCATTATTTTCCCTATTTCATAAATTAGGAAATGAAGGTTCATAAAGAATAAACAACTTGTCTAGGGCTATACATTTCATAATTGTCAAGAGGTGGACTTAGACTCTGGTGTCTGTTCATTCCAAGTCCATTACATCACCCTTTCTCTCTTTGCTAACAGTTCTAATAAAAGCAGAAGTCCTTACCTAAACATGCAATTAGCCTTGGAGACAGAAGGATAAATAGAAATGCAATCATTAAAATGCTAATTACCAACAACAATATGAAAAAAGTTCCAAATTACTAACCATAAAATAAGTGCAAATTAAAACAACTCAGGCATTATTTTAAACCAGCAAAGATGGCAAAAAGATTGTTAAGTGTCAGAGGGACTAAAGGACAGGTAAACTGTTCTGTACAGAGTTGTGAGTTAGTCTAATTATTACAGAAAATTTGGAACTTTGAAAAAGTACAAAATTGTTCATGACTTTGACTGTATTGGTCTTTCAGTTTTACACCCCAAGGAGGCTAGTGGCAGAAAGGAAGGTCTCATATGTATCAAAATATTAATAGTAATAGTTTTTATAGTCACAAAAATAAACTATGTTCCCATAGATTAGTGAATGACTATGCAAAAATGCAAATATAATGGAATATTGTTGGGAACAAGAAAATGAAAAAGGGAAATGTGGGAAGATCTATGAACCGACAAGGATGACAAAGTACTTAATGACTTTGATGGTATAAATGAAAACAATGCTAAGAGATAAAATTTAGGTCAAATACAATGGTGCAAATGAAGAAAATATTAAGAGAGAAAATTTAAGTGAAATACAATACAATACTAATTTTAGTTCTAGATGGTTAATGTTAAAACACTTTTTTTCTGGTAAGAAATTCTGAAGCGTAAGAATAGAAAGTTTCATTCCTTGTCCATTGTAATCACTGTATAAAAAATGTTTTGCTTAACTTTTTTTTTTTTTTTTTGCGGGCCAATGAGGGTTAAGTTACTTGCCCAGGGACACACAGCTAGTAAGTGTCAAGTGTCTGAGGCTGGATTTGAACTCAGGCGCTCCTGAATCCAGGTCTGGTGCTTTATCCACTGCGCCACCTAGCTGCCCTGCTTAACTGTTTTTTAAGGGTAGGCACTTTGGGGCATTTTTTTTTTTGGAAAAATAATTGTGATTTCAAAACAAAATTAACCAAAAAAAGAAACATTTCATCAATTCATCATTTGCTCTACCATCTTGTTGGATATTAACTAACAAATGGTTTTTGCTGGGACAAAGACATTCACTTCATAAGGATAGAAATGAGTTAATCCCAGGGGTATAGATACACAAATAGAAATTTGTTAATGCTATTGCAGGGACAGATTATGGATCCAGGTAGATGGCCTCAGAGTCTAGGTTTCCATATAAGACATGGACATGAGCCATATCAGAGAAGGTCATAGAATTAGCAGGCAGCGTATTATACCGTCAATACAATATTCTTCTATTATCTTATCTTATGATATGATATAAATAATACTTTTACAATCTATCTTTCCATAATGATCAATTAATAAAAAATTATTTATTTATTACCTATTATATGTCAGGAATTGTGATAGAACATGGGCAAATAAAAAAAAAAATGAAAGTCAATTTTCTCCCCCAAGGAGCTTATAGTCTAATGGGGGAAGACAACATGCTTATATATATAAGCACATATAAAACAAACAAGTGGCCCACTTAAGGGTGGGAGGTGAATAAGGATGAGGGTCAGGGGATCAGAAGGTAGTAGGTGGTATTTCTCCAAAATTTTGAAGAAAATCAGTGATTCCAAGACATAGAAGTGAAGAAGACATGCATTCTGGGCATGAAGGACAGCCAATGCAAAGGCATAGACATAGGATATGGTATTATGTGTGAGGAAGACCTTCTTGTCTGGTCCATAAAGCAAGTAGGAAGAAGTAATGTATAATAATGCAGGAAAAGTAGGGCAGGACCAGGTTGTGAAGAGCTTAATGCCAAAGAGAGGACTTAAAATTTGATCCTAGAGGCAATAGGGAGGCACTGCAGTCTACTAAGTTGCAAAGACCAGGTTCAGATCCTTTAGGAAAATCACTTTGGCAACTGTGTGGAGAGTGGTATGAAGTGGGGAGACACTTGAATCAGAAAAAACCAATTAGGATGCTATTGCTATTGTGCAGGCAAAAGTTGATGAATGCTTGAGCTAGGATGGTGGCTATGTACCTTCTCAATATATGCCCCCGGGCCACAATATATGCTTTCTCAGTATGTTCCCTCTCCTATCAATGTTGTGGAAAGCTGTGGGGAAATGTACCTCTTTTCAGTTATTTTACTATATTCTCTAATCAAATCTCTTTTATTTTCACTTAGTGTGTCTGGTTGGACTGTTAAAAGAATATTCATGAGGGATCATGGAAATGTAGAGAAAGACATGACAAGATTTGGTAACTGTTTGGATTTGTGGTTTTAGGGCAAATGAGGGGAGACAATTATGATTTCAAAGTTGTGAACTTAAGGGATTGGAAAGTTCAAGCCAGACATAGTTTGGTGGCGGGGTGTGTGTGTGTGTGTGTGTGTGTGTGTGTGTGTGTGTGTGTGTGTGTGTGTGTGTGAAGATTATGAGTTCTGTTTTTAACATTAGAGTTTCAGTTATCTATAGGACATCCAGTTTTGAATGTTTTAATAGGTAGTTGGTGATATAGGACTGGAGCAAAAGAGGGAGCATGGGGCTGGATGTGTGGATCTCAGATTCATCTGCATGGAGATGATAATTGCAAGAAAGTTTCTGGGATGTAACTCTGGGGAGCACCTTTAGTATAGGGTTATGACATGAATGATAATCCAGTAAAGAGACTGAGGGGGAAAAAAGAGATTGAGGAAGAGCAGCCAGATAGATAGGAGGAAAGGCAAGAGAGAGCCATGTCAGGAAAACTCAGAGAAGAAAGAACATACAGAAGGAAAGGATAATTACAGAAGGCTACAGAAAGGTCATTAGAACTAACAATGAAAAAATCATCCATAACTTTAGAGATGCTTAAGTTGGTGAGGTCAAAAGCAAAATTGAACTGGGTTTAGAAGAAGGTAAGAGGAGATAAAGTGGAGACCAGGTGTGTAGACATCTTTCTCAAGATGTCTGGCTGAGAGAGAAGAAATATAGGACTATGCCTTTTTAAATGATTCCCCATTTTAGGATCGTTGATACAGATCTGGAAGGAACCTCAAAAGCCATCTAGTCTAATCCCCTCATTTTTCATGGAAGAGTTTAAGAGAGATTAATTGATTTGTCTAATGTCACACAGGTACCTGAAGTGACACAGGAATAAGCTGAACCCAGTCCCTCTGGGCTCCAAAGTGAGTGATCTTTCCATTGAATTAACATTGTCTTTCAGGTCTGGAAATGGATTGTGTTAGTAATCCAAAGGTCCACCCAACTAAGACCATGGCCAAAAAGTTGGGTGCCAAGATTTTCCTTTGTTTTGGCCAGAATAATTCATAGGAAACATCTACTAAGCCATAGAGGGAGAATAAACAGCATCAATGGAGAGAATGCTCCAACTAGCAAAAACACCAGTGTCTCCAAAGCGTTCAAGAACCACTTCCCATTTCTGTGGATTGAGGAGGTAAATTATTTTTTCTCCTTCCTCTATTTGCCTTTTCCCCTAGCCCTTGACTATTATGCCTAACCTTTAGATTTATCTTAAAATAGACCCTAAGTTCTTTCCCCCATGCCCCACCAACCATCCCTCATAGTTCCCACTTATAGGTCTATTTCTCCTGCCCCTGTCTTCATCTTCCTTTTAATTCAAATCATTCCTATGTTAGTTCTCTCCTTTTAACTTTCTAGAAGTATGACCTATTTCTCCTTTGTCTCTAAAATCAAAGCATTATAGGGAGAGCAATGACTTTATTATTGGAGGAAAGCAGAACTAAAGTTGTCAACCTGAGACAACCTTTTTCAGTTTTTCTAAGTGAAGCTTCCAGGATAATTTACATGGACCAGAGGCATGATGGGAGTTGACAGGAGAATTAAGACATTTTCTCACACTAACTCAAAGAGGAGGTTGAAGGGGAAGAGAGGGCAGGATAAAGGCTGTACCAAGCCTGGCTATATTTGTGGATGCAATAATCAAAGATTTGAGGTAACCCCTGGGACTATGAGCATAAAGATCTGAGAACCCTCCCCCAGCTAGCTGATGAAAGGAAGAGGCCACATGGCAACTGCATTTTACCATAGAACTTGCAGGTGCCAGCAGTGGGGTCTCAGCAAAGAACAACCCAGCAGTGATACCAACAGATGTCAGCACCATGGAGAGAATAAGCCAACATGGAATTTTAGCAGTGTGTAGTAGCAAAATAACTGAAGACCTGATGACTAAACAGAGTAGCAGATAACATCTCAGCAGGTAAGCAAGCAGAGAGAGGTTTCAGTAGGGACACAGCCATAGGAACATGAGATTCCCCTGCTACACATGTTCTCTATGCAAATCTCTATTCTTCCCATATCACCTTAGCCATGTGTATCCCCTACATGTGTGTCCTCTCTCTAGCTATATTCTGTTGTTCCCCTTCCTATTATTCATATGGAAAGCTGTGGAAGAATCCTCCCTTATCAATCATTCTCAATGGTGTTGAGTTAAATGTTTGTTTGTTTTAAAACTTAGCATGTCCTCTGAGCAAGTGAAAGAAACATTGGTGAAGGCTCATGAGCTGTGGTTTTGAGTGAATGGTGACACATATCATCCTTGGAATATGGAGTAGCTTGTAGACGGCCCACAGTTGGAGTAGAAGGTTGGCTAATGACTGATAAAATATAAGAAGGAGAAATTATGAAATCCAACCCCGCTTCTTTTTGGATATTAAGAAAGTGACACCCGTAGAAAGCTGACTTTCTCAAGGTCACACAACTAATTACTGACTTAAAAGCCTTCCAAAGGTAAAATAGAATCTGAAAGTATTTCTTTAAATTTTACATTTAACCTCTAAGTATTTCATCCTATATTCAATTTCTAATAGCCACCTGACCTTCTTATCCAATGACCTGCTCATTTATTCTTTGTTTGGGGAAGTCCAAATTGCTTGAGGAACTCTGAAACACTGTACTAAAGTACCGTGGAGGAGGTTTAACTTGTTAAAAATGGACCAATCACAAGTCCCAGAAGCTAGGTGGTACAGTAAATAAAATGCTGGGCCTGGGGACAGGAAGATTTATCTTTGTGAGATCAAATCTGGCCTTAGACTCTTTTTTTTTTTTTTTTTTAGTGAGGCAATGGGGGTTAAGTGACTTGCCCAGGGTCACACAGCTAGTAAGTGTTAAGTGTCTGAGGCCGGATTTGAACTCAGGTCCTCCTGACTCCAGGGCCGGTGCTCTATCCACTGCGCCACCTAGCTGCCCCCTGGCCTCAGACTCTTACTAGCTGTGTGACTCTGGGCAAGTCACTTAACTCTGTTTGCCTTGGTTTCCTTATTTGTAAAATGAGCTGGAGAAGGAAATGGAAAACCACTCCAGTATCTTTGCCAAGAAAACCCCAAATAGAATCATGAAGAGTGGGACACGACTGAAAAAAATGACTGAACAACAACCACCAGTCCAAATAATCAACTTACTTCCTTATAAATACCTTTCTTTACCCTCCCTCCTATTTTTTTTTCCAGATCATCTTCTAGGAGGGGAGATTGAGTCAGAGATGGTGTTGGAGGGGAGGGAATTGAGATGAGTGTTCCATTTTTATATGCAAATAAATCACTTGATTATATTTTTTGTCCTTATGTTATCATGAATATTTCAAATGAATTTTATATGGTTCATATTTATGGTTTGGGAGCAATTTCACATTTTGGCTCACTGCCGCCTCATCTGCATATACCATATCTCAGCTGATGTTGATTGGTTTCATTTACATATTCATCACATTCCTATTTTCAAAGATATTTTGTTACAAACTGGCTTTCTTTCCCCCCTCCAGTGGTATAATAGCCCATCGATGTGTTTTTAAATTGTACTCATTTCCATATATAATTTTTCTGGTTAATGATAAATCACCATGTTGTCACTTATCTCCCCCCCATTCAATGTAATCTTCTCACTTTATACCAAGCTGACATATGGCTCCTAAGTAATTAAAGACAATGTAAACAGTTTACAGGGCACTTTGCAAAGCCACTTCCCACTGCAAAGGGTTTTATGTTCCCTTTCCCCCAAGTCTCTAACCACTGCAAAGAGAAGCCCTGTCAGCAGGAAGGAGGCAGTAACAGAACCAACCTGAAAAGTAAGCATGGCCATCATTTTATTGCTAATAGGGGGATCCTTGGCCCCTAACTCCATATAAAAAACAACCTTTTCATTGTTAAGTCTTGATAAATGTTGACACAGCAGGACTGATCCACCAAATTAATGGAGGTGTGTGCTGCATGTGACTAGCTCAGACCTCCTTGGTCTTCCTACCTTTCATCAACTGACATTGCCCATACAAAGAATTCTGCATGTGCTATATACATGGTAGCTATTATTCTCTTCAAATTCAACCAATGGCAAACTTTCTTTAAAGTCCTTACTAGGAACAATGCATATTGTTAAGATTTGATCATTTCAGACTAGTCCCTATGGTTAGCCTTGTGAATTAGGTATTATTATTCCCATTTTGCAGATGGGAAATTGACACTCAACAATTGAGAAACTCAGGAGCTCTGAGAAATGAAACCAGATGAACTGTCTGAATATTCAGAGGAAGGCAAGGACAGTCCAAACTGGGGAAGTCCCCAATTTGAAAGTGAAAAGGAGAATAGCTCTTCCTACAGTTTGTTTAGGAATATTAGCCAGCACTTATATAGAGTATTAAGATTTGCAAAACACTTTGCATCCATTGTCTTATTTGACCATTGTTGCAAGGGGTAATGGTAAAATCAAGCCAAGTACATCGGAAAAGAGCTGGCCTTAGAGGCACCTCCCTCAGAGGGCCAGGTCCTTCCTTTGACAAATAATAACTTTGGGCAAGTCACTTAACCTCTTAGTTCTCTAAGCAACTTTACTACTACTATGATGACAACGTCGAGGACTACAACAACAACAACTGCTGCTGCTGCTGCTGCTACTCCTCCTAGTACTAGTACTTCTATTTCTACTTTTACTAGTACTAGTACTATTGCTGATGCTACTGTTGCTATTGCTACTACTACTAGTACTACTACTGTCATTTCTACTTTTACTACTACTATTACTAATACTGCTGCTACTGCTACTAGTACTAGTACTTCTATTTCTACTTTTACTAGTACTAATACTATTGCTGCTGCTACTGTTGCTATTGCTACTACTACTAGTACTACTACTTTCATTTCTACTTTTACTACTACTATTACTAATACTGCTGCTACTGCTACTAGTACTAGTACTTCTATTTCTACTTTTACTAGTACTACTACCACTACTGGCTTCTGATGCTACTAATACTAGTACTATTTCTACTTTTACTACTACTGCCACCACCACTACCACCACAACTACCACCACCACCACTACCACATATTATTTATTTAACACTTTAAGGTTAATAACTTGTAGAGAAGATACCCACCTAAGGCCTATCCTTAATAACTCTGCTATATGTGCTTTTATTATCCCTATTTATAAAATAGGATCGAGGCTTAGAGTGATTAAATGACTTGCTCACAGTCACACAGATATGTGTAAGGTGTAAAATTCTAGCTGTGATGTCTAAAATCTAATGAGTGATTGCTTTAAATTAGAAACTTTAACAAGAGTTTAGGCTTTTAAGTATTTATTAAAGTGTATTAGAAGTTAGTGAAGGGGGGTGGGAAAGCAACTTTCATCTAGCTATCTAAGAGTGAGCCTCGGGGCAGCTAGGTGGCGCAATGGATAGAGCACCAGTCCTGAATTCAGGAGGACCTGAGTTCAAATCCAGCCTCAGACACATGACACTTACTAGCTGTGTGACCCTGGGCAAGTCACTTAACCCTCATTGCCCTGCACCAAAAAACAAAACAAAACAAAAGAGTGAGCCTCCATCCTCATACCAAGCCCAAGTCCAGAACCGAAAGACCTCACTTCTCCATGGCTTCTCCCAGAAGCCCCTTGTGAAACAGGAAACAGGGCTGTCCACACACACACAACTCCAAGCTAATTGGCTGGTAACTTTGATAGACAAGACACACAGGTGTTAGACATAACTTCCAGACGCCGATCTGACCTTTGAAACCCCAGAAAGGTCCCTTCCAGACACCAAAGTCACATGCTTTCTTTTCAGTCCAGAGCTCACACATGTCTATATGTAAATGCCCAAGACAAAATTTGAATCCTGTTTTCTGTTATCAGTTCAGTGTTCTGTCCACTAATCTTCCTCCACAGAGAATTGTATTATAAACTACAAGTAGGAGAATATGAAATGTATAGGATGGGTCAGAAAGGAAGGGGAAGGGAATAAGCATTTAAATAGCAGCTACTATGTACCAGGCACTGTAATGAGTGCTTTACAAATATCTCATTTGATCCTCACAACCAGCTATGAGGTAGGTACTGTTATTCCACTTTTACAGTTGAGAAAACTGAGACAGACAGAAGTTAAGTATCTTGACCAAGGTCACCAAGCCTGTAAGTGTTTGAGGCTAGATTTGAACTGAGATCTTCTTGACCTTAGGCCTAGAGCTCTATCTACTACAGCACTGCCAGAAAACATGAAGATAAAGCGCTTTAATTTTTTCTTACAGGAAATAGGGGTCCACTGAGAGTTTTGAAGCAAAGAAGTTCCCTGTTCAGACTCTGAAAAATAGGAAAAATGGTTATTCCTTGTCCTCTGTTAAACTAGAGACAAACTATCTTAGGGAAGAGGGAAGAGAGTGTACTTATAGGTATACACAGCTAGTAAGTCAGGATTCAAACTTCCTTACTTAAAGTCCTGTATCCCATCTATATTTGGACGTGACCAAAAAGGAAATTTGCTTTGCTTAACTATACATGTTGGTAATGGGTTGTACTTTTTCAGTGTGTGTGTGTGTGTGTGTGTGTGTGTGTGGCGGGGAAGAGATGGAAGGAAGAGAATGCGGATCTGAAAATAAAATTAATTAATGAAAAACAAAGAAAAGTAGTTGCTTTGGGGAATTTTTCCTTTGTAACATGGCCTATTAGAGTAAGAGAGTGAAGGTTGTTATTGAAGCAGATGGAGTATGAGGTATCTGAATGGCATAGGATGATACAGTCTCTGCTAGATCATTGTGTGAGAATCAGAGTGTCACCCCCCTGCTGAGAAAGACATTGTGAGAACCAGGGCAGCGCCACCCTGAGGAGAATGCATGTGACTAGTGTCCGGAAGTTACATCTATTCATAGAACAGCCTGTAAGTCATGTCAATCAATGCTACCAGCCAATCAGCTTGGAGCTGTGTGTGGGGACTGCACCTCTTGCGGTCCCACAGGGAGCTTCTGCTCTAGGAGGATGGGGATCTTTCTTTCTTTTGAAGGGCATGGTAGGAGCAGCTGCAGGTTCAGGAAACTAGGATCTTTCCTTCTGAACTCCACGCGTTCTCTTTACTAACCCGTATTATACTTTAATAAATGTGTAATGCCCCACAGACTGGTGCTATGAGTTTCTAATTTAAGGCGACCACATATTGGATTTTTAGACATCACAGTTAGATTTTCAAACATCCCAGTGGCAGACTTAGTATCAAGCATCATTTCCTAACTCCCATTAGAGTTATCCAATGATATAATTGCTTTTACTGAGAGATAGTGAGGTTCTCATCACTAGAAAAGTTCCCTGCCCCACCCCCGCCAGCAATAAGGATTAAGTGACTTGCCCAGGATCACACAGCTAGTAAGTGTCAAGTGTCTGAAGTTGGATTTGAACTGAGGTCCTTCTGAATCCAGGGCCACTGCTTTATCCACTATGCCACCTAATTGCCCCAAACTAGAGGTCTTTAAACAAAGGCTTTTTGATCATTTGTCAGGAATGACATAGGAGGGATTCATGACTCATGCATAGGTTGGATTTAGGTGACCTTCTAACTCTGAAATTTGTCTTTTTCCCCAAACAGCAGTTAGCCTAGCACTGAGGCACATAATTATTAAAAAAAAAATAAGGGGAACAGCAAAATAGGTTAGTCTTCATGAAATGAGAAGCACATATAACCCAGAAGGTTTGTCTGCTAATAAGATGCTCCGGTTCTCCTCCTTATCAGAAAAAATAATGGGTGCTCTTCCATTTAATCTGGTTTTATCTCTTACTGTTCTTGATGACATTTTAAGTCCTTTACACTAGCTATGCCATTCAAGGTTAAGAATAAATTGAGTACCAGACCTTCTTAAGTCCCTGAAGGCAACATCTGGGAAGAGAATATTTGTCTTCATAGATTCTCTCTAATTCCAGGAAACAATGGTCAGGTTTTGCATCCTGCATTTGTGGCCCACCCAGTATAAACTCCAATCTGTGATAATTCAAATTTGTAAACCGGACAAATTTAAATGCATATTTTCAATTTACATTGCTTATAGACTCTTTAGAAAGCAATTTAAAACTCCCTTCTTATGCTTTATTCCCTACCAGAGTTAAGGGTGTTAGCTATGGAATCAGAGATCTAGAGCTAAAAGGGATTTCAGATGTCATATTATACCACCTCCCCATTCTACAGATGAGGAAATTGAGTCCCAGAAAGATTAAGTTACTTGTCTGTTGTCACAGAGATAGCAAGTGGTATAATGAGGATTTGAAATCAGTTTCTGTGACTCCAAACTCAGCTCTTTCTGGGGCACCATATCGCCTCACACTTTAAGGGAGCAGAGAAACTTCATATTTTAAAAAATAGATGTTATTGATACATTTTTAAAAAAATCTACATTTCCAATGTATTTTCCAGTCTCTTACCCAACCTCTAGAGAGCCATCCCTTATAACAAAGAATAAAAAAGAGGAAGGATATAGTTTAGCAAAGCTAATATATTAAAAAGTCTGACATTATATGCGATGTTCTCCACCCATAGTCCCCCACTTCCAGCAAGGGCATTTCAACACTGTTAATTAAGAGGGGAAAGATATTTTGGGGAAATATTGGCAGAATAGGGAGAAATATTTTGAAATGAGAATAGGAGTCAGTAGAAACATAGGATTTAGTTTATGTAACTCACATTTATACTGTCAGCTTTAGGAAATTTCAGGAGAAAATATTCTCTGCCCTGTTAAACTAAAGATAGAAAACACTGGGGACAGGATTATGATGCACTTTCCTCTGCTGTGGTATAAATTGGGATGGACCTATGCTAGCCATTTTTCTTGATGTCAATGTTATTTTCTGTGTGTAGAAATTTAAGGATTTTAGCTGGCACAAGCAAATTAGGGGAGAACTAATGGAATATGCTGGAGGCAGAAGAGTGAAGAGGCTCTGTGTTGTGATGGTTGGGTATCTAAAGGTGGATATGAAAAAACTGAATCGGAGGCTTAGCTTTTGGTCATATGGCCTTGGGCTAATCAGGCACCTCATTAGGCCTTGGTTTCCCTATCTGCAAAATGAGGCAGAGGGTTGAATTAGATCATCTTGGAGACAAGATCCTTTTCTACTTTAAGAATCTATAAAGATGGGTACTTAGTAGAAAAAATAGTAGGAAGGAGAAGATGTAATTACAGGGAGAGGGATGTGGAACATGTCTGGAAACAGAAGGTGGCCTTTCTCCCTTTCTCTCCCAAACGGCTGATCAACTGACATGGAGGTCAAAGGTAATGCAACCAATGAAAAGAGGTGGAAGACTTATATATAAAGCTCCAAGGTTAAGAGCTGTAATTTTTCAGATGGAGAGAAGGGCAGCAGAGAAAGCTAAGATGATGACTTTCTTAAAGTAATAAACATTTTTATTTATAGTTTTGAGTTCCAATTTTTATCCTTCCCTCCCTCCCCTCCCCCTTCCCTGAGCAATCAGATATGGGTTATACATGTATGATTATGTAAAACATTTTCATGTTAGTCATTTTGTACAAGAACACTTGAAAGCATGATGACTTTTTGATATCTATTGTCTGCTCCTTTCCTCTCCTCCTGAGGGAATCCTATCACCAAGAATGATAGCAATGACATGGAAACCTTGCTTAGTCCGTCTAAGAAAGTGCAGAAGTGCTGGTCAAGAAGACCTGGGTTCAAATCCCACCTAGTCTACCTAGCTCTGGGAAAATCAGTGAGTCACTTAACCTCTATGAGCCTCAGTTTCCTTCTCTGTAAAATGACTCAATGACCTCTGAGGTCCCCTCTAGTTCTAAATCTATGAATCTATGAACTGAGTCCAATAAAATTGGAAAGAGGACTAAAGAAAAAGAGTGGCAATCCTCTGGGCCTCTCACAGAGTTGGGGTGGGGGATGGTGGAGGTAGCACATCACTTGGAGATAATTCATCTTTGCTTACACTTGCACCAGGCTGGCGTTTGTTTATTTTGCTGACAATGTGTACCAGCCAAACCCCCTTATCCCAGCACTATTTCTTACAGCAATACAGATGTATTGGTGACAGCTCTGTTTGGGAACACTGCATTATCTCCTCTTGTTTCAATTTCTCACAGATCTTTAACTAGATGAAAAACCTGCTCTGGGAGCAGGCCAGGCTGACTGCCTGGTTATAGAGCAGGGACCTACTCTCAAGATGTCTCTCCATTCCAGACAACAGCCATCGTATTGCCTTCTTAAGCAATCGGGTAATTTAACGAGGTACATACATTTTCTCCAGGTCCCCAAATCCGGAGAATGCTGCTCTTGGAATGACTTGAAGTTTGGTGAGGACAAATCTCCTAGAATGAGAGAAAAATAGCACATAGAAAAGTCAGTCATTGACTCTGTGCCTGGTGTGTGGTAGGTACTGGGAGGGTTAAAGGGAAAATAAAAGACATGGTCTCTGTCCTCAGGGTGACTGAGGCAAAAGGCATTCACACAAAGAAAGAGAACTAATAACAGTAGTCAGTGTATGACAAATGCCAAGTGAGTGGTTAAGGTCATGCTATATCAGAATGCAATATAAGAGTCTAAATGAATGGATATTATATTTGGTATTATTGATACTCACAATAGTCATTCATTTAGTATTAATAATAATGGTTAGTATTCATAGGGTTCTTTCAGGTTTGCTAAGCTATGAGTTTTAACCATATAGTGATGTAATTATAAGAGGCAGACCCATATATAGATATATGTAGATTAATATATGGACTATATTAATCTATAATTTATGTATAGAATAATAACAACAACAATGAGAAAAACTAATATTTATTTAGCACTTACTATGTGTTAAGTACTGCATTAAGCACTTTACAATCCTTATCTCATTTGATAACCCTGGGAGTTGGGTGCTATTATTATCCCAATTTTGCAGATAAGGCAAGTGTGCCCTGCCTAGGGCAGCATAGCTAGTAAGATCTTCCTGACTCCAGGCTTGGCATACTATCCATCGTGCTACCTTGTTTGCATATTATTAAGCAGGATATATTGTTCAACTTTGTTTGCTTGGATTAGGCTTCAGTTTGCATATTCCTGGATTTTTTTTTTTTTTTTTTGTAAAATGCCTCATTGGACAAAGGGCCTCTTCAGTGGAATTCTTTGCTGGACTTATGTTGTCCCCTAAGCTTGGGCAGACAGAGTTTTTAGTGAGATGTATGTGATAACCTATGAGACCAGTAACAGTCTAGATCAGGCCTGTTTTCACTTCCTTAAACAACTCTGGTGCTCTAAATCCTAAAGTAGAGATCTTGAAGTGAAAGAATAGTGATATTCCCCTAGAAGTATCTGAAGACACAAGGACTGAATGGGTCCCTGTTGTGTTCTTCTCCCCGGTTATTTTGTTGGTTGAATCCTCTTGGGGATATACAGGCTCTAGACATATGTTCAGTGGGTAACAGACAACCATGAATCAGGGACAGGGATGTATAAAGGCAGCAGGTTAATGCCACCCTTGCTAGGATGTAACAGCTTTATAATGTGCATCCTTGTGGGCACTGATGATTAAAATGAAACCACCAATGCATAGGTTTGTATGTGATGGTGTTTCCATGCAGTGGGGAACCCTGTGTTTTCAGAACTTGTACACAGTGTCCCTGTCTTCTCCCTTACCCCAAACACATGAGTGCTATAGGAATTCAGAGGAAAGAGATAACTCTGAGTTGATGGAGCCATCAACTGGTACAACAATCCTCGAATGAATCTAGATTTATAATCCTTTGACCCAATATATTTCCATTAGACCTATACCTAGAGGAGATTGAGAATAGAGGGAAAGGGTCCATATGTACAAGAATATTTATAGTAGCAATTTTTTTTTGTAGTTGCAAAGACATGGACACCAAATTGTTTCCCAGCAATTGATAAATAAATGACCAAGTAATTGTGTATGAATGTAATAAGATATAGTTGCATCATAAAAATGAAGAATATGACATTCAGAGAAACCTAGAAAGATTTGTATGAACTGATGAAATGAAATGAATGAAATAATGAAATGATGAAGTGAAATGAGCAGTAGCAGAATAATTTGCATGATGCCAAAGACAAAAATAAGAAAAAACCTAAAATCTAATCAAGGAAACAAACACTAGTTACTTCAAAAGACAAATGATGAAAAACATCTTCACCTATTAACAGAGAGGTAGTAGATTAGAGATTCGGAATAAGGTATGTGCCTTCACACTTAATGTATTGACTTGTTTTGCTTTTCTCTATGAATTTGTCCTCAATTATTATTATTTTTTTTTTGCAGGGAAATGAGGGTTAAGTGACTTGCCCAGGGTTACACAGCTAGTAAGTGTCACGTGTCTGAGGTTGGATTTGAACTCAGGTTCTTCTGAATCCAAGGGTGGTGCTTTATCCACAGTGCCACCTAGCTGTCCTATCTCTATGTATTTGTAACGAGGTAAAACTTCTACTGGGGAGATGAAGGGGCGGCAAGTTAGTGATAGATATGCACAAAAGAAACATCAATAAAAGCTTAAAAAATTTACAGATGAAAACCAAAAAGTACATCAGGGACACAAATAGAGCAATTTTGTTACTACTCCATTAAATTCCTTATATTCATATATGAATATATGTATATATATGCATATATAGTTGGCTTGACTTATGTAGACATATGCATAGTCAAGCCAACCATATACAACAGAGATATAATTTCTTATATAAGCCACTTTTTTTGTATATTGAAGTGTTTGTTCTTGTGAATGATTAAGGTCATCATAATAATAAAAACAAAAGATAATTAAAGGGGAAAAAAGAGAAGAAAGTATTTGACTTGGACCTTAAAATATGGTTAGAATTCACAAACCTTCTTTAATGATTCCAAATGATTTCCAGCTTTAGCATTTTTTTTTTTTTTGGTGAGGCAATTGGGGTTAAGTGACTTGCGCAGAGTCACACAGATAGTAAGTGTTAAGTGTCTGAGGCCAGATTTGAACTCAGGTCCTCCTGAATCCAGGGCCGGTGCTCTATCCACTGCACCACCTAGCTGCCCCCCCAGCTTTAGCATTTGATGATTCTCTAACCAGAGGCCCCACAGATGAGTAGGTATTGAGAATGAGGTTCTGGGAATCTCTATATTGGGATTCCTTGACTTTTCTGTAGGGCAAACTCTATTTTTACTCTTTGACATCACAGTATAACCAGGATTCAGCTTTCTTTTTGTTTTAATTTCCCCTCTCTTTCTGTAAGATAAGAATAGGACTATTTCCTTTACAGTTTGCTGTCAGATGGACTTAAAAAATGCCTCCTCAGGGGCAGCTAGGTGGCACAGTGGACAAAACACTGGCCCTGGATTCAGGAGGACCTGAGTCCAAATCCAGCCTCAGACACTTAACACTTACTAGCTGTGTGACCCTGGGCAAATCACTTAACCCCAATTGCCTCACCAAAAGAAAAAAAATGCCTCTTCAATAGGATAGGAAACTACACAATCCTTCATTGTTCAAATGAACCTGAATGGAATGAATGGAACCTTCTTGGTTCAATTGAAGTTTGTAATGATAAACCAGAATTCAACTTTATCATATGACAATAAATTTCTAGCTGGAAGGAATTTTCAAGGCCATTGAGTCCAAATTTCTCCTTTTACAAATGAGGCAACTGATGTATAAAGAGATGAAGGGATGAGCTCATCATTATCCTGCTAATAAGTGTTTGAGAATTAAAATCCAAGTCTCTGAACTTCAAGTCCATGATCATATCCATTAAACCCCTCTGCCTCTGTATACTATAATTAGGTGCTATTGAGAAAATCAAAGACCTCTGTGTTAGTGAATTCGGGACTTCTAGTAGCAATCATAGAACTTTTCCTCAAAATGAATAGAAGAATTGATTAAGTTCTTCTACCCATTTTAGATCCCAAATTTGTGGCCTTTACAAATGAATAATTCTGTGGTCATTCAATAGCCATACCAAAATGGAAAAAGAGAGAGCCTTCACACAATCCTTATGTATCCAAATGTATTCCATCCCAGGAGAGCTAGAGACAAAAGAGCTGCAAAATTGCAAATCTATGTCTAGTATAATTGGTGTGTGTGTGTGTGTGTGTGTGTGTGTGTGTGTGTGTGTGTGTGTGTAGGGCAGGGAGGGATAGTAGCTCACCAAGACGACTTCCTTGATGACTCCAATTGTCCAGGCAAGGCAATATTTCTGATGTCCTGGGTCATTTTCCTTTATTTCCAGGGGCTCTGGGGGCAGTGTTTTGTGGAGAAGCAAAGTATTATGTTACCTCCACTACTAGATGCATACTTGGAATCTTTGTGTATTTTAATTGGTTGAGAAAGAAGTGAAGGGAGAAAAGAGAAGAGCAAGAAAGTCTGACTCACAGACTTTAGGCATTGATTCTCATGATCTTGATTGGATGCTATAAAACCCTACATTGCATGGTTAGTCCCAAGCTCATTCAAAAAACAAAGGTCCCTCAGTTTTTTCATGGCCTCAGTTTCTCATTTGACTTGTAACTTGCCTGAGTCAGTATCCAGTAGGTAAAGCCTGAATAGGTACAACCTAATATCTGAAGCATGCAATACAAAACCCATGTCAATATTATGTATCAGAAAACAGTAAAGAGACACCAAAAGGCCTTCAATATCACACTAGTTTATTTCTGCAGAAACTTCTTCAGAAAATGCTGCTGCATGTAACTGAGGGAAATCAAAAGGTACAAAATTCAAAGTAGCTAGAAGGGAGTAAAATCATCCCATTGTACCATATTGTTCTGGCAAACCCCTTCTTGTCGCCCAAAGTTAAGAGAGGTAAAACAAACATTGATGAAACAATTAGTAACTACTTAAGGGCTCAGTGCTTTGGTTCAGAGTATAAGTAACATTAGAATTTGGAGATCATAGAGAACCACCTCAGCTGGAGATTTGAAGAAGGCTTCTGAGGGGACATGGGACTTAAGTGGGGCCTTAAAAATCTAACATTAAAGTCAAGTTAGTATGTACTATATATGAAATGAGATATCTTGGGGAGGGGGGCTTCTGCTAGAATCTTCTAGATTTTTTGATGTTCTATGAAACCAGCATGGCATCCAAGCCCCTGAACACTGTAGAGCCACTTAAGTGAGCTCTATAATTAGTGAGAATTCAACATCTCTATCCATAGGAAAAAAAACAAAACAAAAGTTTGGTGAAGAGTGGCTAGTGTCTAGATTGTCATATGTAATTGCATGGACAGATATTTATACTATAGGAACATATACACACATTACATACATGTTCACTCATATACATATGCACATGACTATACATACATCTATCTATTGATTGATCTATTGATTGATATATCTATCTCTCCAAGCACACATCATATATGTATATACACATGCACAGGATAGGTAGACAAATATGTCTACATGCATGCATGTGCACATGCACACAATATGGCTGTATATATGTGCATATTTTTCCAAACATAAAATGCATTATATATATATATATAAACATATAGGATAATTGGTATATATAGGTCTATATGCATGTACACACATACATTTATATGCTTGCACATATGGCTGTATATGTTGATAGTTATGTGGATACATATTACATATGTAGATATACACACATAGACAAGTATATATGTATACATGCATGCATATACATGTATCTGTCCATTCAAAATATATAAAATCTATGTGTGTGCATAAAGATATAGATATAGGTTATAGATATGGCAGACAATTCAGATGGAAAACAGAGTCCAGAATTGACAAAGAGAAAGTAGGTTGTATTACATCTGGGAAATTTCAGTGCTTTCAAGTATCCTGAGTTTCTCTCTGAAATAAAGATGCTGTCTTTTTAACCGAAATATTTCTTTTCTCTCAAAGACTCAGTCTCCTTATCTTGGCAAGGAGCTTTGATCTGTTCTGTGTCTTAAAACTTTACCCTGTTCCCCTCCTCATGCATGTGGTTCCCCACTTCCAGAGCCTACGACGTCAACGCCAAACTCAGTGCTGGCATCTGCATGGCCAGCTGCTGCTCAGAACTCCCAAGTTCAACACATCTGCCAGCCTCAGCCTCTTTAGTACCTGGGGTTACAATCATGTGCCACCACATCTGGCTAACATGATTATTTTTATTTATTTTATTTAAATATTATTTTTCCCAAATTACATATAAAAACAATTTTTAATGTTTTTTTTAGAATTTTGTGCTCCAAATTCTCTTCCTCCCTCCCTCCCCACCCACCTTTAAGATCACAAACAATTCAATATAAGTTATACATGTGTAGTCATAACATGATTATTCTTTTAGGAATGCTATATAGCTACAAGTCAAGGTACACCATAATGTCTAGGGATTCAAAAGGAATTAGAGAAATGCATGATGGGCATAAATAGAATATGGCATGTCATCAGTAATTAATTTCACGCACAGAACACAGTAAAAGGCATCACAAAAGAGATGCATGTCCTAAAAGGATCTGTATAATAAGAGGAAAGAGGAACAGATGGACAGAATGTGTTGGTATCCATGTAGCCAAGGCATTTAGAAGAAGGATCCCATCAACTTGGATTGAATCCTGGTAAAGAATTTTTAGGCAAAAGCCCCGTAGGACAATAAGGCATGCACATAATGTGATCTCTACTGCTCCATCAATAAAATCCAGGATCCATTAAGGGCACAAATGAGTATTAATGGGCCAGAGACAGTTTTAGGGAGGATGACCAGAATAGTGAAGGATCTTAAGATTATACAGATAGCACTATTCTGAGCAACATTCCTAAATAATAATGTGGTATAAGAATAAGTTGAGGGGGCAGCTAGGTGGCACAATGGATGAGGCACCGACCCTGGATTCAGGAGGACCTGAGTTCAAATTTGACCTCAGACACTTGACGCTTACTAGCTGTGTGACCCTGGGCAAGTCACTTAACCCCCATTGCCCTGCAAAAGAAAACAAAACAAACAAAGAATAACTTCAAGGAACTGAAGATGCTTAGTCTGGAGAAGATAAGACTAAGGAAGGACATGCTAGCTGCCTCAAGTATTTGAAAGGCTGTAGATGATAAAAGGATTAGTTTTGTTCTAGTTGCTCCACAGAACAATAACTGATAGTTATTTAACACTTAAAGTTTGCAAAGTGCTTTATACATGCAAATCTCATAACAACTCTGGGAGGTAGGCATTTTAATTTTACACATGAGAAAATGAGAAGAAATAGGCTCAGAGAAATTAAGTGGCTTGAATATATTCACAGAGATGGCAAGTGTCAGAAGTGGAGCTTGAACCCAGCTCATGAAGAAATGGAGGAGCTGATATGCCTCTCCTATGATAAAAGATATCTCTTGGTGAACATATTTTTTGTTGAACTGCACTCTGCCTCTTCCCTCCTTGTCTCCATTTGCCTTGTCCCTTACCGGTGTCACCTTTAACTCACATGTAGTTGCCTTTTTCTCTCTCCTTTTACCAAAGTAACTCTACTAGTAGGGATTCTGAAGAGGCTCCAAATCCACATTTGTCTTTACCTTTGACCTTCTCAGTATTATCTGTTAAGGAGTTCTGAACAAACTCTGGGTGAGACTTCCTATATCTTTTGACTAACACTAGATTGAAATGACACCATTTAGTGATCATGTGCTATACTCTTCCTCCTCATTTCCTTGCATGACCCCAGAAATTTAGTAGTGATTCTAGTTAAACTATTAGGGCTAGCCCAAGAATCCTTCCCATTTCAACTTTGGTGGAAAGTTATATGAAATGTTCAACACCCTTTCCTGCATTGCTTGGTGACTATTGAACAGAACTGATTCCCTTCCACCCCACAGTAATTAGTTTCATGCAGGTCCTTTAAATCATGATTTTGAACATTGCTTCTCTTGTTGGCCTGATAAATAGGGAAGTAAGGTTGGGACACTGGCTTGAAACTTTCATTTCCAGGATATACTCTTTAAGTTGTGTTTTGGATTAAATTCCAAACATTCAACTTATTTGGTTGCCATTGCCTCATCTTCTTGAAAGGCAATGGGTATGTGGGGGGTGAGGATCTGTTGGTAGATTCCCTTGTTGTTTGTTTGTTTGTTTGTTTGTTTTTAGTGTGGCAATGGGGATTGAGTGACTTGCCCCAGGGTCACACAGCTAGAAAGTGTCAAGTGTCTGAGGCCGAATTTGAACTCAGGTCCTCCTGAATCCAGGGCCAGTGCTTTATCCACTGCACCACCTAGCTGCCCCATCCCTTGTTTTTTGTAATACTGCTTATTCTTGGGTCTCCTGTCTATCAGCCATCTGACTTTTTTCCAGTTTCCTTTGATGAATCATCAACCTTCTGCTTACTAGGTGTGGTTTCCCAGGGCTCTGTCCTGAGTCTACTTGTATTTTCTCTCTACAATTTATCCATTGGTCCCATAGATCCTATGGGCAGTAGAAAGTCATTGGCTCCCAGGATTCACCTATCATCTCTATGCAGATGACTCCCATATTAATTTACTCAGTTATCATCTCTTTCCCGAGCTCCTGTCAGGAGCAGGATTGTTAGGTATTATCTGCTGGATACTTTATCAGAATTTCAGCCTCAATGTATCTAAAATAAAAGTTATTCTCTCAGCCCTCCTCCAAAGCTCTCTATTTTTGTGAAGGTACCACCATCCTTCTAGTTGCTTAAATTCATGACCTTGGAATCATCCTTGATTCTTCTCCCTCTCTAATCCACAATAGTTTAAATTTCTAAGTCTTATGGATTCCACTATCTACTTTGCCCCCTTCCCTCACCTCACACGGCCACTACCATATGTCATCCTCTTGCCTAAAATAACTGTAAAAAGTTTGCACTTGGATCTCTTTCCTTCCAGTGTCCATCTCCATCCATCTGCCAAATTGATATTCCTAAAACACAAATGTGGCCACATCACCCCTCCCCCCCACTGAAAAATGTTCAATGACTTCATACTGCCCATAGGATTATAACCTGGCATTTAAAGCACTTCACAAATCTGGTTCCCACTTACCTTTTCACACATCATTATTCTCTTTCCTTTACATACTTTCTGTTCCATTCAAACAGGTCTGTTAGCTGCTTCCTCTGCCCAACATTTGATCTCTCACCTCCATGCCTTTGTACAAGTGGACCTTTAGAGGTGGAATGTGCTCCTTCCCCACTTCAGGCTTTTAGAATCCTTAGCTTTGTTTAAAGTATAAGCTAAAATCTTACCTTGTACAGGAAGCTTTCCCCCATTCTCTTTCATTCTAGTGCCTTTCCTCTGTTGATGATTTCTGACCTATCCTGTAAATAGCTTGTTTGTACAGTCATTTGTATGTTGTCTCTCCCATTAGACTATGAATCTCTTATGAGTATGGGTTGTCTTTTACCATTCTTTGTTACCTCTAGTGCTTACCAGAGTACTTGGCACATAGTAGGCATTTAATAAATTCTTATTGACTGATTCTTTCTACACAAATCCCTTCCTGATTCTGTACTTGGGCCCTCTTGAAATTCATTTATATAATTTTGAATATATTTGTATTTACTTATCTGTGATATGTATCTTCTATAAGCTTCTTGAGGTCAGGGACTGTTATTTAATTAAGGATTCTGGTGAATCTGAGTTGTGCTGGCCCTGAGTCTCACCTTGAATTAAAAAGGAACTATATTGGGGCAGCTAGGTGGTGGGGGGAGCTAGGTGGCGCAGTGGATAAAGCAACAGCTATGGATTCAGGAGGACCTGAGTTCAAATCTGGCCTCAGACACTTGACACTTACTGTGTGACCCTGGGTAAGTCACTTAATCCTCATTGCCCTGCCAAAAAAAAAAAAGAAAGAAAAAGGAAATAATATTACTCAAATAGATATATTCCATCATTTGTACCAACAGATCTTCCTTATTCTTGGGAACTCTTCACCCCACTTCATAGATGAGCATAGAGAGATGGTCTATTTTCCCTAAGGAAGCACAAATCATCAGATAACTCTGAGAATGGATCTTTCCATAGTCACAGACTTTCTAATTTCCCATCCAAGATAACAGGGATAGGGAGAGATCCTCATTATTTCAGGGTTTTGGGAAACTTCTGGATTTCCTTGAAAGCTCTCTTATTCTGTGATGAACTGGCAATCCATTCACTCTTGGCCAAATGCAATTTCCTTGTTTGGCTTAAGGGAGAGTTTAAAAGAACCTATAAAAAGCTCATTCACTTACTTGGAAAATAGCCAGGTTTCTTCTTGGGAAAGCCATCCTTTGATAATATCCCAAGGGTAAATGAGAAGGATATATATATATATATACTTCACATTCTTTAAGAATGTATATGAGTTTAAAAATTAATGGAAAAATTATTTGCAAAACATGGGGGCCTTTTTTCTAAATTCTAAGACTTTTAGGTCAGGCTCACCATAATGAACTATCTGAGGGTGTGGCCATGCAAACTGACTGCAGGGAGGGAATGAGCAAAAGATCTGCATCATTCACAGTAAAAGCGCTGCCACTAAGGAAACAAAAAGCTGAAATCACACAGATTGGCTGTTTTCTATATTGTACTTTCTCTTCCCTCCACATAAACTTTTTTTTTTTGGTGGGGCAATGAGGGTTAAGTGACTTCCCCAGGGTCACACAGCTACTAAGTGTCAAGTGTTTGAGGCCAGATTTCAACTCAAGTCCTCCTGAATCCACTATGCCAGCTAATTGAACCCCCCCCCATAATCTTTACCTGCCTGTCACATTTAGGAAGCTGAAACCCAGGGACCAAAATTCTATGTATTTCCATACTATTAAATGGAGATGTGTATAACATGCTATTCCCCAGTGTCTAACATATTTGTTAATTTGTTGAGTTGCATGAAGTATTGGAGAGGAATGATCATAATACCATACATCTGCAACAGGAAGACCCTATAGAAGGCATCCAGTCCCAACTTGCTGTTGGACTCAGAGGTTAAGTGACTTATCCAAAGTCATACAGGTAATTATATCCTTTTAACTTAAGTTCTCTGACTGCAAAGCCAGAGAGTGTTCTGTCCATAGTATCATACACTGTCCTATTAGTTGGAGCCAGCTAGGTAGCACAATGGATAGAACTTCCTAGAGTCAGGAAGTTCTGAGTTCAAATTTTACTTCAGATCCTTACTAGTTGCATGACCCCGAGTAAGTGACAACATCTGTCTGCCTCAATTTCCCCAGGTGTAAAATGGGGATAATAAAAGTATGTATTTTGCAGGGTTTTTGTGAGGATCAAATGAGATGATATTTGTAAAGTGCTTAGCAAAGTGACTGGAGGGTAGTAGGTGATTAATAAATGTTTTTTCCCTTCCCTTCCCCTACTTCTGAGGGACTAAAAAGCAAACTCAAATTTATTCTCAGATCTGCTTCATCACTGTTGGGAGAAAAGGAAAAACTAGCTTGGTAATTTAAAAAGTTAAAAATCTTTCTTTTACTTCTGTTTCTCTGACATCTAATATTTATTGGGGTTAGGTTGGTGCTATTTGTAATCAATAGATTAGAAGTCTGACCTCCCAATGTGTCTACACAATTTTTGGCTAAATGGGAACAAAATTTACTTAATTATTCAGATCCTAATGATGTCTAGGAGCAGTGCAAGGTAGTGGAGAGACTACTGGATTTGATGTTGGAGGATGGGGGTTCAAATTATGTTGTAGATAACAGTTTCCTATTCAACATCTCAATTGATCCAGTTATGTTTCCATGGTGTCAAATATTCAGATATTTCCAAATAGGTTTTTAGGTAGATATGCCTCAAAATTTACAATTAAAGGAAAGTCGGCTTTCTAAAGTTAATAATGACCAAAGTGATGTTACCTGGGTAATGATGTCTATTGGTTGTTGTCTTTCATTTTTGAAGAGTATCAAAAGGACATCACTGTGTTAGAGTCAAGTTACAGTGTGTCCAACTATGGCTGATCAGATAAATATGAGCTCTGAGTGTTGTACCACAGGTTGGGCACAAATAATCCATGTGGACATTTGGGTGGATTCTCTAAATCTGTGCATCTCATGGGTGTTTTTTTTTTTAAGCTACTTCAATTCTACTTTACTCTAGAGCACACTTCCTTCTCTGATGAGGGCACAACATGCTGGGTGGTTCTGTGTCAGTTTCTCCCATGTCATGCAATCAATTCCAAAGGATGTCTATAGTATCTACTTCAAAGAGGTTTCCTTAGGATGACAGGAGACAAATGTATAAAGCACTTTGCAAACCTCAAACTACTGCTAGTTTACCTTATTATTAAAATTTTTGTTACTCATCCTTCAGTGTCCTTCAAAAAACTTGCCCTAGTGTCAATTTCTAATTCTTATCATCCCCAATTTTTTTTAAAAAAGTGTTTTCAAGTAACTATTTTGAATTAGCTCTCATTTCTTTTGGATTGGTGTTCCCTTACCTTAACATCTGTGCTGGACTGAAAACAGAAACCTGGGCTTCTGTTGACAAAGGTTTATTGTTCTTGACTTTAACTCCTTCCTAGAACAATTGTACCTTTAAGGTTACACATACTTTTTGTCCTGCCCTCTCCATTCAAGTTCACTGTGGAGACATCCATGCCTACATATTGTGACCCCTACTGGCTCATGTCTGCTTGAATCCCATGATCCTTTTAGCTAAATTTGAAGAGGCTGGAGTAAGAGGCAGCACTACATGCCAGAAATAGTTACCAAAATCCAAATCTGATGGCTTACTGTGGAGTAAAGCTGATGCTAAATTCTTCAGGACTATACCATCTCATAGTGCTTAATAGATGCTTGTTGAGTGACTACAAAATGGATGACAATAATTACTCTGTACATCCCATAAGGTTGTTGTGGAGACCAAGTAATATAATATACGTGAAAGTGATTTTTAAACTGTAAAACACTATAGAAATGTGAATTCCTAATATTAGAGAGATTTTGAGGCAGGTGAGGATCTTCAAGTTATACTTCTCCTTTTCCATGGTGTTTCCTTGATAAGATTCAAAGGGCCAATGTCCATTAGATTTCTTGGCTGTTAGCAGCTTTGGTTTATCAGAAAGACCTGTACCTTAAATTCAGACATGTTAGAATCATTTTGTAGAATTTTAGTACTTGATGTGGACTCTAATCTGACCTGTAACTATACCTGAAGCAAAAAAAAATCCCTGAAATAAAAATCCATATATTAATTGAAGATATCTGGAGAAGAATTCAGTAATTTACAAAGCAGCCCATTCCACTTTGCAGAGAGTTTTTCCTTATATTGAAGCAAAAATTTCCTCTCCATAACTTCCCACTCCTCCTACTTCTGCCTTTTGGAATTAATCAAAACAAATCTATATACCTTCAATAACAATAGCACTTCAAAGACTTGAAAATAACTTCCAAAACTACTATCTTTTCTCCAATCCCTTACTGTGTTGGTTATTCTTATCTGAACATGATCCATCCAACTTGTCAATGCCTTTCCTAAAAAGTATTGCTTAGAACTGAATCCAACATTCCATATCTCTATCATTAATTACTTAGTTCAATTTTAGGGATTTGTGGTTTTCTAGGCCTAAGTTGATGAACACTGCTGTAGTTAGTGTCTTCAACTTAGAGGTTGTAGAGGTGGCTCTACCTTTACCCATTCCCCTGGGCTCACTATTTGAGGAGGAAGAGTTAGAATACTGTTCATCATATTCATTTCTCAAAACTTTGCTATCTATAGTTTTCATTCCCACCATCTGAGGGAAGCTACCCTCTCCAAGGTCATCAGTGATATCTTTATTGCTAATTCCAATGTCTAGTTCTTGGTACCCACTCTTCTTGACCTGTCTATTACACTTGATAATGTCAACTGAATCGTCATTCTGGACACCCTTCCCTTTCTGCATTTCTGTGGCACTAGTATACTGTTATTTTCTATCTTTCTCACTGTGGAGGTGACTGCATTCTCAAAGGTCATCAAAGCTGAACAAAAGATCTGGTAGATCTTACCAAGTTGGAAAAGTGTAGGACTGCAGGCCTGCTGACAAGCAGTTTCCTTTTGATCTGAGAAGTGACTACAGGCTGAAACATTCTGTGTATTGCCATGTAAGCAGGGGTGCACACCAGAGCTCTGTCCTGGGTTCTCATCTCCTTGCTAGACTATCTTTTGGTGATCTTATTGGATCCCATAGCCTTAACTCTCATTTTTATGAGATGATTTTCTTTTATATTCAGCCCTTGTGTCTCTCCAGGGCTCCATTCTAGCATCTCTAACTACCTGTTGGATATATCCATTTGAATGTCTTATAGGCATATCAAAGTTAATATGCCTAAAATAGAACTCAGTACCACAACTCTTCCTAAGTTCCAATTCATTCTCCAACTTCTCTGTTACCGCCAAGGATACCGTCATTCTTCTAGTTATCTAAATTTTTTTTCCTGATTTTCCCTAATGCTAGTGTCTTCCTTCTAAGATGATTTCTAATCTGATCATTGTATATCTTGTTTGTAGCAACTACATTGTATCTGGTCTCTTCCATTAAACTGTGATCTCCTATTAGTTCCTCCAGCCCCTTATCACTATATTTATTTTGACTTCTCTGTGAATATGTTGTAACACCAAAAGAATATAAGCTCTTGGAGGGCAGGGACTATCTCCCCTTTGCATCTGTATCTTCCAGTTTCTAGCACATAGATACTCAATACATTTTTTGTTGTTTGATACAATATTAAGTAGTAAGATGATTCTTGATTAGATGAGATAGAGAGAAGGCAATAAAGAAGTCCATACTAAAAACTATCAATGTACTAAGGAGTCATCAAAAACAGTTGCATGGAATTTAAAAATGTAAGTTATTAGAAGATGTGACAGACATCAGAGCACAGGTATCTCCAAAAGGTCAGTATTCACATGTGCCTTAGCAAGTAGTTATATTCCTGAGGTGAATCTAGGTTAGAATCATAGCATTAATGGATCTTAAAGTAGAAAGGATTTTTTTGGGAAATCATTTATTTCTCCTAGGTGCGGCCTAAAGGGTTGAAGCACTTAGTAAACCTCAATATGACTTGCTCAAAGCTCAGCAGCTAGTTAGTAGTGACATCATGGTCTTACAGGCCAATGGTCTTTCCCCTCGCAGCAGTGAGATGCTCACTGAAATTATCCTGATGGGCCACTCTGCCCTCAGGTATTGCTGAGGCCACCAAGGATATGCATCACTGTGAGATGACTTTTATATGTGCAGTTATTCCACTTGAGGATGGGGCAGGGGGATGAACTGGATGACTTTGAGAGACTTCCAGAGTCTACAGATGTTTTCAACTTGGCAAATGAGAACCAGAGAAAAGCTGATCTTTGCTTGCTTAACCAAAGACAGATTTAGGTTTTTCATAACACATTCAGAACTAGTCCCTCTGATCTGTTTCGAAGTTGTGAGTATTTAATCAGAACACATACACATTGAATAATTATCTTTTACTGACTGTGTAAAATGCAAATTTAGGATGTTCAAATGAACTCTGTTGGAGTGAAGAACAAGTTCATAAAACCATTTAACTTAAATAAAATACCTCATGAAAAAAAATGAACAACCAGAGCTAGTGATCAGAATGTCTCCCATAACAAGACTGAGTTCTGAAGTAATAAATATGTTATTTATGATAGGATTTTGAAGAACGCTTTTCTTTAATCTCTGAGGTAATAACCAGATCTTATCTCCTTCTAATCCTTAGCTGCAATGTGTATTTTGTTAGAAGGAAAGATTTCTTGTGAAATTTAATTTCCTTAAGGGGAGGGGAGACACGTTGAGGGTTGTTGTTCACTTTAAAGATGAACTGGAAGTCCTACCAGAAACTACGATGAATAAGTTTGCTTTACATCCAAAGAGCATGAAAGAACAATCAACCTCTCCAGCTTACACTCAGTGACACAGGGCAATGTCTCAAATACACAAGATCCATGGTGTAATTCAATCTGAGTAATACTGACCTTTTCTAATAAAAAATTGGTAGAGATAAGCACCAAGTGTCACTGGAGACACAGAAACTTTTCACATAAAAATACAGAAATAGTTAGCTAGCATTTATATAGTGCTTTAGAGTTTGGGGTATGCTTTATGCTGGATGTGATGGTACAACCCTAGGGGTCACTGATGCTGGGGAGACTGAAGCTGGTGGATTGCTGGAGTTTGGGAGCTCTGAGCTACAGTAAGGTTGAAACCAATAGGGTGCATTAAATCTGTCACCAATATGATGAGCTTTCTGGGAGTTGGGGGTCACTAGTCTGCCTAAGGAGGGGAAAACTGTCCCAGGTTGGAAATGGGCTGGGTTACAGAAAACAGGCTAATCAGCAGGGGGTCAAGCCCATGAATGACCACTGCACATCTAGCCTAAAAATAGATGAAGAGACATAATGTAAAACAAACATAAATCCAAAGTGCTTTACATGTATTATCTCATTTGATTCTCAAAACAATTCTGTGAAGTAGATGCTAGTATTATCCCCATTTTATAAATGAAGAAACTAAAGCTAAGAAAGGTTAAATGATTTCTCCAGGACCATACAGCTAAGTATATGTCTGGGGCAGGATTTGAACTCAGATCTTCCTGATAGCACTCTAACCATTAAATCACATACCTGCCTGATAATCATTACATGATCTTTTGTTGAGTTATTGTATATGGCAGGAAACTGGTTTGTTTAGGTTGCAGTGCCACAGACAAGAACAGTTTTTCTTCCCCATTTTCCACAACTTGAGGATATATTTGAATATATTATCAAATAGGAACACTTAATTTTAAAACATCCATAGTTGAGTATTACCAAGTAATAGTGATAAGTGACTGCTGTTTGTTCTTTATCTCTCTTAAGCATAGTCAAGTAAAAGGTGCCAATTGCAGGTTTGTTAAAATGGTGTCCAGAAAACAAATAAGATTGTGCTCTGGTCAGTTTCAGCCATTATCTCTGAGAGCCCACGTGGGGCTATTGAGATGAAGAACATTTTCTCCTTCTGACTATTGCCTTGAGATTGGCTCAGAACAATGCAAGGACTTCCTACGTACAAAAAAAAAAAGCTGCATTACTATGGACTCTGAAACTTCTCTAATCCACCTTTCATAAATATTCAGCTCTCAGGAATAGCTGAGAATGCTTGGTACTTAGCTCCCTGATACCAAAGGTGCAAATTTCCATGTGCTTACAATGGTATTTGATTTGAGTTCCTTTAGCCCATGATTCTGTCTCTGATCAACTTGCTTGAGGACCAGTTTGGATGAAGAGTATCATTATTATAAACATTACAAGGAATCCATAGTGATCCCTCTATTAGTTTGCCACATAGAATTTATGTAAGCCATTCTTTTTTTAAAAAATTATTTATTTTGATTTTTCTTAATTACATGTAAAGATATTTTTTGAGTTCCAAATTTTTCTCCTACCCTCCCTTCCCTCCCCAATCCAGGAACCAGTAGGCAATTTGATATAGGTTATGCATTACAATCATGTTAAACATATTTCCACATTAATCTGAACAAAAGGAAAGAAAAAAATGCAAGGAAAAATAAACAAGAACAATAACAAAAAAGCTACAACAAAATCGAAATAGTATGCTTCAGTCTGCATTCAGACTCCATAGTTCTTTTTGTGAATGTGGAAAGGATTTTCCACCACAAATCTTTTGGCATTGTCTTGAATCACTGCATTGCTGGGAAGAGCCAAGTCCATCATAGCTGATCATCACAAAATGTTGTTGATGCTGTATACAATGCTCTCTTGGTTCTGCTCATTTCACTCAGCTTCAATTCATGTAAATCTTTTCAGGTTTTCCGAAATCCATCTGCTTATCATTTATTTTCACACAATAGTATTCCATTATATTCGTATACCACAACTTGTTCAGCCATCCCCCAATTCATGGTACATAAGCCATTCTTGAATCTGTAACTGTCCTCTTTGATAATTGGCCTTTAACATGATATAATCTCAGCAGAATAGAAGTTCCTTAGGGTCAGGGGAGTTCTCATTTTTGTCCTTGTTTTTCTAGTACCTATCATAGTACTGGGAACATTGGTGAATGAAATTGGATTGAATAGAACACGAGGAATCTCCTACTACTGGTATTCTAGAATGTGATGAATGAAACTATATTCCCAATAGTCATACTGTTCACAATACTCTTTTCTATAATGATTTATAGTTCCTAAAGAGTTTTCCTTCATATAATCCTGAGAAGTAAGTATTTCTCCCATTTTAGTGGGGAATTTTAAAGAACAGAGACAAAGCCCACACTCAGTTGACCTAATTGCAGGGCTTAATGGATTAGTATACAAAACAACTCCATGGACAAAGGGTACTAAGGATATATTTGCCCTGACCTTCCTTATCACCACACCAGGAACTCACTTTGATTCTGGTCCTGGGAAGTGAATTATCATGTATTCTGGAAGATACTGGCTTTACTCCCAGCAGGTTGGATTTCAGTGGGTCATGGCAGTGAGGTCAAGCACTGTTTTGTAAATGTGATGACAAAGAGACTTTTGGTTTGAAAATTTTGTGAAGAGAACTTTAAAATGAAAAGGGAAAGAGAAGAAGGAAACTGTCTAAATCTATTAGTCACATCAGATACTACAGAGAGTAAGGGGCAAGTACAAGAAAGGCAACATATTAGAAGAGAGGCCAAGTGATTTCACAGGAGACAATACAAAAGAAAAACAAGGACAATAAAGCCCCTGGCCTCACATGTTTATGTACAAATATGCAGCATATGGGCAATAAACAAGGGGAATGAGAGAGGTTAATATAAGGAGATAAATTCAACATCTTAGGTTTCTATGAGACTTGGTGAGCTGTGAGTTATTTATTATTTATCTTCTGGACCTCTCTGTAAAATTAGAGCAGCTAATAATTTCTTGGCTTGCCTTCATGATAAATTCATCTTTCATTGGCAGCATGAAGCAGTAAGGGAAGAAGTATTATTCTGACTACAATTCTTATCAGCCAGGCAGAGTCTGTTATCATTGTGGAGGATGTTCAGTTTAGGGTCCAAATGGGAAAGGGATTTCATGTAGATAGTGATATCCTCAGATCTTCTTCTTTGTAGGTGATATGTTGGTTGGATCAAGCCCTGAGGTATGGATTTCCTAAATGATTGGGCTAGTAATCTTAGTCCATATATTTTGGATAGACCCTGCTGGTAGACAGTTGAAATGAATAGAAGGGGGTCAAGCTGGGTTGTCTTTGGTATATTGCATTTTCCCAAGATTCTTCCAACACCATTATTTTTCCAGTGAGGCTATGTGACTGCAAGTTATGGAAGAACTACTGTCTTCAAATATTTTATGTCGTGGCACAGCTATGGAGTATATGGTAAACTTGAACAGGCTTTATGGAGTTGAATGCTTGGTTGGAGTACCATAAAGGAAATAAATCATCAGGGAGATGAATTACAGGAAAAGAAGAGGCCTCAGATATATAGCAAGAGTAAAATAGAATTGATCACCTTCACATTCCACCGCTATCCAGACAATGACAGGGGATCTAGAGGATTCCTTCTGGCATATATAGAATAGATCTCCTGAGGAGGATTTGTGGGAGAACTTGAGTAAGGATTTCACAGAATGAAAAGGCATGGCTGGGTGACCTGTGGCATTAATGGAAGGAGCACTCACCTTCATGCAATCACACAGCTATCAAGATACTGGTGAGTTTGGAGATGCATTTGAGTGGAAAAGTTCAGTGGGCAATTAGAGTAGATTAGGATGGACTAAAGCTCATGAGAAAAAGGTTAGTTCAAGTTCAAGTCATAAATCTTGGAAAAAATTACATCCCAAGAAAGGTATTTAATGAACTGGCAGATGTGATTGTTGAGCCACTTTCAAAAACCTTTGGGAGATTGTGGAAAAAAATCATTAATAATAAGAGAAATGCAAATAAAAACAGCCCTGAGGTTTTACCTCATACCCAGCAAGTTGGAAGAAATGTAAAAAAGATAGGGATTGTGAGTGTTGGAGGGATGTGGAGAGACTGGCACACCAAATCCATAATTGATGGACCTGTGAATCCTTGTAAGCATTTTGGAAAGTAATTTGGACTTAGGCAAAGTGAATTCAATGTCTATACTTTTTGATCCCGAGATTCCATTCCATGACATATACTTGAAAGATGTCATTGACAGAAAGATAGGTTCCATATACACCAAAATATTTATAGTAGCACTTTTTAAGGTAGCAAAGAACTAGATTCAAAGTAGATGGACTTTTATTGAAGACTAGCTAAACAAATTCTGGTTGACTAATGTACTGAAATGTTGCAATGTAGCAAGAAACAATGAACATGGCAAATATAGAAAAACGAGAAGAGACATATAACTGATGCAAAGTGAAGTAATAAGGTCCAGAAAAACAATACACTCAGTTACTAAGAATGTAAAGGGAAAGAAAAACTACAAAATAATAGAAAAAATTAATGTTGTGAGATTATAAAGAATGAGCTTGGAACCAAATAATAGATATGAGATAATTTGTTTTTCCTTGTCCTTTGCAGAGGTGAGGATCCAAAATGATGAATTATTGCATGTAATGTCAGGTTTTAAAAATATATATTGGAGGGGGTGGCTAGGTGGCGCAGTGGATAAAGCATTGGCCCTGGATTCAGGAATACCTGAGTTCGAATCCAGCCTCAGACACTTGACACTTACTGGCTGTGTGACTGTGGGCAAGTTACTTAACACCCATTGCCCTGCAAAAAAATAAATAAATAAAAATATATATTGGAGAGATTAGACAGAAATTGCCATAGCCAAATTTCTAGACCTGTAGGAAGTACTCATTTGGGGCTGGGGTGGGGGAAGGGCCTCAGAGTTAAACATACCAAACTAGAGACATTGCATAGAGGTGAGAGGGGCCAATGGGGATTCAACATCCCTAGGAAAACTTTTGTGAGACTAGGAGTCCTCAGTTTCTGTAGCCTGAAGGAAAGGCCTCAGAGTGGAGACTTACTTGTTCAATATTTTGTGTAGGCTATAATTGAAGTCAAATCTGTCTTCAACCAAAACAAGGAATTCCAGAATCTATCATGGGAGAATTATGAGGGAGGATGCAAAAACTGGGGTCCAGATCAGAATCAGGGGCTTGGCATCAGTTAGCCGACCTGGCATAGGCCGAGGCTGGTGACCTCTGGGTTCTCTCTCCCTTTCACAATTCAGCATAACCAATGCTCAGAGCTCAGGAGCAGAGTTCAGCTACGAGTTCCCCTGGCTATATTTGGGATCTAGAGCCAGTGTGATGATGCCTGTTTGCAGATGGGAGCAGAAATATTCTATGTATCTAGTTCAGGCACAGTTATCTAGGGCAAGTCCTGGGCTACCCTGGCATTAAAGTGGAGAAATTGTATTTTTTTAAATGATTCCCTGCAGTGATCAGAGTTTGCTCTTAGCTGCTGTTTGCTATTATGGGGTGTCTCATCTGCAGAGTGAGCCACTCTTCCTCATGTTTTAGCTAGAGGGGCAAATCTGATGGGAGGAGAAAAACCATGATACAATTTAAGAATAATACTGCACAGTATGCTTGACTATGTAATGCAAAATATAAGTGCTATAGGTGCTGAGGGAAAGGACCTTATAGGATGGATTTTATGAGATCCAAAATGTGCTTTCTCAAAATCCTAGCTTCAATGGCAAAATTTTACTCTTATCTAGCTTATTAATTTTCCATGCTATAGCTCTTTGATATTAAAAACTTCCTTTTCTTCATCTTCCTCCTCTATCAGCATTTCTACCAAAACTCAAATAGCAGAGTTTTAGTGACACAAGTATTTTTATTTTTCAGAAAACCAAAGGACAAAAGAATGCTAGACCTGGGAGGGACCTCAGAGTGATTCTAATTCAACTCCATCATTTTAAAGATCAGAGAATTAATTCATGTTGAGAGGTCAAAACAAAAACCTCACTTTCCTTTTTTTTTCTTGAATAAAAAAGAGAAAAGGGGAGCTGATATGTCTATTACAGATATTTTTGTACCAGAGAGATCACTTTGTTTCAAATATTGATCAGAATACATACTAGATGTAAATTTTTTTTTAATTTATGTAATACAACAAGCATTTCCATAGCATAGTAATAATAAAAAGATGATTGCATATGGAACTGCAAATCTATTATGTACAACTTACTATTCCTTTAAGACATATAATAAAGTTATCATGTAAATTTCTTTCTTTTTTTTCTTCCCTTCTTATTCCCTGATGTAGAGATGGCTACCATTAGATAAAAATATGTAAAATTATTCTCCACATACTTCTGTGAATTCTACAAAGCAAGGCTAGGTATACTGTCCCTTCAACAAATAGGGGTGATCAATGAGGCCCATGAATTGCCTGTCCTGAGCTTTTCCTGACAGCCAAAGACCCTGTTCTGAAGTTCAGCAGCAATAACACAATCATGGATATTCTATTTGGGGTCAGCTCCAGAGTAGTGGGAAACATCTCTTGTGATAAGAGTGAAAGGAAACAATACATTTTATGTTTGGGTGAGTACTTCTTGTTTCAGATGCTTATCAGGATGACTATGGGCTATTTGCTTAGCCCTTCAAGGCCTTTATTTCCTCATTTGTGAAATGGGAAGGTTTCACTAAGATGGCCTCTGAGGTTCCTTCTAGTTCTAGATCTATGATTCTGACCCTTTGGCCTTAATTGAGGCAGGGGAGAATTATCATTATGACTCATAATAATCTTAGCCATATTTTCTGTTACTGGAATGGACACTAAGACTGAGAAGTCCTGAGCTGAAATCCTAACTCTGTCACTTGCTACCCAGATGACTTTGGGCAACTCACTTACCTGTCCCCAGATTCAGTTTCCTAATTTGCAAAATGGGAACAATAATATTTGGACTATCTGTCACTGAAGGATTGTTGTGAAGGGCAAATGAAATCATATAAGGTGAGCTGTAACTCATAAAGAGCTGTATAAATATTAGTTATTATTTTGACTCAATTACATACTTTTTGGCATCAATGAATATTTTGCTCTAGAATGGACTGAGATACTAACTTGCTAATATATGATCTGTGGGTGAACATGTTATTCTGGAAAAGAAAGCAAAAAACATGAATGAGAGGGGGGGGAGAGGGCACCAGAATATATCTAACACACATAGGTTTATTTTTGGTTGAGATTAGCTTTTTTAAAAAAATAGTTTCATATCAATTCAGAGTAGAAAATGGTTTAAAAAATCATTATTTTGGTTCCATTCAAGTGCAACTCAAACAAGGCATTTTTCTCTAAAGGATCCACTTCAAGAAAGAAAATGCTTGGCTTTAGCTTGCTTCTTGGCCCCAGTGTTATCTTCAAGTCAAAGAAGGCTTGCTTTGCAACATTTGGTAGAGGCAGGTTAGGTGGGAGAGGTTCCCTGAAAAAGTCCCTTTCTACATTCTGGGATGAGGGGGGTTAGTGGTATGAGAAAAGGACTGGGCAGAGGCCAAAGAAGGTTCAAAGGGACTCTGTTGTTTGCAAAGTTGGTGCTCCTTTGTTTCTTGTCTTATTTACTTGCTTCTGTCAATGCGGGCTTGGGGTGGAGGTGGTTGAGAAGAAGGAAAGAGTTCCAAGTGGGCAATCAGTATCTTTGCTCTGACCAGTAAGATAAAGGGAAGGAAAGGGAATATTATGTTGGGAAGTGGACCAGCACTGGAACTAATGATCCAAGATGTTGCCAGTTCAATTTAACCCAATAAGAATTTATTATGTACTTACTCTATTTCAGGTACCTAGTTATGTACTTGGGAGAGAAGTACAAAGAATGAAGTAATCCCTACTTACTAGGAGTTTACTAATACTAACAGGAATACATATAAAATATTTCACATAAAGGTAAATTGAATGAATACAGATTTATACAAAGTAGTCAAATACCAGGTAGTTTGGGAGTCAGGGCACTAGCAGTTGTGGGGATCTGGAAAGACATGGTGCTTAAGACATGTCTTAAAGGAAGAGAGGTATGAAGAGGAAGTAAGGAGGGACTTCTTTCCAGGCCTGGGAGATGGCTGATGAAAAGGGACAAAAATAGAAAATTGAGCACAACAAATTAGAGAAAGCCAGGCTGGCCAGATTATAGAGTGCAGCAGGGGGAATAATATCCAATGAGTCTGGATAGATAGTTTGGGACCAGGTTGCACAGGGTTTTAAAAGATAAAGCAGATGAGTCTCAATTGAATTTTCAATCCAACATCAAAGGTACTTCCTAACCTTGAATAATAAGGTGCTGTACTTTTTGAAAAGTGAGGAGGCCTTATGGATAGGACTATCCTTAAGTGAGGGCAGAAGCCAGGCAAATCACCTGTCTCTGGCAATTTTTATAATAGGCCAGATAGAATCTAATTAAAGTGAACATTGAGAATAATCTGGAAAGAAAGTTAAAAACAGTGAACTGAAAAGTAGACGTCTTGGGATCAGAAATCTAGAAGGGTCCTTAACAGTCATTGGTAAGGAAATTGAGGCCCAGATTGATTTTGCCCAAGGTTGCTCTGGTGTTCAGTGCCAGAGCTAGACTTCAAATGGGGTCCCCTGACTCCCAAGCTATACTGCTGATGTGGTGGGAAGTAGGGGCAGGACGATTTGTTTTATCTGCTTTAATTTGGGAATTGGTGAGGTTGGATTACGTCATTCTGGCATTCCAACTACCTCTCTGAGTCACTACCTGTCTATGAGGCTATTGTTCCCAGAAAGGATATAGTTGTTTTAAGTTGTGTCTGACTCTGTGGCCACATTTGGGGTTTCCTTGGCAAAGATACAAGAATGATTTATCATATTCTTCTCCATCTCATTTTTACAGATGAACAAACTAAGATAAACAGGGTTAAGCGATGTGCCCAGGGTCACACAGCAAGTACATGTTTGAGGAAGATGAGTCTTCCCGACTCCAAGACCAGCACTCAATCCACAGTGCCACTGAAGGGTAAAGCATGGGATCCTAGGCTAATTTACCCAATTTGTCACATCTCTAGGAATCTTTTACACTTGTGGGCTGTCCTTGAGAAGGCTTTTTAAAATATATATATTTTAATGTACTTCTATGTATTTTTAGGATTGCCTAAAAAGTTCTTTCCTTCCTGGCAGTATAAAAGAGAGGGCAAAAGGAGGTTGGTAATTCACCTTCAATGCCCTAGAATCTGGGAAAGAAAAGAGGGAGATGAACAACTGAGGAAAAATAGTTGGAGCATCAGCTCTTCTTAAAAGTCAGGCCTATACACTGTCTATCAAATACCATACCAAAGATGCAGCTTTCTTACTGTCCCCCAAACGTCATCTGTTCAGTCTCAAAACTAATACATTTAACCTTCTAGGACAAAGCAATCCCTGTTCTTAGGAACATCACTCATTTGCTAGTAGCTCTGGTGCTTGTATGCTCAAGGCCACTTGGGCACACTGTCTAACATAAAGCCTTGAGAAGCTTTCATTGACTTTGGCCTGAATTCAACATGGTGGGGTCTAGTTGGGGGTGGGAAGTGATGGGAAGGTGATCTTTTAAGATGAAGCTTTTAAGGAAAAGAGGAAGCTTCAGACATATTGGAAAGGGTCTTGGTATTCTATCTGTTTCTTTTGCTTGCTGATTCCTGGAATGCCTTTCATTCATGTTTTGACACTTCCTTCCCCCTCCCCTCCACCCTCAACAATGGAGCTTCATACTGAGATGCTCCCTAGGAGAGAAAGCACAGGAAGGGGAAACTTATTCACTCCAAAGGGTAAATGACTGATATATAAACCTGTCCTCAGAGTTGAGGCTGAGTAAAAAGGAGCAGATAGAGAATGAGAACAAGGGGCCTTAGACAACCCAAAGGGAGCAAGTAGAATATCACAGAGGGAGGAAAAAATGCAGAGAGAGGAGCCTGGTCTTGATAAGGACATACTTTATCAACATCACAATTTTGCTGAGATTCTCAGATGCCAAATAAATGTGACCACCAGCCATGTAAAATACCATCCATTAAGTAAGAGAAAAGACATCATTTTCATCAGCTTTGAATGCTGTCAGACATCTTAGTCCCAAGAGGTCTGCTTATCATGTGTGTATTTGCAAGAAATTAGTTTCTACCTTCCCCAGAGACCATTGACAAGTAGAATTATTCCTGACACTAAATCTAATCTTCTAGTCACTGTCCATATCCTATTCATCCTGCCCACATCTCATTAATTTGGGCCATTCAGATAAATAACTTTTATTGATTATCTATAATAATTTAACTCTTTGATTATGATAATGTAAGAGAGAAGAGGAATAGATAATATAAACATAATGGGTAATTCAGAAACCATTTTTACTTGGCTTTGAAATTCAGTATTATTTAATTCCAAGGGTAATGGCAGAGGGAATAACCTGGGGTTAGAGATGAGAATCCAAGGGACACCCAGAGGGAAGAATCTATAGAATGTGGTGCCTGATCGCATGGGTAGTGTTTGTAGTGAGGAAAGACAGAGAAGGAGGACTGGTAAAGCAATGGGGACATTGCTTGCAGGGAAAGCTGATAGGAGGAACAATTTACAGGGACAAAAATTAAGTTTGTTTTTCTTAATATAGAACAGGTTCATGGAGTAAGTGACTGGATAATAATACAGTCATAAAATACAATATGATTAAACCAAATATATATATATATATATATATATATATATATATATATATATATATATATATTACTTACCTACTGTGTATAAAATATTCTGCCAGATCTTGGGGGAGATACAAAGTTGAGTTAAGACATGTCCCCATTATTAAGGATTTTACAGTCTATTGAGGGGTAAAATATATCAACACAGAGAGTGAAAAATTTTACACAATAATTATAGTTTTATTCAACCAAATGCTATTTGTGTTCTGAGGGTAGAGACCACACGAATCTGGAGAATCAAGGAAGGCTTCCGGGAGAAACTGACACTTGAATTGAGCATCAAAGTTTGGGGAGGAATTCAACTAGTGAAGAGAGGGAGGGTGCATCAATTCCAGTGCTTTTTTGTTTTGTTTTGTTTTTATTTATTTTTGTTTTTGTTTGTCCTTATCCTGCAGTTTTTCATACTCGCGACCACCATCTTCTAATGAATATTTTCTCCTCATTTCATAGATGAGGAAATTGAGGCCCAGGGACATTATAAGACTTGTCCAAGATCTCTCTTTCCACTGTTATTACCCTAGCACAGGATCTTATTACAGACTATCTATACTATTGAAATAGCCTACTTATAGCATTTACAGCTATCTGTCTACTCCAATATAATAAATTTTATATTCTGTTGACAGAATACACATACAAACATCTCTCTCTCTCTCTCTTTCATGTAATTTTATACATGAGTGTCCCTATGCTGCCAAGACTGTGTGATAAAATAATGGAATTTGGCAGATGCCCAGGAGCCCCACCTGATTCATTTAGTATTGTTTCAATTGGGTGAGAATAAGAAACTGACTAAGTACCTACTTAAGGATGATTGATGGAGGCCACACCTGGCTGGCCCTGAGTAACCGTGTCGGTGTACTACTGATGTCAGCATTAGACCACTCTCAACCAATCAGCTTGAAGGACCTCCCCTTTAGGGGAGGGAGAGAGGAACTAGGAAGGGAAGAGACATTCATTCTGGGGTGAGAGAGCTTCAGAGTAAACTGGAGAGGGACTGCACAGCTCACTCTCATTGAGAAACTATGGGGTTTTGTGGAAGTGAGGCCAGTTCTTTGAGCTAGCTGAGCAGCAAGAAAGTTTGGGATTTGAGTCAGTCTTTGCTAGAGCCAGGGAGCTTATTCATTTTCTCTTCCTCATTGTCCCTGGCTTTATTAACTTCACCTGGGTTGTAAATTCTGTTCCCTTTAATAAAACCTGGTTTATTTGTAGAAAAGAGGCTGTTAATCTCCTTTCTTATTAGTCTGGGAGAAACAACTAAAAAAGGCAGTTTGGAAGGGAGGAAACTTTAGACCTAGAGGTCTCTCATTTTTTCTGAACCCCAATATTACTGCAAGTTGCCCAATTAAAATTTGGCCCTTAAAACTAGAAGTACAGGGGCTTTTCACAGGCTCAATCTCAATTCTAATTAAGATAGAAGCTTTCACCTGCTCTATTTTTCTGGCCTGGGATAGTTAACCATTCCTTATGCAGCCTAGTGGCCATCCAGTTCTGGGAACTCACCACATTGGTACCAGATTTAGCAAGGTTACCCAATAGGCTTCAGCCCTACTGCAGCTCAGAGTTCCCAAACTCAAGGGATGCATCAGCCTCAGCCTTCCCAACATCAGGGACTTAGAGGCATGTCCATCATGCCCACTTCAGAATAATATTTCTTAAGCACAGACCTGACTAGTCATTTCCCTATTTCAAAATCCTCAGTGTTCCCTAATGCCTCCTGAGCAAAGTTCAGAATCTATCTGTCATTCAATGGCCTCCTTGACCTGGCACTACCCTACCTTTGCTGCTCTCTGTCACAAATACTCCCTTCCACAAACTATGTACCAAAGAAACAAGATAACCCCTTGCCCTTCCCCTCTTATTACCACTTAACAAACCACTTATTTCACATGGAATCCTTAAACCTACATGAGAAAGGAAAAGACCGACAGGCTTGTATAGGATTTTTTACTAGCCTTTCGGTGATTTCCCAAATATAATAGCAAGATCCAGTTTCACTCTCAAACCTTGTTCATGTGGCCTTGGCTGGAGATAGAAAACCCCTGGGGAAAATGCTTTGTCTCTCATGCCTGGCTGTGTAGGCAGTAGCCTTCTTGACCCCAGAGGACCATTAAAACATGTGGGAGTCCATGTTCTGAATGTCACAGAGAATAAGAGCCCCCGGAATCCTCCTCTGACAAAGGGCCATTATATAACCATCCATTATTTTATTCCTTCCTAGTTCCTTTTTTTTTTTTTTTTGCTTCATGTTCTTTTAGACTATCTCTGCAGGCCCTGAGAAGGGAAACAAGGTGAGTTATATTTTATTGGTGGATTTTTTTAATCCCTTGTCCATTCTTCTTTCCAGGTACTTTCTCCTTTAAAATGCTTTTGGTCTTTGATTCAGACCGATCATAGTTTTCATTGAAAGAATAATCATCTACTTGCAGCACAGCTGGTCACTCTGTTTCTCTGGCTGGTCAGAGAAAGTATTATTATTAGAAATTTTCTCCAGGCTCCAAGGGGGAAAGAACAGTGATTTGTTCTACTGTTCAGGGCATAAAAGAAAGGTGAGAAATTCACTTTTTTCTTTCAGCTAGTATGTCTGAGGACCTCAAGCAATCTAGTTGGGCGCAGTCACTGCCCAGGTTTATTGATTGAGATCATTTGTGATAAGGCCTCCCATGACAGACAGAGCTCTGTAGCTGCTTCTTTGTCAATTTTCAGCAGGGGGTTCATTATGAGTGATAGTGGAGCAAAATAGAAGGTTTATATATTGTGTTGTGGGGGGTGGTTTCTATATGTGGGAGGAATCTGTCCATTCTGCATATGCTTCCCACTGCTAAAATGTTATCTCAGCTCCTCTTTCAGGAGGCTATGTTTGAGTAAAGTGGGAGAGCTTCTGGTCTTTGAGACTCAGATTTGAGTCCTGGCTTTACTGCTTCTTAGTTGTGGGACCTCAAGAGAATCATTTAACATTTTTGACCCTCAGGATGCCTATCAATCGGGGAATGACTGAACAAGTTATGGTACATGAACGTAATGGAATACTATTGTGCTATAAGAAATGATGAGCAAGCAGATTTCAGAAAAAAACCTGGAAAGACTTAAGTGGATAGATTCTGAGTGAAGTGAGCAGAACCAGGAGAACATTGTACACAGTAACAGCAACACTGTGCAATGATCAACTGTGATATACTTAGCTCCTCTTAGCAATACAATGATCCAAGATAATTCTAAAGGACTCATGATGGAAAATGCTCTCCACATCCAGAAAAGAAAGAACACTTGGAATCTGAGTGTGGATTTGTTTTTTGTTGTTGTTTTTTGAGATTTTCCCCTTGTCTTCTGATCTTCTTTCACAACATGACTAATGCAGAAATGTTTAATGTGATTGCATATATATATATATATGTATATATATGTATATATGCATGTATATGTGTGTATATATGCATATATACATACATAGAGATATAGATTATATAGATAAGATATAGATATATAGAACCTATATCAGATTGCCTTCTATGTTAGGGAGGGGGGAGGGAAGGGAGGGAAGGAAAAATTTCTCAACTCAAAATCTTATAAAAACAAATGTTGAAAACTATCTTTATATGTAACTGGAAAAATAAAATACTATTAAGATTGGAAAAAAAAGAAATTAGAAAGCATTTAAAAGATGTCCCTGAGGAAAAAAAAAATTTCTGACCCTCAATTTCCACACTTATAAAATGGAAATGATAAATTTGTATTCCCTCACAACAGGATTGTCATATGGAAGGTTATCTGGTTACTATCTGGTTAATTTGAGCTGTTATTGTTTTCTGCTTTGGTCAAATAATAATTCATATCTGTGTAGCACCTATTTTTCATTAAAATTATTTTTTACTTCTATGTTTGATTTTTATATCACCTTTCTTAATATACCCTTCCCCTTCCCAATGAGTTGTCCTTTGTAATCAACATTTTAAAAAGAAAAAGTGGTTTAGCAAAACTAATAAACATACCAATCATGCTTCATAGACGATATGTGCAGAATATTATACCCGTAGTCATTTTTCTCCCCCTTCCTACCCCAAGGAGACAGGAAGTAAATTTCCTTAACTCTTATCCAGGGCAAAGCTTGGTCATTATAATGACATAGTGTTCTATTATTTAAAATCAAGAATAAAAAAACAACCCTTACATCGTTGTAGTAATCCTTATTGTCTTTTTGGTTCTGTTTCCTTCATTCTGCATCATTGTATATTACTTATCCAGTGCTTCCCTGAATTCTTCATATTTATCACTCATTATGGCATAGTAACAGTCCATTACATTTATCTGCCACCATTTATTTAGCCATTCTCTACTCAATGAGCAGTGACTTTGTTTCCACTTCTTTGCTGCCACAAAAAGTACTGCTATGACTATATTAGTGTATATACAGATTTTCTATCTGTCTTATACTCACTGGGGGACAAACCTTGCCATGAGATCTTTAGGTCTAAAGGTATGGAGTACCTTGTATTTTTTCAAAACATTCCCACGTCATTTGATTCTCAAAATAATCCCAAGAAGGAAACAATGCAAGTGTTATTATTCACCCTAATACAGAAAAACAAAAATGTTCAGGCAGTTTAAGGGACTTGCCCAAGGTTCCATGGACCAAGGTGTTCAACTGTTGGGGTTTTTTGTTTTGTTTTGTTTTGTTTTGTTTTTTGTGAGGCAATTGGGGTTAAGTGACTTGCCTAGAGTCACACAGCTAGTAAGTGTCAAGGGTCTGAGGCTGGATTTGAACTCAGGTCCTACTGAATCCAGGGCCGGTGCTCTATCCACTGCGCCACCTAGCTGCCTCCAAGGTGTTCAACTCTTAGGTACTGAGGATTCTTTCTTCTGTACCATAGTACCCCTTATGGAAAATTAGATTACTTATGCCTTAATTTATGTGGCATCTTCCCTTTAAAAGAAGTCCTCTAATATCTTTTGAGCATTAAAATCCTGTGATATGGATTCCTTGTCACACAGAGCTTTTTCCACCATTTGCAAATAGGTGCTTCTGAGATCTGTGTTACTATTATTCAATAAAGGAGGTGAAGAGAGGTTACATATGGCCTGCCTAGGGAGGCAGGGGAATTGACAAGGTGACCTTTTGGTAGTCTATCAACAACTTAAAAACTTTGGTGGGAGGGGATTGAGGTTAAGCAAATTGCCCAGGTTCACACAGCTAGTAAGTGTCTGAGGTCAGATTTGAACTCAGGTCCTCCTAACTCAGGATTAGTGTTCTAATCACTGTCATCTAGCTGCCACTGGTGATCTTTATTAATAAGCTATTCCAACCCTTTCATTCTGGAATTCCTTAGATTTGATTCCATTTGGATGGTTAAAAAAGTGTATATAATAGCTAAGCATTATGTACTGGTCACTCTCACAAGAAGCATTTTTATATGTCAAAGGATTTTGTCCACAACTAAATTGTAAGCTTCTTTTGGTCAGAAACTGTGTCTTCTATTATATTCCCTACAACATCTCCACATGGTAGTTGTTCCATAAATGCTAAATGAATGAATGAATGAACAAGAAAATTAATTGTGAATGTTGGTACTCAGCCCACCCCCATGTTTGACCTAGTCTGTATCTCCTTTTATGGAAAGCATTAAAACCATTATTGTAGTTTATTGAGGTGGCTAGTCTCCAAAGATTGGTTGACTATTTGAAATTGCCAAGTTTCATTGCCAATTTCTTTAGCCATAGACTAGGGCAGAAGAACTACAAAGGTTTCTGCTTTGGCTTCTGAACCCAGAGATTTCAGAAGCTCAGAGTTGATAAGACAGGAAAGAAGCAGACCTGGAAATCAACTTTTGTGACATGTATTAATCATTACAGTACATTGTATTAATATATGCATTATATAATTTATAACATTATTTGAACAACGCTACTGGTCAGTTCTTTTCAAGATAGCTAGAGCCTTGAGGCAATCTACTGTGGTCAATTTCAGCGAGTCATTAGCTTCATACTACTGAAAGTTAAACAAAACAAAAGAAAAGGCTTGAGAGACAAAATGGAGAGCAAGGTGAGGCTTTTCCCTTCATTTCAGTAATAGTCTGAGCTAGTGTGTGAGAAGAGTACATCTACCCTTAACTTGGTGGTGTGAGGATGTGGAGGTAGAGGTCTTGAAATTGTAAACATCATAGATGTCCCAAAAGACTGGGAAATGGTCTAATAAACTGCTTTGTTGTTATTCAGCCTTCATTTTTGAAGAGGACCAATGACATCATGGGCGATGTCTTGACTTGCTCACGAATTGGATTTAAGTGAGGCAGAGTTGGGTTGGGTAGCTCTGTCAGCCTCACTCTCTCTTCCAGGTGTATATCGATGTGATGGAATACTATTGCAGAATACAAAATTCTAATTATGAAAATGGAAAGAAATATGCACAGACATATGTAGTGATGCCAAGTGAGGGAAAGTAGTCAGAATAATCTACACACCAACTGTGGCTATGGAAATAATATGAAGATGAAATTGCTGTGTAAAAATAATAATCACAACCACAAGAATAAAAAAAAACACACTGAAGAAAAAGATGAACTTAATATATTCTTTAAAAATAAATTACAAATAGTTTGCATTTTATGTCTTTATGTAGGATATCATTTAATTTTTTTATTTGAATGTTTGTTTTCAGGTTGCTAAGAATATAATAAAAATTATAAATGGAAAAAAAGTTTGGTGTTGTTTTTATCGTGTGATTCATCAAAATAAACAATTCGTCATAACGATTCCAGCAAAACTAGGAAATGCTATCTCCATTCCTCTACATGAGATTGCTCTTTTTCAGAAAGTATGCTTGTACAGGGCAGCTATTTAAGTATTGTTCATGCTCTTTTTCACTTTAGGCAGAGATACTTTTCACTATCATACTGTCCCCAACCTAAGCTTTAATTTCCTCATCTGGAAAATGGATTTTGGAAGCAATAAAAAGCTTGGTTCATGGGTCTAAACCCATCATTTTTTTTCTAGATAGAGAACCAGCCTGTTACTTAGTGTGTTTAGTGAACTGATGGGTCAGGTGACCTGCCCAAGGGTATACAGTTTGTGTGAGGGCAGGACTTCAACTCAGGTCTTCCTAATTTCAAGCTCCCTGTCTACTATGCCATCCTGCCTCTTTTGTTGTATAAAAGTGAGTTTTTCTTATTATAGTGGGGTGAAGCAAGCATTCCTTTATAGAATTCCAAATTGAGGTATTTTCTTCTTGAAGTAAATATTTAAAACAAGAATTCAAGGGAAAGATATTATGACCCATTGGGAAGAGTTTTGAGATCATGCCATAAGTTGATCAGGTGAAGGAGTTGAGAGGATGGTTAGTCTAGAGAAGACTAAGGATGGACATGAAAGCAGATATTACATATTTGAGAGGTTATAATAATAGTTAATATCTAGCATTTAAATAGCATGCCTCAGGAGTTCAGTGCTATTGTACCTATTTTATAGATGAGGAATCTGAGGTAGACAGAGATTAAATGACTTGCAATGGGTCACAAGCTAGAAAGTACCTGAAGCCAGTTTTGAACTTGGATCTTCCTTAATCCAGGTGCACTGTACTATCTACTGTGCCACCTAGACTTTATTCTTTGTCCTACATGACCAAACTGGGTAAAATAAGTTGGAGCTCACTCTCAGCACTTTACCACCATCTTTCAGTTGCCTTCTTTCTCCTCTCCCACCTTCTCCTATTACTGAGTTTTCCTGGAATCTCTTCTTTGAGAAAGGGCCAATGGGCAACTAGATGGTGCAGTGGATAAAGCACCAGCCCTGGAGTCAGGAGGACCTGAGTTCAAACCTGGCCTCAGACACTTGACACTTACTAGCTGTGTGACCCTGGGCAAGTCACTTAACCCCAATTGCCTCACCAAAAAAAAAAGAGAGAGAAAGGGCCCAGACCAGTCGTCCTTCATTTTTTGCACTTGCCATGTACTTTACCAGACCTTACCCCCCTTTTTAGCTCCCTTTTATGTGTTTTCCTATTAGAATGTAAGCTCAATGAGGTCTGAGACTATCTATTGGCTTGTATTTGTATCTCTGATGCTTAGTACAAGGCCTGGTAAATAGTATTTAATAAATGTTTATTGACTGACAAGCATTGGGTAGATGTTTCAAAGAGGCAAATTTAACCTTGGTATACAGAAAAACAAATAAGCTTCCTAATAATAGCTACTCAAAGGGAGGATGGACTGCCATGGCAGATAGTTTCCTGTAATTAGAGTTGCTTTAGCAAAGGTTGAATGATTGTAAAGTTTCTTGTGGAGTGGTTTTTGGTCCATTATAGGACACCTTCTGGGGATATTCCTCCAATCATATACTTGAACTCACAGGTTGGAATCACCCATTCTAATTGCTTCTCCCCTTAGAGGTATAACGGTAGCACTGAACGATTGGGGGTTCTATCTGCTGCTTGTGATTCCCCACAATTGTGTTTTCCATTGATAATAAGTTTGACAATTAGGTTTTAGCATTTATTTTTTCCAAATATATTTTTATTTATTTGATTAAATATTTCCCAATTAAGTATAAAAAATTTTAACATTCATTTAGAAATTTAGTTCTAAAATATTTTCCCTCCTGCCCCTTCTGTCTCCTTGACAAGGCAAGCAATTTGACATCAGTTATATATTTATGCTTCAATCTACATTTAGAATTCATCAGTTCTCTCTTTGGAGGTGAATAGCATTTTTCATCATGGGTCCTTCAGAACTGTCGTGGATCAGAGTAGCTAAGTCTTTCACAATTGATCATCCTTAAAATATTGCTGCCACTGTGTACAATATTCTCCTGGTTCTGCTCACTTCACTTTAGCAAAGGTATTTATTAAGATGATATATTAAGAACAGCTGGTTAAAAATTTTACTCTCCCATCTCCTCACCAAACCTGGTGTTCATTCTACCCCTTACAAAAACAAAGTCCCCAGAGAGAAAAGGATTAAATATTTTTAGCTTCTTTTAAAAATTAGATTTTTTTCAATTATAAATATTTTTACCTGCTTCCCACCTCACCTCTACCATTAAGGAAAGGGAAAGAAAAACAAAACCCATTAAACAAATAAACAGAGTTAAGCAAAATAATTTCCACATTGCCTGTGTCTAAAAATGTATTTGTCATTTGCACACTGAGTGCATCACCTTTCTGTCAGGAAGGAGGTAGCACGCTTCATCATTGGTTCTCTGGAGTCATGATTAGGCATGGCATTGGTTAGACTTCTTAAACCTTTCAAAGTTGTTTATCTTTACAATGTTGTTATATTGTATAAATTCTTCTCCTGGTTCTGCACACTTCAATCTTTATCAGTTCACTTCCATCTTTCCAGGTTTCTGTCAAACATCCCTTTCATCATTTCTTATTTATCATAATTTTAGCCATTTCCCAGTTTTTCCAGTGCCCCCCTTTCTCTGTTCTTTGACATTAGAAAATGAGTTGTTATAAATGTTTTTATATAGCTATTGTAACCGTTGCCTCAAGACTAGTAGATCTCACACATTAAAAAGCCAGGGTTTGGTGAGCAGGAGTAGGCCATTTTAGTATTTTGCTTCCTCCAAAGGCAAAGCAGAAGACAGAAATGTCTCTGCAGCTATCCCTGTGAGACTTCATGGAAGAATAGCGGGAACTCAGCATAACAGTACTGAGTACAGAAGAAGGGACATACTGGGCCTTGGTGAATTCTTGTTTTGCAGCACTACAATTGACAAGGATATGTTTTTAAAAACGAAAATAGTTCATTCAGTAGCATAGCTGTGTTGCGTTCAGGGGAACTGGATTTCCCAAGACAGAAAGAAAATGATCTCATGTTAGCTGAGCAAATGAGAAGACAAAATTTAAATAGAAAATCATCTGAGCCTTCTTCACAATCTTATACATGAATGACTGCACAAGGCTATTTCACATGGCATTGAGAGAGACTGTAACATGAACTTATAGGATATAACAACCCCCTTCTTCCATTGGTGACTTTTTCCCAGGGTTCCACTTTGTAGAGGGGCTCAGGCTGGCTACCTTTCATTCCCCTTCCAGCTCTGCCTCTAAACTTCTCAATTTCAAAACCATATCTCAGTGCTATCTCATCCTGGAATTTCCCTCAGCACCTGAGGCCTCTTTACCTTGGACTATCCAACCACACAAACTGCCCTCTCACTGCGATATATTCCTCCACCAGGCTAGCCCCCTTATTATATTGGTACATTCCTTGTGGGGTCTCGATTGTGTGAAGGGGCCCAGGTTGGCCTGCCTATATTCCTCATCAGGCTCTGATTCTGACTTCTAGACTTCAAAACCATCTTGCCTCCATCCAAACCCATTCGTTTTAGTTGTGTGTGTGTGTGTGTGTGTGTGTGTGTGTTTTAATGTAGTGTCGACCTAAGCCAGGATATAAGTTTCTTGAGGTCGAAGATTATCTTTCTTTGTTCTTGTATTTGCATCCTTGGCACTTAGCACAGTGACTGGCACATAGTGTTTGAAAAATTCTTCCTTCCTTCCTTCCTTCCTTCCTTCCTTCCTTCCTTCCTTCCTTCCTTCCTTCCTTCCTTCCTTCCTTCCTTCCTTCCTTCCTTCCTTCCTTCCTTCCTTCCTTCCTTCCTTCCTTCCTTCCCTCCCTCCCTCCATCCCTCTCTCTCTCCTTCCTCCTTCCTTCCTCTCTTTTTCTTCTTATTTTTCCCTTCCCTGCTGAAAGGATAAGGAATATTTTCATCGATACTATCCCAGAAAATGTCTAAGGTTATTGTAAAGACAGCTCTGGATCATAAAAATCAATCAAGCAAACCCAGATGCTAATTTTATTATATTAGAGAGGCAGAATAGCAGAGTGGAAAGTTCTAGATTTGAAGGCAGAATATTTATGTTCAGATCTTAGATCTTTTACTTAAGGTCTCCATTTAGCTAGCATTTATTTAGTGCTTTAATGTTTGCAAAACACTTTACAAATATTATCTCATTTTATCTTCATAGCAACTGTGAGCAGTATTTTGGGCAAATCACTTAAGCTTTTTGGCCCTCAGGTTTTTCCCCTGGAAAATGAGGGGGCTCAACTACATGACCTCTGAGGTTCATTACAATGCTAAATTTATTATTGTATCAAGTTCTTTGTAGAGTTTCTCTACTTCATCATCTTCTGCAAAAGAGGTTGGGACATAAACAACAAATATTTTTACAGTGGCCTTTTTGCTTGTGTTCATCATAAGTACTACAAGATGAGATGACCAAATGTTCCATGAAATTATGTTTTCATATTGTGTTTGGACTTGATGAAACTAACTCTCTCAATGTCTTCATTTGTTTTTCCCAGAAGAACCAGTGAACCATCGTACTTTTTAGATAATAGTAATCCCAAAAGCTCTTGCTTCACAAACCATGTGAGGTTTGTTGATGATCATGATAATATCCAAGTGTAAGATAAAAGAATTCTGAAGGTATATGCAGGAAGAATGAGGAGCAAATCCATCCATTCTCTCCTGTCACAAATCCTTCACCTCCTCCTACCTTGTACCTAATTCATATCAAGGATAACTTATGTAACAGAATTCTTTTAAAGAGCCATTAAAATATTGAATCTGGTCTGAATCAGGTCCTTCATTAGGTTCAGCCAGAGGCAAGGGTCTCCTGATGGGGACCATGCATTCCTCTCTAAAGTAAAATAGGCGCAAATAACTTAACTTTTCTCTTTCCTCATCCTTAAAATGGGGAGATTGGATAGATTATCACTAAGGATGTTTTCAGCTCGAAATCCTATGATCCCAGAAGTATATTTATTACCTTCATTTTACACATGAGGAATTTGACTTTTAGTGATGTCAAGTGACTTATTTGTCCATGGTCACATGGTTAAATAAATGGCAAAGTTTGAACTAACCACCATGTCTTCTGGCTCTACATGTTAGAAGAGCTACAGTATTTTCCTTTTTCATCATTAGGTTATCCTCCCTACCAATCTCAGACCAATTCTAGGAACACAGTCGATATAGCAATGCATTAAGAATATATCATTTTGTCAGAGAGAGGATACCCTTCACCAGTGCAGAGAACTACTTCAGCTTTGAGAATAGACAATATATAAAGCACTTTGCAAACCTTAAAACACTGTATAAGTGTTAGCTATTGATATTAAAACTAAAAGAGATCAAACAAATTACATCACCTCATCACTACTGACCTGAAGTGGTAGGATTTGAACCCAGCTGATAAAATACTTCTAAACCTGAGATAATAATTGCAAAGTGCTTTGCAAACCTTAAACATACTAAACCTAAAATACCATTGCAACCCTAAAAAATCCCATTTTAATAATAATGATGATGATCATAATGACAAATTCATTGCTCTATGATGCAGTGTTACTTCTTAGGGAACATTTCATGTATTCAATATTGTTGGTTAAATAATTAACAGATTTCTTAGGAATTTCTTGTGAAAAGGAAATTCTTCTTTCTTGAATTGCTCAAATCTCTGAGAACCAGTTCTTGGATATATATAACTTATGAGGTATCTATAACATATATAACATAACTTGTGATGCTGCCCTTTTGCCACCAATAATGTGACATTATTCTGAAGTCTCCTGATGTTAGTGAAGATGAGAACACACACTAGGGCCCTACACTGCATGCATGGACACCTGACTCCACTGTAGGAGTCTGTCTTTGGAAGACTGGCAAGCTACCACATCAAAGTTTCTAGTCCTTTCATTTTTTATAGCAAAAGTTATTTTTAAAATGAAAAATATCCATAGGACAGCACCTCTTTTCTCTCTTGTCCTTTACGTGATCTGTTTCTTCAAGACAAAATGCGATCTTCCCCTGCATAGAACACTATTTTCTCCCACATTTTTTTTATTTTTTTAAACTCAAGCACTTCAATCACAGCCCCCTTTATTTTTCTCCTTCATGAATGCCTGCTCAGTCAGGCGGTGCACGCGCCATTGCAAATTGCTCATAACCAAAGAATCAGAGCTCTTGCCGTAGCCTATTTTCTTTTATCATGTCTTTGGTGCTTCAGAAAGGCTGGCATTGACTACATGAGAGGTAAATTCCTCTTTTCTTCTCAGCTTTGGGATAAAGAATTCTTTGCCTAAAGCATGCTCTGAGAAAGGCTTCTTTGTGACTACAAGCCAGAAAGAAAGAGCTGGAAATGGAACAGCTGACCCATAGGAGACTGTTCTGGACAGAGGACAGGAATCTTGTGGGGAGCATCCCAGACTTACTGATGGCATAGCAAACTGTAATCCTCCTGGCTCGTGGAAGGATACAGGGCAGTGGCTTCCAGTGGAAATTAATCTAAGGGGTTGTATGTACCCAGAATGCTAAACTCATTGGCTATTATTCTGATCTAGAAGCTGAGGAATCATCTTTAATTTCTTTCCAAATATGTCACTAAACTCCCAGAGACTTTACTAGGGTAGGGTAACCAAGGCTTTAGCCAGGGTATTGATATATGTGATTGGAGTCGGGTGTGTGCTTTCTTCTAATTCTTAACCCTGACAGCCCTATACTTCATACACTTTTTTTTTTTTTTTGCGGGGCAATGGGGGTTAAGTGACTTGCCCAGGGTCACACAGCTAGTAAATGTCAAGTGTCTGAGGCCGGATTTGAACTCAGGTCCTCTTGAATCCAGGACCAGTGCTTTATCCACTGTGCCACCTAGCTGCTCCTCATACACTTCTACTAGCCCAGAACTACATGCCATAACTTGCCCTTTTCCCTTTCCTGCCCCTAGGCAGCTACCCCCAGGTCCTGTCACTATGACATCTTTCTCCTGGGGCCTAACTTCTCCTATATTCCCTCCTTGTGTACTCACCCTCATTCCTCTAGTTCCTGGGGAGTGGAGTGGGAAGTGTCAGGATTTGGTTATTAGCCATGTCCTAGAGGCTGTACTGTTTGAATGATTTTCTCACTGTACTTAATCAGGAAAGTATAATCCTAGATAACCATACTATACCTTTCACAGGGGACCGCTATGATACTTCTCTCCCTGTCTCTCTGTCTTTCTGTTTTTCTGTGCCTCCATCTATCTCCGTCTCTCAATCCTCTCTCTCTCTCTCTCTCTCTCTCTCTCTCTCTCTCTCTCTCTCTCTCTCTCTCTCTCCTCCTCCTCCTCCTCCTCCTCTTCCTCCTTTCATAGAGAAGAAGCTCAGAGTATCTGACACTCTATTCCATCAAAGAGCAGTGTCTCAGGATATATTAAGTGCTTTTACTTCTTCTCTCAGATGAATTAACTCCAGGTACCAGAATACCTAGGCATAGTTCAGCCAAGTTTTGTCATTGTTTTCTTCAAAATGCATCCTTTATTGACCCTTTTATCTGTATTCCTATGGCTGCCACTCTTGTCCAGGGCATCATTGTTTCAAACCTGGATTACTGAAACAGTTTGTTGTGTTGTCTTCCCAACTCCAGCTTCTTGTCCCTCAAAGCACATGTTTACAGACTGAACACATTAAACACAGCTTTATCATACCTATTACTTTCTTCAGAATATGAAAGAGCTACCTATATCCTATCATGTCAAATCCAAACTCTTCTGTCTAGGTTTTAAAGCTCCACCCTACTTGTCTGTCTTTATTTTCCATTATTCAGTCTCCCTGCCCCCAAGTCTGACAGGTCTTCTTACTGTCCCCAAACATACACGTTATAACCTTGTATCTTTGCTTATGATGTGCCCTTACCCAAAATGTCCTTTCATTTCCACTCTTTCTCAGTTTTTCAAGCTTCAGAATAAATCTCACCTACTGCATACAGCCTCCCCAGTGACTCTAGCCTATACAGATCCCTCTCTTCTCTGAATCCTCATTGTACTTCCTGACCCTATAACCCTTACAATGACCTCACTATTTTCTGAATATAAATTCTATCCTCTTAGCCATACCATACTCTCTTTGAAGGCAAGGACTATATCTTTTGTTTCTTTGAGTTCCCATTGGTATATATCATCTCACTAAGTGAATTACAATCACCTAATAAATAATCTTTGCTGATTAAGATTGCAGTGTCACTTCACTTATGGACGCCTGTGCTCCTTCTGCCATCTAACATCTAGTGATTCAGAGGTTTCTGTGTGGCTTAGGGTGATCCAGCTTGGGCTGTATCTTCCTTTTTTCTTCTTTCTATTCTGTTCTTTCCCTTACACTGACTCAGTGCCCCTACATCAAACCTTCCTGGACCTCATTCTCATCACCTGACAAATACTTGTTTTTATCTGGGCACTGTGATTTTAGAAAAGATGTAGGCAAGTTTAAACATGTCCAGAAGATAATTGTGAGAAGACTAGAGAAAGATGTAATAATAACTGACATTTATTTAGCAATTTAAGATTTGCAAAGTGATATATGTAGACACACATATAACACACATATATGTATATTATATACACATATACATTCTATTATATGCATATATACACACACATACATGGGGGCAACTAGGTGGCAGTGGGTAAAGTGCCAATCTTACAGTCAGCAAGACTCATATTCCTGAATTCAAATTGTCCTCAGACACCTAATTAACCCTTTTTTGCCTCAGTTTCCTGAGATAATAATTACAAAGTACTTTGCAATTATAAAAAATAAGATGGAAAAGGAAGTGGCAAACCACTCAAGTATCTTTGCCAAGACAATCCCAAATTGGGTCATGAGTCAGAAACAACTGAACAACAAATATATATATATATATATATATATATATATAAACCATTGCCTTTGACCTTGAAACAATCTGGCAAGTTGGTGCTACCCCCTTTTTATGGAGGGTGAAACTGAGAGAGGTTCAGTGATTTGTTCACAGTCACATAGCTAGTAGGGTATAGAAGTAAGATTTCAATTATAGATGTTTCTGCACCCTGGATCTAATGTCCTACCTCTCCTTCTCTGGAGGCTACAAGGATCTATTGAAGGGCTTTCAAATGCTTAACATGGAGAAGAGATTTAGAGGGGACATAATAGCTGTCTTCAAGCACTTGGAAGGCTGCCATATTGGGGAGGATCAGCTTGTCTTTCTTTGCTGTCCCCCCGATCTCTAGACATGATTTCAGCCTAGTATCTATAACCATCATTGAGGTGGATAATCATAGAGGAGAGGGGAGCCAATTTCCTCATTACTACTAGCAACAACTACTGATAGGCACAGGAATAACCCCAGATGTCCAGACACAAAAAGTACTGGCTAGCCCAATCCCCAAAATCATCACTGAAGAGAAGAGCATTGTGGGGATTGGAGCCCACCCTTTCCTTCATGACCAGCAGTAACTGCAACAATTTTGGTTCAGATACAGCCTGGATAATAGCTTTTGAGCTCTTTTCCAAAGCTGAAGCTCTGTGAGGGGGTCGGACTAGAACAAGAGTTTTTAGCTTTCAGTGTATTATAGACCCTTTTATGAATCTGGAGAATCCTATGGACTCCCTTCTCTGAAGAAGGTTTTGAAATTCACAAAATACGTAAGATTACAAAGGAAGACAATTATAATGAAATACAGGTGTAATTTTTTTCCTAACCAGGTTCACAAGCCCCACTCCCTGAACTGTATCAGGGGCCCCCAGGTAACAAATCCCCAGACTAAATAATCTCCAACTTCCCCTCTAGCTCTAGCCTTCCTTAAGTCAATAAATCAATGATATAGGTGTAACAGAGAGGCTGGGGAGACATATAAGGTCAAGGAAAGAGGAAAGGTGATATATATATGCTACTAAAGACTTTAGCTTGACCATCAATAGTGTTACGATTTGAGGAACAAATGTTGTAAGTGGATATAATATTTTCCCCTACACATACAGCAGAGTAGGAAGGGATGAGGCTCTTGCCTTGTAAATTAGTTCAGCATCTAATAAAAGGCACACACAATATTATAAGAAAGGCTGGCCTTGGGCAGAATGATAAAGTAGGGAAAGTTTGTCATCCTGCTGTTTTCTTCCACCTTTCTCTACCTCAGTGATGATTCTTTCCTTTGTCTGAGCAGAATAATAGAATTATAGACTGTTAGAGATGGAAGGGACCATGTTCCCTCTTCTCTAACTCCCACTCCCACCCCCACAACATTTACTTGCTCTCCCTTACTATTCAAGACATGAACTTGGAAAAAAAGAAATGATAAGCTAAGCTGTACATAAAGAAAACCATGAGTGGTCATTTGGATTAAATGTTTTTAGCTGAGCTCTGTACTGACAGAGACTGTAAGGAGTAGGGAGGCTGATGCAGAAGATAGATATATATGGGATGCTGCAGTGGGGAACCCTGGCAATATGATGTGGGCACAGGGTAAAAGAAGGCAGCATGAGAAGACTGAGCACATGGATGAGGGGATCACCAGGGAGGATGTGAAGGACATTTTTGCCAAAAATGGGGTAGAGAAATGTTTGTTGTTGTCATTTCAGTCATATTTGATTCTCTATGACCCCATTTTTGGGGTCTTCTTGGCAAAGATACTGGAGTGGTTCACCATTTCCTTCTTCAGCTCCTTTTACTATGAGGAAACTGAAGCAAACAGAGTAAAATGACTTGCCTAGGGTCCCACAGCTAGTAAGTGTCTGAGGCTGGATTTGAACTTAAGTTCTCCTGACTCCAGCACTCTATTTACTGCCCCACAATCAAACTGAGGAGAGGAGGGCAATATATTATATGAATATCACAAATATATATTTCTGAATTATCTTCCATATTTAGCTTGATTCTTATCTTTTGCAAGAAGCTTTTCCCAGTCCTCCCTCCCCCTACCAGTAACTAGTTGCTTCCTCTCTGAAGTTACTTTGCATCCACTTTTGGTGTATCTTGTATATGTAAACTTGCCTCTTCTATTAAAATATAAGCTCCCAGGGGCAGCTAGGTGGCGCAGTGGATAAAGCACCGGCCCTGGATTCAAGAGTACCTGAGTTCAAATCCGGCCTCAGACACTTGACGCTTACTAGCTGTGTGACCCTGGGCAAGTCACTTAATCCCCATTGCCCCGCAAAAAAAAAAAAATTATATATATATATATATATATATATATATATATATATATATATATATGCTCCCTAACTGCCTTAGAGAACAACTTCTTTCTGTCACTCTCAGTCCCTGTGTCATCTCCTATAAGAAGCCTTTCTTGTTCTCCAAGGCTGTTAAGTTTTTTCATTTCTCAAAGAATTGTCTGTATATTTATCCTGTTCCTACTTAGGTTTGTTTACATGTTATATCCCTGCAGAAGAATATAAGTACCTTGAGGGTAAGGACTGTTTTTGTTTTTCATTTTGTTCTTGTGTCCCCATTGCCAAGCTCAATGCCTTTCACATAGTATGCAGCTAATAAATATGTATTAGATTTATTGAAAGGGAAGAAGTATGAAAGGGAACAAAGCCCCAGTATAGATGATGCTCTTGCCTTGGCTAAATGAAAAACATTTTTCTACAGGAGAAGCCTTTGTCCTTGTATGCAAAAATAGTCTCTCTCTTCCCTTTCCATCAGGGGAAAGTACACATTTTCAACTCCTTGTCCCCTCTCCATTCAAATTCATTCAATTCAACAATTACCAACAGTTTACTCTGTGCTTCCCTAAACTTTGGTCTAAGTGCTTTAGTGGGAGGTGAAAACAGAAGAAGAAAGAATCTTTGCCCTAAAAAGTTCATGCATTCATTCAACATTTGAGATACAAGGGACCTCAGAACCTCATTTTATAGAGGAGAAAATTGCCAGGAAGAGGTTTCCTAAAGTCACACAGCTATATAATGGCTGAGCTAGGACATGAGTTAGTCTAAAATCAGTTCTAAATCTTTGATCCTCTAATCTTCTCTATCTATACTTAGGCTGCTTACTGTGCCTGGGATGCCTTTCTTTTCCCTCTTATGTTGAATTCCTGCTGGGCTTTGTTGTTCAGTTGTGTCTGACTCTTCATGATGCTATTTTCTTGGTAAAGATACTGGAGTGGTTTGCCATTTCCTTTTCCAGCTCATTTTACAGATGAGGAAACTGAGGCAAATAGGGTGAAATGACTTTCCCAGGGTCATACAGCTAGTAAATGTCAGATGCCACATTTGAACTCAGGAAGATGAGTCTTCCCAACTCTAGGCCCACCCTCTATCCATTGCATCATATAGCCGCCCATGTTGAATTTCTATCCGTTCTTTTACATAGAGCTCATATGACACCTATTCCATGAAGTCTTCCATGGTCTTCCCAGCTGGAAATGACCTTTCCCCACTTTAGATTTGACATAAAGTTTGGTTTGCAGCTCTTCGATTTACTTGCAATGCATGATTGTTTATTCTGCTTTTTTTGGATCATGTATCTCATCACCCTTGTTTATTTATTTATTTATCATGTATCATATCATCTTTGTGGTAGAAAGGAATGAATCAAGTTCCCCCATCATGTAGTCTAGACTTGTCCTTTTCCTCAAAATCCATTGAAGCTTTCCTCAAGACTAAGGGGAATAAAGGCTCAGTCACCTGAGCACAAAATATCCAGGGCATGAGAGCTCCAGATGCTCTATCAGGCTTTACCAGAGAACCACCATGGGCACCATAGATATAGGGAAACTGCAGTTTAATTGAACTAAGGATGTGTTCTCCCAGAAAAGCCTGCTGTTCTCAATGTCTTTACTCTAATATGGTTAAGTAAATTTCCTTTTGTTAACTATCAGATGTCTATGAGTGTCTCATTTCTTTGTAATCCTGCAGCTGAGGTGAGAGACCCTCCTGAAGCAATTATTAGCTAAAACTTTAGTACTGGGAGAAAACCTTTGGGGAATAGGACAGGAGAGGGCCTTGGGGGTGGGATATATCCCCAAATGGGGATAAGAAAGCAAAATTGGAAAGAAAAAGGCAATAAAATTGGAAAATAGAGGTCGCTCAAGATTAATATCTTTAATTGTACCTGAGGCATGTACTAGCCTGGGTAAATGCATGACCTTTTTAAGACTTCATCTTCTAGACACTTGATGGAGTAGCAATCTTTATCCAGCAGGCAAGTCAATAAACATTGATTAAGCATGTAGTATGTGCCAGGAACTATGTAAAGCATTGGGGATGCAAAGAAAGGCAAAGGCAAAAAACCCAACAATAGCAACAACAACAACAAAAATTACTTGCTCTCAGGGAGCATGTTGTTGTTCATCCATGGTTTTCAAAAAGGACCAATAACATTATAATGTTGGGGTTCAATAATGGATGATGGGTGATGTTTCAGCTTGTGTGTAAATTGCAATTTTGAAGCAAATTGCACAAAGCCATCAGCCTTACTTTCTCTTCCAGAGTCATCAAAGTCCAGTGGCAAGACAAAAGTCAAGATGAACAGTAATGGCTCAGGATCAAGAGGATGATCTTAATGTCTGACCAAGCTTTTAAGAGCTCCACAGCACCTGTTTCAGCTGTTTTAATGACTGTTAGAACAAGTTGTTCATACCTGTCCTTTCTGTTTGGGGAAGTCTTCACATGATTGGGAGAGACATCCTCATAACTCACTGACAGGTTTGAGACCTGCAGATTACCCCCAACCATCTGGCAAGACAGTTTACCAGAATGTGGCCACTGTGTGTGCTACAGCTTCTTGGTGCCACAGGTGAGAGGTGAGTACCAGGGAGACACCATAGGTGGATGAACAGCCCTGAAAAGGGCTTAGTAAGCCCTCATACCAGAGGTGCTGATCTTCCCTGAATACCCCATACACTCCGGGAATGAACTACTTATCAAAACAGCTCATTCTGCTTTGGAATAGCTTTAAACTTTAGGAAATATTTCTTATATCAAGCCAAAATCTGAATCATTTTAACATACTCATATTTTGCCATTAGGAATCTAGTGGTAAATAATCAGATATATAACAAGATATATGCTGAGCAAATGGGAGGTGATTCTATATAGGAGAAGCCATTAGCTACAATGGGGAACTAGGAATGACCTCCTACTGAAGATGGGGTTTGAGATGAGTCTTGGAGAAAGGCAAAGAAACAAAAAAATCTATATATACACATGTATGTATGTATGTATGTATATATACACACATACCTGTATTGCATACAATTGTGTTTATGTACAAACATACATATATACATACATACATGGGGCTATACTCAATGGCTAAAATATTTCTATATATGTATGTATGTATCTATGTATCTATCTACATGGAAAATATTTTAGCCACTAAGAATAGCCAGTAGAAGGACACAGAATAGAGAAATACGAATCATAAAGTGCATAGAGGGAAATAAGCTGGAAAAAATAGGAATGGGCCTTGATTATAAAGAACTTTAAATATCAGAGGACTTGGCATTTGATTTTGGAGAAAATCACTGTTTTTCATTGAGCAAGGGGTTGTGACACAGTCATCCCCTTCTTACCTATACTTTAGAAAAGTTCTCCCAGGTTTTTGTTTGTTTGTTTGTTTGTTTTTGCTTCTAGCAACAAACCAAGTTCCTAGCTAGTTTGACAGGTGGTTTGGGTTGAAGACATACAAAATTCCTGTTTCCATTCCACATACATAAAACATCATCCCTTTCTCTCCAGAGGCACACTCAATCTTCCACCAGGATACAGGACCAGCCTGACATAAAAATTCCAATGCTCTTTTTCCTGCTTCCTGGTGGAGGGGGGGGGGAGAGAAGAGGGGATGAGAAAGGGTTGATGAAGTAGGAGCAGGATAGAGATTGGAGGTCTGGGATGGATATCCTGACACTTACAGGAGTGCCCTTGAATGAAGGAGAGCAATCCAGGAGCCCAGAGGAAATAAATGTTATCATAACAAAGTTATTCATACCGTTTTTTACTTTGCTATTTGCTGCATGCATTATGAGGCTTAAATAATTCAGTGCATATGTCCTAAATATTGGTCTGGTGAATGGTAATGGCTCCATCACCTACAAAATAAGACTATTTAACTGCTCCTCTTGGCAGGCAGAACAGTAGCTTAAACATTTTGATATGATGAACAAGGCATTTTGGAAATGAAAACACCAGCACAAGTGATACTTTCCCTGTTGGTTTGCAGGATCAAAAGGAAAGAACAGACTCATTCTCTCCTGCCCAAGACACAGACAAAATGACCTTCTCCTGGTGTATTTACTGTCTTATTTGACAGAAGTAATTTCAGTGATGGGGTGCTAGTAGTTGTACAAAGCTGACTCTAAGCCAAAAGCACTGTTTGGTCCTATAGTTCAAGTTTTGAGAATAGCTTCCCTGCAGCCCTTGCTCCCAAAACACATAGTGTTTGAGGGACGTTAAAAAGACAATACATTATCTCCCTGACCAGGGAGTCCAGCCAGTGTGTTTTTGTTGTATGCTCAGGCTGAACCAAGCTTGTGGGGAAAGTGAGAAGTCACAGACTACTCTGTCAAGGAGCTTAGGGCTATTGGGGGCAGCTAGGTGGTACAGTGAATAGAGAGCCTCAAGTTGAGAAGACCTGAGTTCAGATCTGACCACAGAAACTTGTATAACCTGGAGCAAGTCAATTAGCCTTTGTTTCTCTCAGTTTCTTCAACTGTAAAATGAGAATAACAACAATAATGCCTAACTCTGGTAGTTTTTATGAAGGCACATGGTTCCTGGTATTTTCTCTGAGAGAGAAAAGATTATATTTGGATTCTTCTCACAGCCCTAAAGACAGAGAGTGAGTCTGGTTTCAGGCCAACAGCTTTATGCACACCCCCCCTCCCCGCTCCGCCCCCAACCTCCCAGCACGGGGCCGCTCAGCTCAAGAGGCTTCAAGCTGAGTCTCTTGGGCCTTAGGCCTGATAAGGGCCTGAAGAAGGGCCTGGGTTTTGTGAGAGTTGGGCTGGGCTGGGAGTTCACCTTGAGGCGCCCAAGGTGATCCCCACGTGACTCAGAGCTCAAGGCCTGATTCGAGTTTTGTTTTGAAAAGTTATGTTTACACAAGCACTGTTTAGTTGGGGAATGGGGACATTTTTACCCCAGCATAGGGTTGGGGCCTAAGGCTGCAATCTGATTGGTTGGTGGGAAAACAGAGCAATCTGATTGGTCAAACCCCAAGACAGGTTTTCTTTCTTGAAGAGGTATGTATGTTAACACAGTATTGTTCTGAAGGGGGAGGTGGGGCCAACACTCTTGCCCAGAATAGGTTAAGGCCTGGTATTGTAGTTTGTAAAATCTGATTGGTTAACTGGTATCACCTGATGGGTTCTTAAACTCTTACTATTATTCTGTATAAATAGCAACTGTAATAACTGAAATGTAAATGAGGGGTATCAAAAGGCCTTAATGTGATTGGTCAGAGGGGACCCCTTGAGGGGTATAAATAGAGGTGAGGGACCTCACTTCAGTGCAGTCTCTGGCACATTCAAAAGAGTGCCCATCTTCATGAAGATGAATAAAGCCTTCACTCACCAACTGCTACCAGCTTGGGATTTTTAAACAGTGACCTGCTGGCAACACTAGAGCTGCTAACACTAGAGCTGAGCAACACGAAGAACGAAGAAGGGTTAGCTGTGTTTCTAACATCTGGCTGTCCCTCGTCCCCTCCCCCCCACCCTCCACCCCGTTCTTGGAATATTCTCTCTCCTCTGATCAAACTACCACTCTCCCTGGTTTCTTCTTTCTTTCTTTCTTATTTTCTTTCTTTTATTTTTCAGGGCAATGAGGGTTAAGTGACTTGCCCAGGGTCACACAGCTAGTAAGTGTCAAGTGTCTGAGTTTGGATTTGAACTATGGTACTCCTGAATCCAGGGCCAGTGCTTTATCCACGGTGCCACCTAGCTGTCCCCTCTTGTTTCCTTTAAGTTGCAAATAAAGCCCCACCTTTTACAGGAAGCCTTCCCCAACCTTTTTTTCTTGGGGGGGGGGGCAATGAGGGTTAAGTGACTTGCCCAAGGTCACACAGCTCTTAAGTGTCAAGTGTCTGAGGCTGGATTTGAACTCAGGTCCTCCTGAATCCAAGGGCAGTGCTTTATCCACTGCGCACCTTTCTTAATTCCAGTGCCTTCCTTCTTTTAAGGATTTCCTATTTGCCATGTTTATAGCATGCTTTGTATATATCTGCATGTTTTCTCCCCATTCGATTGTAACCTCCTTGAAGGCAGTGACTGTTTTTTGCCTCTTTTTTATATTCCAAGTGTTTAGCATTGTGGCCGGCACAAAGTAGGCTCTATATTCATGTTTATCATCATCATCACCATCACCATCATTATTATTAGGCATATAGCACCAGCTCACTAACAATGAGGGAACAATATTTACAAGATTAGGTCGGCTAAATGCCAGAGAAGTCATAGAGGCTTGAGTGCTGTAGGGGGTTGGAGAAGTGTAGCCTGGAGTGGTCAGGAAAGGCTTTAAGGAGGAGATAGAACTGGAGTGGGGCTTTAAGTGATAGGTAGGATTTAGATAAGTGGGAGAAAAAAAGATGGTATTCCAGGTAGGGGGCAATCTGAAAAGGCTCCAAAACACCATTGAAAGTAAGGAAAAACAGCTTTAAAATGCAACTTGATTATGGCTATGCTGATAACTTAATTACTGAAGTCAGAGCTGTAATGGGATGGGGGGGGTATGTAGCAGGCTAGCAGAGGGGACCAGTCAGAGGGAGGTTGGATGCACTACAGACCAGACACATGGTGAGCCAGAGCAACCTCATCCCCAGACTCCAGCCTGTGGCTTTTAAGCATTTGGAAATGGAGGGATGTCCTGGGATTAGATAACAAATGGATTTAGATTAGGGGACTGAGGTGCATTTGGGTAAAGTGATTTACCCAATCATCAAAGACATTTCTCCTTTCTGAAGTGACTCCTGGATACAGAAAGGAGTTAAGATCCTGGGTGTGGGGCTAGGTAAAGAAATGGATTATTACAGGCAGGCTCATACCAGGAGACATCTATCCACTCAGGATATCATCCTAGGTTTTTTAAAACCTTTTCAGAAGGTTAGTTATTCAGCAGATTAAATTCCATCACCATTTACTAAGGACACAGCCAAATTTTAGTGGTTGGGAACCCTTTCAGAACGGGACAGGCACCTACCTCAACTTACCTACAAATAAGTAAATGGCCATAATGTTAGGATCTAAGGTCACTCATTTAAAATTTCCAATAAGAAACCCCTTCAAAGGAGAAAAAATACCTCTTCAACCTTAAATGAATTTAATTAGTCTTTTGACACAGCCAGACAAAGGTGCCCCTAATTATCTGAATTGCTTTTCTCAGAGTGTGCTTGGCATTTGCTTTAGAGTTTAATAGTCCCCCCTTCCCCTTCATTCTTCTGAGAAACTACATTTTTTAAAAGGCAAGGTTTTAAATATCTTGCCACCCCATTTATTATGTTTTCCTAACTCTGTCTTCAAGGTGAGCAGTCAAGATAAGCTGCTGATCTGCAGTCCCATCTAATTTTGTTTTTGCATCACTCTGTTAAGTTGTCTTGCTTCCAATAATCATTAAGATGTAAGTGACACTCCAGGGGAAATCAATTCCTTTTGACTGAATAGAAAATAACTACTACCTCCCTCGAATCATAATTGCTGCTTTGTTTATTTTGCTGTTGCTTAAACTCCCCTCTTGTTTCCACCCAAGTGAAGTGCCCTGGATTGAAGGAATCAGCCTGGGGACCTGAAGGGGGAGGCTGGTGGAGTACATTTGCCTGCTCTTCAAACCTTGTCCAAGAAAAGGAAATAATTAGAACCACTTAGGAATAAGAATTGCATTTTTTAGTAAAAGGCTAAATCTTGCCTTCCTGGAAATTATTGAAAGAAGAAAGCCATTCAAATCCCTCAAGGATTTACTCTTTTATTGTTGTTTTCCCCCATCTTAACTCTTTTTTTTTTTTTGGTGAGACAATTGGGGTTAAGTGACTTGCCCAAGGTCACACAGCTAGTTGTGTCAAGTGTCTGAGGCTGGATTTGAACTCAGGTGCTCCTGAATCCAGGGCCAGTATTCTATACACTGTGCCACCTAGCTGCCCCTCCCCATCTTAACTCTGGAGGAGATAGAGCTGTGGAAATTTGGAATCTATAAACTGGAAGACAGAGACCATGTATTAGACCCTTTCTGTATCTATCAGAGTATTCACATTTTGAGAGCAAGGTCAATAAAAGCATGAATCAATAAATTGAATTATAAGAAAACTTCACCTATTGCGATGGGTAGGCCAGGGACCAAGCTACCAAGGCAAAGTAGAGGACCCCAATAAGACACTATTGAGTACCTACTATGTGCCCACCACCACAGGGTTTTTCATGAGCATAAATACTTGGAATTATATTTTTACACTGATTCTCAAGGGCTTACAATTATGGGTGTATAGTAGGTGTTTAGTGAATTAATGGAGTCTCCTCACCTAGAATAATGCAAGTCTCCATATACGTAAGCTAGGTTAGATATGGAATAATTTAAAGACAGTGAGATAGCTGCAAATTGAATACTGTTAGTTTAAGAAGGGAATTCAGAATCATCTAACTAGCTTCCCATTGAATTAAAAAAAATCACCTCTACTATATTCCTAATAAATGTTCATCCAACTTGGACTAAAATACTTTCCTTGATGGGGAAGTTACTATTCCAGAAACTAGTCTATTCTACTTTTGGATAGTCCTAATTATTAGGAAATTCTTCTTTATATTGAACAAAAATATGGTACTCTGAAATATCCACCCATTGGTCATGGTTCTGAACCCCTATAGATGCAGAGAATAAAACTAATTTCTTCCAAGTGACAACTTTTAGATAAATAAGAACTATAATTTTCTATTTTTTAATTTTTTATTTATTTTTCTTTAGTTTTTTTAAAAAAAATTTCTTTATTTTTCTTTTTTAAATTTTTTTTTGCTTTGAATAGAATTTTATTTTCCAAAATATATGTAAGAACAAATTTTAACATCAATTTTTAAAAAACTTTGGGTCCCAACTTCTCTTCCTCCCTCCATTTCTACCTCCCACCCACAAGAACTCGAGCAATTCAAAATAAGTTATACATGAGGAGTCATGGAAAAAGTCCCATATTAGTAAGTTGTGAGAGAAAACAGTAAAAAAAAAAACAAAACAAAACCCAAACTTCGGATTAAGGGATTGTCAAAAAGGAAAAGAAAAAAAAATTAAATGTGTTTCCATCTGTTTTCAGATACTATCAGTTCTTTCTCTGCAGATGGGCTGAAATCTTCATAAGTCCTTCAGGGTTATCTTAGATCATTGCCTTGCTGAAAATAACCATATGCTTCCAAGCAGATCATCTCCGACTATTGCTGTTATTTTGTATACAGTACATTTCACTCTGCTTCAGTTCATGTTGGTCATTCCAGGTTTTTATGATAGTATCCTGTTCATCATAACATGTACATAGTACCTTAAGCTTGACAGATAATTTTCTTCATATTAGCCCGGCAAATTAGGTACCATACGCTTTGCCATTATAATCAATCATCATAACTCTTTCCCTCCATCCCACTCCCTTCCCATGACATTTACTCTATCTTCTTTTTACCTATCCCTCCTCAAAGGTGTAATACTTCTGACTATCCTCTCCCCTGCTCTGCACTCCCTTTTTTCACCCTTCCCTTCCTTATCCTCCTCCCCTCCTGCTTTCCTGCAGGGTTAAATAGATTACTCCTCCTAACTGGGTATGGATGCTATTCCCTCCATGAGCTCACTCTGATGAGATCAAGGTCCCTGAGCTAATTCTGTGTTCTAAATTTTTCTTCTTCCCTCCCTCCTCAACCCTCCCTAGGAGATCAAGCAATTCTGTATGTCATACTTGTGCAGTAATGCAAAACATCTTCATCTTCCTTGAAAGTGTTTTGCTTTTTACTGCTCTCTCCCCAAATCTGCTTTTCCCTCCTTCCCTCCTTCCCCCCTCCCCTTATCTCCCTCCCTCAGGGCAAAAATATATTACTATACCTACTTGAGTATGTATGTTAGTCTTTCTTTGAGCCAATTCTGATGATATTAAGGTTCACTCACTCCCTAACTTCTTCCTCCTCTTCTCCTCCCCTCCATAAGCTTTTTTCTTGTTTCCTTCATTTGAACTACCTTTCCCCAGACCATCTCTCCCCTTCCCCCTCCCCCAGTCTATTCCTCCTATACCTCAAACCTATTTTAATGATGTCATCATGAGTTAGTTAGGTGGCACAGTAGACAACGCACCAGTCCTGGACCCAGGAGGCCCCAAGCCCAAATCTGGCCCCAGACATAACACACCGCACCCTGTCTGCTCCACAAAGAACAAAACATAAATGCTTTACAGATATCATCCCTTCATATTCATTTCAGACCTGTGTCTTCTCTGAATTCCTTACTGAGATAGTTTTTATGAGTTTGAAGTATTATCTTCCCATGTAGGAATGTAAACACTTTGATCTTTTAATATCCCTCATGAAGTCATTCTCCTGTTTAACTTTTACCTTCTCCAGGGTCTTGTATTTGAAAGTCAAGTTTTCTATTCAGTTCAGGTCTTTTCATCACAAATGCCTGAAGGACCTCTTTCTCATTGAAATCCCATTTTTTCCTCTAAAAGTTTACACAGTTTTGCTGGGTACATGATTCTTGGCTGTAGTTCCAGTTCCTTTGCCCTCTGGAATATCATATGCCATTCCCTCTAGTCCTTTAATGTAGAAGCTGCTAGATCTTGTTTTAGCCTTATTGGAGCTCCACAGTATTTGAATTCCCTTTTTCAAGATGCTTGCGATATATTCTCCTTGACCTGGGAGTTCTGGAATTTGGCTATAATATTCCTGGAGGTTTTCCTATTGGGGTCTCTTTCAGGAGGTGATCAATGGATTTTTTCAATTTCTATTTTAGCTTCTGCTTCTAGAATATCAGGGCAATTTTCCCTCACAATGTCTTGGAGGATGGTGTCTCAGCTTTTGTTTTGGTCATGATTTTCAGGTAGTCCAATGATTTTCAAATTATCTCTCCTAGATTTATTTTCCAGCTCAGCTGTTTTCCCAAGGAGATATTTCATATTGCCCTCTATTTTTTCATTCATTTGGATTTGCTTTACTGTGTCTTGGTTTCTCATAAGGTCACTAGCTTCCATTTGTTCAATCCTAATTCTTAGGCAGTTGTTTTCATCAAACAGTTTTTTAATCTCCTTTTCCATTTGGCTTTTCACAGTGTTGACTTTTTTCTCATGACTCTCCTGCATCGCTCTCATTTCTCTTTCCATTCTTTCCACCCTTTCTCTGCGTCTTCTTTCTATTTCTCCTACTTTCTCTTCAAAGTCCCATTTGAGACCATGGCCTGAGACCAGTTCATATTTTTCTTGGAAGCTTTGGCTGTTGGAGTTTTGACCCTGTTATTTTCTTCTTCTGAGGTTGTATTGTGGTCTACCTTACCCCCAAAGAAGTTTTCAATGGTTTTCTGCTTCTCTGCCTACTCATCCTGACTTACTATTTCTTGGCTCTTAACTCCTCCTTAACGTGTGGCGCTGCTTCCAGGACACACTGTTCGAGCTACAGCATGGCCCGGGGAATCAATTTTCTATTTTTTTAAACAACATTATTATTTAAAGTTTTGAATTCCAAATTCTATGTCTCCTTCCCTCCCTTCCCTTCCTTATCTCTCTGAGATGGCAAGCAATTAGATATAGTTTATACATGTAAAATTATGTAAAACATTTCCATATTAATATTTTTATACAAGAAGACTCAACTAAAAAAAAAAGAAAAGAAAGTGAAAAATAGCATATGTGAACCTGTATTGAATCAATATCAGTTCTTTGTCTGGAGGCAGATAGTATGCTATCATTAGCACTTTGGGGGTTTTCTTGGATCATTGTATGCTGAGAATAGCTAAGTCATCCACAATATTTCATCAAACAATTGTGCACAATGCATTAATTAATATGTCATTCCAGGTTTTTCTGAAATCATCCCACTTGTCATTTCTTATCATACAATAATATTCAATTACAATCACATAACACAGCTTATCTCACCATTCCCCAACTGATGGACATTTCTTCTATTTCCAACTCCTAACTGCCATAAAAAGAGCTACTATAAATGTTTTTGTACAAATTTGTACATTTTTGTACAAATAGTTCCTTTGACAATTTATCAGTTGGGAAATGACATTTTAAAAAATTGACTCAGTTCCACATATATTTGAGAAATGAGACTTTTATCAGACATACTTGTTGCAAAAATTCTTTCCCAGTTTTCTGCTTTCCTTATAATTTTGGCTGCATTGGTTTTATTTGTGTAAAACCTTTTTAATTTTATATAATCAAAATTATCTATTTTACATTTTGATATGCTCTCTATATCTTTTTTTGTCCTAAATTCTTCTCTTATCCAAAAATCTGACACATTAACTATTCCATGCTCTTTTAATTTGCTTATGATATCACCATTTATCTGTAAATCATATACTCGTTTTCACCTTATCTTGGCATATAGTGTGAGATGTTTGTCTATAACTAGTTTCTGTCATACTGTTTTCTAGTTTTCCCAGCAGTTTTTGTAAAATAATGTTTTTGTTCCAAAAGCTTGGATCTTTGGGTTCAAACTATAATTTTCTAATCCTCATCCCCCAAAGAAAATTTCCTCTTTTCTTGGTTATGTATTGCCATGATTGATCTTCAACTATTCCATATTTAATGCATTTTCCAGACCCCTTTCACTTTTGCTTGCCTTCTTCTGGATTTACTTGCTAATAGCCCTTTTCATATATGGAATATAGAACTGCAGACCATACTCTAGATAAAGTTGGACTATTATTATGTACCTTATTCTAAATACCATATTTCAATTAATGAAGCCAAATAATGCATTATCTTTTGGGGGATAACTGTGCCATCTTGTGGTATCATATTGAGCTTGACATCAATGATAACCTCTTGTTATTTTGCATATTAACTACTTCTAAGTCAGGTCTTGCCCCTTCTGTAACTGTGTAAGTAAATTTGCTTTTATACCAATGTTTACATCTTTGTGTTAAATTTTATCTTGTTAGTTTCAGCCTATCTTTTCAGCTTGTCGAGATTGTTTTGAATCTTGCTTCCATGATCTAACGTATTAGAAATCCCTTCCAGCTTTGGGTCCTTTATAAATTTCACAAAATTAACTTCTATGTCTTCATCTAAGATTTGATAGCAAAAATTGTAATCAGTGCTGAGCCTGACTACACATTTCTAGAAATGTTCTCTAGGTTGACATCAATCAATTAATCAACTCTTTCACTAAGTTATTCAACCAGTTACAAATCTACTTAGCTATGGTATCATTTAACTCAATCTTAGCTACACAGATAAAGAATAAAAATGAGAAAATTATATGGCATTCAACTAAAACAGCTCCAATCTAGTGTATTTAAACAAGTTATTGATGCTGAATAATATGAAATGAATTGAGGAAAGGATATTATATCTAATTATGATGATTTCATACAGGAGCAAGTCAATTGCTACACTAGGACTCGACGACCCTAAAAAAATACCTTGCCAAACAGTCAGCTGACTTACTTCCCAAGTGGAGATATATAGCAGTTTAGGACACCATATATTTGGAATACAGACTAATTTGTAAAATCTTATGGAGAATAATTATAGAAGATTATAAGGAATGATATCTCATAAAAGAAGCATTGGAAGGGTAAAAGGCAGTATAAAGGAAACTTGGTAACAAACTCAACAAAATAATAATTCTGAGAGCATTTAAAGAAGAAACTGAAAGGAGGGAAACAAACAGGAGAAAGATGCAACAGAACCCCAAATTTTTAAATAGTAAACTCTTTACATAGTCAAATATAGTGTAGCAATGACATTTGGGCTCCACTATCACGATCCTGGCTGTGCTCTGAAAGAAAATGCAGATGTCACTAAAGAAAATCAAGATGGGGAAAGTAGTTATACTAGGCCCAGAATACAAAAGGATGGTTCATTCTAGAGGCAAAATAACTTTGAGTAGATTGAGAAAATAATTCTACAAGTATCAGAAGGAGGGGAAGGTCGAAACATGTTGGATTTTATTATCACCCCAAAAGGCCAATTGAGAACATCAGTTACTACTAAGACAAAGGTCTCTTTTCCCATCTACATAAAAATTTTATGCAAATAATCTTTATACATCAAGGACATATTTTATGATATTATAAGGCTACATACAGGCTTTCAAAAATGTTAGACAATTGATCAAATCTTTACCATCATACAATTGACTGCAGGATAAAGAAAATAAAAAGATCTCATTGTGATTTTTTCTTTCTGACTACAAAAAAAAGAATTTGCTTTTGTAGAACTAAACACCACTTTAAGGGCTTTCCTTCCAGAAGGTGTATCTTTTGTATATGTCAAAATTATTTAATTATCCTTGAAAGATATGACGACTTATTTCATGACTCTCAATATCAAAGGAGGTTCAAAACAGAGAAGCATGAGTTTGTCAAAGTGAATTACCTCTATTGTACATAAGATCAAGCATGATTTCAAGTTGAAGAAGGATTTCCTTCAGATACTGAGGGCTTCTAGATGCTTCTATTTACAAATGATATTGTGATGATTGCCTCAAGCTCAGAGACATTATGACATCTCCAAAAGAGACTCTAAAATCACTCAAAATGACTTGATCTAACTATGGAAAAATAAAGAGAATGGAAATTGCCTACTGTCCAGATTATAATTTGCATTAGATGGACAAACAATAAATTTGGCCCATTGGTACAGATATTTCTGATGGACAATGAATTCGGACCAGAATTTAATGGTAGGAAAGCAGGCTATGTTGTCTTTGGAAATTTTTTAATAATCCAGAGGTTGAACTATCTGACCTTGGAGGTCCCGTTTAGCTCTGAATCACTGCTCCTATTGATCCAATCCTATAAACACTTTGAAATTTCCCTGAAACAAAGGCCTATCCTTTTAAAAATCATATTTAAGGGTCAGGTAGGTGGTGCAGTAGATAAAGCACCAGCCCTAGATTCAGGAGGACCTGAGCTCAAATCTAGCCTCAGACACTTGACACTACCTATGTGACCCTGGACAAGTCATTTAACCCTCATTGCCACGGAAAAAACAAAACCCAAAAAAACCATATTTAAATAATATTTTTGTGATGTTGTATAGCCTCAAGTCATAGAACAGTATAATCTCTGATGATATGAAATGGAGAGGCACATGATGGGAGTGATCTAGTTGCAGCAAATTCAAAGCAAAAAAAAATGATGAAGTAGAATATTGAAAAGACCATAGGGCTTGAAATTATGACCTACATTAAAGTCCTGATTCAAAGGACATGGGATCATGCTTCAGACAGTTATCAGCTGGGATGTTGATCATGTCATTTAACATCTCTGTGCCTGTTTTCTCATCTATAAAATAAGATGATTGAACTAGATGACCTCTATTGTCTTTTTAAGCCCCAAATATATGATACTATGATAAATGGTCTCAATGCATGATAGGAAAAAAAAAGATGGGCTGGTTACTTAGAAAGAGTGAGATTTAACAATTGGATAGTTCCGGTACTCCACTGGTGTCCTCATGATATTTAGAGAAAGTAAGGAGGGTCTCGGATATATTGTGTGGACTTCCTGTGAGAAATTTAAAGAAGATCATGGACAGGAGTGGTACAGAATGTGCCCATGTAGTGGAGTTGTGATCTGTTTCACAAGAGAGAATACCTATATCTGTCAACATTATAGATCCATTATAGCATGGCATGTCAACAAGGGTATCATGAAGGATTTTGACAAATGTCTTACTTAACTCAAGCTACTATGTGTACCCAGTATATTATATGTTCCCAATTTGCAAGTCTTTTCATCCTTCCAATAAAGGGCATCAAGGTGGCATTATTGTTGTTGTCACTAATTATCATTTTCATTATTAGTATAAGACAGCAGGAACCCTCCCTGGAAGCATAACTGGTAATCAGGTCAAGATACAGCAAAAGATATGGTGACTCTATGGTATCCAGAAACACACTAAATCTGGAAGTGGAGGAGGTCACAAAAGCACACTGGGTGGGACCTTTTAAGTCCTTGGGATGCATGAGGGAAACACAGGCCATATTCTCAAAGTAAATCCAGGTAACCCTTTCAGAGGTCTATGAGGTCAAATATATTTTCATAATAATACTAAGACATTATAATTTCTAATATGATAAGTATTGACAGATATTACCCACATAAACAAAAACTCTTTGGGGTCTTGAGACCAAAAAGTATGACAATGATTGAATTAGCCAAACACTAGGAACTAAATGTTCTAGAACACTAAGAGCACTAACAACTTTAGAATATTATACTAGACCAGGGAAGATAAAAATTTAGACAAAATGTAATACTGCTTTCATAGTCTTATGGTCTAGTATGTGAGGTTTGAAGGACAAGATTTATGTTTTATTCATCTTTGTATTCCACTCATTCCTAGCAGAGCACTTGTACATAGAAAAGGTCTTCAGTAAAAGAATGCATAAAGGGACAGTCACCAGGGCGATCTGTCCCCTGGCCATATTTCTCTTTCCTAATAAATCACTTTTTATTTTACAAAAAAAGAATGCATGAAATCTTTATATAATCCATCAAGAATTTCCAATACTGTCTTTATATAGTATTTTTTCAGCTTCCCTTTTCTTGATAACCAACCATGTTCTTTCCTAGAGTTACTAGTCTTTGAGATGCAAGACTAATGTTCTCATTACGAGCTTTGTGACACTGGCCAAGTCATGTAACCTCTTGGAGCCTCAATTTCTTCAATTAGAAGAATCATAGAACTTGAAATAACATTTCACAGAGATATTGTGAGTAATATGATCTATAAAATTTAAAGTGAGTAGCTATTATTAAATGAGCAAGTGGTAGCTAAATCAATTTGAGTTTTCCTTTTCATTCTTCTCGTTATTCTCAAAGGAACAAAATTCTCCAAATATGGGCACTAGGAGGAAGAATGAAAAGTCCATAATTACCTAAATTACCTAAAAAGAAATAGAAGATGGAATTTTACCATTTCCCTTTCTTCCTTTCCTCTTCTAAGACCCACCTCATATTCTTGGTCCTATTTTAGTTAGTTGATGTCTTCACCGGGTGAGCACAGTCTTCATCTGCATGCTAAGCCCCATGAGGCATACAAAGAGAGAAGTTGTGACCCCTTTCCTAAAGAAGCTTACTTTCTCATTGGGTGAAACCAAAATAAAATACAGAAAAAAGAGAAACACAGGACAGTGCATAACATATATATGTATCTATGTCTATGTACATAGTACATATATATGTGTGCATGCATGTAAGCATACACATACATATCCCTCTCAATCCTACTCCCAAAATGTCCTCTTGTAGCTTCCTCCCTCTCCCCACTGTGTGCTCTGAATCCTTGATATATATATACACATACATATATATATATACACATACATATATGTGTGTATGTATATACATATATATGTATATATGTATATATGTATGTGTATACACACACACACACACACACACACACACACACATACACATATATATTTGGTGGAGCAATGAGGGTTAAGTGACTTGCCTAGGGTCACACAGCTAGTAAGTGTCAAGTGTCTGAGGCCGGATTTGAACTCAGGTCCTCCTGAATCCAGGGCTGGTGCTTTATCCACTGTGCCACCTAGCTGCCCCCTCCGTGCTTGAGAGTTAACAAAGTTGCTTTTCTCTTAAAACTTTTCTTTTCCACTCTATCTTCTGTCTTTCACTTCTTCCTTGTTATCCTGCATTCCTGTCATCACTTTCCAGCATTGGTTGTAATTTTACTCATACATCTTTACTCACTGGTCATGGTGGTGAATTTGTAATATTCCTAGTGTGAGATTTAAAACTGAAAGTTTTTAACAGTTCGTTAGAATAACTGAAATACGCCAGTTTTTCAGTTATCCTAACCGACTGTTAAAAACTTTCATTTTTTTTTACCACACTAGATACACTTTGCCAGTTCTGGACTTTCCTTTTCCTCTACCACTATCATCCAGTGTTTTCTCTTCCTTTGAGATTTGTTCGATACAAATTTATCACCCAAACAAAATTCTGGTAGCTGTTATCTACTAAAACAGTAGCCAAAGGAGCCACTCTCTTCAATGAGTTGAGTTCTTGGCTCATAGTTTTCCTCTGCCCCAATTCTTGGCCTCATATTAGGGGATTGCAACATGCATATTTGATGCCTCCTCAAACACTCTAAGGCCCCAATTGTTCAATATAGATAAGTATATTCCCATGGCATACCCCTTCACTTCACTTCAGCTACCCACAGATATGAGTATCCTTTTCATCTTGCCATCATCCACACATGTTCCATTTCCATCTTCATTAATGCTAAATTTCCTTTGTCTGATCATAATTTTTGGTCAGTTTTTTCCTTTGCTTTATGACCTCTGACTCCTTTTCTTTGCTTTATATGACCCCTAGGCTTGTTTGTCCAAACTGTCTCCTCTAATCCTTCCACCCTTGGTTCTTTCCTGGGAGGAAGGAGTGAGGACGAGGATGCATGGTACCAGGGAGCTCAAAGCTGAATCATTTAACTCCTCTCAGGCATGGTTTCTGAATAACAGTTTTGGAAGGTGGAACTACAGTGGTACCCAGGTGACAAATGTGTGTATATTTTAAGTATTTTCCAATGTCAAATTGTATACTATAGATGCTTCTCTATACTTCTCACCTCCTCTACCATATCCAATATATTGACAAGTCTTGCCATTTCTACATACATATTATCCCTTTCCTTTCCTTCTATGCATTGCCACTACCCTAAAGGAAAGAACCATGCCATGGTGGATAAAGAGCTAAACCTACAGTCAAGAAGAACTGGGTTTGAATCCCACCTTTTAGTTTTATTCATTGTATGACTATAGGAAAGTCCCTTTCACTCTCTGAATCTCAGTTTCCTCATCGGTAAAATGGACCTAACAATACCAGTAGTTCCTACCTCACAGGGCTGTTGCAGGGCTCAACTAAGATAATTTGTTTAAAGCAAACCTTAAAACATCTAATAAATGGCAATCACTATCAGTGCTAGAAGCTATCAGAAAAAAAAACAGCTGGTCTGACCTTAGGTTTTTCACTGAAAAATGCAACTTTCCTTTTCCACAGCTGAACACCCTATGAGCCATAACCAAATGGCATGTCTAGTTTTCCTAAGAGATCTGTCTTCTTTCCCGGATCCTCTCCCTGACATTGCCTTGAGTTTCCAGCTGGGATAGGACACACACATTGCATACCTACCTTGACTTTCAGGCGCAGAACTTACTCCTGGGGACCTATTCCTAGTGGCCCTCTATCTTCCAGATAATTTGAGCAGCCAAAATACTTTTCAAAACCTTTTGTGAGTTTTCGATCTAGGTATAATGTTTTGTTTTCATTTGTTCCAGGGTGTTTGTTTAGGGAAAATTAGATGAATATCAAAAGACTCCTGTTCTCACTGAAGAAACTCAGTGACTCTTTCGATGAGACATTTTGAGAAGTAGTTTTTCTCTAGGTAGGCAGCAGGGGTTGGCTGGGTATTCCAGATGGCTATTTTGATACTCTAATTTTTTTAACCTTTTTTTTTTTTTTTTTTTTTTTTTGTGAGGCAATTGGGGTTAAGTGACTTGCCCAGGGTCACACAGCTAATAAGTGTTGAGTGTCTGAGGATGGATTTGAACTCATGTCCTTCTGACTTCAGGGCCAGTGCTCTATCCGCTGTGCCACCTAGCTGCCCCAATACTCTAATTTTAAAAATTTTATTTTTATTCCCCTAAAATTCATCTGCCTTTAAAATTTAGACACTTCCTCATATTTCACTTCATCCTTGCCCCCATTCCCTTCTCCTATTCCATTTTGCTTTAAAGTACAGTGATCCTTTACCAGAAAAGGAGTAGCAGGACAAAGAAAATGAAGGCTCCATTCATTCCTCTTTTAAGTATGGAGCAAGCTCTCGGGGTTTGTGCATATTCTGTGCTTGTTCGTGTTCATTTTAGGAGAAATAATCCTGGCAATGGACATTTAAGATTCTATAATGGGGCAGCCTTCATTTTTTTAGTTGTACATAATAGATTTGCAGTTTCATATGCAATCATCTTTTATTATTCTACTATATTATGGAAATGCTTGTTTTATTTCATAAATTAAAAATAAAATAAATAAAATTAATGGTGCTGCCTTCACTTGGGAGCAATTGCGATAATAGGGTTGTAGGTTTAGAACTACAAGGGCTGTTAAAAATCATCTAATGCAGCCCCTTCACTTTAAAGAAAAGGAAGTTGGGGCCTAGAGAATTTAAGGATCTTGTCCAAGGCTACACAGGCTATGAGTGACAATGCTAGAGTTCAAACCCAGATCCTATCATTTCAAATCCAGCTTTTTCTTCCTCCCAATGAACTTGCCCCTTGGAGACACTTCAGGTCCACTGCTCTGAGACATATTCAAAACATTTAACATTGGACTTCCAGGAGCAGAGCCAAGATGGCGGAGAGCAGCTAGGAATATTCCTGAGCTTTCCTGTATTTCCCTCAAAAACAACATTAAAGCAAGCCTCTAAACAGATTCTGGAACTACAGAACCTACAAAAAGAGAGACAAAATCCTCCTATGTGAGAAAATTTAGAAGACTTCAGAAAAGTTCTGTCTCATCTGGGGTAAAAGGGGAGGGTGGCTCACCTCAGTAAAGCTCCGCTCAGTGTGGCTTAGCACCACTCATCTCAGCTGGCAAATCACCTCAGCAAAGCTCCACTCAGTGGCAGCTCAACACTGTTGTAACTCGATACAGCTGAGAGTGGGGCAGCTGAGAGCAGTAAGAAGCTTGCAACCGTGAACCCTTTGACCCGGGAGTAGACTTCAACTTAATAAGTTTAAAAATATCCTACAACATGAGCAAGAAACAAAAAAGGAAACTTACCATTGACAACTTCTATGGTGAAAGGGAAGACCAAAATTCAAACACGGATGAGTTAGTCAAAACCCCCACAAGTGAAGACTCAAGAGGGAAGATGATCTTGTCTCAAGACCAAAAAGCCATCTTTGAAGAGCTCAAAAAGGCTTTTAAAAATCAAATAAGAGAGGTAGAAGAAAAAATGGAAAAAGAAATAAGAGAAATGAGAGTTACACTGAAAAAAGAAGCACAAAAAATGACTGAGGGAAACAATTCCTTAAAAAATACAATTGGCCAAATGAGAGAAAAAATTAGCAAAACAGAAAAAGAAGTGCAAAAGCTTACTGTGGAAAATAAGGCCTTAAAAATTAAAATTGAGCAAATGGAAGTGGATAATACCATGAGACAACAAGAATCTGATGAACACAATCAAAAGACTGAAAAAATAGAAAAAAAATGTGAAATACCTCATGGGAAAAACAACTGACCTGGAAAATAGGTCCAGGAGAGATAATCTGAGAATTATTGGACTACCTGAAAGCCATGATCAAGAAAAGAGTCTAGACAGCATATTCCAGGAAATTATTATGGAGAACTGACCTGAAATTGTAGATTCAGAGGATAAAACCATCATTGAAAGAATCTACCGATCACCTCCTGAAAGAGACCCCAAAAGGAACCCTTCAAGGAATATAGTAGTCAAACTCCAGAATTATCAGGTGAAGGAGAAAATACTCCAAGCAGCCAGAAAGAAACCATTTAAATACCATGGAGCTACAGTCAGAATTGCACAGGACCTGACGGCTATAACATTAAAGGAATGCAGGGCTTAGAATATGATATACAGGAAGGCAAAGGAGCTTGGATTACAACCCAGGATCAACTACCCAGCAAAATTGAGCATTCTATTTCAGAGGAAAAGATGGACATTCAATGAACTAGGAGATTTCCAAGGCTTCCTGAGAAAAAGACCAGAGATGAACAGAAAATTTGATCTCCAAATACAAGACTCTAGAGAAATATAAAGAGGTAAACAAGGGGAAGAAAAGGGTTGTTCAATGATGTTAAACTGCTTAAGTCCATATGAGGGAGGATAATACTTTTAACTCTTGGGATCTGTATTTCTGTAAAGGTATTGTTATTAAATCAACTTTGATGTGATGATATAAAGAAACTTAAGGGACAAAATAAAAGAAGACTAGGGGGAGGAGAGGAAGGGAGAGGTGGAATGGGGTTAATTATATCAAAAGGAAGAGGCACAAAAAAGAACCCATTACAACAGAGGGAAAGAAGGGAGGGGTGGGCATTGTTGCAACCTTACTCTCATCAGACTTGGTTCAGGGAGGGAATAAAATACACTCCCATTTGTATAAAGAAACTTAGCTTACTCTTTAAGGAAACAAAAGGGGAAGGGGAAAAAGGGTGGTATTGATAGAAAGGAGGGCACAAGTGGGGGAAAAAGGGGCAAGAAAAAGAAGGGCAGCTGATAAAAGGGAGGACAGATTGAGGGAGGCAGTGGTCAGAAACAAAACACTAGTCAAGTGGAATAGGGGGAAAGAAGGGGAAAAAAGAGTACAAAGGGGAAAAGAAGATGGAGGAAAATAAATAGTTAATAATTTTAACTGTGAATGTGAATGGGATGAACTCTCCCATAAAACGGAAGTGAATTGCAGAGTGGATTAAAAACCAGAATCTTACAATATGCTGTTTACAAGAAACACATTTGAAGCAGAGAGATACACACAGAGTAAAGGTAAAAGGCTGGAGCAGAATATATTGTGCATCAGCTAAAGTCAAAAAAGCAGGGGTAGCAATCCTTATCTCAGACAAAGCAAAGGCAAAAATAGATCTAATTAAAAGAGATAAGGAAGGAAACTACATCTCACTAAAAGGTACTATAGATAATGAAGTAATATCAATATTAAACATGTATGCACCAAGTGGTATAGCATCCAAATTCTTAGAGGAGAAGTTAAATGAGTTACAAGAGGAAATAGACAGTATCACTATACTAGTGGGGGATCCGAATCTTCCCCTCTCAGAATTAGATAAATCTAGCCACAAAATAAATAAGAAAGAAGTGAAAGAGGTGAATAGAATACTAGAAAAGTTAGACATGATAGATGTCTGGAGAAAACTGAATGGAGTTAGAAAGGAATATACCTTTTTCTCAGCAGTACATGGCACATTATCAAAAATTGACCTTGTATTAGGGCACAAAAACATCATAGTCAACTGTAGAAAGACAGAAATAGTAAATGCATCCTTCTCAGATCATAATGCAATAAAAATTACATGTAATAAAGAGCCATGGAAAGGTAGATGGAAAATCAATTGGAAACTAAATAATTTCATCCTAAAGAATGAGTGGGTCAAACAACAAATCATAGAAACAATCAACCACTTTATCCAAGAGAATGACAATAATGAGACAATATACCAAAATCTATGGGATGCAGCCAAAGCAGTGCTTAGGGGACATTCTATAGTTCTAACTGCTTACATGAATAAAAAAGAGAAAGAGGAGATCAATGAATTGGGCATGCAACTTAAAAAGCTAGAAAAAGAACAAATTAGAAATCCCCAATTAAATGCTAAATTAGAAATTCTCAAAATTAAAGGAGAAATTAATAAAATTGAAAGCAAGAAAACTATAGAATTAATCAATAAAACAAAATGCTGGTTCTATGAAAAAAAACAATAAAATAGATAAACCACTGGTTAATTTGATTTAAAAAAAGATAGAAGAAAACCAAATTACCAGTATCAAAAAAGAAAAGGGTGATCTTACCACGAATGAAGTAGAAATTAAAGCAATAATTAAGAACTATTTTGCCTTACTGTATGCCAATAAAATTAACAATGAAATGGATAAATATTTACAAAAATACAAACTGCCCATGTTAACTGAAAAGGAAATAAATTCCTTAAATAAGTCCAGATTAGAAAAAAAAAATTGAATAAGCCATTAATGAACTCCCTAAGAAAAAATCCCCAGGGCCAGATGGGTTTACAGGTGAATTCTTCCAAACATTTACAGAACGATTAATTCCAATATTATACAAATTATTTGGAAAAATAGGTGAAGAAGGAGTTCTACCAAATTTATTTTCTGACACAAATACAGTGGTAATACCAAAACCATGCAGAGCCAAAACAGAAAAAGAAAATTACAGACCAATTTCCCTAATGAATATTGATGTTAAAATCTTAAATAAGATATTAGCAAGGAGATTACAGCAAGCGATCACCAGGATAATACACTATGACCAGGTGGGATTTATACCAGGAATGCAGGGCTGGTTCAATATTAGGAAAACTATCAACATAATCAACCACATCAATAAGAAAACTAATGAAAATCATATGATTATCTCAATAGATGCTGAGAAAGCTTTTGACAAAATACAGCACCCATTCCTAATAAAAACACTAGAGAGCTTAGGAATAGGTGGAGCTTTCCTTCAAATAATAAGCAGTATCTACATAAAACCATCAGCAAGCATTATATGTAATGGAGATAAGTTAGAGGCCTTCCCAATAAAATCAGGGGTGAAACAGGGATGTCCATTATCACCTTTATTATTTAATATTGTACTAGAAATGTTAGCCTTAGCAATCAGAGAAGAAAAAGGAATTAAAGGAAATAGAATGGGCAAGGAAGAAACAAAACTATCACTCTTTGCAGATGATATGATGGTATACTTACAGAATTCTAGAGAATCAACTCAAAAATTACTTGAAACAATTAACAAGTTTAGCAAAGTAGCAGAATATAAAATAAATCCACATAAATTGCCAGCATTTCTATACACGACCAACAAAGTCCAGCAGCAAGAGATAGAAAGAGAAATTCCATTTAAAGTAATGGTAGATAATATAAAATACTTGGGAGTCTACTTGCCAAGACAAACCCAGGAACACTATGAACACAATTACCAAACACTTTTCAAACAAATCAAATCAGATCTAAAAAATTGGAAAGATATCAATTGCTCGTGGATAGGCTGAGCCAATATAATAAAAATGACAAGACAATTCTACCTAAATTAATGTACTTATTCAGTGCCATACCAATCAGACTACCTAAAAATTATTTTATAGGGCTAGAAAAAATAATAACAAAATCCATCTGGAAAAACAAAAAGTCAAGAATATCAAGGGAAATAATGGAAAAAAATGCACAGGAAGGTGGGTTAGCTCTACCAAATCTGGAACTCTACTATAAAGCGGCAGTCATCAAAACTATCTTGTTCTGGCTAAGAAATAGAGTAGAGGACCAATAGAATAGGCTAGGCACAGGAGACACAGTAGTAAATGACATTAGTAATGTACTATTTGATAAACCCAAAGACCCCAGCTTCTGGGATAGGAATTCAGTATTTGAAAAAAATTGCTGGGAAAACTGAAAGATAGTATGGCAGAAATTAGGCATAGACCAACATTTGACACCTTATACTAAAATAAGGTCAAAATGGGTACATGAATTAGGCATAAGAGGTGATACCATAGGTAAATTAGGAGAAAAAGGAATAGTCTACCTTTCACATATTTGGAAAGGAGAGCAGTTTATGACCAAACAAGAGATAGAGAATATTATGAAATGCAAAATAGATGACTTTGATTACATTAAAAAGTTTTTGTACAAACAGAAGCAATACATCCAAAATTAGAAGGGATACAGAAAGCTGGGAAACAATCTTTATGGCCAGTACCTCTGATAAAGGCCTCATTTCTCAAATATATAGGGAACTAAATCAAATTTATATGAATCCAAGTCATTCCCCAATTGATAAATGGTCAAAGGATATGAACAGGCAGTTTTCTGATGAAGAAATCAAAGCTATCTATTCCCATATGAAAAAATGTTCTAAATCACTATTGATTAGAGAGATGCAAATTTAAACAACTCTAAGGTACCACCTGACACCAATTAGATTGGCTAAAATGACAAAAAAGGAAAATAATAAATGTTGGAGAAGCTGTGGGAAAATTGGAACACTAATGCATTGTTGGTGGAGCTGTGAACTGATCCAACCATTCTGCAGAGCAATTCGGGATTATGCCCAAAGAGCTATAAAGCATACCCTTTGACCCAGCAATACCACTCTTGGGTCTTTTTCCCAAAGAGATCATAAAAAAGGGAAAAGGACCCACATGTACAAAAATATTTATAGCTGCTCTTTTTGTGGTGGCAAGGAATTGGAAATTGAGAAGATGTCCATCAACTGGGGAATGGCTGAACAAGTTTTGGTATATGAATGTAATGGAATTCTATTGTGCTGTAAGAAACGATGAGCAGGTGGAGTTCAGAGAAACCTGGAAGGACTTGCATGAACTGATGATGAGTGAGATGAGCAGAACCAGAAGAACATTATAAGCAGTATCATCAACACTATGTGTGGACCAACTTTGATAGATTAGATTCTTCTCACCAATCCAACGGAACAAGAATGTTCCAAAGGACTCATGATGGAAAAGACTCCAAATCCAGGGGAAAAAAAATGAACTGTGGGATATGGATGCTGATTGGACTATACTATTTCTTTTGTTTTTGGTGCTGTTGGTTTTCTGATTTCAATTTTTTCCTTTGTGCACTGATCCTTCTCATATCACATGACTAATGCAGAAATATGTTTAATGTTATTATGTATATTTAACCTATATCAGATTGCCTGCTTTCTAGGGGAGGGGGGTAGGGAGGGAGAAAAATTTGAAATTTGAAATCTTATATAAACAAATCTTGGGGGGGCAGACAGGTGGCGCAGTGGATAAAGCACTGGCCCTGGATTCAGGAGTACCTGAGTTCAAATCCGGCCTCAGACACTTGACACTTACTAGCTGTGTGACCCTGGGCAAGTCACTTAATCCCCATTGCCTTGAAAAAAAAAACCCCAAAACCAAAAAATAAACAAATCTTGAAAACTATTTCTACATGTAACTGGAAAATAATAAAATACTTTTATTTAAATAAAAAAAATAACATTGATCATAAGGTGAAATAGACAAAGACAATTCTGTGACCCCAGTATCCTTTCTGATATCAACGTCCTTTCAAGGATTGATTGCCCTTTTGTTATCTCCTCACTGCTTTCAAGAAAGGATTGCTATCAATCATTTATACCTATGTGAAAATCCCACTGAATCACTTTTTTTTTCTTTTTTTGTTTTTTGGTGAGGCAATTGGGATTAAATGACTTGCCCATGGTCACACAGCTAGTAATTGTTCAGTGTCTGAGGTCGGATTTTAACTCGGGTCCTCCTGAATTCAGGGCTGGTGCTCTATCTACTGCATGACCTAGCTGCCCCTGGATCACTTTTTCTAGGGGGCATTTGCAGCATATTCTTCTTGTCTAATTATGAAATGAACAGCTTTGTTCACACTTAAAAGAATTATAGGTATATGTGATCAGGTAGAACTTTGTGGGAAGTTTTGGAAAAGTGACTTTCCAGACCCACTAACATCATATCCTCTGAGAAGGCAGAGTGCATTACGAACTCTCTCCCCTCTTTCTAACCTCCTCCCTCAAACCAAATTTGTATACTACAGAATACAATTGGGTCACTGTGCATAAAAAGCTATTAGAGACTGAGAGAAGATGCCAGTAACTTTCTGAAGCCTGAGTAACAAGATAATGTTACAGCCACAGGAAGAACTCCTGGATTCTAAAACAGATGGTCCAGATGCTTAGGGAAAATGGTGCTTTCAGTCAGTGGTGTACTTAAGCCATCACAGAACAGTACCTTCTTTTAATTGCTGTTCTCAGTGCCAATACATTGGCAGCAGCTATAGGACCACACCCAGAATCATCCAAGGACTTGGATTTCAGAAGCAATTTGGAGACAACCCAAAATTATTTCAAAATGCTTTAATTTTCTAATCTAGATGGATATCTGTGATTCAGTGCAATTTGCTTAGCACCACAAGATAAAAACAACCTTGTACCTGCTCCTTCTCTTTGCTTTCTTTCCCACAGCCTCAGAAAATAAGACCTGAATGAAAACTTCAGATATATAACTGACACAAATAAAAGAGAATACACACACCTCAGAAGGAAGTATAGAGTAGTGGAAGGACCATTGGCTCTCAAACAAAAGGCCTAATTTTGTATCCAATTACAAAACCTCAACTCCATTACACTGGGCAAGTCACTTAAAATCTATTGGTTCTCAGTCTTCTATGTCTTTTCATCTGGAAAAACAGCACCAAGTCTGAGTTCCTCACAAAATCATTTCAAGAAAATGTATATTATGTTTCTAGCTATGCTTTCTACCTACCCTAGTGCCTAACATAGGCCCAGTGAGTACTTATCTGTTGAATTGACTATCTAAAATTAGAAGTAGGAAGAAACGTAGAGATTCCTTGGTCCCAACCCCTCATTTTCCAGATGGAAAAATCAATGGAAAGGGAAGGGAATAAGAATTTATTAAGAGCCCATTCCATTCCAGGAACTGTTCTAAGCACATTATAAATATAATCTCATTTAATTCTCACACCAACCCTCAGAGGTAGGTATTAGCTCCATTTTATAGTTGAGGAGAGTGAGGCAAATAAAGATTAGATGATTTGCTCAGGGTCACAGAGGTAGTAAGTATTTGAGGCTGGATTAGAACTCAGATATTTCTGACTGCAGGCTAGTGTTTTATTCACCTAGCTACCTATATAGGGTGTCCTCTCTCTCTCTCTCTCTCTCTCTCTCTCTCTCTCTCTCTCTCTCTCTCTCTCTCTCTCTCTCTCTCTCTCTCTCTCTCTATCAGGGGTGAAAGATAGGGAGGAATTCAGGGTGATTTCTAGATTGTGAGCCTGAGGAACTGGGAAGGTGGTGTTGCTTTCTATAGTAGTAGGGAAATTAGGAAGGGGTGGGAGGGTTTAGGGGGAAAGATAATGAGTCTTGTTTTGGACATATTGAGTTTCCAATGTCTATTCACATCCATTTCAAGATGTCTTGAAAAGCAGTTGGAGATATATGATTGGAGGTCAGCAAAGAGATTGGGGCAGGAAAAATGGTAGATTTGAGAATCATAAGCATAGACATGGTAATTAAATCAATAGGAGCTGATGAGATCACCAAGTGAAATACTGTAGAGGGAAAAGATAAGAGGAGCCAGGTTAGAACCCTGATCTGGAGGAAGAGCCAACAAATGAGATAGAGAAGGAAAAGTTAGGTAAGAAGAAAACCAGGAGAATGATGTCCCCAAAACTCAGGTGAGAGTACAAAGGAGGAAAGTGTGATGAACAGGGTCAAAGGCTGCAGAGAGTTCAAGAGATCAAGGAAAATGAAGATGGAGAAAAGGTCACTGGATTTGACAAATAAGAGATAATTATTAATTTGGAGAGAGCATTTTTGGTAGAATGATGAGATTAGAAGCCAAATTGTGAATAGTTAAGAAGAGAGTGAAAGGAAAGGGGAGGCACCTATAATATATAGCTCTCTCAAGGAGTTTAACTATAAAGAACAGAAGAGAAATAGAATAATAGTTAGCAGGGATGGAAAGACAAGGGGAAGGTTTTTTTTTCAGGGTAAGGGAGACATGGGCATTATATCGAACTCTGTCTGTCTGTCTGTCTGTCTGTCTGTCTGTCTGTCTGTCTCTCTCCATATGTAATATATTAAAGTTTAAAAAACACTTTACGGGGCAGCTAGGTGGCACAGTGGATAGAGCACCAGCCCTGGATTCAGGAGGACCTGAGTTCAAATCTGGTCTCAGACACTTAAAACTTACTAGCTGTGTGACCCTGGGCAAGTAACTTAACCCCAATTGCCTCACCAAAAAACTCCAAAAAACCAACCCCCCCCCCCCAAAAAAAAAAACACTTTACATCATCCCATTTGAGCTTTACAAGCCTATGGAACATTACAAATAGTGCTTTTTTAGATTTTATTGATGCCTTTGGCTCTTTTTTACATCAAAATAATTCCTTTATGTTACTCCCCCTTCCCTCACTGAATCCTCTTTTATAACAAAATAATACAGTTTCCTCAACTGTAAAATGGGAATAATAATAATACCTACTTCCAAAGGTTGTTGTGAGGATCAAATGAGATAATATTTGTAAATAGCTTAGCACAGTGCTGGGTACTCAGTATAAATACTAGCTATCATTAGTATTATTAAAACCAAACAATAGTGCAATTGCATCTTGAGGCTCTCACCTCTGCACTTGGAGGAAATCACTCCATCTATTATTTAATTCACACTTTGGAGAAGAAGAAATTAAAGTTCATTGATGTTGTGATTTGCTCATGGTTACAAAAACTAATGATAGGGGGCAGCTAGGTGGCACAGTGGATAAAACACTGGCCCTAGATTCAGGAGGACCTGAGTTCAAATCTGGCCTCAGACACTTGATACTTACTAACTGATTGACCCTGGTCAAGTCACTTAACCCTCATTGCCCCACAAAAAACAAAACAAAACAAAAGCTAATGATGCAGCATTCAAACCCAGGTTTTCCTGATTCCAAGTCTAGGAGTTGGCCATGCTGCCTTTAGAATTAATCTTTCTAGTTTAAATGGTAGATTATGGCTAGGTAGAGCCAAGTGAGGAGGGAATTCTAGGAGAGAAAAATCTAAGGTTTGGCATGGTTCAGAGATGGTAAGCAGAATAGCTTGCCTTCATGGTCCAACTCAGAACATAAGTTTTGGGAAAGCTAGAGCAGCTTTTCATTTTGACCTTCCATTTCCAGTGGTTAGCCCACAGCACCTTGTAAGCAGTAGGAATTTGTAATGAATGTTTGTTGTACTGGATTATATTGGGTTAGAGTAGTGAGAAGAAGTGAGAAATGATTTAAGAAGTAGATAGCAGCCAGGCTGTGGAGAGTTTTAAAGGTAAAGCTAGGGAGATTGAATTTCTTTCTAGAATAACAAGAATCTTGGGAGATTTTGGAATGGGGTTCCTGTGAACAATGTATAGAGTAGAATTGAGTTGGGCAGAGATGAGTGAGAATCAGTTTGTCATTTTTGCAATAATGTAGTTATGAAATATAAGAGGGAGCAAAGCCTAGATTGGATCTTGGTAGGGATTTATAATGCTCACCTCAAACAAGCAAACCTTTATTAACCATACGTGACACACTCATCTCACATGGTTGTAGTTGTTTGTCCTTTGTTCTTGAAGAGAACCATGACATAGGGGTGATGTCGTGACTTGCACTGAATTGGATTTAAGTGAGGGAGGGCTGTGCAAGATCACCAACCTCACTCGCTTCTTTTTTTTTTTTTTTCGTCAGGCAATTGGGGTTAAGTGACTTGCCCAGGGTCACACAGCTAGTAAGTGTTAAGTGTCTGAGGCCGGATTTGAACTCAGGCACTCCTGACTCCAGGGCCGGTGCTTTATCCACTGCGCCATCTAGCTGCCCCTTTTTTTTTTCTCACTCTCTTTTCCAGAGCCATTTGGGTCCAGTGGCAAGATATACATATGGATGACTAGAGATGGTCCCAGATGTTTAAGGCAGTTTGGGTTAATTGACTTGCCCAGATGTGTCTGAAGTGAGATTTGAACTCAAGTCCTCCCAATTCCAGGGCCAGTGCTTTATCTACTGCGCCACTCATCTCATGTCTGAGTAGCTCAATGATATTTTTAACTTCATTTACATATTTATATACATATTGTATAACCCTAGTACAAGGTAAATTTCTTGAAGGCAAGGACTTTGTTTTTAATCTCTCTACCCTTAGTGCCTAGCACAGTGTCTTACATACAGTAAGCACTTAATAATTCTTGCTTTGAACTGAATTGAATTGTGAAAAGAATATAGAATTTAGAGTTAGAAGATCTGGGTTTGAATCCTCATTCTGACTTGTAATGACTATGTGACCCTGAACAAATCAATGAGCCTCTCTGAATTTGCAGAAACTTTTGTTTCTTCATCAGCAAAATAGGAATATTTGCACTATTTTCTTCACTGTGTTGTTGAAGAAAAGTACGTTATAAACCTTAAAATGGAATATAAACCTGAGTTGTTATGGTGTGAATCATCAGAAAGTCTTTTAAAATTTGGACGATTGATTTCTGAAACAAGAACTGTCCAACTTACTCAATATTTGGCTGAATTTTGTGAGCCTCAGGTTCATAGAGACTTCCTCTAAACTCATCACTGGGGAAATCAGAAATCAGATTCCCATCTAAACAATTTGCTATTTTATCAATCTTCTTTGAATCAGAAGATTCTATGGTTTGGAGGTCTTGGCCACTGAAACAAGGACTGTGTGGAGTGGTTGTGATGGTGATGGTGGGGAACTTTGGCTTTTCATGTTTTTGTTTCCAATTCCTAGCAGAGCTTTGATTTGCCTTTACTCAGATGGCTTTGCTCATACCCTCAAGACTTTCAGGTCAATAGATCTATTACACGCTAAAGAACAAGGCAATAACAGGCTTAGGTCAAAGGAACAAAATATTGTCTAAGTCTAAGGCTGTAGGAGGAGGTCAGATCAGAAATGAACATTCAGATCTTCTTAGAGTCAACCACAAAGCAAATAAAAATAAGCTTTACCTCTGCTATTTGTCCTTGTAGGATTCACAGGCTATTAACTTGTCCAGTAAGTCTAAAATGGGTAGCAATAGAATCAGATTTAGAATTGGAAGGGATGTAAGATGCCTCGGTTTTACAGATGAGGAAACTGAGAAGTAGAGAGGTTAAGTAATCTGCCCAAGGACACACAGGTAGGAAGTGACAGAGTAAGGATTAGAAGCAAGATTTCTGATATCAAAGTCAGTGCACTTGAATCTACCTACCTTTTGAAAGGGAGGCTTGAGGAAGAGAAAAAAGAATGAATAGTCCAACCAACCATAGCAGCTAGGGGATCTAGTGGGTGGCTTTGGGAATCACAAGACAAGGTCAAATGAATTTCCCCATCATGACCAAGCTGACCCACTTCAAAGGGATGAGCTTTCTTGGTATTTGGGCCTGGGCACAAAAGGACAGCACACACCAATAAGTAAATGGGGTAATTTTGTCCTCCCAAAGCAAGTGCAATTCTGAGCTATCAAAACTGCTTCTTCAGTTGCCAATAATAACCCTCAGGAAATTATAGCTTTCAGCCAATTCTCTGGGTAGAGTTCATTGGTTGCATTAGAGGAGACTTCCATTGCTGTACCATTTCCTTCTTTTTCTCTCTAAATGGGCTCCATTCTGCAGCTGCTCCCATAGTCTTCTCCCTGATACCTCTGCTGAGAATGTCATTCATGCCCCTTGATAAAACTCTAAATGCCATACACAGGGTTCATCACTTGTGGGTACAGTGTTCTGTTGAGAAGGAATTACACAAAGGTGGGATATCTAATGTTAAACCTAGTATAGTATTAGTACAAACAATGATGTCTTTATTATAAGAAAATCTCAGTGGGATAGGATAATTCACTGCTCATCAGAATAACATATGTGGTACTGGGAATAGCAAGATGGTGGAGAAGACAGTAACCTGTGCTTAAAGTAATCAAGATCAAAATTCAAATTCCAGTTTATATAATTGTTTAGTTTTCTGACCCTGAGCAAAAAAAATAGCCCCTTTCTACTTTGGTTTCCCTTCACTTTCTTTTTCTTCCTCTCTCTGTCCCTCCTTTTCTTCTCCTCTGTCCTTCCACCTTTTTCTGTCCCTCTTTCTCTCTCTGATGCTTCTTTGTCACAGGTTAGACATTCATTGACTGCTTTTTTTTTCATGAGCTCCCCATCGATATTCTAAGAGAAGGGACTTCTATCCTCATCCTGTTACTGAGGGATAAGGCTCAAGCTGTCCACTGATTTCTTCAGGTCCCACACAACTAGTCATTATATCAGGAAGGCTCAGCTCCCAACAGGATAAAGTTAGTTTCCAAGGGAGGCTTTCTAGACTTCATTATTCACCCCTCAAGGTAAGATAAAACCCAGAATCTCCTGACTATGATCAGATCATGGGCTTACTTTCTGACATAAACCTGAGAAGGGTAGAACGGGGAGGAGGGAACTTTTTGACCCCAAGAGAAGAATCTTGTGATTGAAACTTGAAAATCTTTCAATCTTTGGGAGGACTATATGAAAACTCATATTAAAGTCATTTTTATATCTCATGGGATCCCCAGAAAGAACATGGAAGATCAACATATTCTTTTCCCCAATTTTCAAATGAAAAAAAAATGAGGCACAGAGTTTAAATGACTTGCCCAAGATCACATAACAAATTAGTGGCAGAGGAGAGACTAGAATTTAAGTGTCCTGATTCCTACCTAGTCAGCTATTTTCACTCTGTAGTACTTCCCCCAAATGAGCCCTTGATATCATTTAAACCCAAAGTTTTGTTTTACTTTTTTTTTTTGGTGGGGCAATGAGGGTTTAGCAACTTGTCCAGGGTCGCACAACTAGTAAGTGTCAAGTGTCTGAGGCCAGATATGAACTCAGGTCCTCCTGAATCTAGGGCCTGTGCTTTATCCACTGCACCACCTAGCTGCCCTTGTATTACTTCTTCTTTTTTTTTTTAGTGAGGCAATTGGGTTTAAGTGACTTGCCCAGGGTCACAGAGCTAGTAAGTGTTAAGTGGTGTCTGAGGCCGGATTTGAACGCAGGTACTCCTGACTCCAGGGCTGGTGCTCTATCCACTGCGCCACCTAGCTGCCCCTGTATTACTTCTTAATACTGCAAAACTCCACCTCCTACAACCTTCTCGCTTGCCTTAGTGTTGTTCCTTTATTTTAATTATTTTTATTCATTATATAGTTTCATGAACTGTGCCCATGAACACATAAACACATGCAACTTATCATCTCATTGCTAAAAGCCTAGTCACAAGCTTTTCTAAACTTTGCCTTGTTTATTGTACGACTATATCTATAGACCATTCAAGGCCTACTCTTGTTATTATTGTGTTGGCATAGCCTCCAAGACCCTGTGTCACCTTCAGACATAAGAGGGAGATTTTAGTGAAAGTAATTTTTCTTAAGCCAGTAATGAGCAACCTGCCTCTATTGAACAGAGCCTTGCCACAGTCCATTCTTGCCCCACCTTTTCTGCATGGCCAGAGGCAGAGAGTCAGAATAGTCAGGAGGAAGGAAGAAAGGATAGAAGGAAATACAGAGGCTTAGGAGATGTCTCCTGATGGCATCTCTCACATCCTTTGATCTAAATATCAGCATACCCAGCTCGTATCAGATCAGAATGCCAAGGTGATAGTGACGAGGTACATGGAATGAATTCTCCTCTAATGAGCTCAGGGCAGAGGCTGGAAGTCAGGGGGAATGACAGTATAAAAAATGTAGATGGTAAAATGTGTGAGCAGTTTTTTGCCCAGATGAACCTGAGCAAAAGTGAAAGCTCTGACATGTTGATGGATTAAGCAATTACAGGCTATGAAGAGGAGGACCCCTCCCACCTGCCCACCCACACCATAGGCGATAAACCTCACAGTCAATCCCCAAACTCAGAAAATACTGGTCAGCCAAAACATCTTGGGGTTTGGATAGACTGCCAGTGACCCAGGTCCTCCTGCCCCAGTTCTTTTCAAATTAGACAAATGCCCTTCTATTCCTAGATCATTTCTGGGTTCTGATTCACTTGGAATATTCCCTAGGCTCCAATGCAAACACATAGCAAAACCACCTTAAAACTAGTTATGAAAATAAAAGTGATATAAAATCAAAAGGTGTTGGTACAAATTTAAAAACCCACCTTTTAACCTGTGTTTCCCCTCCTTCTCATTCTCGTCCTCCTACCCTGAGCCAAGGCAAGGTTTCCCACATTTTTAACCCAATCCATTCTGGCATAAAAAAGATAGTAAAGCTAATATCTCATCTAAACAGTTCTATTATCATAGCCAACATTTGTATACATTTAGGTTTGCAAATAATTTTATAGCTGTCATTTCATTTAATCTTCACAACAACCCTATGAAGTAGGAACTATTATTATCCACATTCTACAGATGAGTTAACTGAGACTGAGAGTAATTATGCAATTTGCCCAGAAGCACACAGCTAATAAGTATCTGAAGTATGATTTGGACTCAGGTCTTCTTAAGTCAAATCCAAGATGGCACCATCCAGCTGCCCTGTTACATAGTCAGTAAAAACTTATATCCATTAAGTCATTTAGAATGTTTCTTCTTGGCTTCAGGATGACATCATCACCATTGTTGTCATCTTCATCATAGCTAGTATTTATACGCAATTTACATCTTTATTTCATTTGTCTTCTGGAGCAACCTATTTTCCTCCGTTTACATATGAGGAAACTGAATCTGATATTGACTGTAACTGTTCTATAAAACTGAACAAACGTTGGCCGAGAATATTGGCCTTTGGCAAAATAGCAAAGTTATTGAAGATTAGCTTTGGAGTCCATGACCTTCTGTTTTTGTATTCCTTCTCCTCTCCCTATTATAGTTCACCTCTACTGCCTAATCTCACCTCTTATTTCCCTTCTCCCAATAACACTTGCTCTTAAGAAAGGCTTTGCTATCAGTTATTTACATCTTCCTGTGAATTTAATTGACTGTGTATCCTCTCCCAAAGGTGCTTACATTTTATAAAACCTGATATCTCATTATGCAATGAGGGATTTGTTCCCTTTTAAAAGAATCTGAGGTCTCAGATGGTCTGTGACTAAAGAATTTTTCTTTTGGGGGGCAGTGGGGGTGGTAGTAGATCACAGTGAAGGTTGAGGGACTGAACTTGAAATTACACTCCCTAGGTTTATTGCCTACTCATGTAAAAAAAAAACTGACAATAAATGGAAGTAACACTCTGGGCCTGATTTGTTTTTGTCTGGTCTCTTTTGCCCCAATTTCTCAGCTGTCAGCATTCTCAAAGAAACCATGAAGGTGAACAAGAACAGTTTAGATGAGAAGCTGCTTCGTAGCATGAACAGCCAAAGGCTGTAGGAGATGGTGTAGTAATTATATACAGGTTTTATAGCAGTGTGAGATTGCAAAGAATAATTTGAAGTTTGGGTAGCACAGGCCTAGCTAAAATGAAATGGATGAGGGGGCAGCTAGGTGGCACAGCGGATAAAACACCGGCCCTGGATTCAGGAGGACCTGAGTTCAAATCCAGAATTAGACACTTGACATTTACTAGCTGTATGACCCTGGGAAAATCACTTAACCCTCATTGCCCCACCAAAAAAAAATTAGGTGGATGGATAGATGTGTTCTTGAGCCTCTGCCATCCTATGTCCCAACCATTCCTTGAGTTGCTTCTACTGAAGGACTGACAGTGACAATGGTGGATAGACTGTGGTGGGAGGGGAGGATGAGGAAGATAGACTGTGAGTATATACTGTAGGCCATAAGCAATTGTATTACTGTTGCCCCCAAGATGTACTCTTACTTTCAGAAAGTAGTCTGGGAAATGCATCTGATATTATTGAGTCATTTTATTCACTAATGAACAGAGGGAAAATGAGATCATAGTAACCAGATTTAGAGTTGGAAGAAACTTTAGGGCCCATATTTGAATAACTCATCACTGAGAGTAAAAGTGTGGTTGTACTATGAAGAGCCCTTTAATTGCAATCTAAAGCAGTGGTTTCTCATCTCTGATCTACCACTTAATAGAAACATGATTTTGACCGATTCACTTACTTAACGTTGGAGAACCTGTTTCTTGATTGGTAAAATATGAGAAACCATGTTAGTGTATTGGACAGAATCCTAGAATAAGCTTCAGGAAACTTGGGTTGCAGTCCTTGCTCTGCTGTTTACTGGTTGTAGTGGTTAGGTGAAACAACTCACTGCCTTGGGCCTCAGTTTCTTCATCTGTAAAGTGAGGAAATTGAACCAGATGATCTCTGATCTGCCTTTCAACTCTAACATGATGTATTTCTAGGATATTCTGCCAGAGGTGGTACAGGAAATCACACTGTACTTGAAACAAGACACTTGTTTTAATAACCTTTGCCAAATTACTATGGATAAGTCACAAAACTTTCTGGACTAATGCTTCCTCAATTACAAAATTATGAACTTGAACTAGAAGGTGTCTCTGGTCGCTTCCAGCACTAAAATTCTATCCTTATGGGGGCAGCTAGGTGGCTCAGTGGATAGAGCACCAGCCCTGGAGTCAGGAGTACCTGAGTTCATATCACCCTCAGACACTTAACACTTACTAGCTGTGTGACCCTGTGCAATAATAAATAAATAAACAAACAAACAAATAATAAATAATTCTATCCTTATTTTGGAAGGACCTTATATATTTCATGACTCAGATCAGGCTGATTCTGCCTGATTTCACAGCTGGAAAGAGAACAATGAAAGGAGAAGCAGTGAAGACTTGCTCTAAGAGAGGCCAGTTCTTTGTTTTTGGAGATTAGCCACAATGTATCTCTGCCAGGTTCATAATAATCTAAAAGTAGACAGGCTGTCCTCTTGGGCAGGCACATTTTTAGCCTAGTCACAATCTACTGTCTGATTTGAGACAGTGTAGCCAAAACACATACACTGACAACCATTTCTCTGCTTCTTTGAAAACACCCTTTGCTACTAGTCAGCATGTTGGGACTCGGGAAAGGAATAGAAAGGGTGCTAATTTTGGAATTGGTGGAGGCTGGGTTTGACTTATGACTCTGTCACTTGTGTAATCTTGAGCATATTGTTTATTCTCTTTGGGCCTCAGTTTCCCTAAGTAAAAGATGAGGAGGTCACCTAGATGACCACTAATGTGCCTTCTAATTCTAAACCTTGGATCCTATGATTCAGAATTATTGGGGGAAATCTGATGAATGAGGTAGATCTGGTTAGGGGTCTGTATATGATTATTACCTCTAAGCCTCCCCAGCAACAATCTGCCAGAGAGAGGTCCCTCTTGCAGAATTAGCAAGGTAAACAAATTCTGCAAAGGATCAAGTCATTCACAGTTTCAGGAGAAATGGAAGACAGTTTTCAACCAGAGGGAGTACACTGAGAACATTTTAAATCAAAGCACTCGGTTCTATAAGAAATAGGTATAGCTTCATGTAGAGAAAACTTTCCCATCTCCAGGTATCAAAGAGGAACCCATGGCTTAAACTCATAAAGCATATGGGCTCTTGCAGCTAAACAGTTGCCATCTATTATAGGCAGAACAGTGTAGTGGAAGGAGTTCAGAAAGTATGAGTTCTAGTTTTACTTCTTTCATTTACTAGGTGGTTTACTAGATAGAGTATGGGACTTAGAGTCTTGAAGAAATGAATTTGAATCTTGATTTGTCCATTTATTACTATATGACCCTGAGCAATTCATTTAACTGCTCCTAGGTTCTATTTCCCCATCTTTAAAATTGGGATAATAATAGCACCTGCCATTCAAGGTTGTTGTGAAGATCAAGTGAGATACACATATGTAAAGTGCTTGGCAAACTTCAGTCCTCTATAAATGCTAGCTGCTACTGCTGCTGCTACTGCTGCTACTACTATACTACTACTAATACTACTATTACTACTACTACTACTACTACTACTACTACTACTACTACTACTACTACTACTACTACTACTACTACCACCTATGTTACATTAGAAAAATCACTGAACTAAATAGAACCTTTATTTCCTCATCTGTAAAATAAATCCAGCTGATCTCCAAGGCTCCTCCCATATGTCTTTTTTTTCTTTTTAAAGTGAATGAGTGAAAGCTTATTCCTGCCAAAGATTTGAAAAATTACATTTCTCTTCCTTCTTTGTAGAAGAGGAGAGTGTGAAAGGGAGGGGAGGTGTGGGTACTTTGGATATGAAATATTACATATCTTGTCAAAGTTGTTTGGATTTGCTGAGCTGCTTTTTTACCCTCTTTTTTGTGATTTGTTATAAGAGATGCTTCTCTGGGTTGAAGACTGGGGAGGAATATGTTTGAAAATTGGGTGATTCAGAAATGGAATATATCTAAAGCTTTGTAAAAATAAGTGATTCCGTAGAAGTCGAGGGAAAAGTCCATCTAGCCAAATGTCATGTACATAGTAGGTCCTCAATAAGTATTGGTTGAACTGAGTTGAGAAAAAAGTCTGCTTTCCTAGCTGTCTGAAAAAAGCTTTCCTTTTTTACCTCTTGGGAAGAAAAGCCTCAGAGAGTTTAGAAAACATTTTTATTTGGCAAACATGTGGGTGTCCCTAGAAGGCCACATCAATATTCTGGATCTCAGTAGACAAACATAACTGAATCCACCTCTGTCCAAAGCCCTATTTTTTCCTCTCAGATACAACTTTCCTAAAAGTGATAGCTTCATTTTTTTACTTCACCAAAACTATGGAATAAGACTCCCAAATAATTTACAATTTTGATTCTATTTCATCCTTCCCCTTTCCTCATGAATTTCACTTCCTACAATCTTCTTTTATCATGCTCTGAGAATCTATCACTCACCTTTGATGTTTGGGACACTAAAGGTCAAAAGACATGTGGAAAGGGGGAACTTCTTTTTACTGAACCTCCAGCAAGGACAGGGATGGTTTAATTGCAAAATAACAGTGACACATAAGACCCAGGTGCCAACCACACAGCTGGTCCCTCAGTTACTCACAGTTCAACAGCGTTCCGAGGAATGTCTGAAGGAATCTCGGTCACCTTGCTTTCTTGGCAGATGAAAACCCTGTCAGAGCAGTGGCAGATCCGATGATGACATCCTGAGCCCGAGCCCAGGAAAACCAGCAAGGAGATCCAGAGGAAGGCCATGTTTATCTCTCCATCCACCCAACGTCTTGAAGATTTGTAGTTAGCTTTTGCAGCTTTCAGTGGCTCAGCACAACTTCCTCAAAAACAAAACAAAACAATATAAAAAAGATCTGCCTCAAGAGCTGATTTAGGCTGTGTGACCCTTGAAGGGATGAATATTTCTTGTTGCCAGTTCTAGTTCCTGGGCTTTGCTACTATGTGCCAGCAGTGGTTTGAGGGGTAAGATAAGCTCCTTGCTTATCCCTTACTTTGTTTAAAGGTTCTATATTAGCCTGATCCCAAGGAAGCAAGCAAAAAGAACCTTGAGGAATGTCTGAAATAGTTTGCATATTTGCCATGTGGAAATGCCCTTCTCTATGATTATTTCCTCCTTTTCCTAAAATCATAGACCATTTGACCTAGAAGAGACCATGCAGTTTACCCTTATTTTACTGAGATCCAGAGAAGTAATGTGATCTGTCTCAGGTCATGCAGAGTTAATAATAAATCTATTCCAAGAACCAAGGTCTCCTGTGTCTTGGGCTCTCCATAGAGTGGCCAATATTGAAGTGCTGCAAAGGAGTACAGAGTAGAAAGTCAACTTTCAACTTTGTATACTAATAAAAAAGAGGCAGGGGGTCATTGACCAGTGTAATTCCAGGCCTTACCTTAGCCTTTTTCTTCAAAATTTTCCTGGATTTCATTAGCATGAATTTATACCACTGTTGAATGCCTTGACATTTCTGAGCCCCTGCCTTGATGAAGATAGTAATATCCAAAGATAGTGCCTTAAACATGGACAATGTGGCTGCCCCAAAATCTGAATAACTATTTGATGACATTGTGTGTTCACTCATTAACCTTGTTCTAGATGAGATATGCTTTCTGCCAAGAGACTCATCTTTGTCCGCTCTATGGAGAGCCCAAGACACAGGAGACCTTGGTTCTTGGAATAGATCTACCATTAACTCTCTGCATGACCTGAGAGATCACATTACTTCTCTGGGTCTCAGTAAAATAAGTGTATAGAGATCCTCTCTAGCCTCACCAAAAGCATTCTTTGGTACATCAGTAGCCCACAGGATAATAAGGATCATCTGCACCTCCTGTTCTCACATGATTTTAAACTCTTTTTGCCAGGTCTCTATATTTTGAGATTGTGAGTATTTTACATGTACACATCTCCTAAAATGGTGTTCGTCAGTTTTTTATGGATTCATCTCTTGTCTAAGCAATTGTGGTCAATAATTTAACTTGTGATGATAGTCTAGTTCCGGTTTATTGGTTGACTGCTCCAGGATATTTTGAGGTCAGTATTTGTAACATGGGGATTTTTCCATCTGACAGTCCATGAAAGGTATTGAATTTCTAAAGTATAATTCTATCTCCTTCTCCGTGCCCCACTCTTAGTCATATGCATTTAGTTTTTTTGGTAGGTATACATTTTTACATTCTGTAGTGATGTGTTATATAGTTTCTCCTACTTCATTATCTATTCTACATTGAACATCAGTTTTAGGTTCCTTAAATATAACCCTTCTATAACCTCTTGTGGCAATGATTTAGTCATGAATGGCCATCATAAATAGTTCTATATGGAAGGTAAATAAATTATTACATTTGACAAAGCTAATACTGTGTACTCGCTATCAGTTTATACTCTTGCACAATGAAGTGGTACCTGTTTATTCCAGTTTTTATATTCCCTTGACATACATTACAAATTTTACACTTACTTATTCCAATGATATTTTGATATCATTGGAGAAATATTTCATGACATGCATTATTTAGTGTGTTTTTCAGCAGAAAATATATAGCTTGATAAAATTAACAGATATATATCAATAATTAGTACATATTAACAAAATAACATAATTATGTATTAATATAATAGTGATCATTGGGGTCTCCTTGCCTGAAACTGCCACATAATGAGAAGGTACAGTCAAATTCTTCATTTGCCACTTCTAGCTTCCATAATCACATTGGCTGTTTGTCTCCCCTGAAGGTTTCCTCCTCTTTCCCTCATTTCTACTTTCTTTTATTTTTTTACCTTCCTCTATTAGACTGTAAGCTTGTTGAGAGTAGATGCTGTCTTGTTTCTGTGTCTTCAGTTCTCACCACAGTGCCTGGAACATAAAAGTACTTAATAAATGTTCTACATACCTAATAAAATATTTGGGTTTGATTACTTATAATATGATCAGTTCTCTTTTGGAAAGGTTTTAATAGAACTGTAATTAGGTAGAAATATAATGGACTTCTACTTTCTCTATCTTTCTTTCCTCCCTAACATGTACCCATTGGATAAATTAGAAGTCTTCCCTATAAGATCAGGCCACTATTATTCTATATTATAGTAGAAATGTTAGCTATAACAGTAAGACAATAAAAACAAATTGAAGGAATAAGTGTAGGCAATGAATGAACAAAACTGTCATTTTTTGTAGATAATATAATGATATATTTAGAGAACCCTAGAAAATCAATTAAAACACCAGTTGAAACAATGAACAACTTTAGAAAAATTGTAGAATACATGCTAAACTCACATAAATCATAATCATTTATATATTATCAACAAAACACAGCAGTAAGAGATAGAAAGAGAAATTTCATTTAAAATAACTGAAGACAATATAAAATGCTTGGGAGTCTACCTGCCAAGACAAACCCAAAGTATATGAATAGTTATAAGACATTCTCACATAAATAAAAACAGTTCTTAACAATTGGAGGACTATTGCTCATGGATAGACTAAGCCGATATTATATATAAATATTATAAATTATATATAAAAATATATAAATATAATAAAAATGATAATTTCCCTAAATTAATTGATTTTTTCAATGCCATACCAAACTACCAAAGAATTATAGAACTAGAAACAATAAAAACAAAATTCACTTGTAAAAGCAAAAGGTGAAGAATATTTAGGAAATCAATTTAAAAAATCAAGAAAGGTGGATTTGTAGTAACAGATTTAAAATTATATTACAAAGTGGTCATCATCAAAACAACCTGATGCTGGCTAAGAAATAGAGTGGTAGAGAATAAAATTGATTAGGTACACAATACACAATAGTAAATGACCATGATAATCTCCTGTTTGTTCAACTAAAAGATCCAAGCTTTTCGGACAAGAACTTACCATTCAACCAAAAAATGCTGGGAAAAATGGAAAGCATTTGGGCAGAAACTAAACAAAAACAATATTTCACACTGTATTAAAAATAAGATCAGAATGGGTAAGTGGTCTAGACATAAAGGGCGATGTGATTAGTAAATTATGGCAGCATTGAAAACATTTACCCATTAGATATGTGGAGAAAAGGAGAGTTTATGACCAAAGCAGATATAGACAGACATAGGAATTAAAATGGATAATTTTGGTCACATGAAATTGAAGCTTTTGCACAAATGAAACCAGTGTAGCCAAAATTAGAGAGAAAGTAGGAAAATGGAGAAAACATTTACAGCAAATTTTCCTTTAAAAAGCCTCATTTCTCAAATATATAGAGAACTGAGCCAAATTTATAAAAACAAAATTAATTTCCAATTGATAGTCAAAGGATATGAACATACTGTTTTCAGAAGAAGAAATCAAAACTATAAATACACGAAAAAATGCTCTAAACCACTATTGATTAATGAAATGCAAATTAAATCAACTTTGGGGTACTACCTTATAGCTACTAGACTGTCTAACTTTACAGAAAAGCAAAATGACAAATTCCAGAAGGATATAGAAAAATAGGGACATTAATGCACTTTAGGTGTATGAACTAGTTCAGTAATTCTGGAGAACAATTTGGAACATTTTAAAGGTCCATAAAACCGTACATAACCTTTGATTCAGTAATACCACTAAAAGGTTCTAAGTCCCAAAGAAATAAAAGAAAAGGGAAAATTCAAAAAGTTCAAATATATACATGGCAGCTCTTTTTGTGGTGGCAAAGAATTACAAATTAAGAGATGCTAATCAATTGGGTGAACAAGTTGTGGTATATGATTATGATGGACTATTATTGTGTTATAGGAAATAATGAATAGGGTAGTTTCAGAAAAACCCAAGAAGACCTATATGAACTAATGATAATGAAGTGAGCAAAACCAGGATAATATTGTACAAAGTAAAAACAATATTGTAAGGATGATTGATTGTGAAAGACTTAACTACTTTGATCAAGACAATGACCCAAGAAAATTCCAAAGCACCCATAGTTAAAAAAATATTATTCACCCCCAGAGAGAGAACCAATGAACTCTGAGTGAAAATTGAAGCATACTTTTTTCACTTTCTTTTATAAATGAATGTCAAAACCCAGAAACTCTATGAACACAATTACAAAACACTTCTTATACAAATAAACTCATATCTAAATAATTGGAAAAATATCAATTGCTCAAGGATAGGCTGAGCAAATATAATAAAAATAAAAATTCTACCCAAATTAATTTACTTATTCAGTGCCATACCAATCAGACTACCTACAAAATATTTTACAGCGTTAAAAAATATATTAACAACAAAATTCATGTGGAAGAAGAAAAGGTCAAGAATATCAAGAGAACTAATGAAAAAAAAAATACACAGGAAGGTGAGCTAGCCATACCAAATCTGAAGCTATACTATAAAGCAACAGTCATTAAAACTCTTTGGTAGTGGCTAAGAAATAGAGTGGTGGATCAATGGAATAGGTTAGGCACAGGAGACGCAGTAGTAAATGATATACTGTTTAATAAACCCAAAGACTCCAGCTTCTGGGATAGTAACTCAGTATTTGACAAAAAATGCTGGGAAACCTGGAAGATAGTATGGTAGAAACTAGGCATAGACCAGCATCTTAAACCATATACCAAAATAAGGTCAAAATGGGTACATGATTTAGACATAAAGGATGATACCATAGTAAATTAGGAGAGGAAGGGGTAGTTTACCTCTTAGATCTATGGAGAGGAAAACGATTTATGTCCAAACAAGAGATAGAGAATATTATGAAATGCAATATGGATTATTTTGATTACATTAAATTAAAAAGATTTTGTACAAACAGAAGCAATGCATCCAAAATTAGAAGGGAGGCAAAAAGCTGGGAAACAATATTTATAGCCAGTACCTCTGATTAAGGCCTCATTTCTAAAATATCTAGGGAACTAAATCAAATTTATAAGAATGCAAGTCATTCCCCAATTGAGAAATGATCAAAGGATATGAACAGGCAGTTTTCAGATGAAGTAGTCAAAGCTATCTATTGCTATATGAAAAAATGCTCTAAATCATTATTGATTAGAGAAATGCAAATTAAAACAATTCTTAAATACCACCTGACACCGATCAGATTGGCTAATATGACAAAAAAAGGAAAATAATAAATGTTGAAGAAGCTGTGGAAAAATTGGAACACTAATGCATTGTTGGTAGCACTATGAACTTATTCAACCATTCTGGAGAGCAATTTGGAATTATACCCAAAGGGCTATGGCACTGTACATTCTCTTTGGCCCAGTAATACCACTACTAGTTCTGTATTCCAAAGAGATGATAGAAGAGGGAAAAGGATCCACATGTACAAAAATATTTATAGCAGCTCTCTTTGTGATGGAAAAGAATTGGAAATTGAGGGAATGCCCATCAATTGGGTAATGGCTAAACAAATTGTGGTATGTGAACATAATGGAATACTATTGTGCTGTAAGAAACAATGAGCAAGAGAGTTCAGAGAAACCTGGAAGGACTTACATGAACTGATGCTGACTGAGAGGAGCAGAACCAGGAGAACATTGTACACAGTAACAGCAACATTATGTGATGGTCAACTGTGATAGACTTGGCTCTTCTCAGCAGTGCAGTGATCCAAAACAATTTCAAAGAACTCATGATAGAAAATGTTCTCCATATCCAGAAAAAAGAACTGTGGATTCTGAATGCAGATTCAACCATACTGTTTCTACTTTTGGGGTGTATTTTTTCTCTTTTTTGAGGTTTTTCCCTTGTATTCTGCTTCTTTCACAATATGACTAATGCAGAAATATGTTTAATGTGATTGTACATATATAACCTATATCATATCAGATTGCTTTCCATATTGGAGAAGGGGGGAGGGAAAAGAGGGTGAGAGAAAATTTTGGAACTAAAAATCCTAGGAAAACACATGTTGAAAATTATCTTTACATGTAACTGGAAAATAATAAGATACTTTTATTATTTAAAAAATAAATGAATGTCAAAATAAATAAGTAAATATAAATAAAATGTATCTTATTCCTCCTCCTTTGTCCTGTTCTCTTAAAGCTTCTCTTAGCTCAGGCTATTGGCATATATTTATTCTTTTCATCTACTTTTTAAAGAGTTCTTTTATGAATAAATCCCTTTGATGGTAGTACTGGAATCTTTATTGGATTCCCTATCTCTTCCAATGTCTGAAAATGAGAAGTAGATGGCAACTTTATCTTTTAAAAACAATCCCTTTCCACTCATGCCAGCTTTCAAGTTCAGGAGTTATCTGTAGGATCTTACAAAAAGAATCAGATTTCTACCATCTTAAATGTGTACACAGTTTGTTATCTAATGACAAAATAACTGAATACCTATTTTAGGCAATGTATTGCATAATATATTAGTATGGCAATATCCCAACATAAAGCATCCCTGCAAAGGAACATAGCAGGGATGTTCTACTCTAAAATATTCTCTTCTCTGAAGTGAAGTTGGAAGTGAATTTGAGGAAGTAGGATATGCATACTATTGAATTCTTATTGCTCTTAGTTCAGTCTTCAACATATCTTAATTGGAATATCAAGATTCCCATTTGAATGATCAGTTTCCACAGTCTCCCTTCTCTAATCAATCTTCCATACACATTTTATAATACACACATCTGACCAAGTCATACATATGCTCAGAAATATCCATTGGCATCCTGTTGCCTCTAGAATAGAACAGTTCTTAGTTTAATATAGAAAATATCAACAATATGGTACCTGCTTCTCCTTTTATTCTTGTTTCTTATCATCGTTCACGTATACTACACTTCTAAGTAAGATGGTTGTTTACCTTTTTCCCAAATTTCACATTCCATTTCTTCTCTTCATCTCATCCTTTAGACTATTCCCATTCCTGCAAAATTCTATGTATTCATCTGTATCTAAGGAATCCCCCAATTCCTGTCAATGTATAGCTCTTAAGCTACCACCTAAAGAAAGCCTTTTCTGATTGCCCTAGTTGTTGGTATGAGGGATTGATTCAATAAATCATCCAACTGCCCTACTCCATTAAAAGTAACTAACAAAGATGCTATTCCCTGATAACTTAAACCAATAAGAATATAGCTCAATTGAATCAAGAAAGAAATGTGAATTAGGTGTGAACAAGGCTCATACATCTCTGTACAAGCAATATTCAAAGGCATTTCAACTAAGACTAGAAGTTTATTCAGATTGGTTTCAAGACATTAACACTTCTTATGGGGATTGTATAAAATGAGGACTGAAGGATTTGCAGAATCTCTCTACTGGGCACTCAGAAATGCAAAAGAGTCAACATTTATCTCAATGAGTATCTTACATGTGTATAAAGAAATGGAAGATTTGAGTAGCTGGCAGACAAGAGAAATGGACATTCTAGCCAAAACCTGAGAGGGAACCATTTGTTGAGTAGAAAAAGAACCCTGGCCTCCTTGTCTTGTTATCCTCTCCCCATCTTTAGCTGGAGCAATACCTTGTGGAGCAGTACCTTCATAAGGACTATAGGATTTGGGCTTTTTAATTAGCATACTAAGAGTATACCAGTGACAACAGCAGCTGAAGGTAGTGTCTATCTATAAAAGGAGACAAAGACAAATTAGACATATCAAGGAAAGGCAGCAAAATTCTCTACAAGAAGCCTGGCATATAAGCTACATTTCAGTTAAGTATAACTTTATGAAGACTTCCAACAATGAGGAACGGCGAATTATCCTTTTGCAACATATACTCTCTAAGCTGGAGCTCTTTGACCCAGACTCTGTAAATAATGGTGGGAGAGCATGATTTTGGGGGGAAAGCTAATTGTCGGACTGACTAATTGTTAATAAATATTTATTAAGTGAATGAAATGATAATTATAGGGAGAAGGAAGACAGTGGGGGTTTGTGAATTATAGTATCAAAAATCACTGCCCTTGTCCCTTAACCCAAACCCTCAAAGTTAGCTCTAGAACCCTGAGGGGAGATGTAGCCACTTAAGCCCTGGAGACCCAACCTGCCAGTCTGAATGAAGGCAGAGGGTGTATCTTCATATCATATACTACACGTAGAATACTCATTTAGGATAAATATTTGGTCTTTTGCATTTGTAAGTGCCCACTAGAGAGATGCTTTATCTGTCAGTTTTGTTTCACCTTTTGTTTTTATTCAGTTTTTGTTTATGGATACCCTTGTTTTTAGGATTTTTTTTTCTCTCTTTTGCTTTAGACTAGAATTGTTCACTAAGCAGTTTCCTAGTATGTTTCCTTACAAGTCCATCTAATTCCTTTGTGATAATTTTTGCTTGTTTGAAGGCTTCTGTACTAAGATCTATGGTACTATGTACAGTATGAATATTGCAACTAATATAAGAAGCATGGATTTTGCCTTCCTACAATCCTATCACCTAGATGTTTACCCAGAACACAGAACATTTATGACATATTATATATTTTCATATTTTCTTTTACTTTTAAGTAGTTCTATAGTGTTTGCTTAATTTGTTACATCAGTCTAGACAGCTTGTCTGAGACTGTTTGGGATGACAATTAAATAAGATACAATTTCCCTGTTTTGCTTGCTAAGTGAAGAGACATATTAGTGAACACCAGGGTTGATTTAGATTGCAAGGTCTTTTGGAAAACATTAGTTAGGAGGATGATGGAAATTTTGAAGAGTATCACCACAAAAAACAGAAAGATGTTCAAGGAGAAACATAGCAGCAGGCAGCTTGGCCTGAGATCCAACTAATGTAAATCATTTCATGCTTTATTGGATAAAACTGAAAGGGAGGCAATAAATAAACATGAAATAGAACAGATTTAAGGGGATTTTATAGTTTGTTAGCATAATGCCCATAACATAGTAAGTGCTTAATGAAAGTTGTTGATTGATCTATCTCTTAACATCTATAGTAGTCAAATCACAGTCTTTGTATTTAACCAGCTCAGAACCCTTTGTACTGTGTCAGAACAGAAAGAACACCTAAGGACATGAGCCACAAAGTTGACCAAATACACATAAAATATATCTGTACTAAATATAACACAATTTTAAAAATAGGCAGGGATTGAATTTTAAAATCTCTAAAAAAAGAGAAAATTACAAAAGAAACAAAAAGATCATGAATGCTATTTCTACAAAGACACAGACAATAACAATAAAAATCCATGGAATCAGGATAGCATTCATAACTACTGGCCCATAAGATTAATTTCTCATCTATATAAAAATTTTATGAGAATCTATGCACACATTATTGGTATCCTTTATGAAAACATGAGAAAAAAGCAGAGGACACTTTGCAAAGCATTTTCTATACTAGACCACCTCACATTAAAAAAAACAAACAGACTGAGGGTAATAGAGATTACAAGACAAACAAAAAAACAATTAGCAGAACAAGCAGTTGTCCTAAAGGTTCTATTCAAGATGTTTTCATCTTTTTGATGGATCTGTAATTTCACTGATGCATCACAATGGTTCTGAGACCCCTTTATGCTCTTAAACATTATCGAGGGCCCAAAGAGTTTTTTTTTATGTGTTATATCCATCAATATTTATCAGTTAAAACTTTAAAAAACTTTAATTCATTTAAAAATAACAAAAAACTCATTATATGCTAGCATAAATAACATATTTATGAAAAGAGAATACATTTTCCAAAAACAACAAAAAAGATAATGAGAAGAGTGGCATTGTTTTACATATTTTTGCAAATATGTCTAGTTTAAGAGAAGACAGTTGGAGTATAGTATCCTGCATCTGCATTCAACCTATTGTGACATGTTTTGTTTAAAATATATGAAGAAAATCTGGCCTTATGTTGATAGGCAGGTGGAAAAGGCAAGAGTATTTTATCAGGCAAATAATGTCTTAGTATTATTACAGAAATAGTTTTGACCCTGAAGATCTTCTGAAAGGGTCTCTGAGACCCCCAACCCTGGAGTTTATGGACCACATTTTGAAAAACCAGTGACATGGAGATTGTCTCCTGTGGTAAAGAACTCAACCCATCCATACCTTCTCATCCTGTTACAATTCTTTTCCATGTTCTCTTATAACCCTCCCAACATACGGGGACATTTTTCTGTACTTCTTTTACCTTTGCCTGAATACCAATGGAGCCAACAGGATATATGTCCTTCATCCCTCAGTCTTGCTCCATGACTGATCCACCTCTTTTCTTTTCTTTTCTTTTCTTTTTAGATAGGCAATTGGGGTTAAGTGATTTGCCCAGGGTCACACAGCTAGTAAGTGTTAAGTGTCTGAGCGCTGATTTGAATTCAGGTGCTCCTGACTCCAAGGCCGGTGCTCTATCCACTGCGCCACCTAGCTGCCCCGATCCACCTCTTTTCTAATCATGCATTTCTCTGGTGATGTCCTTTATTCCATTTCTACAGACTTCTTCATTATAAATATGATGGGGGGGGGTGGCAACTAGACTAGCTGTGTGACCCTGGGCAAGTCACTTAATCTTCATTGCCCAACAAAGAAAGAAAGAAAGAAAGAAAGAAGAAAGAAAGAAAGAAAGAAAGAAAGAAAGAAAAGAAGAAAGAAAGAAAAGAAAGAAAGAAGAAAGAAAGAAAGAAAGAAAGGAAGGAAGAAAGGAAGGAAGGAAGAAAGAAAGGAAGGGAAGGAAGAAAGAAAGGAAGGAAGGAAGGAAGAAAGAAATATGATGTATCCTACTCATGCCCCCTATTCTCCTTTCCATTGCCATTGAGGTGCCCTGAAACTTTAATTCTTTAGAAACTAACATTTCATTATTCACAGCCTCACAGTGCCCCTAGAAGAATGTTGATATGAAAACTTGCCATCTCAGAGGTTATTCAAAAGTATGTGGTATACATAAGCTTAGAATATTTACAAACAAAATGGTCCCAATTCCCTTTATCCCAATGTTTTCACCAAGCATGTCTTTTTTCATACTAACAAAAGAAGAAAAAAGAATCTAAGCTCTTTTACATTCATAGAATATAAAGGCATAAACTGCTTTGAGAGGTCATTTAGTTTATTTTTCTATGTGGGGGGATGTGGGGGTAGTGTTTGGAGGAGGTAAGACTAGATGGTCTATAAGACCTCTTTCAAGTCATTCTTCTATGATTCTATGAGATTTTGAAATTGGCACTGGTCTATGCATGTGAAGAAATTGTAACCTGTGATCAATGAAAAAACCTCAAAGACAGAATTTCAGGGTAATTAATAATCAATTTATTAATTAGCTAATAATCAATAAATTGATGGTCAGTGGTTTCTCTGTGGCAAGCAAAAACATGTCATGGAGAGCCTGAAGCTTTAAATAATCCTTGAAAGGGAATTCCCTTGACAACTGGAAATCAATTGTGATTGGTGAACATTTAAGGAGGTGGTGGGCTAGAAGTCTTCAGCTCTTCCTGATGAGAATATGAGATCATGAGACTTAGTTGCCTATGATGATCTGGACAGGGGAATCCATCTCCATCCAGACCACTCTGGTTGGTTTTCTCGTTTGTCAGATGAGTCACCCTAAACTCTAATAGAGAGATACAAGGACATAGGCTCATTTCCTGACAGGATTCTATTTATACTCTAAACAGAATTAAGGTCTCTTGGTTGGGTAGGGTCCCACTCAAGACCGAAGAGCATATATCCCAAGGATTAGGGTTAATCTCAATCAGCCATGTCTCTCAGAGGTTGACCTTTCATCAGAGCTGGGTCTCAATGAAGAAACAGAGAAGAAAAAGCCTTGATCCTAATAACTGCTTATCAACAGAATAGAAAAATAATTTCCCTCAAACCCTCATTCATTCTTTATTCTTCCTTGTAACATCTCTTAGGATTCTTTCTGTCTCCTGCTTGGACTACCATATTCAAGAGACTGCAAACTGGACAACTGCAGAATCTTCTTTTTCTTTTAAGTTTCCTGAGAGGCAAAGTGAGCTCTGAAGGTCATGGCTGAAGTATAGCTACACTGATTTTCCATATCTACTCCTAGGTACCCATATCAGGGGCTAGAATTTTCTTCTTATGTAAGAAATGACTGCATCTGCCGAGGACTCACCAAAGGCCTTACAAATGATGGTCCCAAGTTCTGGCATTGAAATAGGATACCGATAGGCAATTCCAGGCACAAAAATTGCAGAGTAAGAAAGGGAAGCTGCTGTAAAAATGTGGTTATAAAAGTCAAGCAGGAGATTAGGGGCGCTGAACCTGAATGGATTGCCTTATTACTTGGGCTTTCACTCCTGAGCAAATGTGTAGAATACAAAATGGCTCTGTCTCCCAATCAGATTCTCCCTCCTAGCAGCTTCATTACCTTATGTTCCCATCACCCAGTATTTCTGGTTTTGGGGTATATCTGCTCTGCTTTCTCAATTTCTTCCTTTCAACAGAAGTGACCTCTTCTCACCTTTTAATTCTTGATATCTTCTCCAAAGATTTCTAAAAGAATAAATAAATTCTTGGCCAGGGTAGCTTAGAAATTTATTTGTTTCAGGTTGGGGGTTGGATCATATGACCTCTCAAGGTCTCTTCTAGCTCCCTGATTTCAAAAGCCTGGAGTTTTATTAATACATAACATGCAAGAGGAAGCAGTGCTACTAAAAATTCTCCCTCAGACCATGTCTATGCAACAGAGAACTGATCCCAAAGTAGTTTATTTAAATACTGCCTTGTAGAAGAAAAGTCAGCTTTCACAGAATCCAGGAAATTCTTTTACTTGAGGGTAGATTCAAATGGGTCAGATATTAAAAATGACTTGCAAATGGATTTAGAAAGGAAAATTCACTTCCAAATTTTTGGTTGTGATATTGGAAAAAAAAAAGTCATGTAATCTCTTTGAATTTCCTTTTCCTCATCAAGTGAGGGAGTTGGACTAGCTGAATTAATTAATTAAAACATTTATTAATTATTCTGATAGATGATCTTTAAAATACCTTCACACTCTAAATAGCATAATCCTTCGTTCTGCTCATTTACTTTTGTTTTCAGCAGTGTGACAGTAAATCCCTCTGGAACCTTAATTGAAATATGCTGACAATGTAGGAGGCCACCTGTCTGTTTGGACTTTTCAGTTAGGTACTGTAGACAGTAGCCATGTAATTCATTGATTTTTTTTTTCTTGCAAGGAAGTCCACAGGCTAAATTGAATAGAAAATGTTTGAGATTTAGCAGTAATAGCATCATTAATTACAATGGAATTTGCAAATAGAGTATATAAAGTGGATTCTTTTCATTCCTTAGGGGCAAATTCTCATGAGCATTTAAGGAGACATCCTGATGTACAGTGACTTTTCTGCCCTCATGTATATTCCAGATTTAGCAGTATGCCCACCTAAGCAATGACTGTTTTGACTTTTTTTAATATGCCTTATCTTCATTGGATAGATTTTGATCACTAACTATACATGTTACATTCTCCAAGGAATGTTAAAATGTAGGTTAGCTTTAAAAAACAAAACTCAAATCAAAACACCTTATATGGAGAAAATGCTAGCTTTGGAGCAAGAAGATCTGCGTTCAAATTGTGACTTCCCTAATTACACCCTTCATGATCCTGGGCAAGTCATATAAGCTCTCCAAACTTCAGTGTCTTCATCTGTAAATGAGGTAAGGGACAAGATTACCTCTGAAATCTCTTTCCTTTTAAATATCATTAAATTTAAATAAGATATGATCATTTAAAAATCCTCCTCTTATGTTTTGCAGATTTATTATAAAAATGGACAAGAATCTCAGAGGATAAAGTCTCCTTAAATTATATTCTGCAGTAGTGGAGAAAATGTCTGTGCTTTTGAGGCCATGAATTCACTGAAGTGCATGAGAACAAACTCGCCTTCACGTTTAAACTCATCTCCTTTATAATACACAGAGTATTTTTAATAGCTCAGATGAATCTGATGAAAATGCACAGTAAGAATGAAAATATTGGAAAAATGCAGCCAAACCAATTACAATGTGAACTTCTTGATGGCATGTTTTTGCTTTTTGTAATATCTCCAAACTTTTTATTTGTGCAGATAAATCTAATGAAAATGCATTGTAAGAATGTAGATCATAGTCAAGACCTTGTATTGAACTGAAGCATCTTGACTACATCCTCTTATTTTCCTAGTTCTACTTCCTGGTGTCAACTGTAACATAATGTTGAATTCCTCCTCACGTGATAGCCTTTCAAAAATGTGTAGTCATAAAACAAGCATGATCCCACTAAGGTCATAGGATCATGAGATCATAGATTTATACTGCAACGGACCTTAAGAGGTCATTTAATTTAACTTTTTTCACTTTATAAATGAGGAAACTGAGGGCAAGAGGTTAAGTGACTTGCTGTAGGTTAACCTAAGTAGTAAGAGAGAGAATGGGAATTGAACTTGGGTCCCTCTGATAGCAAATTTAAAAATCTTTCCAGTACATTGTACTTCCCCTCACACTCTTCTCTTCATTCTACCATCCTCAGTTCCTTCACTTGATCCTCTTATAATATAATCTTCAAGAAAGACATTTCCACTCAACTTGCACTGATGACATTTTACCAGATTATCAATATCTTGCTAAAATAAACCCAAGTCAAACACAGTACTCCAAATGTGGTCCAAATAAGGAAGTCAGTGCACAGTAGGACACTCACTACTGTGGTCAAGACACACTGTTTCTCTTAAGGCAGTCTAAGGTTGTTGTTGTTAAGTAATTTTTTAGTCATGTCTGATTCTTTATGACCCCATTTGGGGTTTTCTTGGCAAAGATACAGGAATGGTTTGCCATTTCCTTCTCCAGTTTACTTTCCATATGAGGAAACTGAGGTAAACAGGGTTAAATGACTTGCCCAAGGTCACAAAAAATGCATATTTGAACTCAGGTCTTCCTGATTCCAGAGCTGGCACTCCATCCACTTTGTCATTTAGTTGCCACATTGCAGGTTGCACTAGTTTTATTGGCTGTCATATCACACTGATGGCTCATAGAAAGTTTTCTGTCTAATAATATGCCAAGATATTTTTCAGAAGAATTGTTTTATTAGTTATAGTTCTTTCCATACTAGCTGATGAGATTGATTTCTTTTAACCCAATCGTACTATGTGTTGGCCATTTGCTAAGTTCAGTGTCTGGTATATTATAAGTATTTTTAAATGCTTGCTGACTAATTGACTCTAGTATATCTATGATCTCATCAATGTAGTTTTCTGTCCAGGGTCGCAAATCACACTCATCTACGTGAGTCCATCCTGTACAACTTTTGTCCATGGCATCTCAAAATATAATGACAGAAATAAGTGTTTTTTTATTGTTCTTGTTTGTTAGAAAATTCCATGGACAGTTGATACCACTGAGATACAAAGATTTGAGCATGAACGAATGACTGAATTGTAACAACATGAGAAACCAACATGTTGCCCATAGGGGGCAGGTATGCCATACTTTAGAATAGCACATGTAAGAATTGGCCTATTGCTTTCTAATAACTACGTGAAAGGAAACGTTTGATTTCTGGGTAGATTTTTCTCATAATTTTTTTTTAGATATTTGAAGTAACCAAACTACTTGGATACCACTTGGAACTTTATATTCTTCATCACGTTTTTAGGGTTAGAAAGAAAGTCTGAGTTTTTCCCAAGTTTTTGGTAACTTTTCCCACTTTCAGATATCTTGACGATTAATCCTTCAATATTTTCAAAATGTTGTTGCATCCAACATAAACTGCCACTGCATCAACTTGGTCTAGTCTAGCCGTTCTTCCTATCTTAATTTTTGAGTATCATTTCTCCTTCCTCATAGAGCACATTGGTGACTGTGACAATAGAATTAAAATTGGTCTCCACTGTCCTAGTGGAGAAAAGAGTTGTTATAATAACCTTTACAGATGTTTTCCTTTCTAAAATGATATTTTTAAAGTTCTCTTTTCATGTTTATCTGCAAATGCTCTCAAGATGGTTTGTTAATTGGGTCTCTTGATGGAGTTTTCCACAAACTTGTTCCCTGGACCCCCTCCCCAACCCCACCTCCTTCTTGTTCTTCTGAAAGAATAGATTTACTTGTATTTATTTTGAAAAGATTCTGTATATACTTCAATTTGTACATGTTGCTTTTTATTGTAGTATAGGCAGAGAGTGGAGAATTTTATATTCTTCCTTATATTATCGAGATCTAGCACAATGATTGCCACAAAGAAGGTATTTAACAAATTATTGATTATTGTTGTTAGGTTGTGGTACAACTCTTTGTGACCCCATCTGGCATTTTCTTGGCAAGGATACTGGAGTGGCTTGACATTTCCTTCTCTACCTCATTTTACAGATGAGGAAACTAAGGCAAACAGGGTTAAGTGACTTGCACAGAAACATACAACTGTAAGTGCCCAAGGCTAAATTTGAACTTGGGTCTTTCTGACTCCAGGTCCGGCACTCTATCCACTGTGCCACCTAGCTAACCAAAATAATTGAATAGTAGATCACAAATAATTTTATAATCTAAACTATTGTTAACTTGACTACCATACAAACCCATTACAAAATGATCTTTTTTTTTTTTTTTTGGCAGGGGCAATGAGGGCTAAGTGACTTGCCCAGGGTCACACAGCTAGTAAGTGGCAAGTGTAATGAGGCTGATTTGAATTCAGGTTCTCCTGAATCCAGGGTCAGTGCCTTATCCACTGTGCCACACTAGCTGCCCCCATCTTTTTGCTTTTCTTAATCTCTCTGGCACTTGGCATAGTGCCTGGAATATAATAATACTTTTAATAAATGCTGTTTAACTGACAGCTAAGAAGGTTTCTATGATTTTTATAGTTTCTTTTAGTTATTGATTTATATCAGTTAAACTTCCATAGGAAATGGTTAGTAGACTGTGTTAATGTCTGCTATTTTTCTCTTTTACAATTTGTCAACAACAGCTTATTTAAATAGGTCAGGCTATAAATTGTGGGCAGCTAGATGGTACAGTGGATAGGTCGCTGGGCCAGGAGTCACGAATACCTTAATTCAAATCCTTCTTCAGACACATTAACAGTGTGACACTGGGGCAGCTAGGTGGCACAGTGGATAGAAGCACTGGCCCTGGATTCAGGAGTATCCTGAGTTCAAATCTGACCTCAGACACTTGACACTTACAGCTTTGTGACCCTGGACAAGTCACTAACCCTTATTGCCCCACAGAAAAACAAAAACAAACAAAAAAATAGTCACCCTGCACAAAGCACTTAAACTCTGCTTCAGTTTCCTCATCTGTAAAGGGGGTGTAAAAGTGCTAAGTACAGTGCCTGGCACATATAAGTGCTATGTAAATATTAGGTATTATTTCATTCCTTTCCTCTTATTTTTATTCTCACTTGATGTTAATTATATTCTTTATTCTAAAACATTGAATTATTTGTATGTGCACAGATTTAGAATTGGCTCCCACATTATCAATCAGTAGCATCTGATTATTTTAAAAACGTTATTAAGTCAGTTTTGTAAAAAGCTCTTTGGGTGCGCACAGCTGTTCTACATCCTCCTGACTCCCTTCTCAAGGAAAGTGTTTATATTTGGGAGTCTTCAGTATTGTTTAACAGACCTATCACGTAAACTCATTAAACCGAGATCTTTTGATCTTCTAACTGGTTCAGCCTAGGTTAGAGTTTTCTACTTCTGCCTTGGTGGCCCTTTCACAAGGGCAACTCCTAGATTTTGTGCCCATCTTGCTCTGATTGGTGGATTTTACTCTGTATTCTCTTTGAGGAAGTACTTATGCCAGCCATTTTCAATTTCTAGCTAGACTCAGTTCTCAGATCTCCAGATTCCATTTTCACCTGGCCTCTGTTATCTCCCTTTTAAACTTCCATTTACTGATTCATGTTATGGTGCTATTTAATCCCAATAGAATATAAACTTCTTGAGGGCAGGGACAGGTCTTTATTTGTTTTATTGCATTTTGTATTCTCATTTCTTAGCACAGTAGCAGGCATGATAAAGGTTTAATCTCATAATCTATTTAGTTTTAAATTTTCTTAAGATGCTAGGTGGAAAAGTAGATAGAGTACTGGGTTTGGGAGTCAAGAAGACCTAGAGTTCGAATCAGACATTAGCTATCTGACCCTGGGCATGTCCTTAACCTTGTTTACCTCAGTTTCCTCATATGTAAAATCAGCTGGAGAAAGAAATTTTAAAACACTGCAGTACCTTTGCCAAGAAAACACTAAATGCAATAAGAAAACCAACCAAAATCATATGATATCTCATAGATGCAGAGAAAGCTTTTGACAAAGTACAGCACCCATTCCTAATAAAAACACTAGAGAGTTTAGGATAGGGGGAGCTTTCCTTAGAATAATAAACAGTATCTACCTAAAGCCATCAGCAAGTATTATATGCAATGGAGATAAATTAGAGGCCTTCCCAATAAGATCAGGGGTGAAACAGGGATGTCCATTATCACCCCTATTATTTAATATTGTTCAAGAAATGTTAGCTTTAGCAATCAGAGAAGAGAAGGGAATTAAAGGAATTAGAATAGGCAAGGAGGAAACAAAAACTATCACTCTTTGCAGATGATATGATGGTATACTTAAGGAATCCTCAAGAATCAAGTCAAAAATTACTTGAAACAATTAACAACTTTAGCAAAGTACGCAGGATATAAATAAATCCACATAAATCATCAGCATTTCTATACATGACAACAAAGTCCAGCAGCAAGGAGATAGAAAGAGAAATATCCATTTAAGTAACGGTAGATAATATAAAATACGTTGGGAGTCTACTTGCCAAGACAAACCCAGGAACTCTATGAACACAACTACCAAACACTCTCACACAAATCAAATCAGATCTAAATAATTGGAAAGATATCAATTGCTCAAGGATAGGCAGAGCTAAATATAGTAAAAAGGACAATACTGCCTAAATTAATTTACTTATTTCAGTGCCATAACCAATCAGACTACCTAAAAATTATTTATACAGCTAGAAAAAATAATATACAAATTCATCTGGAAAAACAAAAAAATCAAGAATATCCAGGAAATAATGAAAAAAAATTCACAGGAAGGTGGGGTTGGCGGTACCAAACCTGGAGCTTTACTATAAAGCGGCAGTCATCAAAACTATCTGGTACTGGCTAAAAATAGAGTGGTAGATCAATGGAATAGGCTATGCTCAGGAAATGCAGTAGTAAATGACACTAGTAATGTAGTGTTTGCTAAACCCAAAGACTCCAGCTTCTGGAATAGGAACTCAGTATTTGACAAAAACTGCTGGGAAAACTGGAAGATAGTATGGCAGAAATTAGGCATGAGACCAACATCTTACACCTTATACTAAAATAAGGTCAAAATGGATACCTTGATTTAGACATAAGAGTGATACCATAGGTAAATTAGGAGAGAAAGGAATAGTGTACCTATCAGATCTTTGAAAGGAAAACAGTTTTTGACCAAACAAGAGATAGAGTATATTATAAAATGCAAAATGGATGATTTTGAGTTATATAAAATTAAAAATTTTGTACAAACAGAAGCAATGCATTCCAAAATTTGGAAGGGAGGCAGAAAGCTGGGAAACAATTTTTGAGGCCAGTGCTTCTGATAAAGGCCTCATCTCTAAAATATATAGGGAATTAAATCAAATTTATAAGAATCCAAGTCATTCCCCAATTGAGAAATGGTCAAAGGATATGAACAGCAGTTTTCTGATGAAGAAACCAAAGCTATCTATTCCCATATGAAAAAATGCTCTAAATCTCTAATGATTAGAGAGATGCAAATTAAAACAACTCTGAGGTACCACCTGACACCTATCAGATTGGCTAAAATGACAAAAAGGAGAATAATAAATGTTGGAGAGGCTGTGGGAAAAGTTGGAACACTAATGCATTGTTGGTGGAGCTGTGAGCTGATCCAACCATTCTGAGAGAGCAATTTGGAATTATGCCCAAAGGGCGATAAAGCTGTGCATACCCTTTGACCCAGCAATCCCACTTTTAGGTCTTTTTGCCCAAAGAGATCATGGAAGGGGTAAAGGGACCCACATGTACAAAACTATTTATAGCTGCTCTTTACGTGGTAGCAAGGAATTGGAAGTTGAGGGGGTGCCCATCAATTGGGGAATGGTTGGACAAGTTGTGGTATATGAATACAATGGAATACTATTGTGCTGTAAGAAATGATGAGCAGGAAGAGTTCAGAGAAACCTGGAGGGTCTTACATGAGCTGATGATGAGTGAGATGAGCAGAACCGAAGAAACATTGTACACAGTATCATCAACATTGAGTGGTTGACCTACTGTGATGGACTATATTCTTCTCACCAATGCAATGGTACAAGAGAGTTCCAGGAACTCATGATAGAAGAGGATCTCCAAATCCAAGAAAAAAAAAAAAGAAGAAAGAACTGTGGAGTATAGATGCTGATTGAACCATATATATTCTTTTGTTTTGGGTGCTGTTGGGTTTTTTTGTTTGTTTGTTTGTTTTTTCTTTCTATTTTGAGGTTTTTGCATCACTGCTCTGATTCTTTCTCTTGTAACAGGATTAATGCAGAAATAGGATTAATGTTATTATGTGTATATATATTGTTGTGTGTGTGTATAGAATATTATATAAATTAGATAAATATCTATAAGTGTATATGTATAGAGATATATAGATATAACCTATATCAGATACCTGCTGTCTAGGGAGGGGGGGAGGGAGGGGTGGGGAGGGAGAAAAATCTGAAATTGTAAAGCATGATATAAACAAAAGTTGAGAACTATCTTTACATGTAATGAAAAAATAAAATACCCATACCTTAAAAAAAAATATTCCAACACACACAAAAAAAAAGAAAACACTAAATGGGGTCATGAAGAGTCAGATATGACTGAACAACAACAAAAATTGTAATTTATTTGAATATAATCATCTATCCAGTGTTCTTATCCTTTAATGTTCAAGAAAAGCAATTTTTTTATTGGACTACAGTGAGAACCTCTAAGCTGTCTTTTCATTTAGATGGACTATCTTTTTGTCTTCTGGTTCTATTTATAGCAAAATGTCAAAATTGATGAAATTAAGTTCCTCAAACAGTATATACACTTATTGGTAACTGAAGAAGGATCCCACATTTAGAGAATAACAACTAATTTGATGTTCATAAAAGATCTAAGACCAGTGATTATTGGTGCCCCCTGTACCATTCTACCACAATTGCAAAATGAGGTCCATAGGACTGTAGGTCACTGTGATAAAATATTTTTTTTAATTATAAAATGTCATTATATATTATATAGAATATCCATGTCATAAGTTCCTCATTGACATGAAGAGCCTAACTAGACACCCACCAAGGAGAAAGTAGTATAGCCCATCTCCCTTCAAAGCTACTCAAAAAAACCTAAACAAACGTATCAGATTGAGTAGTGATTGGGAAATCTAAAAAACCACAATGGGTGATCATATAGCACCATATCATAAATTCAGTCCACAGGTAAATGACCAGGACAGGAATGGTGGAGCAGGGAAGGGTTGGGTTGATGGAGGCAGTCAAGAAACAGAGTTTGCAACACTGTTGCTCTGCTTCCAGAAGGGCAGGGGTAGATCTCATACTCAACTCTGTGATAATTCTGGACTGAGGATCTCAGACAACCCCAGAGCCAGATCTAGATAGCACTATCTCTCTGACCCAGAGAGGGGATAACACAAGCAGCCTCCAGGCAAAGAATGGGGGTGGGGTGGGGTGGGACAGGAATCAGTTTTCATTCTAAACTTGCAGAACTATTTAGTTATATGACAGGGGGTGGGGCTAGCATCTGTTTATCCATGCATGTTGCTGTTTGTCCTCCCCCCACACCCCATCCCAGGACCATGACATCAGGGTGATGTCATTATTTACACTGAATGAATTAGATTTAAGTGAAGGAGGGCTGTGCAAGGTCACCAACCTCACTCTCTCCTCCAGAGCCATCTGGGTCCAGTGGCAATATACATATCAGGATGACTGGAGAAGGCACCAGATGTTTAAGGCAATTGGGGTTAAGTGACTTGACCAGGGTCACAGAGCTAGTGTCTAAGGTGACATTTGAATTCAGGTCCTCCCAACTTCAGGGCCAATGCTCTACCTACTGTGACACCTAGCTGTCCCAATTGTGTCTACAGGTGTATTAACTTAAACCCAAACCAGGTTCTGGAGTCCAGAAAGACCAAGAGGTCAGTGATCTGTCCACACTCTTGATATGACTACACAGAGTCTGCTGCTGAAAGTTTTTAACTTCCCTGCCTGCACTACCCCTATTTTGTGCCCTCTTGGTGTGAGCTCTGCCAGTTACTGACGTGGGTTTGGCTCAAAGGTGTAAACCTGTATACTTAATCTGGATTGGAATCCCAGTAGAATGCTGCTGAAACTGAGCCAACATTAGCCAACTGCTATGTTCTTTTGGTGAGTGACAAAACTGCAGATTTTCCTCTGGTGTGGTATTACTGACCTGGTTATTCCCTTGCGGGCTTCAGAATGAACTACCTTTAGGTTCAGAGACACAGAGCTGTTGCTTGCTCCTGGACTTGCTCCTTGTAAGGTACACAGCCTAGGACCCACAACTACTTCACATACTTGATTATTTACCTACAGGTCCATGTTGTATTCTGCATTCAGCCTGAATGTGTGACCCAGAACTACATAGTGAACAACAAATCTGCCAGTTGTCACCTCTTCCTGAACTTGTACAAGATCAAGCCCCTTTGCCAGATGAGGGACCTCTTCTTGACTCAATGCACAGAAACTTCCTGTGCATTAAAGTTCCAATAGCACCTTCCTAGATATACTTTATTCCCAGTGTCAATAGTTCTCTTTGTCACTTTCCCTTTGTCAACCTGAGGTGGAAAAAATGACTCCCTGTGATTTTTTCCCCTTCGACTTCATGATCAGGAGTGAGTCTTGTGTATTTTCTAATTCTGTGTAAAAGTGTAATGGGGTAGAACTCAGCTGTAATTCTTCCTGGTACTCTGCCATCTTGGTTCTACTTCCCAAACTACTTACTGGTTTTCACAGTAGTTCTTGTTCAATATGTAGTTCTTGTTCATGTATTGTGTGGTCTGGTGTATATTGAACTTCTCTCAAGACTTTCTCCTTCCAAAGTAAAATTAAATTTAATTAAAGTGTCCTTCACAATAAATACATATAATAAAGGAAAACAAAAATACCATACACCAGTTCCATTCAGAACTTCTAATACATCACCTTTCCACCAAGAGAATTGCATTGGTAAATATCTTTAAATCTTTCAAAGCTGATTGCACTTATAATGGGGCAGTTAGGTGGCATAGTAGATAGGACCTTGGCCCTGAAGTTGGGAGGACCTGAGTTCAAATCTCATATAAGACAGTTTTTAGCTGTGTGACCCTGGCAAGTCACTTAACCCCAATTGTCTCAAATGTCCAGAGCCATCTCCAGTCATCCTGATAATATATCTTGTCACTGAACCCAGATGGCTCTGAAGGAGAAATTGATGCTGGTGACTTTTAACATCTCTCCCTCACTTAAACCAAATTCATTGCAAGTCATGACATCTGTCTTGGTCCTCTTAAAGAATGAATAACAAACAGCAGCAGCAACAACAACAACAACAACAACAACAACAAACTTCTGATTCTGTATCAGTTCATACAGATTATCCTAGGTTTCTCTGAATCTATTCTTTTAGTTATTTCTTATGGTAAAAATGACATTCCTTATCCAAATGTCATTTGTTTTCCTCATTTGATAAGCAACTACTTTGTTCCAAGTACTGCTACAAATATTTTTGTATACATGAGTCTTTAACCTCTTTTCTTTTCTTTGGGATTTATGCCTAGTAGTAATTTTGCTAGTTTGAAATTATGCAAAGTTTAATTCCTTTGTATTTAGTCATAAATTATTTTACAGAATATTTGAGCCAATTCACAGCTCATTTGGATGCATGGTCTCCCATAACTTCTCTAATCATTAACGTTTTCCACTTTTTAAACCATTACCAATCTGATGGGAATGAGGTAGAACCCCAGAGTTGTAATAATTTATATTTTTCTTTTCATTATTAATTTGGAGAATTTTTTATGGTTGCTGAGAGTTTAAATATTTTTTTTGAAAGTTGTTCATATCCTTTGAGCATTTACATATTCACAAATGCATCTTACCCTTCTATATTTTTGGCAATTCACTATGTAGCTTTGGATTGTAGAGATTTAGAATAAAAAAATTGCTGCCTATATGTTCCCCTTATTCTAACTGAATTTATTTTATTTGTGTAAAGAAGACTTCAATTTTATGAAATTAGAATTTTCCATCTTATTTTTATGATAATCTCTATCCCTTATTTGATCAAGAAATCTTCTTCCATATTTGTGAAAGATATCTCCTTACCTTTTCTTGTAATTTGTTTATAATATGACCTAGATAATGTTTTTGTCATGGATCCATTTGTACCTCATTGTGTTGTATAGTATGAGATGTTAGTCCAAAGCTTTTTTTCCTTCTTTTTTATAGGTTTCATTCTGATTTTATCAGTATTTCCCTCCCTTAAATAGTGAGTCAAAAACCTGGAATTTGTCAAATACTAACATTTATGATTTCCTCTGGGTTCTTGTACACACAATCTGTTATCCCATGAAATTGTTGCCTTTTATTTCTTCAATTGAATTTTGTTACAATTTCATACTAATCTATAAAATAACCCTTTGGTAGTAGATTCCAAGACAGGACTTTCATACATTTTGTGGTTTTCCTCCTGGAAACAGGATCTGGTTTTTGCCTTCGTTTATATCTCCAGTGCTTAGTTTAGTGTCTGACACTTAATAAATGCATGTTAGTTGACTAATAAAAATGATACTGAATTTTACTGAGTATTTCTGCTGTTTTTCTACTAAAGTTGGGCAGCTCTGTGATTTCATCTCTATAAGGATATCCTTGTGAGGAAATTCTCTACCAAAGCATATAGGGTATACTGTCTTCATTTGAAAGCCTTGAGAATTCCCTGGGGACATTTAGAAATTAAGTGAGTTGCCCAGACATAGCCAATGGGCAGGATTTGAACCCAGGTATTTCCAAAATCAGCTGTTAACTACTCCATGTTGTCTCTCTGTTACTTCTTTGAAGTTGTTAATTGTATCATTTAGGTCATGTGTGTGTGTTTGCTGATTCTCTTCATTCTCAGTTCAACATCATGTCATCTGCAAACGGTGATAGTTTCATCTGCCCTTTGCTATTGTTTATGCATTTAATATTTTTCTTCTCTGTTTTTGAAAAAGATCCAAGAGAATCAATAGACCTTTAGCTAACTTGATTAAAGAAAAAGGAATGAGAATCAAATTACCAAATAAAAAATGAACAATGTGAAATCACAACAAAGGAATAAAAATAAAAACATTTCACACAATTATATGCTAGCAAAGCTGAGAATTTAAAAGAAATGAAAGAATGATTTAAAAAATCTAAAATACTGGGGTAGCTAGGTGGCACAGTAGATAGAGCACCGCCTCTGGATTCAGGAGGACCTGAGTTCAAATCCAGCCTGAGACACTTGATACTTACTAGCTGTGTGACCCTAGGCAAGTCACTTAACCTCAATTGCCTTACAAAAAAAAAATCTAAAATACCTAAGTCAAGAGAATATGAAATAGACATCTTAAACAACCAAATCATAGAAAATGTAAATTGAATAAATCATTAAGGAACTACCAAAGATAGAAAGTAGTCTGATGGGGCAGTGGTCTACAAAGGTTTACAGGTAAATTGTAGTAAATCTTAAAGGATATATAAATTATTCTCAAAAAAATGTGAGAGAGAATGTATTAATATCAAATTCCTTCTATGAGACAAATATAGTACTAATGCCTCAGGGAATGATATAGCAAAGAAAGAAGACTGTTGGTTCAATTAACTAAAGAACATAGAAGAAAATATTCTGAATAAAATCCTAGCAAAAATGACCACAGCAATTTTTTTTTAAATCGGATATACTCAAGATATGTATAGTTCATATTAGAAAACAAATATAATCAATCACATTAAGAACAAATATTCAGGGGCAACTAGCTAGTGCAAGTGGATAAAGCACCATCCCTGGATTCAGGAGGACATGAGTTCAAATCTAGCCTCAGACACCTGACACTTACTAGCTGTGTATCTGGGAAAAATCACTTAACCCTCATTGCCCCACAAAAAAAAAAAAAAGAACAAATACTCTCCAAAGCCCATCTATGTTAATAGATAAAGATAAAGCCTTTGATAAAGTTTGATCATAACATGGAGCATTTTAAAATACGATAAAAAGGTTTATGGCTACAATGTATTTTGCTAGTTCCTTTAAAGAACTAAATTTGAGGTTTATCATTTTACAGGTCTTCATATTTTTTAATTTTATCTCATTCACCTCGAATTTTAAGATTCTTTTTTGTCCTAATTTTGAGTTTGTTATCCATTGACTCAAGCTTTTAAAAAAAAAATCACAATCTCTAGGCAGCTTTGTGGTGCAGTAGATAATGCACTGGCCCTGGATTCAAGAGTACCTGAGTTTCAAATCTAGCCTCAGACACTTGACACTTACTAGCTGTGTGACCCTGGGCAAGTCACTTAACCCTCATTGCCCTGCAAAAAAAAAATTACCACGCTCCATTCATTAAACATTTCTTTTTTCTTTTTTATGAATGGATGTTTTCTGAGATATATTTCTTTTTTGTCAAAGGACTAACTTAGCTGTATTTCAAAGATTTATGTATTATCTTCATAATTTTCTTTCACATAATTAGTATTTGCTTTCTATGATTTGATCTTTGAATTCTTATGAATCATTCATATAACCATTAAGTTTTCATTTGGGTCAGCATCATGTGATTTTGTTGTCTGGACTCTAGATTATTACTATTTTACTCTGTTATGAACTACAAAGAAGCTGTTTAATATGCTTGTTCCTTTACATTTATTAATGATTTCTCTTTCTTAACATGATAGTTTTTTGGAATGGAACTGTGTGATACTGAGAATTATTTAATTCATGTTCTCATTCAGGAGATGCCATAAGTCTTTGAGCTCAAACTTCTAAATTTCTTCTATAATTTCTTCAATTTTTTTCTGCTAGATTTTTTCAGCTCTAAAAGAGAAAGATTAAAACCTCCAACATTATAATGTTTCTGTCTTTTTGTAAACAGGTAACTTTTTTCTTTACGTACTATGCTATTTCTTGTTTGCAGTTAGTAATACTATGATTTCAACAGCTATAATAGAGCCCAATGTAGTTTTCATGTTTATCTCTATACTGTGAACTTTTATTTGTTTTCAATAACATGTTTGAAATGTCTGTTTGTTTACTTATCTGATGCATAGTAAGTTTCTTTTTCTTCATTTTCATTTTTCATTATGCCTTTTTATTGCTGTTAGGTGTCTTTATTCAGTAAACTGGAGGGTATTTTCTTAACCATTCTGCTAATCTTTTTGTTGATTAATTTAATCCACTCACATTTAATATTACAGGTTATATTTCATCCATATGTTTCTTTTGGGTTAATTGTTATTCATTTTTTCATTTTTAAGCACTTTGTCACTGTCATTAATGTGTCCATTTTTCATTAATTAATTGGCTATCCTTTTCAGGGCATATCATGATGGGTTGTGATTTAAGGCCCTTTGCTTTATGAATGTCCTCCTTCACTCTTTTCTATGATTTTGTTTTATGTTTGTAGAGTAACCCAATGTATTTAAATTGGTATTCCTTTGTAGCTGAAGTCCTTTCTTCTGGATACATGAAAACAATTGTTACAGAAATTCTGTAATTTAATTTCTACATTTTTGGGAGTATTAATCATTTGGGGGTTTTATTTTGTGGTGATCTCTGAATTTAATATCTGTATCATTTATTCTGCAAACTAAATCTATCACCTCCCTGTCAGGTTGCTTACAAGCTTCCTTATAAGTTCTCTAGAATCATGGTTGGTCAAAGCATTGATTAAAGTTCTTAGATCTTTCAAAATTGTTTGTCTTTACAGTGTTGTTATGGTTGTTTTACTAGTTCTGCTCACTTCAATCAGCATCAGTTAATGCAAGTTTTACAGGGTTCTCTGAAACTATAATCTTTATCATTTTTATGACACAATTTACTTTCATGTTTATTACTTTCATATATCATATTTTGGTCAATTATTTCCTGGTTCCAATTTTTTGCCACCACAAAAAAGTTACTATGAATATTATGTTACGTATGTGTTCTTTTCTCTTTATTTGATCTATATGTGGTATAGGCTTAGTAGCAGGTGAAAAGCTTTGCATAGTTTATTGATTTTAGGGCAGAGTTCCAAATTGCTTTCCAGAAGCAGGACTACTTTGTTGTTGTTCAGTTTTTTCAGTTGTATCTGACTCTTCTTGGACCCCTTTTGGGCTTTTCTTGTAAGAGATCCTGGAATGGTTTGCCATTTACTTCTCCAGCTCATTTTTGGATGAGGAGACTGACAGAAACAGGGTTGAGTGACTTGCCCACGATCACAGAGCTGGGGGGTGTCTGAGACTGGATTTGGACTAATGAGGATGAATTTTCTGGACTCCTGCCTGGTCTGGTACTTATCTACTGCACTACAGAACTAACTTACCTTGTCACAATAGGATAAATATAATACATAATTTCATGAATTAGAACTCTCTTATCTTTCTTCAGATGGGCAGTTTCATATTATTATCTTTTGTAGTATGACAGTTCTGTCTTTAATTTACTCTTTAATCCTAGGAGAAACACGATTCATAAGTTATCTTGTGCATCCTGCCTTTAGATCACCCACTTTGACTCACATAGAATTGTGTGTTTTTCCAAGCTATTTTCATATTTGGGGGAGAAATAAAGAAATAACTTTTCATAGGCATAGACATGAGAAGACTTTGCAACCAAACAATGATTGAGAGAATAAAATCAGATAAAATTTCTGAAGGATAATTTTTTAAAAAAGTTTTGCACAAACAAAATGAATGCACCTAAAAATTAGAAGAGAAGCAAGTAACTAGTGAAAAAATACTTTGGATCCAATTTCTCTGTAAAGTATCTCATTTCCAACATACATAGGGAACTGACTCAAATTTATTAGAATAAAATCATTTCCCCAACTGGGCATCCTCTGTTCTCTCATAGTAGGAGCTTGGGGACCCTGACTGCTTCTATGCCCAGAAAATCTCCTAGGGGAGAAAACCCCAAATAGTTGGAGTTTTAATCTCTTTCAGGCAATTAATGCCATTCGAGCTTTTCCTCTATCCAGCACTGATGTTGCTATTTCTTCTTTTCCTTTTTAGTCAGACTTCCTTCACTCATGTGGCTAGGAAGAATGAATGTCATACATCTCTTGGAATAGAGGAAAGAAGTTAGAAGTCACTTCTGAGCGATTATGAGGCACGGACCTCCCATAGTCAGACCCTGAACATTAATCTACTAAATTGCCCAGAACATGGGATGGAACAAATATAGGAATACTGAGTAGGAAGTCTAAGTATTTTAATTGTCTGATATTATTTAATGAGGCTTTTAATTTATACAGTTTGTTTTCTTATCTTGTGTTTTAGGTGGAATTATCTTATATTTGGCATTTAATTCCTTTATTCTTGCAAGATGAGTTAGAGAAGTTTATATCAAAATACCATCTTGTCAACAATAACGTCCCACTTGAAAACAAATCCATTTGGGGCTTTTATTGTCTGTGGTCCTCTTTCTGTTTCAAAAGAGGGAAAGTGTGACTTTTGCCTGGTCAGCACTCCTTCTTGAATCTAGAGAAAGTGTGGAGAGGGAAGCACATTCTCTCTCTACCTCTCTTTCATTCCATTTTTACTTCTTGTTGGGTTAGTCCAGAGCATCATTAAAATTACTAGGGGCTTCTTTCTTCAACATCCAAAAGAAGGATGGAACAGCCACACTATTTCATTGCCATGAATCAATGAAAAAAGATTTCTAATACTGTTTCATATATATTTACTTTTTTTTACTAATCCCACCAAAGTGCAAACAATTCTATAGCAATGGGTACTAGTTTCTGATAAAGTAAAATATTCTCAGTTTCAATTTTCCCTTGAACTCTACTATTTTCTACATGGTTTTACTCTGTTGACCAGTTCTGCTAATTTATTTTATCATCTGTCTTCCTATTTTCCCTATTCAAGAGAGCTTCAAAAATATTCACAACCTCAGCATCATCTTCAACTCTTTCTTCTCCCTCTGCTCATTTCCAACCACTTGTTGTCCTGTTGATTGTCTCCCCAGTGTTTTCACATCCACTACCTTCTTTCCAATTTGATAGCCACACCCTAGTTCAGGTCCTCATTGCCTCTCATCTGGACTATTGCAATAACCTCCTAATTGGTCATCCATTCACAACATAGCTACCAAATTGACATTCTTAAAGATGGGTCTAACCATTTCATTCTATGTTCAAGATATTCCAATGCTACCCCAGTCCAAGTAAGATGAAACAAAACCCCTTCTGTGTGGTATTTAAAGAGCTTTATATTTTGGTTCCAGCCTCTCTTTATAGGATTTTTATACACCATTTTCTTTCTTTCCAGTTAAACTATATTAATTGAATGTGAAAACTGACCTATTGCTAGCCCCATTTTTGATTACTGATTGACTAGTCTATGTACAAGGAAGTTCCTGTATACCCAATAATGGTTTAGTCAGCAAGAAATGTAAGACTCTACTGAGCAAAAAGTATAGCAAACTTCATCTAATCCACATATGCAAACTTTCCTAATTACAATCCCTTGGGGTCAATAAGGGGAGTAGTAGTCCAGTGCACTCACTAATTGACTCTCCCAAAGGCCCTCTTCCTACTCAGCACCCGTGAATCTACATAGCAATGATAATCAGATATAATCTGAGACCCAAGATCTGGACTCTCATTGGAGTATACATCCCATTGGAGACCCACATTTGTGTTTGCTGCTGTAACTGTAGGGCTGGGGAACAGCATGCTTACATGCCTATGGATCATTAACTGCCCTATTCATGATCCTTAGAGCATTTGTGTGCAATGCCAGTATGTCACCCATGATCCCTTTATATTGAGATTCTCCATGCATTTCATTTCTGCTCTCTATGCCTTTGTACAGGCTATGCACCATGCCTTAAATAGACTCCCTTGTCACTTCTACTTCTTAGAGTATCTACCTTCCATCAAGATCAACTCCAGTTATCACTTCCTCAAACTTCTCCTGTTTTCCCTGTTGCTATCTTCCCCAGTTTGAAGTTATTTTGTATTTACCTCTCTCTCCTTTCCCTCCTTCTCTCTCTCTCTCTCTCTCTCTCTCTCGTCTCTCTCTCTCTCTCATCTCTCTCTCTCTCTCTCTCTCTCTCCTGTGTGTCTTATCTGTTTCCAACTAGAATACTTGAGGGCAGGGACTGCTTTCCTTTTGGGCTATGTCCTTCCAATGCCTACCACAGTGGCTGCTACATACTAAGGGTTTAAAAGCTTGTTAAGTGAATAAACACATAAGTGAATATTGATCTTTTGTCATTTCATTCCCACCATTCTCCCTTTCTTTTCACAGAAGTATAAGTCTCATAGTTTGAGGAACCTCAGAAGCCATAATAAAAACAATATAGAAAACAGAAACAGAGTAGGAATTGAAAAGTCTTGTCTTCTTATTATCATCTTTAGTTATAGTGCTGCCATAGTTAATATATGGCTGTGACCCTTTCTCCTTTCTCCCTCAACCTTTCTCTGGACAGATCCTACATTTACCATTCAAAAGCATTGTTACTGTTTTAATCTGCTGTTTTAATCCTATGCTTTATTTCTTCTTTTTGTCTTATCCTTTCTAGGGAATTGTTTAAAGAAGTCACTGTGGATGTGCAGAGAACTCATTTGCCAACTTTGATAGTAAAATTATGTATGTAGAAGAAGGAAGTAAAGATAAGTAATACAGTCATTGTGGAATGGTGCTCTAAGGATAGTTTTGGGAATGCTAAACCTTAATAATGAGCTGTTGTTCATGAGGAAAGCTAAAAGCAATGAAAAAGTGTGCATATGTGTGTGTGTGTATATTTAAAGCTATAGTATAGGGAAAGAGTAGAATAAAAAAATAGCTGAATTGCTGCCTGGATCCATTGGTATATTGCCATTACTATATACAGTGTTCTCTTGTTCTGCTCACTTCATTCTTCCTCATTTTGTGCAAGTCTTTCTATGCCTTTTTAGAACCATTGAGCTTATCATTTCTTATACCACAGTAGTATTCCATCACAAATATATACCACAACTTGTTCAGCTATTCCCTAATTGATGGGGATCCTTGCAATTTCCAGTTCTTTGCCACTACAACAGAGAACTGCTATAAACATCTCACTCACATTCAAAGTTAGCAATGATTAATAAAGGATTAAGATAAAGGTAGAGGAATAAAGGTAAAGGGCATGCTTACCAAATTGCAAATGACACAAATTTGAAAGGAATCATTTACACCCTTAGTCAAGAGCTAAAAAAAATCTGAAAATTTACAAAAATAAATAAAGACTTCATGGAGAAGATGGCAAAAACAAAAGAATGGAAAAAAGAGTATAACAGAATGCAGTAAGGGCTGAATTGATGATTCCTAATTGACTAGGAAAATATGATTAAATTAGATTAAAACCTGGGAAAATGCAAAGTCACATTAAGATTCAAGAAATTGCATTCATAAACACAATTTGGGGAGGCATGCTTAGGTTGCTGTCTGAAAAAGATCTTGCAGTTTTAGTAGACCGCAAACCCAGTATGAATCAATGATATCAAGAGGGTAGCCAAAAAAAACAACTACTAGAATCTGGGGCTACATTAAAGGAGGATTAGCTTCCTTGAATAAAGGGTGGATGATCCTACTGTCTGCCTTGTTAGTCCACATTTAAAATATTTGCTCAGTTTCGGACAGCACAGTTTTAGGAAATATATTAATAATTTGGAAAATATACATAGGTGAAGAGCCTCCAGTACATGTCATATAAAGATCTATTGAAGGAACTAGGGATGTTAAATTATAAGACTAGGAGAGAAGTGAGTATGATGGCTGTCTTCAAGTCCTTGAAAGTCTGTCTCAAAGAAGAAGAATCAGCATTGTTCTGTTTGGACCAATGAGTATGGATATATTTTCTCATTTTTCAGAGGGTGGCATAATTCAAATTTACTTTACAGAATGTATAGATAAATTCATAGCTACACTGATGGCAATCATTGTACCCCTCTTTCCATAATCTCTTCCATATTGACTATTTCTATCTTCTATCATTTTTGTTTTCTTCTCATTATGAGATAAAACCTCAGAATTAATTTTAATTCATATTTCTCATATCCTTAGAGATTTAGAACCTTTTTCCTGTGGTGCTTAACAGTTTGTAATTCTTTTGAGAACTCCGTGTTCTTGTACTTTGATCAACTTAGTTATTTGGAATGCTCTTGGCCATATATTTGTGTTAATTCCCTATTAATTTTGGATAGCAGATACTTCTCAGAGTCTTATGCATTTGAACTCACTGAATAACCCTGGATCCTCCCACTCAGAGTCTATATACCCTTCTTTATGTACAGTCTTAACAAGTTTAGTTTAATTGTGGTTGAAACTCATATACATGCAAAACTAATTCTGAAATAGGGAGAGAGGTTGCTAACGGCAGTTAGAAAAGTGACTTTTGACTGTCTCATAACAAGGGAGGAAAGAAGACATTTTTAAAAAGAAACTCATTATTATCAATGAAATATTATTGGGACATTTAGTGTGGGGACAAAAAATCCTACAAACTTTAATGGATGTGTGTGCATCACTGTTGTGGCACAATAAAAATAATTGTTGTTCATAACAATGATTATAAACCACAAAGAAAAAGTTCACTAATGTTCATTGTACTTCTGTTTATCAAGGTAGAACATTGTGTAATACATTTTATAAACAACTCTATCCCAAATGGTTAAAATAAAACAAAAAAATATCTATTGACTGATGTTAAGGGGGGTAATTCAGAGAATCTATTATTTCCCTAAATAGTCAGAATTTGCCAACAATTTAGTGTGATTAAACCTTTTTTTCCACCCATTTTGGACCTTTTACCTTCAATTTTTCCTTTTTGTCACTATTACTTATGGAAGAAAAATCATAGAACTTTAGAGCTGGAATGGTCTTTGAAGATCATGTATAAGATAACTGAAGGCCCAGAGGGCAAGTGCCTTGTCTATCTCTATGTTTTTGTAAGTCTTCTCTTTCCTCCTTCCGGCTCCCACTAGGAATATTTCTTCTGGTCATTTAGTTCTCTTAGAATCTCTAAATTCTCTAGATTATTAACTAACAATTCTAACTGGTCTATTTTCCATCTGTACATTTGTAATCTTTTTGTGCATGCCTCCTTTCCATAGCCTTCTTTGCCTTTTGTTTGGTGGACTCTGGCTCCAGCTTTTCTAGCTTAATCTTGAGATATTTTGAACATTTCAGATTCTTGTTTCCCTCCACTTTCCCCACTATTGCCAAAGGGAAGTTGTCAGGGTATGTTATATCTAGACTCAGTATTGCTTGACACCTTTAGCTTTCCATCTTTTCTAATCTTTTCTAGACAGCCAGGTGGCATAGTGGACAGAGTACTGGACTTGAAGTCAGGAAGCTTTGAATTCAAATCTTACCTGTGTGATCTGACAAGTCACTTTACTTTTGGGTGCCTTTGGTTTATTCAATAATAGAATATTGATAATAACAGCTCCTACCTCACAAGTTTGTTATGAGGATCAAATGAGATAATAAGGGAAAGTGCTTAGCACAGTGCCTGGCACATTGTCAGCAAGACACCATATAATGTTTTTTTTTCTTTTTTTCCATCTCCTCTTTCTTTCTTCCTTCCATTTCTCTCACATTTTATGTGTAATTGTCTATGAGAGATCCTATGGCACACACATTTGGGGGTGGGGAGGCTATATGAGGAACTTTGCCTTACTGCCTACATCTCTTTACCTCTTTTCTTTCCCCAGTTACCCATTGACATTGAGGATATTGGCCACACCAATGTATAACGTTCCCACATATTTTAGGAATTTGTCTTACAGACTACATCTTTCCAGGGTCTTAAAAGGAAAAATAGCAGTTTCCCTAACCTCAAACAGTTTTCTTAGTCCAAAAGGCAGACAACATGGTGATGGAGAAAGAGAAATGGATTTTAAATTATAGGTGCTCTGTCCAAATTCTGGCTCTTCCACTTCCACTTGGATGATTTGGTTATTTTCACTTTATCCCTCTAAGCCTTTCTTTCCTCATTAGTAAAGGGAAAGGAGTTGTACTAGATGAACTCTAAAGGCTCTCCCTTTTCATGAACCTACAAAATACCCTTTCTTTTTCTCTACTTTGGCATAATTGATGATTTATTTCACTAACCAGCCAACTACTTTGGCTGCTTTGTGACATACAGTAGTATGCTAGCATCACCAGCCTTTATAGCACCAACACAGGAATGATGATATTAGTGCTTCCTAATTTCTAATCCCTTTCTTCTTTTCTTTTAAAATTACTTTTGCTGGCACTTCTTGTTCATTTGCTCTGCTCAGGTTACCTTTCTTCCATATAGCACTGAAAACATCAGCCAAATGGTACATTTTGGTAGTTTTCAACTTCAGAAATTCTGGAAAACAATGAAGCTTTTCCCCGAAGGAACATTCTTCCCTTTCACAATGGGATCCTCTTGCTCACTTCTTGAACTGTGATGTTGACAGTTAATTAATTGATTTTTACTATGTTAACCAAAATTATTGCCCCTTTATATACTTCTTTTCTTGTTCATGTAATAGTTCTGTAATCACTTCCTTAAAATTATGATCCTCTAAATTCTTCCAATACCTATAATTTCTTTTTCAGGACAGTCACAATCTATTTACTCTAACCTTTATCCTATTTTCCTAACATAAGATTAGATGCATTAATTTAGAGCTTGAAGTTACTTTCAAATCTAATTGTCTCATTTTGCAGATGAGCAAATTGAGGCTCAAAGAGCATACTTGTTCAACCTCACACACACACAAAAAAAGATGGGATTTGCTCTTTTTACCTCCTTTTATGCTGTACCACACTATAGTCTTCCTTTTTTTTTTTAAAGACTTTGGTTCTATCTCCAATGGGCCTGTTATCTTTTTTGTAATCTCTCCTTCCATTAATGTCTCTAAATAATATAAGGGATCTGTGGCTGAAATGTATTTGGAAAACTGAACACAATACTCCTAAGATTCTCTTTGACATGATAAACACATTTTATTATGAAACATCATAATCTCTGAAGAATCAAAATTGTAGGAAATCCACAGGGCAATGTGTATGTGTCTGTCTGTATGTATATATCTGTTGTTGTTGTTTAGTTGTTTTCAATTGTGTCCAAGTTTTCATGATTCCTTTTTAGGGCTTTCTTGGCAAAGATACTGGAATTCTTTGCGATTTCCTTTTCTCACTCATTTTACAGTCTGGGAAACTGAGACAAACAGATAAATAACTTGCCAAGGGTCACACAGATAGTAAATGTTTGAGACTGGATTTTAACTTAGGTCTTTCTGACTCCAGGTCCATAGTTCTATTCACTGTGTCTTCTAGCTGCCACACATACATACATAAATACATACACATGTATACACAATACATATATTGGGGGCAGCTAGGTGGCACAGTGGATAAAGCACTGGCCCTGGATTCAGGAGGACCTGAGTTCAAATCCAGCCTTAGACACTTGCCACTTACTAGCTGTGTGACCCTGGGCAAGTCACTTAACCCTCATTGCCCCCCCAAAAAAACCTGCACATAATACATGTATATAACATATAGCCACATATGAATATATCAGTATATACACATGTTATAATGTGTGTGCAGTATGTATACATGTCTAAACACATTGCATCTATTGTATATATCCAAACACATATTATATATAATTATATATTCATATACACCTATGTAATTATGCATTTATATGTAAACATTATGTGTAATTACAAATATAAACATTATATATTACATATTGTATATATACACATTTAAATATACATTGTGCATATGTATACACACTCATTGTATATATTTATCTACACATTTTATATATAGAATCCTGTATAAATGTATACATTATTGTTAAAAATTATATAAAAATGCATTATATATACATTACAGACACATTGTATATATGCCTACATACATGATATACATTACACAAATGTATATATATGCATAATATTGTATACACACATACATGGTGGCAGAGAAGTAGACTGAGCCTTGTTAGAGAAATGTCTTATGTGGAGGAGAATGGCCTAAAAGCTGTCATTCAGGGAAATGTAAGATTAAATAGGCCAGTCATAAAACAAAGTATAACAGGTAAATTGTCTCAAAGCTATGCTGGTATCAATAGAAAATGTATAGCACTAGAGAATGGACTCTAGCTTATTGGATAGATTTTTAAATGGAATTTTAATGGCAAAACAAGGCTAAGACTCACACAAGAGAGGAAAGAAGAGATGGGTTCCAATATGTACCATGGGAAGGGGTGTCCACATCAAAGAGACTATAGATTCCTTGAGTATTGAAATATAATTTTCTCTAAATCCTTCCTTTAAAAAATTCTTCTGTGGATTTCAGATGAATATCTGTCTTTGGAAGTAAATGTTCTCTTCCTCCTTGCCTTCTTTAAAAGCTATCATTTAATTTAATTTAATGATCAAGTTTTAATATTCTGAATTTAATAATCAGAATTTAATAAATACTAAATGCTAAACACTCTGCTGGGGAAACAAAGGCAAAGAATTGTATTACTCTCAAGGGTCTTTTATTCAATCAGGACAGAGAACGTATACATATATAATGATACACAAACTAAAGGCAAAGTAAATGGTGCAGGACAACACAGGTAACTAGAGAAATAAGAAAAGGCTACAGAAGGAGTGGTATTTGAATTGAGCAGCTTTGAAGAAAACCAGGCATGGGCTGAGGAGGAAAAGTACATTATGGGTTTGGGGGACAGCTTGTACAAAGACACCGAGATGGAATATGGAATGAAATGTATGAGGAGCAATAAAGATTCTTGTATTGGTTGGACCATAGAGTATTTGAAAGGGAGTAGTATATAGTAAGATTGGAATGGCCATTGGGAACCAGATTATGAAAGGCTTTAAAAGCTGAACAGAAGACTTTGCATTTGATCCTAAAGGTAACAGAAAGCCATTGATTGATTAAAACCTTCGATTTAGAAATAGCCTCATCCCATCATGTTCTTTTCCTGCATTTCTTATTTGTAACTTGCTTCTCAATCTGTTTTTGTCTTCAATTTTCCCCTGCCACAAACTGAAATCCATCTTCCTTATTTCCCTCTTCCACTCTAGAATAAATCATTTTTTTCTGAACTAAAATTCACACCAAACATTTTACATCATAGGATTTGAACTACTACAGATATTTCCTGAACAATCTCTTGGTGGGGAACTACTCTCAGAGGTCATCCAAGTATCCTCTTTCTCCAACAGCATCTGTGTAGGAAAAAACAAAAACTATGAAAATGTACATTTAACCTTTTGTTCAATAAGCTCTAGGGCTCTAGGATCTCAGAGAGCATCTAGTTCAACTCTCACATTTTAAGGATGAGAAAACTAAAGCCCATGGAGGTTAAGTGGCTTGCTTAAGATCACACAGAGAAGAAGAATTGAACCCTGGTTATCTTACTCCAGAGTTTATGTTCTTCCCACTGTACTATGTTGTACTTTTTCTCTTCCCTACATCCCCTGAAGGTGTAAAGGAAACACAAAAGTATCTCTTTTTCCCTACTACCTCTCCATCCCTGAATATCTACTATCCTTTCTACCATTCCACAGTATCTTGTTCTATCTGCTTTCCATGTTTGATGTACCCACTAAAAGCCCAACTCCTTCCAACAAAGTGCTTTCATTTTTTATTCATTCTTCTTCCGTGTTGTCCATCTTTTTGTTTTTTGGAAACCTATAAAAATTATAGTGGGTGGCATAAAACTAGAAGCATTCAAATGGACTCAACTCATATTTCTTTCTTTCTTCCATCCTTCCTTCCTGATTGTGAGGTATACCCTCACATATATACACATACGTACATATACATATATACCCACATATATACATATAAATATATTTATATACCTACATGCACAAATATATGTATATACAGATATATACACACAAATATACTACAAAAATCTTATAGAAAGCATTTGTGCTTAATGGAGGAATTATATGCTATGAGGCTGGATGAAGAAGCATTCACTGGGAATTTGGGAAAGCTTCATGGAGGAAGAGGTATTTAAATTGGGTCTTGAAAAGTGAGTATCATCCTTCCTTCCTTCCTTCCTTTCTTTCTTTTTTAATCCTAGCATCAGTTAAAGTTGTAATGTGGGCAAATGGCTAATTGTGGAACTTTTAAGAAGGGCAGAGATCAGGGAAAGCTAAAATACAGAAAAAAGGAGGAAGAAATAGGAGAAACAAAGAAAATAGAGGAAAAAGAAAAAAAGGCCATATTCAATTCAACAAATATTTATTTATCATTTACTACATACAAAGCACTATGCTAGGCACTGATTAGTCCATCAATGAGAATTTATTAATCCCTAAAATTTACCAGGGATTGTGCTAATTGTTGTGGATACAATGCAAAGCAAAAACACAGTTCTTGCTTTCAAGGAGATCACACTGTCAAGGAGACAATATTCAAATAATTATGAAAATATCCAGACATCTACAGGGCAAGTGATAGATGATGTCAGAGGAAAAGTCCTAGCAAAACGAGAGGAATAGATGCAGAAAAAGGCCTTCTACAGAAGGTGGGATTTGAATACAGTCCCTGCTCTGAGGGGGGTTTCTTTCTGTTGCATGGGATACCACATGTATAGAGATACAGTTAGTGTAAAGAGAACTTTGGAGGGAGAGAATATTTCATACTAGAGGCATTGGGGAAAAGAAGCACAGAGGAAGTAATAGCAAAATTGAAACTTGAAAGAAGATGTGAATTAAAAAGAAGTAAATGAGGAAGAAACAGATAGGGAATAGCTTTTGCAGCTGTACAGAGACTGGGGATAAAGTTTCGAATCCACGGTATGCCTCACAATCAGGTTTGATTAAAAGATAGAGTTTATATGAAATAAAGCTAGAAAGTTAAGTCAGAGTTAGATTTTGTAGGGTATTAAATTCCTAACCAAAGAGATTATATTTTATGAAGGAATAGATGAAGGAATAAAGGAAGGAAAGAGGGAAGGAAGGGAGGAAGAAGTGGTGAGGAAAAGCATTTATTAAGGTCTTGTTATATGCAAAGTCCTGGAAGCACACATTAAAAAAAAAAAAAAAAACTAAGACAATCCCTCCTCTCAAGAAGCTCACATTGGAATGAGGGAGATAAACATATTGAAGGTTTAAGCTGCACGTCAGATGAGTAGGTCCCATGGTTCTTAGGGTGTACCAGCAAAACAAATGCTAATGGCTCTTCTTTAATATTGTCTGCACTGTTAAGTCATAAAATTTTCTAATGTCGAAGTATTTAACATTGTCAAGGACTTTTATGGCAAGAGCTTTCTGGGGCTTCATTCGCTGTGGCTGAAGCACCTGCAGGAACAGTTGCCAGGCTTTATCTCCACAGAGCTGCCTTCCCGGCTGGGAGCAATAGGCTGGAAGCATTGCTATTCCTAAAGCTTTGAGTTGTAGGGTCCTGGACTGTCTCCCTCAGATTATGAGGAGAGGTAATATTTAAGGCAGTGGTCAATGGTATTGTTTTGACTTCTTTTGCACCTGCTCTCTCTCATTTCTCCCTCAGGGTGCATGATAGGATAGCTGGCTGGCAGGTTTTTTTTTTATCCTATAGGTACTGTCCATTTTTTCTAGAAGAGAATGATCCTTCTCTAACATTCTGGTGTCATAAAACTAGTGCTGGAAAGGACTTTAGAGATCATCTGGCCCAATTCCCACATTTTGCAGATGAGGGAATTGAGTCTTAGAGATGTGTAGTGACTTGCCCAGGGTTACAAAATAGAGACAGGATCCAAACCCAGGTCTCCCAGCTATAAAGCCAGGGGAATTAAGTGTTCACCGTATTCCAAGGATTGTGCTAAGTGCTATGGATACAAAGAAAGGCAAAAACAAAAAGCAATCAAAATAAAAACCACTCCCTTCTCAAGAAATGGAAAGTCTAATGGTGGAAAGAACATACAAACATGTATGAATTATATATGTATGCATACATACATATAATACATATAATTATGTATATAATATCACTTTATATATAATAAACCAGGGATAATTCCAGAGGAAAAATAGTAGCATTAAGGGGAATTAGGAAAAGCTTCTTGTAAAAGGTAGAATTTTAACAGGGACATAAAGGAAGCCAAGGAAGCCAAGAGATGGAGACAAAAAGGGAGAGAATTTTAGGCATGGAGGACAGCCAATGATATGTGTGGATTGGAGAAATGGAGCATCTTGTGTGAGGTAAAAGCAAAATGGCCATTTTCACTGGATGGAAGAATATGGAGAGGGAAGTAAGGTATAAGAAGGTTCCAGATAATGAAGGGCTTTAAAAGCCACATAGAGAATTTTATATTTAATCCTTAAGGTAATAAGGAATGACTGGAATTTGTTGAATAGAGGTAGAATCATCGGCATAGAAGTGGTAATTGTATCTACATGAGCTGATATGATCTCTAGTGAAATGGTAAGAAAGAAAAAAGAAAAAAAAAAGGGCTCAGGACAGAGCCTTTTGGGGAAAGCACAGAGTTAGCAGGTACAACATGGATGAAGATGAAGACTGAGAAAGAGTGGTTAGATAGGTAGGAGGAGAACCAGGAGAGATCATTTTCATGAAAGCTTAGAAATGTAGGGGCCAAATTTAGTATGGGGAGAGTTAATTGGGTGGCTCACCATAATATTGGGGTTCAGAAAATAATGTGGGACCTCTAGGTCCAAAGTTTCCTCCCCTCTGAACTGCTGTTTTTAGTTATTCCTCCCAGGCCAATAAGAAAGGAGCTTAACTGCCTCTTTTCCACAAACAAATCAGGTTTTATTTAGTGGGAATAAAATACACAGCAAAGGTGAAATTAACAAATTCAAGGACAAAAAAATAAGGAAAAAGGAAAATGGATAATCTCCCTGCTTCTAGCAAAGGCTGTCTCAAAACCCAAAATTGCTTTTAGCTCAGCTAATTCAAATGGCTGGATATATGTCACCACCAGGGGTCTGTAATTTCTATGGGAGTCAGATGTTCAGCTTGTAGTCACTCCAAATGTTCCTCCAAGGCCAGAGAGAGACTGAGAGTGTGTTACTTCCTTTTGGGGTCCCCTTTTCTACTTTTTTCTCCCTCCCCAAAGGGGAGGTCCTTTAAGTTATGTGTCTGAGACTGGTTCCCTGTTGATGATACAGTCCACAGCCTCTGAGGACACTCCTTCTCAGAGTTGGCCAAGTTTAAATTAGGTGGCTAAAAATCTAATCATTCTAAGTGGGTACTTAGAAGTTTCTCATTCATACCCAATTTAAACACTACTAAGTCAATCAAGTCAGACCCCTGGGTGTCTGCCAAATTCCATTATTTTACCACAGAAAGAAGAGAGTATCAATGAGAATATGATTGAAAAATACAAAATCCTCTGCCTGACATTCAAGATCCTCTATCACCTAGCCTCCTTCTATCTTTCTAGTCTTCTTAAACCTTGTTCCCCATCACATACTCTTCAATCCAATAACCCTGACCTGCTGGCTGTTTCATCAACAATCTACTCCCTCTCTTGGCTCTGGGTATTGTCTATGGCAGTCCCTCATGCCTAGAATGCTTTCCCTCCTTGTCTCTACCTAATGGCTTCCCTGACTTCCTATAAGTCCCAATTAAAATCTCATTTTCTATGGGAAGCCTTTCCCAACCTATCTTACTTCTAGCATCTAGCCTTTGTTAATTATTCCCTATTTATTCTGTACATGATTTGTTTGTACATTTTTATTTGTTGTCTCCATAGAATTGTAAACCCTCGTGGACAGGGACTGTTTTTCTTTTTGCCTCTTTTTGTGTCCCCAGTGCTTAGCACAATGCCTAGCATATAGTAGATGCTTAATGAATGTTTATTGATATATGGATTGAAAATATAAATGGCTATAGAGAGGTCAAGAAACATGAGAACTGAGAAAATGTTATTAAATCTGGTAATTAAGAGATCATTAATAATTTTGGATATTGCAGTTTCAATTGAATAATGAGGTCAGAAACTGGACTATAGAGAGTTAGAATAAATAAGGGGGAAAGGAAGTACAGGTAATAGCCTTCTCAAGGAATTTATAATATTAGTGAAGGAATAAAATAGGATGATAGCTGAAAGAGCTGGACAGATCAAAGGAGGGGTAGTGTTTTGTTTGTTTTGTTTTTTGAGGATGGCAGAGATATGGACATGTTTGTAGATCGTAGGGGAAAAAACAGACAGTAGGCTGTTGAAGATTAGTGAGAGAGTAGGGATGATAGAAGGGGCAAGGTGCAGTATTTGACAATCTGGAATGGGATTTCTTATGCACATAGAGGGGTTTGCCTTTGAAAGGAAAAAGACTAGCTCTTTGTCTTAGACTAGACAGGGAGGGGGGAAGAAGGGAAGAGCAGAGGAAGGCATCTGAGTGATTGGAGATTAAGAATGGAACTGTCCAAGTAGGTCCATGACACAAAGAAGGTTAAGAACCCTAATTCTAGAATATGGCTCTCTTTGTGTCTGATTCAAGGCTCTTTCCACCTGAGTGCCACAGAGACTGCTGCATGAGGCCTCACAAGGGGTGGCACTGGGGCAGACTCAAAAGGCTGATTGAAATAGAGTGGGCTGAACCATATCCAATAGGATCAGGTGCTATGACATACTTCACCTGTGACACATCAGGAGCACTGCACATCTAACCCATTCGGGCATTAGCCTGTCCAGTTCTACCTATGGCCTCCTTGGGGCTTGATTATATGCCAGCATACCATGTCTTCTTTGGGTCACTCTCTCTAGCTCATTTTTTTTTTCGAGCAAGGAAATTTATTACCAACTGTCAGAAATTTTTCACAGGGTTGTAAAAAAAAAGTCTCCTCTAATATAAGCATCAGTCACTACTTCAGAGGGACCATCTCAGTGACTTTCAAACAGAGTTCTCTAGGTAGAAATAGCTGGCTCGGAAAACTAGTTGTGTGACACAGGGAGGGGGAAATCACCCTTCCGGTGATTTGTTTGTTTCTGTATTTTCACAGAACTGTTCTGAGGCCCAGTGTGGGAGCCACTGTTTAAAGAGAAAGGATCCTTTTTTGTTGTTGTTGTTCAAACAAGGCATGACATTCTTTAGTCTTCAAAAGAGATCAGTTTGAAAAGTTCTCTTTGGTTTTGTACCCAATATTGTACCCAGTCCACCTTGTCCCTCCCCTTTCTACCTCTCATCCCACCCAGAGAATCAGCTGAGGGAGGGTTTTCTTCACTGAGAGGTCAGCTTTTAAGAAACTGCAATGTTAGGAAATTTCACTTTCTCCAATGTTACTTTCCCTTTCCTCATTTGGTTCAGTTGGTGACTTTTCCTGACCTCAGTAGTAAAGTTCTCTCCTGCTGTCTTAGGTTCAACATTACAGAATTTCAGAGTTGGAATGCAGGTTAGTGGCCATCAAATCTGGCTCATATAGAAGACGGATCCCCTCCTCAAATATACTCAATGAATGGTCATCCAGCCTTTGCTTAAAGATCTTAAATGATACAGAACCCACCAACCTGCAGAGCAGCCATCCCACTTTGGGGCACATAAAATTATTAGTAATTGTTTCTTCCCATTGGGTCTAACTTAAAACTCCCACCCAAGTGCTCTTGGTTCTACCCTGAGAACAAAGAGACTAAGTCTAACTCCTCTTTCATGTGACAATCCTTTAAATACTTCTCACAAACCAGTTAATATTTTCAGCATTCTTTCATATGTAAGGACCTATTGTGAACCAAAGCACTTCATAAATTTTTCTTATAATTAGAAAAAAACAACCTCTGGTCTTTGGGTCAGAAGACCTAAATTAGTATCTCGCCTCTGGCAACTGAAAGGCATAGGACCTGGGGCAATTTATTCAACTTTTTGTGGTATTAGATTCTTCTTCTATGTAATGGGCTCAATAATGATTTCACTACTTACCCGATGGTGTTGTAGCATATAGAATTAGAAGGGATCATCCAGTCCTACCCCATTATTTTGCAAATAAAGAAACTATAATGAAATAAGGCACAAATGGCTTACAATCCAGGAGAGTTTATACACACACATACATAATTATATATATATATAATATATGCACATATAAATATATTTATATAAATACATATATATCTAAATAAATTTATATACATACATACACACATATACTACAAAAATATACAAAAAAAATCTTATAGAAAGCATTTGTGCTTAATGGAGGAATTATGTGCTATGAGACTGGATGAAGAAGGATTCACTGGGAATCTGGGAGAGTTTCATGGATGAAGAGGTATTTAACTTGGGTCTTGAAAAATGTTGGAATTTCAGTGGGTAAGTATTAGGGGTGAGGTTGGGAGAGACCATTCCTGGGAAAAAGAACAGAGGTAAGAAATGGTTGGCTATATTCACATAATGTGAATACTCTAGTTTAGCTGGAACACAATGTGTATGAGGTGAGAGTGGTATGAGGTAGGGCAGGGCTGGATTTCAGAATGCTGAAGGGCATTGCTCTTCAGGCTGTCATCTATTCTGCCAGAGCATAAAACCAAAGTACAATTCCCAACAGAAAAATGTTGGGCTGCATAACACTCTATATGCTTTGCTTTAATTCCTGATCCCACCACACTGTGGTTGTGGGAGGATGTTTCACATTGACTTGACCATGAGAATTCAGGATAGTAGTTGTTGAAAGCAAATTTGTAACAATAATACTTCCAAGGCTAATGATAATAGGAAGGGAAGTTCTTGTAATACAATCCTCCTTAGTTTTATGCTGAAGAAGTTTTTGAAAAGCCATTGTTTCCAAGTCAAGTTCTTTTTGTGAAGTTTTCCTGCTATGTTACATTCATATAGGTCAATGAAGTGACTTAGAGAGGAAGTATTGCAAAGTAGATTGGGTGCTGGTCTTCAGGTCAGGAAGATAAGACATAGGTTTGAATCCTACATCACATACTGACTAGCCATATGACAAAGGGCAGGTCACTTAATCTTTCTAGTCTGAGTTTTCTCAACAGTAAAACCAAATAACACCATCACCTATCACACAGGGTTACTATAAGGACTGAATGAGCTAGGTATTTGCATAGTACTTTGAAACGTTTAAAGTGCTACATAAATGTAAGTAATTATTATTATTATTGCTCTTCTTTTCATTTTATTTTCAAAAAAGTTCAAATACATATGGCCCTGGGACAAGTCACTACCCTAATTATGTTTATTTATGTTAACATGGCATATTTAATTGAGTACTTTTGTGATCAAATAAAAAAAAATGTTTGGATATCAGTTCTACTTTTGTGGCTTACTTAATGAATCTTTGGGGAAAATTCCAGTAGCAGACAGTTTGACAGGAATGATGTGTAAGTTTATAATGTTTCTACATAGTTCTGATTTCTTTTAATAGAGCTCTATATTTTGAGATTTTTTTCATTATTTATAACTGAATAGTTTTAAGTACTCGGTATGACAATATCTATTAAAATGACCTTAAATTTTGATGGATTAATATTTTGCTCAGATGATTGTGGCCAATACTTTCAGCTATGTTGGTGATGGTATTGAAACTTCATTGTAGCTTGTTGAATTCCCAATGCTATTTTGATGTTTGTATTTGTAGCAGAGGGATTTATCACTAGTTTATAATGGATCAGGCAACTTCTGGTGTATAGTTGTGGCCACTTAAGGATGTCTTTCCAGGTATTTGATAAGTGGCTTTTTTTTGATATGCAGTAATATCTTATACAATCTCTATTATCTCTTGCAATATGTGTGTGTGTGTGTGTGTATTCATCAATGCAGGAATTTTTAAGGACAAACTTTCTGTGATTTTGGGAAACAATGACCAATCTTATATTTATAAATGTACTCTTCTATTTCTGGAAGCAAATATATATTATTCAGCTTAGGTACTTCTTTTTTGTTGATATTTTTTCTTTTGTTGAGTTCATGTGGCTATTACCTATGGAGGACCTTCTAGTTTCATTCTTGAATCACAGCTGCTCTGAATCTTGAGAGGTACAATGAAAAGATGGAGAATGAGTATTCTCTGTTAATATTTGAATCCTAATAGTAACTGTGTTGCTCTATTGGTCAGACTCCTAAGTTCCCAGCTTTCTGTGAATCCAGCGTCATCAGGTCAGCTGTAGAATAGACATAGGCTTTCCATGGCCACTGTAGTATAGTGGAAAGAATGAGTTACCAGTTGAACCAGTAGATGTAACTCCATTGCTGACTCCAGTCCTTCTCATTACTGTATGGCCACTTGATTTCTCTCTTACATGGGGCTTGGAATCCCTACTCTGTCTAATTAACAAAACTGTCACAAGGTTAAGATGAGAGATGGTCTCTGAAAGTGCTTTGAAAAGTATATAGTTCTGAACAAGTACAAAGGAAGGCAAAGAGAAGGGCTACGAAGGATGTCCTGCTGCTAGGGACAAGCCAAGATAGGCTGTGACACAGCCATCTGGTCATCTCCTCATTCTCCACTTGGAACATCTGACATTTCTCCAGGTAATGGAGAAGGGGCCAGGGACACTTCCTAGCAGGATCACTGACAGTTTGGATTGTGAAATGACTGTTTATTTGAAAACCAAGGTGACTACATGTTCAAAGGACATGGTGAAACCAACACTGATTCTAGATTCAATGAGAGGCCTGGGGTCTGAGAAGCTTGAAAAGAGTAGACTTACTTAGTTAGACTTAATACTTTAGGAAAATAACTTTTGTTATTTTATGGAGGACTGATTTAAGTGAGAAGAGATGAGGCAGGGAGACCAATTAGGAGGTCATTGAAACAGTTCAGGCAAGATAAGATGAAGGCCCGCACTAGTTAATCAATGATATTTATTAAGTGCCTACTTATGTGCCAGGTACTGTGTAAAACTCTGAGGATTCTAATATGAAAAAGAAGAACAATCTCTGCCCTTGAAGAATTTACAATGGGGACAGAGCACACACAAAAGGAAACTAAAAAAGAAAAGGAGAACTCTGTACCTGGAATGGTCAATCAGTACTCATAAAGTAATGATACAATCTTGTAGGATGATGAGGTTCCTGGGAGCATGTTGGAGAAATCCAAAGGCATATAGCTAGTGAGAAATGAGTCAATAGAGGAGGAAAGATATTATGGAGATAGATATGAGAAAATTTGTCAGTATTTTAGATAAATGAGGTGAGAGTGAGGATCCAAAGATGATATCAAGATGGCAAACCTGGGTCTGATTGGAAGGATGTAGTAGGAGTAGTAGGCTTCCATCAGTCATGGACAACCATGGATCAGCACCTTGAAGAGCCACAGGCCACAGTGTGGCTGTGCAGTCTGATACAGGAGCCTCAGCTCCTGCCTCAATGAAGAAGGATGATAATGTCTCAATATGAATAGGGAAGTTCAGAAGAAGGTTTTCATGTGGAAAGTAAAAAAAATGAAATATGTGATACAGATTGTAATCCATCTATGCCTAAGCATCCTATGTGACTCATTTTGTCCCACTCAAAATGAAAATGGGGTTTGGGGATGGACTAGTCACTTCTCCATAGTATGGAGCCTCCAGAATCTCAGGGGTGCCTGTTACAACCATTAGGTGATCTCAAAGGCAGGGGGTGGATATGTAGGAGGAGAGACATTTTCTCTATGGCATCTGCTCAGTCTCGGCTTTAGATGCCTAGGTCTCAAGTTAAAATTATACTGAGAGACCAATGCCTACCACATAAGGGGAGATGTTAATTTGCATAGTGGTGGGAGGGACTGGAGTGGGCAATCATCAATGAAGGTTAAGTATGATTGTATTGATGACAAGCCTTATTATTCTCTGTCATAGGGAAGGTGTGTTATAATTCATCCTCTCATTCAGGAGTTTTAACCTTTGTCTCATTATCTCATGAGATCTATGAAATTCCTTTGACCCTCTGGTTTTAACCTATGGATATTCATAGGATATATTTTTTAAAATAAACAAAATAAAGTACATAGGATCACAAAAGAAACCAACTATATTGAAATAAAACATGAAATTGTTTTCCTATCCAGGTTTACAGGCCACATGACATCTATGCATGGATTCTTTCAGGTATCTATGGACCCTAGGTTAAAAAAGCATGTTGTAATTGGTTGATGACGCACTGTGTGGTGTCATTCTAACTTCCCTCCTCTTAAAAGCTGAGGACCCCGATTTGGAGTTCACAGGTCGAGGGGATGTAACATGTACAAAAAGCTGAATTTGAAAGTAGAAAGTCCACTAGAAAGCTATCTAAATCTTTTTGTGTAGCTGTAAAATTCAGGCAAAAATCAAAACAGAAGACCATGTGGGATATGCAGCCAACATAGTCCACCTTATCTTGACCATCAACAATAAACTGTCACATTATCCCTTATTGTAGGTCCAAAATTTGGTGGTTTTAAAACCCTTGAACATTTTATGGATGCAGCCCTTGTCCAGAAAAAACAATTTTGAAGCCTAAACCTCTTTGCTACTAGTCAAAATAATAGTCAAGTGCCACAACTATAACAAGGGATTTTGTACTTGGGGCAAAATACTCAGTTGTTGGGTTATGATAAAAGGAGAAAGAGATTGCAGAGAACAGCATAAAAAAATAAGAAGGAAATAAAGGACTATCTAACCTCTAGAGACCATTTAGTAGCCTCCTAGTTTAGTTATTCTTACTAACTAGGTACAATTTAGACCACAAGTCATGAGTTAAAGGGCTCCAGGATGTTAATAGAAAGCTAACCGTCTTCTTCACCCAGCCACCTCTTCTCTCCATCATCACCATCCCTGTAGGTACCATGCATGTAGGTACATCCATTTACTTACATCTCTCCATTTGTCCACGGAAAGTGAGAGATGTTCTGGCCCTGAAATGATAAAGATACATGCTCCTCCATTGGGGTACAAGGGAGGTATGGGTTGAAGGTAGAAATGGCCTTTTGAGGCAAGACAGAATTAGCTCTTACGGCAATCCATTCCAATAGATTCTTATGTCCTAGCTCCCCAAGCCAAGCTAAGCTTCCTTTATATTATAGGGAAAATTCGTGGCTCAGAGAATGGTTGGCAGGGGAGAGGTCTACTTAAGGATCCATCCACTTAAGCCTGAAACTTGATGATGGATCAACATTATGCTCGTTGTTATGAATACTCAGGATGTATTCTGTACAAAAGTTTAAAGATTCAGGGACCACAAAAAATCAAATCCCTGAACCCCACTTCTGGCCTTGGGTGTTTTGGACACATAGAATGGAGTTGATGTGAACCTGATGCAAGAAATGATGCATGGAAAGAATTGTAAATTGAGGGGATGCCCATCAATTGGGGAATGGCAACAAATTGTAGTATGTGATTATGATGGAATACTATTATGCTATAAAAAATGATGAGCAGGATGCTCTCAGAAAAGAGTTACATCAGCAGAGGCAAAGCGAAATACACTGTGTACAAAGTAACAGCAACATTTTAAGATCATAAGCTGTGAATGACTTAGCTATTCTCAACAATGTATTGATCCAAGAGAACTCTGAAGGATTTAGGACGAAAAATGTTATACATCCCCAGATTGAAGCATATTTTAATTTTTTTTATTTTTCTTGAGTTTTCTTGTCTTTTCTTTCACAACATGACTAATATCTAAATGTTTTGCTTGATTACACATGTATAAACTATATTGAGTTGCTTGCCCTCTCAATGGGGTGGGGGGGAGGGAGGGAGGGAAACAATTTGGAACTCAAAACTTTACAAATGCATGTTAAGATTGTTTTTATATGTAATTGGGGAAAAATAAAATACTAAAAAAGAAATGATGCCTGGCTGCAACCTCAGCAGACTCTAGTAAAGGATTAGTAGTGCTCTACAATGGACCTGGCTCCATAGCATTTGAATTTAAGTTGTAGGAAGAACAAGGCATACCATCTCTACTTGAACACTGGGGTTTTGGAGATTCCAACTCGAATGGGTAGACCTGTAGCAATTTCTCTTATATTATTCAAGAAAGTGCTTGCTTTTGACACTGATTACTCTAACTTTGGTACCCTCTAAACTCTGACATTGAACCAAAGAGCTGTTTGCCCTACCCTAGTTATGGCTCTGAAGGATGTCCATTTTAGTCCAGAATTATGACCCATGGAATTAGACCCTTGTGGGTCTAAGTGGGGAAGCACTGTAAGATATTAAAAATTAATATAGCATACTTTCTTCTCTTTCCATTGTTACTGGGAATCATTGGCTGATATTGTATAAACTAGACATTGAACAGCCTTAAAAAAAGTTATGTTCTTATCCCAACACTGTTGGAAGACTTGCTTGAAAGAGATCATTCCAAGTCCAGAACAGCAGAGGCAGAGCTTGCTCCTTAGTACTTGGGCTATTTGGCTATGTCTAGTCCTGTTGAAATAGAGAATTTGCTTCCCCAAAGCCATAAAGGTAGGGAATTAAGTAGTTCCAGGAGTATCAGTTCTGCTTCATTAATCAATCCACAGATTGCAGAAGTTCCTATGTAAGGGGATAGATGAGCTAGAAGAAAAAAACTATAAAAGATTTTTCACTCTCCAGCTATCCTAGCAGAGCATTGGTACTATGATTTTCTGAATGAATAACATAAAATTCTAGCTTCTTCATGATTATGAGCCCTGAATGTCATCAACTCCAAGGACTGCAATCCCCTGTCCTGGTTCTTCAATCTCTTGGACCAGCTTGAAGTGATGATGGTCTCAAAAAGTTGACCTCTCAGTTGAATCTTTAAAATATGTCACAAGTGAATTTCTACTAAACTTTTAAAGAACAACTAATCCCAATACTATATAAATTACTTGAAAAAATAAGAGTTTCACAAAAGCTTGGAAATACATGTATGAAATGATGTATTAGGAAGTGAGCAGAACCAAGAGAATACACAGAGACAACAATATTGTTTGATGAAGAACTGTGAATGACTTGACTATTATCAGCAATGCAATGATCCAAGTCAATCCCAAAAGAATATTGATGAAACATACTATCCACATCTGGGGAAAGAACTGATACTGATGGAACAGACTGGGGCATGCTATTTTTGACCTTCTTTCATTAAGTGACAAATATGGTGATGTTTTCCATGGTAATATAAAACCCACATCAGAGTGGAGGGGGGAGGGGAGGGGGCAAGGGAGGGATAGAGATTGGAATAGAAAAATATAAATAAAAATTTTTAATCTGGAAAGGTGCGGGAGGGGTGTGCTGGGAAGCATAGAGGAGGTATATATGTATTCACACACAATACATGCACACATATATATGTTGTGCATTTATGAGTTATTTAAGTATTATTTATATGATAATTACATTTAAACAAATTTGTCATAAATTATATAAATTGACATGTATTTGTTATTTATAAAATAGTTATTTAAGGAATTAAAATACTAAGTTATATATATTAGAATATATCTAGGTATATCTAAATGTAATAATGTAGACAATTTGCATTATATATGTCATATATGTATCTTTTCATATATTATATCTATGTTTGATATATGTATAAAATATGGTTATATAGCAAAAATAAAAGAAAAATAAAATAAGATAAAACAAAATGTGTTATATTTTATTTTTGAAATGACAATATCATTTCTTCTACTGAGAAAAGGTATGTGGACAGGTCTTTAAAAATTAAAAACATTGCGTCCAAATTCAATATACATGGTATTATGGAAAATTTATAAAATGATGAGAATGCTAGTTAAGATTTACTTTCATTGGAGACCATTGTAATGTCCATCCCAATACCCTTCCAATGAATCTGCCATGATTTCCAAATGGGTAGTCAGTAAGACCCATGTACTTCATGATCTTGCAAAGTGTTTTAGAATGACAGAAGATACAGCCTTTTCTCCAAGAAATACTTGAAGCACTGTGTAATCCATTTCTTCTCTCCCATTAGTCTAAAGGTTGGCCCTATCACACCATCACCAAGCTGTTCATCTTATAGAGACACCAAAAAGTAAGGGGCCTATCATCTCATTCCTGGTTTGAGAATTTCACACAAAGTAAAGAAAACATTAATGATAACAATGACACATTTAGATATTACTATAAGCTTGAAAAAGCATTTTCTTCTCAATAGTCTTTAGGTTGAGAGTACAAGCATTAGGATCTCCATTTTACAAAAGAGAAAATCCAGACCTTAAGTGACTTGCACATTGTCACACAGGTAATGTGTTTCTAAGTCAGGATTTGATCCCAGGTCTCCTGACACCATGAATAGGGTCTTTAGCTACAACCTGTTTTTTTCTATATGGCTTTATAGTGCCCATGCTAACTGCCTCAGACACTACTGACTCACATCGCTCTTTGGTCTTGTTTTGTTCTTTTTGATCATAGATTCAGTAGGGATATTTATTACACTTTCATCTTTTTACTGAAAACAAAATAAATTTCTCCCTAGCTATTGCATTGAGAGGGAGAATGAAATCTATCTTCAGCCTTGAAGGGAAACTTCTCCATCTGTCTACCATACGTAATGATCTTCTCTCTTGGATGAAGGAAGATAGCTACATAAATATGGACCCAAGTTTGGTGGGACCATTAGCTACTACCTCCCCCCCCCAAAAAAAAGATAAAAAGAAGTTTAAAAAGTGGTAATATTGAAGAAGGAAAGTGAAATTGTATAGGATCATGAGAAACATAGGCTATAGAACTGGAAGGGATATTAGAAATCATCTAGTCTAACTCCTTCATTACACAGATGAGAAATTTCATAACTTTCCAGGGATAATTTACTTCAATTCTAAAAAGAGTCTTTTCCCTCTGCATTACAAACAAAACAAAACAAAACAGATTAGAACAAAATAAAACAAAATGACCCTCTGACCCCACCTTTCTACCCAGTAAGAACTATAGGCAACCCTACTTACTATTCAGGCATTTTGGTACCTATTGGAGTAGGGAAATTGGACAGGGTCACCAAATCTATGAGTTTCCATTGTTCTTGGTGGATTCTCAAAGAGTTAATGAACCTACAATTATTTACCAGGCAGTTATTATGTGCCTAGTCCTGTGTTATGTGCTAAAGGAAGAAAGGATAGAAAGACATATTGAAATATCTCATGTGTAAAGAGACAAGATTCACACAGGAAACTACAGTGTCATACAAATCACAATAATTATTAAGTGCTAAATTGTAAGACACATTGTAAGTGATTTAAAAGACATATAAATCACTGAGGGTTAGAACAGTCATTCATTAGATTGTTAGTTTAGAGTAGACATCAAGTCCAATGGCTTTATTTTATGTATAAGGAAACTGAGGCCCCAGGATGCTAGGTAAATTGCCCAGGGTCACAAAATGACTGAGAGAGGTTTTGAATCTAAGTCTTCCTGACTGAAACTCTAGTGATCTATTCATTACTTCATTTTGACTTGTTCAAGATTTCCTGGATGATGTGGGACTTGAATAAGGCCTTGAAAACTATCATTCTGACAAGTGGGTATCCAGAAGGACATTAGAAAGGCAGAAAGACAGAGTGCATGAAGAAAGGGAATGTGGCCAATTAAGTGACCAATTTCTTAAAGTCATACAGGGACTTAATTATGGCCAATGATCAGCATCTTCCAGGGACTTCTGCTTGGGTCAGGAGCCCTACTGAAAGTGTACATGTATGAAAAGAGGGGAGAATAGTCTTTCTATCTATTGTCATGCTAATACTGTCAATTATCCAGGCAATTTGGCCACATGGATTAATTTGTCTCCAATTGACCCAAATAGAGAGAGCCAAGACTTTTAGTGCAGAGCCAATAGTTGAAATTTTATATATATACACACATATACATCTAGATATACATATATCATACACACACACATACACACACACACACACACACACACACACATATATATATATATATATATATATATATATATATATATATATATAATCAGGAGAGCAAGTCAAAATGGGTGAAGATCCTCAGCAGTTTAGATACAGTCAAGCCCCCTTAAGGCTGGAAATACCCAGATTGAGTTGGATATCCAATATTTGGTGATGTATTTCACCAGATCTATCCTTTCTGAATTCCTTAAAGAACACAGCTTATTCTAGTTTAGTATATATTAAAGCTACATCTTAACTATTGTAACCATTGGAATGATACCACCTGCTGGAGACTTACTGTAGAAATCTCCATCATGAGGAGAAGGCCTCTGAGGGCAAGCCATGTGGTCAAGGTCCTTAGCGTCAGGAAGTGACATTTGCTCGTGGGTACTGTCTATCAAGGCTACTGGCCAATCAACTTGAGGAGCCTCTGATTTCTGGGAGGAGGACATGAGGTAGGACGCGAACACTGGCGGGGGGGTTCTCGCTCTTTTGGTTCCTGACATTGCCATGGTGGGTCAGATGATAAGGGTCTCTTAGAAATAGTTATATTTTTACCTTTCTCTCTGATCCTAATCCTCTGTAATAAATACTTAAACACTTAAATACTCTTGATACAGCTTATAATTTATTGGTGACCATTCATTAGATTTTAGATAGTATAGCTAAAATTTTAGCCCCTTACACTATAATAATCCTTGCTCATTTCCTGTTCCTACATGACATGCTGCAGTGTGATATAGTAGAAGGGACAGTGTTTGGGAAGTTGAAGGACTGAACTGGAAATCCCATTTTTGAAATTTGTTATCTATGTCACCTTGGGGAAGTCCTTGAGCTCCATTTTCTTCATCTCTAAAATGAAGGGGCTGGACTGATAGCCCCTGAGGTCCTTTCCAGCTATGATGCCATGACTTATAATACCTGTGGTGAATTATTAAGCCTTTATTTACAAATCTTTCTCTATAGATTAGAGGTTCCCTGGGAATATGATTAAGTTACAGTAGAATTTAACTTTAAGATGTCATTTTCAAAAGTAGAATGGGAAGGGAGATGGTAGGCAGAAACAGGGGAAATATTTTAATTTTGTTTTCCCTTTCTAATTAACTAGGGCTGCCAAATCTCTCTTTGCTTTGGGAAAATAACCCTTAATCTTCACCAATGAGGGCAATCAACACATCTACTAAATAAACACAGATCAATCAATGAAGCAAGGGGGAAAAAAAAGACCTGAGCTTTGTCTTTTATTCTCCTTCATTGGCCCCTTACAAAGGAAAAAATGGAAGGGGCAGTGATATTCTCTGAATGTGTCATCCAAATGCTCAGAATGCAAGCAACACAGCATCCCCTAGTGCTAAGGAAGGGAACTAGAAGGAAGGAAGAATGTTTAATCCAATCAAGCTCAAATCCAGGAAGAATCTTCCAGTGTAATAGTGGGCCCCTCCCTTGGTCCCCCTTTCTCTTTTAGAGCTCTGTTTCTCCTGTCATTTGTTCCATTTGAGATGAAGCATGGATGATGATTTACGCCAGCACCATTGATCAAATGACACACTGCATTGTGTTATGACTGGCAATAAAGAAACATAAAAATGTCTCCTGGATCAAACTGACAGTATCAATCTAGATAGAAGCAATCCAGCCCTAAATCACCATGCCCATGGCAGCCAACTTCCCCCTTTTCCAAAAGCTAGGTATTTTTTTTTATCTATATAAAGGAAGTCAAATATACGGCACATGAACACATGCTCTAGGCAAAGAAGGATTCATTCCAAAGGGGCTTGTATTGTCACAGAGCCAGTTATTTGGAGAGATTGAGGGCTATAGGTTTTCCATTAGAAAGCAAACAGAATTCTCCAAAGATTGGTTTAGAGTGCAGAGTGGGGAGGTTATTTCAGAAGGTGCCACATTATAGTACAGGCCAAACAAGATGCTACTCATGATGCTTGTCTGCAAGAAAGCCCAAAGTAGGGATGGAGAAAAACAAACAAACAAACAAACAAACAAAACCTCACTGCCAACAGCTACAGTGAACAATTTCTGATTTCCAAACTAAATCCTTAGGAGGCCATATTCCCACTTAGTTCTCACATCACTAACAGTATAATTTTCCCTACTGAGAAGTAAAATAGCTAGGTAACATAAGGATTTAGAATTTTGTCATTCCCTAGGATAAAACGAAAGTCAGACTACTCTATGTGTGGCTTGTTGTCAAGGCCCTGAGTGTTACCCTGTCTTCTTGCTGACTGAGAAAGATGTCTCCCCCTTCTCAGTTGTATATCTTATACATTTTAGGAGAGTGAGAGTAAGAAATTCTCATCTGTTCAAACTTATTCTCATTTCTGAAAAGGAAACAGCCTCAGGATCATGTTGGCTAAGGCAATCTTTCAACATAGCTTTTTGTCAACTTGTGTTTAAGAAACAGAAACCAAAGAGGTACATTAATATAATGAGAAAAAAAAAAGGCCCAATGAATTTATAAACTAATCACACTGCCATTCTTTTCATCCTCCCACTGACCAAAGCAATTCAGTTCATTATAAGAAGGGTAGGACTTCTGGGTACATGAGCAATAAAATGGTAGACTAGACATTTTCTTCAATCACTATGACCTTTCAAAACTCTCTAAAACAGACATTATGTGCCAAAGATAAAGTAACTTTGGCTCTTCTCATGGTCTATGACATCCAGAATCCAAAAGAAGTTTTTTAAAAAAAACCCACCACAACAACAACAACACAGGGGGCAGCTAGATGGCACAGTGGATAAAGCACTAGCCCTGGATTCAGGAGGACCTGAGTTCAAATCCGGCCTCAGACACTTGACACTTACTAGCTGTGTGACCCTTGGCAAGTCACTTAACCATCATTGCCCCACAAACCAAACCAAAAAAAAAAAAAAGCACAAAGGATCTGCCACTATCAGGACTAAAGCTCACTCCACATCTCTCCTGCACTTCTCATTCTACTGGAAGCAAAGCCAAACCAGCAGACCCAAGGACATAATATAGACATATCAGAACCTATCTCTGTGCCCCAGGCCTCCTGCCTTTTTCTAGTGCCACAGAAGCCCAAGCTCCAGGTTGCAGAAGTTTGCTCAGGCCCAACAGCCACCTAGGCAATCATTGTCCAAAAAACCTCTGAATTTCCATTGCTGGGGGAAACAGGCTTTGAACTGCAAATGCCAGTAGGCTTTAAACTGATGCTGCCAGGCCAGAAAACTAAGGAACAGAAAGAGAGGGACAGATCATGAGGATGGTTTGCCATGGTGAGCACTCTACCAAGCCTGAGGAAAAGGGCACAGCATCTAGATGGGGCCAGCTCTGACCACCCAAAAGTCACTTGGGGCAGAGACCCAGGCTGGTAAATTTTGAATTGTTTAGTGTGAAAGGAAACTGAGATGCTTTGAGATCCAGCTTCCAAGAAAACTACAATCAGAGCGGTAGGAGTCAGGAAGTAAGTGATAAGGAAAATAAGCGGGCAGGGAGGTAGGAAGTACCAAAGATTTCAGGATGAAGAAATCTCAAAAATCTTGATCATAAACAGATAAATTAGTGGGACAACATTAATGAAAGGAAATGTGGCCCGCAGATCTATCAAATTAGTTTAAGGGTCTAAGAAAAAGTACTTCAAAATGGAGGAAAGTGATTTAATACTTGATGAAACAGATGACCTTGTGGAATTTGAGGAGACTGGGGGAGCACAATATGCTGTTCCTGAAGGGTTTAAATGAGAAATGAAAATTATGAGATCAGAATTTATGCACTACACAGTAAAAAAAATTAGCAGAATAGAAAAACTTGAATCTGTAGTGGCAAACATCACCAAAGAAACAGAAGAGGGAACAATAGATTGCAAATACAAAGAAGTAAAGATCAACCTAGAAGAAGAGAAGCAACCCCCCCCAAAAAAAAAATCAAAAGAAAGTTTGCTTACTATGTAAACAAAATATGTGTATGTCAAATACAGGTTGCATATAGACAACCTAAGTATCATAGATCTCTGAGAAGAGCACAACATGACTGTAAAAAGGCAAAAAAAAAAAACCCAAAAAACAAAAACCCAATAAAAAACATTTAACACCATAATTAAAATAATGCTAGAAGAAAACTTCTCAGAATTTTTCAACAGAGAAAATGAAATCCCAATCCCAGTTGAAAGAAATCATGGATCACCAAAAAAAACTAAACCAACCAACCAAAAACAACAACCAAAACCCTCTGAAAATCCAAGGCTGCAAAGTCCAAGACACATAGTGGCTAAATGTAACAATTCAATTAAAAAAAGAAGTTATATAAGATATCAGGAGAAAGATCATAAAACACAAAGGAAATAACATTGAAATAATGCAAGACTATTCCATACCCAGTAGGAAAGGAGGAGGGAATGTAATAATGTATTCTCAAGAGTGTTGGAGTTCAGGGTGCATCTCACAGTGATCGATCCTTCAAATCTGAACTTAACCATACAGAACAAAAGAAGAATACTTAATAACAAAGAAGAGTTTGAAACATTTTTAGAAAGATAGCCAGGATTGAGAAGATTATTTGTCTCTCAAACACCCTAAAACCCCCAGAATTTCAGGAGTGAACAAATGCAAACACCAACACCAACAGCAACAGTGCCAATAGAAAGATAGTAAGAGTTTTTTTCTAAAGGTACACAAGGAGATGGGGTGAAGGTGTAAATCTATTAGAGGTAACAATGAAGGAGTGGACAGAAGACATTATGTAGAGAACCTGGTTATACTCTTCCTACAAGTGAATGTTTCTTTTGTGCTGCTATATTACAATGTGGGAGGGTACATGAAAAAGGGGAGAGGAGAGAACAAAAGAATACAGAGGAGCCAGTGATATGCCAGGGTCAAAAAGAGCTAGTAATGAGGAGAAGGAAGGTGACTTCTGTTGACTCAAAGAGGATTCAGAAGAGGAGAGTGTGAAGAAGAGAGAAAAGTTGAAAAGGGGTGGGGGAAGGAAGGAGATCTTACTTTGGAGGTGGGATGGTGTTCCACTAACAAATGCTCCTATGAATGAAGGCGATGCAGACTACACTAATTGAGGCCTGGTGCAACTGGCATCTGGAGGAATGGTAGACCATAGACACAGGGAGGATATTTCAAGGCAGATGTAGGGGAAAATGTCAAAAAAATTGTGTAGATCCGTTAGGGGAGAGGGACCTTACCATGTGGCAATATGCTCTGTGATAACTACAATATCCTCTGTGAGTGAGGCAAAACAAAAAAGGGGAAGATATGGAGTAAGCCCTAGAAGACAGTGGCAGAAAGCACCTAGAGGGTGTAAGGGGCTAAAATTCTAGCTAGTCTGTCTAAAATATCTAATGAGTGGTCACCAATAAATTATAAGCTTTAGCAAGAGTTAGACTTTTAATCATTTAGTAAGAAAAATAAGAATTTGGTGAAGAGAGAGAGAAAGGCTTAGATACATCTATCTATCAAAGGGAGAGCACATCTTTAGCTCCACTCTCCACCAGAGTCCTCATGAAAGGAGCGAGAGAGCCAGCCTCTCCCCTTCTTCCTCCCACAAGCAAATGTCACTTCCTGATGCCAAAGAAAAGCCACATGGCTTGCCCTCAGGCACCTTCTCCTCATGGCAGAGCTTTCCTATAGTAGCTCTCCAGCAGGTGGTGTCATTCCAATTGTTACAAGGGCAAAACCTAGAATGGATATCTGAAGTTTTGACTGTAAAAAGAATACAGAGGGGAGAGAGAGAGAGAGAGAGAGAGAGAGAGAGAGAGAGAGAGAGAGAGAGAGAGAGAGAGAGAGAGAGAGAGAGAGAGAATGGTGATGATGTTGATGATTATTGATTAGAGTGGTCATGAATCAAAGAATGAGGGTTTAGAGAAAATGGATAATAAAGAAAGCAAGAGAGATCCTTTTTGGAAAAGGTCACAAAAATGAAATTAAAAAATAAATAAATGAACAGGACTAACTGAAGGGAAGGAGAAGGGGGAATTTACTCAACAAAGAGCAGAAAAGAGGGGGAAGCAATATATAGCCAAATAAAAGCAGAAGAGAGGAATGGATAAATAAAACTCTAAAGGGAAGAAGATAACAAACAAGAAAAAGGAGTCAGGGAGGAAGTCAAGAGAGCCAGTGGGAACAGGGCTACTTGGGAAAAAAGAGATTAAAGCAAAATGATTAAAGGAACATATTACTGTGTTTACAGAAGAAGAAGGGAAAAATCACAACTTGCAAAAATAGAGACAAATGGAGGAAAATATAAATCTAATTCTTATAACTTGAAATGCAAATGGATTAAACAACCCAATAAAATAAAAAAGAGTGGCAGATTGGATAAGAAAACAAAACCCTTCAATCTGTCGTTTACAAGGAACATATTTAAAAAATAAAGACATTACAAAAGTTAAAATTGAGGAATGGAAAAAAATATGATTCATCAAGTGAATTCCAAAAAAATCAAGAATTGCTATAATGCTATCAGACAAAGCAAAATCAAACATTCAAAAAGTTAAAAGGGCCAAGCAAGGAAATTACATTATGTTGAAAGAAGTAATAAACAATAAATCAATATTAGTAATAAAATTATATGCTCCAAATGCCTTAACATCAAATTCATAAACGAAACATCTGAACTTCTGGTAGACACAGACAATAAAAGCAAAATGAGAGGAGACTTCAATATCTCTCTTTCAGTTGAGATACATCTAACCAAAAGATAAACAGAAGGGGAGATAAAAAAACTGAAAAATTTCTGGCAAAAGTAATGTTAAAAGACTTATGGTTTCTAAATGGGACAGCAGAAGAGTATCTCTATATTCTCTGTATCACCTTGAAATTTTACAAAAACTGTATATGTACTAGGGCACAGATTACAATGTAATAAGAATAGAAATTGTTTTAAAAATCACAAATTAGGAGCAGCTAGGTGGCACAGTGGATAAAGTACTGGCCCCGGATTCAGGCGGACCTGAGTTAAAATCTGGATGCAGACATTTGACACATACTAGCTGTGTGACTCTAGGCAAGTCACTTAACCCTCATTGCCCCAGAAACAAACAAACAAAACCCAAACAAACAAACAAACAAATACACCACAAATTAAAGATACAGACCCAAATAGAGACAACAATGAAATATCAGATAAAGAGACACACATGGAGTTAAAATAAAGGATTGGAACAGATTCTATTATGCTTCATCTAAAGTAAAAAAGGCAGGGCTAATATGGGCTTAAAAGGGATAATCAGGGGAAACTACATTTTGCTTAAAATATCCATAGACAGTAAAGTAATGTCAATACTAAACCTGTCTGCAGCAAATAGCTTAACATCCAAATTTAAAGGAAAAGTTAAATAAGTTATAGGAGGAAATACACAGTTAAACTATTTTAGAAGGTAATCTTGATTTTTCCTTCTTAGAACTAGATAAATGTAACCATAAAATAAATAAGAAAGACATCAAGGAGGAGAATAGAATTTTAGAAAAGTTAGATATGGCAGATATCTGGAGAAAATAGGTAGGGAATAGAGAGAGATATACATTTTTTCTCTACTGTACATGGCACCTTCACAAAAATTAATCATATATGAGGACATACAAACTTCACAATCAAATGAAGAAAAGCAGAAATATTAAATGCAGACCTTTTCAGAACATAATGCAATGAAATTATACTCAATAAAGGGCTGTGGCAGCATACGTTAAAAATTCATTAGAACTAAATAATCTAATCCTAAAGAATAAGTGGGTCAAATAACAAATCATAGAAACAATCATAATTTTATTAAGGAGAATGACAACTATATGAGACAACATTTCAAAATTTGTGGGATGCAACCAAAGAAGTACTTAGGGAAAAATCTTTATTTTTAAATGTATACACAAATAAAAGAGAGAAAGAGCATACCAGTGGATTAGAAATGAAACAAACAAAAACAACTAGAAACCAGAAACTAAAAAAAAAACCTATAAAAAGAAGAAATTAAACATCCTTGACTAAATGACAAAATGAAAATCCTGACAATCAAAAGAAATATTAATAAAATTGAAAATTAAAAACAATTGAAATGATAAAACCAGGAAATGGTTTATAATTAAATACAATCATTGAAATAGGCAAACTATTGCTTAATTAAGCTTAGAAAAATAAAGAAAAAAACAAATTATCAGTACCAAAAATGAAAAAAGTGAATACATCACCAAGAAAGATGAAATTGAAGCAATTATTAGGAATTATTTTGCCCAATTTTATGCCAGTAAAACTAACAATCTAATTGAACTAGAAGAATATTTACAATAATATAAATTGCCCAGATTAACAAACAGAAGAGGAAATAGAATACTTGCACAACTCTTATTTTAGAAAATGAACTCAAGCCATAAATGAGTTCCTTAAGAAAAAATCCCTATAAACAGATGGATTTACAAGTCAATTCTATAAAATATTTGAGGAACAATTAACTGCAGCACTATATAAACTATTTGAAAAAATAGGTAAAGAAGGAAAGAAGGAATCCTACCAAATTCCTTTTATGACACAAATATGGCTTAGATACCAAAACCAGTGAGAAAAACTCCATAGTAAATATTGATGTGAAAATTTTAAATAGAGTGCTAGTAAGGAGATTCTAGAAATTTATTGCAACAATCATACACTGTGGCCAGCTGAGATGTAAAGCAAGAATACAAAGCTGGTTCAATATTAGGAAAACTTATAAACATAGTTGACCACATCAAAAACAAAAACAAGAAAAAACCATCAATAAATGAGGAAAACTATTTTGAGAAAATACATCTACTCCTATTAAAAACACAAGGAAACAGGAATAAAAAAGAATCTTCCTTAAAATGATTAGCAGCTTCTATCTAAAACCAAAAGTAAGCATGGGAATAAACTAGAAATCTTTCCAGGAAGATGAGGAGTGAAGCAAAGATGTCTATTATCACCACTATTATTCAATATTTTATTAGAAATGCTTGCTATAGCAACAAAACAAGACAAAGAAATTGAAGGAATAAAAATAGGCAATGAAGAAACAAAACTATTATGATGGTATGCCTAGAGAACCCACTTAAAAACTAGTTGGAACAATGAACAATTTCATCAGTTTCAGGAAAATTAACCTACATAAATCATTAGCATTTCTATATATTAATGAAAAAATCAGCAGAAAGATATAGAGAAATTCCATTTAAAATAGCTGCAGACAATATAAAATACTTAGGAGTCTACCTGCCAAGACAAACCCAAGGATTACATAAGTAATTATAAAATACTTTTCATGCAAATAGAGATCTAAACACTTCAAGAAATATTAATTGCTCATGCGTAGTCTGAGCCGATGTAATAAAAATGGCAATTCTACCTAAGTTAATTTATTTATTCAGTGTTATACCAGTTAAACTACCAACAATTATTTTATAGAGCTGAAAAAATAATAGAATTCATCTGAAAAAAAAGATCAAGAATAACAAGGGGGGCAGCTAGGTGGCGCAGTGGATAAAGCACCAGCCCTGGATTCAGGAGTACCTGAGTTCAAATCCAGCCTCGGACACTTGACACTTCCTAGCTGTGTGACCCTGGGCAAGTCACTTAACCCTCATTGCCCTGCAAAAAAAAAAAAAAGAATAACAAGGGAATCAATGAAAAAAATGTGACTGAAGGTAGCCTAGAAGTAACATTTCAAACTATATTACAAAGCGGTAATCATCAAAACAATCTGATACTGGCTAAGAAATAAGAGTGGTAGATCTGTTCAAAAGATTAGGTACACACCATATAGTAACAAATGAGCATAGTAATCTAGTGTTTGAAAAATCCAAAGATCCAAGCTTTGGGGGTAAGAACTCAACATTTGAAAAAATTTGCTGGAAAAACTGGAAAGCAGGTAGGCAGAAAGTAGGCAAAGAGCCACAACTTACACTGTATACCAAAATAAGGTCAAAATGGGCACAGAAGTTAGACATAAAGGGTGATATCATAAGTAAAATAGGGAAGCATGGAAAAACTTACCTGTTAGATCTATGGATAATGGAAGAGTTTATGACCAAACAAAAGTGGAGAGGATCATAGGAAGTAAAATGAATAATTTTGATTACATGAAATTAAAAAGGGTTTGCACAAATAAAGCCAAATATAGACAAAACTAGAAGGAAAGCAGGGAACTAGGGAAATGTATTTATTTATTTGTTTATTTGTTTATTGATTTATTTTTGGGTGAGGCAATTGGGGTTAAGTGACTTGCTCAGGGTCACACAGCTAGTAAGTGTCAAGTGTCTGAGGCCAGATTTGAATTCAGGTCCTCCTGAATCCAGGGCTGGTGCTTTATCCACTGTGTACCTGGCTGCCTCAGGGGAGAAAAAAACCTTTTTATAGCAAGTATCTCTCATAAAGGCCTCATTTATCAAATATATAAATAACTAAGTGAATGAATCAGAATATTTTATGTATATTATTTTCAAAGAAACTGAAAACGCAAAAAGAAATAGAGAAGTGCATTAAAAATATCCAAACTATCAGATGACCAGATAGAGATCTTAGATAACCCAATCTCAGAAAAGGGAATTGATCTAGCTGCAAAGGAAGAGCCAAAGGAATAAAACCCCTGGAACTGATGGATTCACAGAAGAAATATCAAACTTTTAAACAACATTTACTATCCATACTTTATAAATTATTGTCAAAATTGATAATGAAAAAGTCCTACTGAAATACTTTTATGAAACAAATAAAATGTTAAAGAAAATTTTATCAGACTACAGTGATTTATCCTAGGATTCATTTTTTTTATGGTTGAGTGGGATTTGTATCAGGGTTGCAAGGATGGTACAACATTATTAAAACAATCAACATGAACTTATTAAAAACCAAAGCAACCACCAAAAAACATCCAAATAATGCCATAGAAAAATGCCTGGAGCAGCAAAACTCACAGAAGAATGTGCTGAAATCATCTTCTAACCAAGAACGGCTTGGAATATCAGAAGGAGGGAGCTGCTGTGCTGATACAGGAGTCGAGCCCAACCCCACAGTCACCCTGACACAGGAAGGCCTCACCAGAAAAGCAGCCCCCTAAAGCCTCTGAATTAGCTGAAGCACCAGTGTTGTCTGGAACTAAGCTCACAATCTGGTGAGTGGGCTGAGCCCTGGGCAGGGGGGAGACTAGAGGGGTCACTGCTGGTGCTAAGGCAGAACTTGGATTTTACACCTCTGCTGAAAACCACGAGGTAGGCTCGAGTAACAGTGGCCCAGGTCGGGGAGGGGCACAGGTTCTTCGGAGCTAACAACCACAACACACAAAGCTGGTTGATAAGCAAGTCAGTCTGGGGTCATCTAAGGACCAGGGAACAGGCTGGGCAAGGGAAGAACCTGATTCTCCTTAAATCATACCACCTGGGACTTCTTAAGCTTAGGATACTGCAGCCTGGAAACAGTGCCCCACTTTAAGGAGCTAAAAGCCTAGTAAAAGAAAGGCAAGATGAGCCAACAGAGAAAGGTGAGGACCATAGAAAGTTTCTTCAGTAACAAGGAAGACCAAGTGGCACCTTCAGAGGAAGATGTCAACATCAGGGCCCCTATATCTAAAGCTTCCAAGAAAAATACAAAGTGGTCTCAGGCCATAGAGGTGCTCAAAAAGGACTTTGAAGATAAAGTTAGAGAGGTAGAGGAAAAAATGGAAAGAGTAATGAGGGTGATGCAGGAAAGACATGAGAAAAAAGTCAACAGCTTGAAAAGTCAAATTGGCCAAATGGAAAAGGAGGTACAAAAGCTCTCTGATGAAAATAATTACTTAAGAATTAGGATTGAACAAATGGAAGCCAGTGACTTTATGAGAAACCAAGACACAATAAAGAAAATCCAAATGAATAAAAAAATAGAGGGCAATGTGAAATATCTTCTGGGGAAAACTGCTGACCTAGAAAATAGGTCCAGGAGAGATAATTTGAAAATTATTGGTCTACCTGAAAACCATGATCAAGGAAAGAGCTTAGACACCACCTTTCAAGATATTCTCAGGGAAAAGTGCCCTGAAATCCTAGAAGAAGAAACTAAAATAGAAATTGAAAGAATCCACCGATCACCTCCAGAAAGAGATCCCAAAAGGAAAACTCCTAGGAATATTATAGCCAAATTCCAGAGCTCTCAGGTCAAGGAGAAAATATTGCAAGCTGCCAAAAAGAAAGAATTCAAGTACTGTGGAGCCCCAGTCAGGATAGCACAAAATCTAGCAGCTTCTACATTAAAGAACCAGAGGGCATGGATTATGATATTCCAAAGGGCAAAGGAAATGGGATTACAACCAAGAATCACCTACCCAGCAAAACTCAGCATTATCTTTCAGCTATAAAAAATGTGACTTTCATGAAAAAGAAGACTTTCAGATATTTGTGATGAAAAGACCTGAACTGAATGGCAAATTTGACTTTCAAATACAAGACCCTAGAGAACCATAAAAAATTGGAGCTGGGGGACATACCCGGGGTTGTACAGTGGGCGACTGTCTTGTGTCTGAGGCTGGGTTTTGGCTGGGATCCCCCTGGGTCTAGGGGTGATGCTCTGTCCACTGTGTCACTTAGCTAGGTGATGAAATCTTTAGGGTTAAATTGAGGGGTGAAGGGAATTCATGGGGGAGGGGGAAGGGCAAAGTGACAGCAGTATTGTTCAATGAGCAATTGTGAATGATTTAACTACTCTTAGTAGTGCAATGATCCAAAACAATCAATCCCAAGGAACTAATGAGGAAGCTTACTATGCACCCCTATAGAAAGAACTGATAAAAAGAACACTTGTGGATTGTACATATATAACCTGATTGTGATCTTGTGGAGGGGGGGAGGAAGGGGAGGGAGGGAGAAAAATTTGGAACTCTAAATCTTATGAAAATGAATGTTGAAAACTACCCTTACATGTAACTAGAAAATAAAATAAATGTTTGTTGCTGAAAACAAAAAAAAAACAACAACAACAACAAAAAAAAAAACAAAGCAACCAAAAGAATGTGATGATCTTAATAGATGCAAAAAAAGTCTTAAACAAAGTACAATATTTTAATGTGTGGTAAAAAATGAAAGTTTTTAACTAACATTTAAGAGTTGGCTAAACAATAACTGAAGGACACCAGTTTTTGAAGGACCGCCTTTTCGGGGAGGAGACCGTGAAGAACAGCTGTGTGCCTGCTGATACTCAGGAGAGGGTGACCAAGCAGTCTACTTCTGGGGTGCCAGCTTAAAAACAAAGAGAGAAGGGAAGTGGGCTCTCTCTCTCTCGCACTCCCGCTCTGAACACACACACTGACTCAGGTTTGATGGCATGGTCTGGTGACCGGCCTGGTCCTTGGTAGCAGCATGTGCTTGATGTGGTTCTCAGCCTCAGAGGTGGCTTTGAATTTTGGTGAGTTTTATAAAGAATATAGACTAAGCTTAGATCTAAGACTATTTATTTGTATTTCTACTTTCCTATTTCCCTAATCAGCATCACCTTGTTTGTTGGCTAATTAATTCCCAAACAATAAAAGCTAAGTAATCCATCTCTAATTAAAGCTCAGAGGCTTCTTTTTCTTACTGGTCTGGGAGATATATAAGGGAAAGGTTAAAGGGGAGTTTAATGCTCTTATATCCAATTTTAAATCTCACAAATGCTAAAATCTCTGCAAAATATAGACATCGAGGAACCTTTTTAAATATAAAAAGCATGTATCTAAAACTGAAAGTGAGCATCATATGCAATGATGATGCACTAAAACTTTTCCCAAGAAATATGGAAATAAAGCAAGGATGCTTTCTCTCCCCACTATAATTTGATAGTTCTGGAGATGGTAATAATAACAATGAAACAAGCAAAAGGAATTAAAGCAAAAATGAAAATTAAAGAGGAGATAAAATTATTACTGCTTGCTGATGATATTGTTGTGTACATGGAAAACCCTTGGGATTCAGAGGAAAAAACAATAACTTCAGCAAAGTTGAAGGCTAAAAACAAATCCTTAAAAACCAACAGCATATCTACATAATAAGAAAACACAAAAAGCAATAAAAGAAAGGGAAATGCCACTTCAAATAAATAAAAAATGCATAAAATATACAGGGACCTACTTCCCAAAACACACAAATTCCAAAATACTTTTTAAATAAATAAGAAAACAATTAAATAACTTAAGAAACATTCAGTGCTCATGACTAGGCCATGCTAATATAATAAAAATTATAATACTACCAAAAGTAATTTATATTTTAATGCTATACTAATCACATTACCAAGAGGACACTTTACAGAGATTGATACAATTGCAATAGAATTCATTTAGAAAAACAAAAGCTCTAGAATATAAAGCCAAATGATAAAAAGAAGTAAGGAAGAAAGGGAAATAGCACTTCTATATCTTAACCTATCACATAAAGTAGCAATAATCAAAACTATCTAGTATTGGTTAAAGAAGAGATACATCGATATAGCAGACTAGACAAGGGCGCTTCAGAAACAATAGAATTCAATAATCTATTGCTTGATAAAGTGGAAAACATGTTACCTAGGAAAAAACATCCCTATTTGATGAAAACAACTGGGAATATTGGAAAGCAATTTGACATAAATCAGGATTAGGCCAACACCTCAGATGACACAGCACAATAGATTCTAAATGGACAAATGATCTTAATATTAAAGATTATATTAAAAATTAGAAAATAGATCTTAGAACTCTCACAGCTGTGGGTAAGAAATGTGTTCATAACCCAGCAGAGCATGAAGGCAATTACAAAAGATAAAATAGACAACTTTGATTAATTGAAACTGAAAAGTTTCTGCACAGATAACATTAATGAAGATGGGAAGTGAAAAGGATTTTAACTCATCTTCCTAACTTCTATCTCAGCACTCTATCTAATGTGCCACCATCTGCTTCTTTTGAGAATATTATAGAGGGGACTCTTTTTCAGTTATTCTTTTTATACTATGTGTCTAGCCATATTTCCCTATATAGAGAGGGATCAGTTTGGAAGTTCAGACTAAATGACCTCAGAGATCTCTTCCAATTCTGAAAAGGATTTGTTGCTCAAGAAAAATCAACAATTAATATGTATAAGAATAGCAAATGATGTCTGTGATGAATAAAGAGAAGGATGGAAAGATTTACATGAATGGATGCAGAGTGAAATAAACAAATCCAAGAAAACAATATACACAGTACTTATACTATATGTAGGGAAAAAATAACACACCAAAAAACCAAAAGTAGATGTAACAAAATTATAAAATTCAAGTGGGACTTGAATGAAGAGCTATGAAAAGATACCCCCACCTACCCCTTTGTGGAGTTAGAGATCCACAGAAATTACACATTGCACAAGTTTGGGGACTTTTTGAGTATATCAATCAGTTGTATTGATTTTTTTATTCCTCTTTTAAAAAATACCATTTGTCATATGGGATGGCTTTTGTGAAGGGGCAAAAGGAGGGACAAATGGGACATAATAGTTATATTAATCCAACCTCAGATACTTTACTAGCTGTATGACCCTGGGCCAGTTACTTAACCTCTATTTGCTTCAGTTTCCTCAGCTATAAAATGGGGATAATAATTGCATTTATTTAACAGGGTTCTTATGATGATCAAATGTGAAAATATTTGCAAAAATGCTTAGCATAATATCTGGCACATTGTAAGCACTATATAGACATTATTAATAATAATTATTATTATTAAAGAAAAAATATTTTAAAAAAACTTACCAACAAAGGTAGAGTAATCCAACCCTTCTGGTCCTAGTGGAAAGAATTTGATCCCCCAAATTTATCATGTTTTTACATTCAAGAGGTAGGGATCATGGAAAAGGAAAATGCTTTAGATTGGCAATATTTTCTGGACAAATATTAAAGACCCTCCTATAACAATTGAAGGAATTGTATAGTTAATATGGAGACCTACTTGAACAGTAAGTTCTAATTTGATAATGTTAAAAAAAGAATATGTTGTAAACCATACATACTATGAAATTATAACATCTGACATCATAGATCCAGAGTGGAATTTAGGAGTTATATTGTACAGCCCCCTCATTTTCTGGATTAGAATCTGAGACACAGAAAGGTTAATTGGCTTACAGAAGGCCATAACTAATAGAAGCGGGATTTGAATTCATGCCCAACACAGCACAGTGCCTGGCACATAGTAGGTGCTAAAAAAAAATGCCTATTAACTTACTGTCCCATGATTCCAAATCCAATTCTCTTTCCACTTCACCATATCCCCAAGCAATTTACATAGTAATTGAATAATAGTATAACACTTAACCTAGATTTTATCTTCATAACAATACTTTGAGGTAGGATCTATTTTTACCCTCATTTTACAGATGAGGAACCTGAGAGGAAGATGGTTTAAATTATTTCCCTGGCATGACACAATCATTGTGTCTAGTTTTTACTTATTCTAAGTCCAGTACCCAATCTACTGTGTTGTACTGTCGGGCAAGTGACAAAACATACTAATAAAGTATCACAAAATCTCAAAATTGGAAGGGATCTCTGAGGTCATTTAGTCTGAACTTCCAAACTGATCCCTCTCTATAGAGGGAAATATGGCTAGACACATAGTATAAAAAGAATAACCGGGGGCAGCTAGGTGGTGCAGTGGATAAAGCACTGGCCCTGGATTCAGGAAGACCTGAGTTTAAATCTGGCCTCAGACACTTGACATTTACTAGCTGTGTGACCCTGGGCAAGTCACTTAACCCCCATTTCCCCCACCCCCCCAAAAAAAACCCTGAAAAAAGTCCCCTCTATAATATCCTCAACAGAAGCAGATAGTCATGCATTAGATAGAATGCTGAAATAGAAATTAGGAAGGTGAGTTCAAATCCAGCCTTAGAGATTTACTAGCTATGCGACCTTGAATAAGTCACTTAATCTCTTGTAACTGTCTATGATAAAACAGGGCTAATAATAGTAATTATCTCCCAGGTTTATCAGTCAAATGAGATGATATTTGTGAAATACTTGGTACAATGCCTAGAACATGGTAGGTACTTAATCAACACTTGTCTCCTTCCTTATTTCCTTCAACAGGTGGTTGCCTACTTTTTGCTTGAAGACCCCCAAAGAGAAGGGACTCACTACTTTTTGACATAGTCCATTATACTTTTGCATAAGAATAATTCTAAGGATGTTTTCCTTTACATCAAGATATAATTTTCTTCTCTGTGACTTCTAATCATGCATTCTCCTTCTGCCATCTTAGGCCAAGAACAAGTTTAAACCTTTTTCCACATGACAGCTTTTCAAATATTTGAGAGCTGTCCTATTTTCACTTAGTCTTCTGTTCTCCATGTTTAAGATATATTTTTCTTCAAACTGATTCTCACAATACCCTTCAAAGGTCCTGAAAACCTTCTAGCTTGTCAGTATATTTCCCAAGATGTGGGAACTGGGATTGAACAAATTATTTCGAATGCAGATAAAGTACAGTGGGTGAAGTGCTACCTTCATAGTAAAAAAAAAAAAATAGCTATTAGGTATGTAGTGCTTTTAGTTTCATAAAGTTCTGTATGTATGTGAATTCATTAGCTTTTCACAACAACCCTGTGAAGTAGGTACTATCATTATCCCCATTTTACAGTTTAGGAAACTAAGGCACAGAGAAGTTCAGTGACTATCCCAGGATCCCATAGTTACTAAGTATTATCCAGGAATTCAGGATTTCATGATTCTAAGTCCTATGCTTTCTCCACTCTGCTGCCTACCTACCCCTTTTAATGCAGGCTAAGATTGCATTCTCTTTCTTGGTTGCCATTTCACACATTTAATTCACTTTAAAGTCATGGGAGACTAAAAGTCAAATTCTCTTTTTAGACTGTGTCTTCCCCATGTAGGGAAGGATTAGTGTGGAAAAATTCCTTGGTCAACTGGTACTGCCAGGTAGGCAAACCTGTAGTGATCTAATTGGATGTACCTAAAATAATGTAATGATTCTGCATCAGGACACCGTATAATATCTACAATTGTATTACAGTGTGTCAGAAGTGAATTGTTGGGGGTAGCTAGATGGCACAGTGGATAAAGCCCCGGCCCTGGAGTCAAGAACACCTGAGTTCAAATCTGGCCTCACACACTTGACACTTACTAGCTGTGTAACCCTGGGCAAGTCACTTAACCCTCATCACCCTGCCAAAAAAAAAAAGAAAAGAGAAAAGAGAAGAGGGGAGAGGGGAGAGGGGAGAGGGGAGAGGGGAGAGGGGAGAGGGGAGAGGGGAGAGGGGAGAGGGGAGAGGGGAGAGGGGAGAGGGGAGAGGGGAGAGGGGAGAGGGGAGAGGGGAGAGGGAAGGGAAGGGAAGGGAAGGGAAGGGAAGGGAAGGGAAGGGAAGGGAAGGGAAGGGAAGGGAAGGGAAGGGAAGGGAAGGGAAGGGAAGGGAAGGGAAGGGAAGGGAAGGGAAGGGAAGGGAAGGGAAGGGAAGGGAAGGAAAAAAGAAGTGAATTGTTACACTTAAAACCACCTGACTACACCATCAACATCAACCCACCTGCTCAATAGCTAGTGTAATTCAGTGTTGGATTTTGATTTATCTCTTTCCCATTGAAACAACAACCAAAAAGGTACAGAAGACATTTATTCTATAGGGCATCTCCTATTTAATAAATGATTAGGCATCTAAGGTAAGACAATGCTTCATTTCTCACCCAGATGCATTCCCTTTGGATCTCTTTGACTTCCAACTATGCCTCCACCCCATGTACCCTACCCCCAGCTTTCTTTTTGTATTGTCTTCCCTGGTTAGATTGTAAACTCCTTGATGTCAGGGACTGTTTTCTTTTTTTCTATTTGTATCTTCAGCTCTTAACATATAATACCTGGCACATAGTACACACTTAACAAATGTTTATTGACTGACTGACTGACTTGGTTAGTTTTCCATGTAATTTGTGAGTCAATAGTCTTGCACCCAGTGAAAATTATTTCATTTGTTTTCTATTTGCTCATTTTAATGCAGCAAATATGTATTAAATTCAATTCTTATCAAAGTGTTGTAGAGAAGATAAATGATAGATAAATAGAAATATGGAAAGACAAATGCTCTCAAACAGCTTGCAATCCAGCATTATCAGAAACCCTACTGATTTTCTTATACTCAAAATATCTGAGTTGCTAGGGATAAATTCATGTTCTTACTAACATTCATGCACATGCAATATATTGTTTATTGTTCTTTGTGTTGCTCAAGGTCTCATGTCAAAGGACACAGAAACCATTCTTCAGAGAAATCTTACATAATCATATGTTTTCAAGGTCTCCAATCCATTATCAGGATAACAAGCTGGAAAGGACTTTAGGGATGATCTAAAGTAGGCAGTGATAGTGGGAAGAGCACCATTTGCTTTGTCATCAGAGGACCTGGGTTCAAATCTTATTTCAGTTACTACTTACATGACCTTGGGCAAGTCATTACTTTTCTTGGGCCTCAGTTTCTTCATTTGTAAAATTAGGTAGTTGATAGCTTCTAAGCCTTCTTACAGTTCTATATCTGAGAACCAAATCCAACCCTCTTTTTTGACAGATGAAGAAACAGATTCAGGGAGGGAGGAACAGTGACTTGACAAAGGACACACAAATGATAAATAGTAGCTCTAGAATTTGAACCAGATCTTCTAGATTCAGATTCAAAGTTCTTTCCATGATGCCATGCGGCTCATGCAATGTAAGACATTTGTGCTCTATTAATGGGTGGGCTCTGTCAGTCACATGTTCTATTTCAAAATGATGAATTTGGATGCAGATACTCTTGGAGCAAAGATATATTTTCAGAAGAGTGCTGGTGCTTCCCTATAAAGCACTTTCTCAATTCTCCCCAGAGGGAACCAACACTAAAAGTCATACAGAAAGAGATTACATTTCTCTAAGGTTTTATGCATCTTTCTCACAACAGTCCTTGAGCTTCTTATTTTCATTTTATGAATAAAGAAAGTGAAACTCTCAGATTTTTTTCTTGCTTATAGTCATATATCTACTGTGATGAGTACAGCTAAATGTGTGGTCACCTTATTGTGGTCCCAAGTGTAGGGAAAGATAGCTAGGGTTTACTTATAAATTAGAAGCTTTAGTAACAGTTTGGGGGCATTAAGCATTTTTTAGAAGAAAGAGTAAAGAGAGAACATGTGGATTTCAGAAAGTTAAGAAACCTCTCTACACTAGAGGAGAGATAAGAGTTCATATTGGCCTGGTTCTTCTCCCAAGTCCTCCACCATAAGATTGTCCAAGAGACCAACTGAGAGAGTAAGATCTTCCTGCATCCCCAGAAGAGGCAGTCCTTACATGCTGCTTCAAGCTAATTGGCTATCATCACTGAAATCCATTGGTTCACTGGACTTGAGGGTGGTTTTGTGTTGAGGTTAGCTGAGAACAGTACCTTTTTCAGAGTCAGACAGGTGTGGCTTCAAGTGAATTAACTCTAAATGGGTTCATCAGTGAAGTCAATCACTCTCAGTCAATCCAATCAGTCCAAATCAATCTGGGGCATTTGGGAATTGGCAATAGCCCATTATTTTCTTATACTACTAAATATCTGAGCCAGGAGTTGACCTAGCACTTCAAATTGCATGGCAAGTGCTCTATCTGCTACTCCATGTTGTGTCCAAGAGTAATCTTTGATGGATGAGTTATGATGAAAAGAATTGCTAAATACTAATTCTATAACATCCATTGACTGCTATTCCCTATGGCACTCTGTAACTCATAGGTTGATTACTACATTTTAAGTACCTTTGCATGGTGGGTGAATCTATCACTGGGACCTGATAGCAAGATGGTGGTAGGACAAAAGGGCCATATAGACACATAACTATAGCATCTCTGAATTGGAAGGGACCTTAGAAGCCCTGTAGTCCAAATCATATCTGAGTGAGAATCCTCTACCATAGTCACTTCAAATCAGCCTCCTGACTTTGCTCAGAGTTCTTTAGTGACCTCAAAGGTGGCTAGATAACATAATGGATGTCATCTGAGCATGGAACCACCAAACTTCAGTTAAAGGAAAGGAAAGCAAGTCTTCCCCTTTTAGAAAATGAGCTTCTTTATCATAGGGGTTCTTAATAGTGTGGTGCCTGGACTCTTGGGTGTCCTTGGGACTCTTTCAGTGGTTTGAAAGGTCAAGACTATTTTAATTGTAATACTAAGACAATTATTTCCCTATTAAAGTACCATTCCCTTTTCCAACTATGTATCTTTGAGTCTGTTTTCTCTTTATTTTGTATTAAATTTTAATCATTTACGATCCCCTTTCTTATCTTCCTACCTCACCCCACTTCAATTAAGAACACATTGGAAACAAAACCTATTGCAAACATGTACATAGTCAACCAAAATAAATTTCTACATTAGACACATTCAAAAATATTTATCTCATTCTGCATTCTGAGTCCTTCATCATTTTATCAGAAGGTAGGTAGACTACTTCATCATCAGTCCTCTCTAATCCTGGTTGGTCATTATATTGAGGTATAGCACAATATTATTTCATCACATTTATAAGCTATAACTTGTTTATTCCCCATTTAAGTCACCTCCTCAGATCTGCATTCTTTGCCATATCAAAAGTTATAAATATTTTTGTACTGTTGTGGGGTTTGCTTGCTTATGACTAATCCCTCCCTTAATGTACTCTCCTTCTAATTCTCACTTCCCACTTCTACCATTTCCTCCTATTTCCCTGAGTGAAAAGTATTTTTTTACCCAACTATGCATTTGTGCATATGTGTTCTTTCTTTTGACCAGTTCAGATAAGAGTGAGATTTAACTGTCAACTGCTTCCCCTCCCTCCTCTTCCTTGTTTGTATAGATTCTACTAATTACGTGAGACATTTTTCCTTGTCCTTCATTTTTCTCCCCACTCCCCATTGAATTCTTCTTACCCTTTCTTTCCATTCTTAAGTTCATGGACAGAGAAGAACCATTTTCAAGGTGTTGTACTATGGGATTAGACCACCAATAACAGCTGAAATTCATATAATGTTTGAAGTTTTGTAAAATGTTTTATCTAATTAAGCCAGTGATACCCACTTAACTCCTCCTATTCTTGATAAAGGGTAGGAGTTGACAGTCTCATGCTTTCTATTGCATGTAGGTGCTCTACCCAAAACCTACATGTACATCTTCAGGGGATATGCCAAGCTTTCTTTGGTTCTCAGAAACCTGTCTCCCTCTATTATCTAGAAGCAACCCATTTTCAAGAATGGTTGTCTTCTCATTAGTCTAGGAGCTTGAGTTATATGAATTTGTGAAAATAACCTCTTGGTTCAGTCCCATACTTATTTTTATCCTGAAATTTAGTCTTGTATCACTGACTGCCTGCTGGGGATTTTGACCCAAGTATCACATGAGCATATCAAAGTCAACATATCCCAAATCAAAGTTTTTATTTTCTTCCTTAAGCCTATCCCTCCTCTAAAACTTCATTAAAACTTCCTTTCCATAACACAGCTTAATTCCTCATTTCCAAATAGTTGCATAGTCTTGTCAATATTACCACCACAACATTTCTCTACTCAATCCCTTCTCTCTACTCTTAAGGCCACCAGACCAATTTAAGTCCTTCCAAATCTGTTTTTGTTTTTCTGGACTATTACAAAGTCACCCAAATTGGTATTCCTATTTCCATCACCTCTACTTTCTAAACCATTCATCACACAGCCACTAAAATGATGTTTTCCATTTTTTCCTCCTAAAACTCAAGTCTATCCATGTTACTCCCCTACTCAATAAAAAAAAACACTAGCTCCCCAATGTCTCTAGAATAAGATAGAAACTTTTTAGCTTGGTATTGCCTTCCAAATTAGGTGCAAGCCTATCATGTCGGATTTCACGTGATCCCATTTCATGTGTGCTATGCTCCAGCCCATCTGACATGCTTAAAGGTCTTTTCCAAACTCATTATCTCATTGTCTACCTCCATTATTTTGCACAGTTTTATCCCCCACACCTAGAATGACCTTCTTCTTCACTGATGCCTATTATGAATCTCAGCTTACTTTAATGATCAACTCCTTTGTCACATCTCATGGGAAGCTTTTTTGAATCACCCTAGTTGGTAGTGATGTCATTCCCTAAATGATAGCATCTTGTGGTTACAAACTGGGACTTTTTCTCCTCTACTTTTTCTACAACACTTTTCTTTATTCTTTTCTTTTACCTATTGAATGTATGCGATTTAAGGGCAAGACCTACTTTTCACTTTCTTTCTTCCCTTGTTCTTCTGTTGTTTTTCTTTGTTTCTTTGTTTCTTTCCTTTCTCCCTTCCTTCTTTCCTTCCCTCCTTCCTTCCACCCTCCCTCCCTCTCTTTCTTTCTTATCTTCATCACTAATTTTTATATTACAACCACTTAAAAATAATTGGGGGATTGAATTAATTTGAGTTTAATATTATTGTCTTCAAGATCTTTTGGATTATGACTCTATTATTCAATATATGGACCCTGCTCCCTACTTTGGTAAACTTGCCATTTATACTTTCATTGAAATCACCAATAAAAAGAAAAAAGGAAAGCAAACAAACATTATAAAATCCTGGGGAAACTCCTGTGAAACTTTCAAAAAGATCTCCTTTCAAGATAACATTGATTCTTTAAAGAATCTCCTTGGATCTTGTCATTCAACTAGTTCCAAATCCTCTTAAGTGTACTATTGTTTAGCCTAAATCCTTCCATATTTCTCACTAGGTTATAGTATAATACTTTATCAAATGTCTTGATGCAATCCTACCACACAATGCCAATGCATACCCCCAATGTAGCAGAGTAGTGACTGTCAAAAATGGAGATTAATTTTGCCTAGAATGATGCTATTAGTCCTTTAGCATTTTGATGCTCACCTTTAGTTTTCTTTTTTATTATTTTATTTTCAATTAATGGTACACAAAAAGGCAGTTTTATAACAGTATAATATAAAAGATGATTGCACATGAAAGTGTAAATCTACCATGTACAACTAGCTATTCCCTTCAAATATACACCAAAGTTATATTGTAAATTTCCTTTTTTTCTTTTTTATTCCTTCCTCCCCCTCCCCCTGCCCTAGACATAGCTACCATTTTGTGCACATATGTATACACACACACACACACACACACAGACATATAATGTAAAAATTATTCTCTATATACTTCTATTTACCTGTTCTTTCTCTGGATGTTGTAACGATTGGAATGACGCCACCTGCTGGATACTTACTGTAGAAGAGTTCTGCCCATGAAGCGAAGGTCTTTGAGGGCAAGACCAGGAGTCTTTTCTTTGGCGGGAGGAAGTGACGCGGACTAGTGGGAGGAGGAAGGAAGAGACTGGCGCTGACTCTGGGGCTCTTTCCTGAGGACGCTGGCGGAGAAGGGAGCTAGAAATGTGCTCTCCCTTTAATAGATAGGAATCTAGGCCTTTCTCTCTCTCTTTACCAAATTCTTATTCTCCTTAATAAATGCTTAAAAGTCTAACTCTTGCTAAAGCTTGTAATTGATTGGCGACCACTCATTAGATATTTTAGACAGTTTAGCTAGAATTTTAGCCCTTAACAATGTATATAGCATCTTCTTCATATATCTTTTATTTTGATTTTATGTATTTATAATAGTTAAAATGACTTAATCACTCAAAGTCATTCTTAAAACAATATTGCTGTTACTGTATACAATATTCTCTTGGTCCTGCTCACTCTGCTCTTCATCAATTCATGTGTCGTTCCATGACCTTTAATTGTCAGAGATTCTGTTTCTGTGTGACCATAAATGAACACTTTAATAATATGTCCTAGAATACAGACAGCAATGGAGTAAAGCACAACAATGGGTAGGATGAATAATCTATCTTCTATTTTTTTCAAATTTATCTTTTCTCCAATTGCATGTAAAAACAATTTTCAACATCTATTTTTAAGACTTTGTGTTCCAAATTCTCTTCCTCCCTCCCTCCACCCCCCATTATGAATGCAAACAATTCAATATAAGTTATACATGTGTAGTCATGCAAGACCTTTTCATATCAGTCAGATTGTGAAAGAAAACAGACAAAAAAAACTTAAGAAAAAGAAACTAAAAGCAATTGTGTTTCAATCTGTATTCAGACACCATCAGTTCTTTCTTTGGAGATGGATCACATTTTTCATAAGTACATCAGAGTTGTCTTGGATCATTGCATCACTGAGAATAGCCAAGTCATTCAGAGCTGATCATCTTATAGTATTGCTGTTACTGTGTATATAGTATATTCCACTTTGCATAAGCTCATGTAAGTTTTTCCAGGTTTTTCCCGAGAGGATCCTGCTCATCATTTCCTACAGCACATTAGTTTAACATCATAATCTCATCCCACAATTTGTTCAGCCATTCCCCAATTGATGGGTATCCCTTCAATTTCCAATTTTTTTGCATCAGAAAAGGGTTATCATAAATATTTTTGCCCCTATAGGTCCTTTAACTTTTTGTTTTTTATCTCTTTTTGGATACTGACCTAGTAGTGGTATTACTAGGTCAGAGAATATGCCTGGTTTTATAGCCTTTTGGCCATAGTTCTAAATTGCTCTACAGAATGTTTGAATCAGTTTACAACTCCATCAACAGTGCATTAATGTCTCATTTCCCCCATATCCCCTGTAACATTTGTCATTTTCCTCTGCTGTCCTATTATCCAATCTAATACGTATGAGTTAGTGCCTCAGAATTACCCTGACTTGCATCTTTCTAATCAATAGTGAGTCAGAGCACTTTTTTTCATGTCTGTAGACAGTTTTGATTATTTTCTCTGACAACTCTTCATATCTTTTGATAATTTATCATTTGGGGAATGCCTTTTATCCTAATAAATTTGATTCACATCTCTATGTGTTTGAGGCCTTTGTCAGACAAACTTGCTTCAAAATTTCTCATAGTAACTATTGATAACTGTATTTCTTTTCAATCTATTCCCTCCCCATGACATTTATTTTATTCTCTATCTCCTTGAAAGGAGCCTCTCCCTTCTCAAAAATGTTTTGCTTCTTACTGCCCCCTTCCCCAATCTGCCCTCCCTTCTATTACTTCCCACCGCCATCACTTCCCCTCCTACTTTTCTGCAGGGTAAGATAGATTACTATACCCAATTGTTTGTGTATGTTATTCCCTCTGAGCAAATTCTGATGAAAGTAAGGTTCTCACTCCCCAGCATCTCCCACATCTTCCCCTCCACTGCATAGCTTTTTCTTGCTTCTTTTATGTGAGATATTTTGCCCCATTCCATATCTCCCTTTCCCCTTCTCCCAGTGCATTCCTCTATCACTCCTTCATTTTATTTTTTAAAGATATCATCCCTTCATATTCAACTCACACCTGTGCCCTCTGTCTAAATATACTCTACCCGGCTGCCCTAATAATGAGTAAGTTCTTATGAGTTACAAGTATCTTCTTCCTATGGAAGAACCTTTTAATATGCCTTATGATTTCTTTTTCCTGTTTACCTTTTTATGCTTCTCAAATTATCTCTCCTGGATCTATTTTCCAGGTCAGTTGTTTTACCATTGAGATATTTCACATTTCCTTCTATTTTTTCATTCTTTTGATTTTGCTTTATTCTTTCTTGATTTCTCATAAAGGCATTAGCTTCCATTTGCTCAATCCTAATTTTTAAGGAGTTATTTTCTTCACAGAGTTTTTGTACTCCCTTTTCCATTTGGCCAAACTTCAGCATTCTTTTTCTCATTGGCTTTTTGTACCTCTTTTACCATTTGACTTAGTCTGTTTTTAAGGTGTTATTTTCTTCAGTATTTTTTTTTGTGTGTGTCTCTTTAACTAAGCTGTTGACTTTTTTTTTTTTTTGGACAGGGCAATGAGGACTAAGTGACTTGCCCAGGGTCACACAGCTAGTTTGTTGACTTTTTTTTCATGATTTTTTTGCATCACTCTCATTTCTCTTTACATTTTTTCCCTATACCTCTCTTACTTTATTTTCAAAGTCCTTTTTGAGCACTCCTATGTCCTGAGACCAATTTATACTTTTCTTGGAAGCTTTGGAAGTAGGAGATTTAACTTTGTTATCTTTTGAGGGTTTATTTTGATCTTCCTTGTTGCCATAGAAACTTTCTAGGGTCAGCATTTTTTTCTGTTTGCTAATTTTCCCAGCCTATTTCTTTACTTTTTACTCTTTGTTAAAGTGGGGCACCACTTCCAGGGTGAAGGGGTTATTATCCAAGCTTCAGGAATTTTGTGCAGCTGTTTTCAGAGATACTCCTAGGAACTTTTAAGTTTTTAGTTCTTCCAAGGTGCTATGATTTAAGGAGAGGTATGTTTATTATTCTCCTGGCCTGCTTTTATGCCTTGGAATTATGAACAGAATCCTGCTCCACTGTGGCTTCAAGCTGTTCTGTGCTCGTGCTCCTCTCCCACCTAAGACTACCAACCAAGACTGTGAGCTGGCTCCAAGTATCAGCAAAACAACAGAGTACTGCCTCAGTACTAGCAAAGAGATCCCTGTAATCTCCTTCTGGCCAATTTTTTGACCCCCTTACTATCTGTGGGCTGAATTCCAGATGCAGTTGCTGCCACTCCTGGTTTGCTATGGCTGTGGCTGAGTCTGTGTTGGGGCTGGGTCTGTGTTGGTGTGGTCTGTACTGGGGTGTGCTCTACTCTCATGTCTGTACAACAGACCTTTTCTGCCAACCTTCTAAGTTGTCTTTGGCTGGAAAATTATTTCACCCTGTCTTCTTTTGGGATCTGCTACTTCAGAAATTGTCTTATAGCATTATTTAAAGGTATTTGGAAGGGTCTTGGGGGGAGTTCAGGCAAGTCACTGCCTTTCCTCTGCCATCTTGGCAACACCCAATCTATATTCTATTTGAAAATTCAAACATTTACTCTATTCTTAGCCCTGCTTGCAGCACTTCTCCTGTTCACCCTAATTATTTAAGCATTACCAACAGTGACTCAATGAGCACATCTATTGATTCTTTCAGTACTATAGAATATAATTATTTCATACAGTCCTAGTAACATGAATTCATTGAGAGAAGTTAAGCAAAAAACATACCTTTTTGCATATCTTTGGATTTCTCTCCTTGTAGAAAGTTTTATTCTCTCTTTTCCAATATGAACATTACTCTTCTTACTAGAGAAGGGAAAAAGCATAGCCTGGAGGTATAATTTAATATTTGGGTGGAATTGCCCAGTAAAAAACTGTTTTTCCCAATGCAGATCAGCACCTCTTTGACTTATAGTCTTAAAGAATGAATTGTTAAGTGAGAAGTTAAATGATATTCCTGAGGTTATAGTACTCTGATGTGTCAGAAGTGAGATGTAAACCCAGGTTTTCCTGCTTTTGAAGTCATTAAGTAGAGAAAAGAGCAGAAAAGAAAAGTTGAATAATTATGCCTTCTCTTCATTGACCACTATCATTCCATTTATACTAAGCAAGAGTATTAGGCCAAATTTTATTGTCCACTTATAAGAAACTAAAACAAAAAATCCCCACAAACTTTATTATTAACTTTAGCATTTTGCCTGAACTTCAGTTCATTCTGAGTGTTTTCACTTCTGAAATTTGTATAGTATCACAAATCCTTTTTATATTCATCCTCAGTTAACTGCTCTTAAGACCCTAACAGACACTGAGACACTTAAATCAAGTATGGACCTTCTGACAGGGAACTCCCCTGACAAGTGAAACTCAACCCTGATTGGTAGAAATTTAATGAGGAGGTGGGCTAAAAGTCTTCAGTTCCTCCTGCTGACAATGTAGTTTGGTCATGAGACTCAGCAGCTTCAAGGCATCTGGGCAGGGGAAACCATCTCCATCTGGACCTATCTGGAACTTTTTTTTCCCTTCATGAGCTAGTCACCCTAAATGGAGGGAACCAAAGTCAAGGAGGCATGTCCCAGGGAAAAGATTTAGCTGAGGCTGGCTTTTGTTTACAGAGTTAATAAAAAGTAACATCATGCTAGGTTTCTTAGCTTTCCTGAATTTATTGACTATTTTCTCCCTCTTACCTAGGGACTTTAATTAAAACTTTTCTTCTGATTTTCCCTCTATTGATTCACACCTAAATGTTCTACATGAATATAACCCTCTGATTTGTGAATATTCTTATAGGAGCAATCTTGTTAAGTCATTTTCAGTCATGTGTGACAATTTGTGACCCCATTTTTGGGTTTTCATGGGAAAGATACTGGAGTGGTTTGTCATTTTCTTTTCCAGTCCTTTTTGCATATGAGGGAACTGATGTAAATGGGGTTAATTGACTTATCCAGGCACATATAGCTCATAAGTATCTGAGGCCATATTTGAACTCAGAGAGTTGAAGAAGAAGAGAGGACCAATAATTCCTAGGAGAAATTATCCAAGCAAAGAGGAATAATAAAAGCCATGACCTCATGGAGCTATTCATCAATGTAGTGAGGTTGGGCAATACAAAAGGGAAACTAGATAAGAGTAAATTAGACCTGAGTTATCAGTGAGACTTCATAGAGTAATTCAGCCTTAGGAAGTTTAAGTAACTTTTTCAAGGTACCACAACTGGGTATACAACTTCACTTATATTGTCATGATTATTGCTTGGAAAAAAATGAAAGTTCCTATTAAATCATTTTGAATGTTATGTAAACAGTTTGACAGGCAGCTGTTATTTGGTTTATAAGCTGACTTTTAAATTTTGACAGATTCTATCTATGTCCTGTAATTGGTTTAGAAGTTTTTCTCGTTACTGAATAGACCAAATACCATACATGTAAATTCAATAACTACATTAGAAGTACCTAAGTAGTGCAGTAGAGAGAGCAGTGGGCTTGCAATAAGAATAGTCTTGAGGTCAGATCTTGACTAAGTAACTTACTAGCTATGTGATCCTGAATAAGGCACATTGTCTGTTTCAATCTCAATTTCATCTATAAAATGGAGGCATAATACTAGAATTTACTTGAGTAGACTGTGTCAGTAAGAAGCAAATGAAATACTGTATGCAAAGTGCTACAGAAACCAGATGTTATTATTAACCTTTTGAAATAGTTTGACATGTAGTATGTAACTGGCAAAACCAGCATTTTTTTTTTGAAGGGCAATGAGGGTTAAGTGACTTGCCCAGGGTCACACATATAGTAAGTGAGGCTGGATTTGAACTCAGGTCCTCTTGAATCCAGGGTCAATGCTTTATCTGTTGCACCCCCTAGCAGCCTCATATATTTTCATCTAATACATAAAAATGGGGAAAAAAATCAACTGACTAGCAGAGATGAATTTTACATTCTTGTTTCCTCTTAGAGTACTAAGATAAAGGCCCTGGATTTCTAAGTCCTCAGGTTTTGTTGATTTTATGCCAGTGTGTGTATTCTAATTGAATATACCAAATAGTCTTGGGGCCATATGACTTAAGTTTTGATGGTATTGCATTTTTTTTTGGTGGGGCAATGAGGGTTAAATGACTTGCCCAGGGTCACACAGGTAGTAAATATCAAGTGTCTGAAGCAAGATTTGAACTCAAGTCCTCCTGTATCCAGGGCCAGTGCTTTATCTACTGTGACACCTAGCTGTCCCCGGTATTGCATTTTTGATAGGCTTCTAAGACTTTAGTGTGGAAATTTGATTGCTCCTGTTCCTCCTTCCTACCTTTATTGTCTTCCTTTTAATGCTCTGGTATTTGGTTATCATATGCCATGGAGCCATATTTAAAAATCTTCTAAAACTCTTTAGGATACACCTAACCCATCCCTGTCTCCTGAATCCCTGTGAATTACAGACATCCCATTACAATCCCTGATAGCTAAGAGGATAGCCAAGTGTTAGGGGGAACAGTGGCAGTAAGAGGTAGCTTTGAGGAGGGGGTGCCAAGGAATGATGGAGGAGGGAGGGGTAATGAGAAAAGGGAGGTAAAGTCAATTTTGCAGACTATAGAGAATTTTGGGGGTGTAATGATTTTTTCAAACAATCTGCAAGGCTCGTTGAACTCCTCCAGAAAGCCAGTCAGATTCATTACCAAGTGATCTTTAGAAGAGAGTTTCCCACCTGATCCCCACACCCTACTCTGGTAACATTGGCATGTAGGATGTGTGTTCTCTGTTTCCAAACCTGTAAACCCCTGTGGACTTCCTTCTCTCTCCTATCTTCTTTTTCCTAGAGCTTCTGAAAGCCTTGCTGTGATCCTAGAGAACATGAATTATTCACCATGAATTTCATTGGGCTTCAAAGCACATTTAGAAAAATAAAATAAAACTGCCTAACCCATCCTGCGCTTTGCCCCTTCCTTCATTAGCCAGACATCATGATTGGAATGGCTAAATATGATCTATTGGACTAAGCTTACTGTTGTTTTTCTTTCTCTTCTCTGCTTCGCCCCCCACCCAACTAAAAAAAAAGCAACACAGATAAAAATATCCCACCCACCAGCCCACTCCCAGTGTTCCCGTATTTCCCCATGCTGGAGCCCTTGCTTCCTCACCCCAGGCACATCAGGATCCAGTGTGTTTTACAGATAGAATCATGTTCCATATTAATATCGTCACTCTCCTTTTAATGGCCTTGAAGGTCTTGGGAAACAGTCTACATTATATGCCTCATAGAGTAGCAGCCCAGCTGAGAATTCCTTTGGCCTTCATACACAAGTTCCTGGGCTTTGGGACCATTCCTTGGTAATCAGGATTCATGAAGTACACATAGGCCAGGCCATACTGACAACTGAAACATTGGCATCAACTTCTGGAGTCCAGCAAAGTTGAAAGCTCTTAGAGCTATGCTCTTTAGGATGCTTAGCACTGAGTAAATGCACATTTAGTGAATACTTGTTAATTGAATCATTGTAGGTATGCAAATAGGATCAAGTAATTTACTTAATAAACTGGACATTGACCAACTGGAGCTGGTCTAATCCCCACCTATAGCCTAGGAGCAACAGAACCTGCTGATGATGTCATTGACTTCAAGTCCCCTCCTGCCACTTTTTTTCTACTTTGATTCCAAATATTCTGTTTCTATACATCAGTCTTCATATTTTCATACATATTCCCAGTAATTAAGGACTTGAAAATACATATACACATATAATTATAATATAATATATAAATAGAATTCTTTTTCTTTTCCATAGAATTTTAGTTTTTTCCAATTATACATAAAGATAATTTTTAACATTCATTTTTAAAATAAGATTTTAAGTTCCAAATTTCTCCCTCCCTCTTTTCCCCTCCGTCCTTCCTAAGATAATGATTTGATATGTTATATATGTGCAATCTTGTAAAACATTTCCACCGTAGTCATGTTGTAAAGAAGAAACAGAACAAAAGGGGGAAAATATATGAAAAAATAAAGTAAAAACAGTATGTTTTGATCTGCATTAAGACTCCATCAGTTCTTTCTCTGGAGGTGTAGACTGTTTTCCATTATGAGTCTTTTGGAATTGAATGACAGGTTTTCAACCCTGGTGCTTTGACTCTGAGTTTAGTGTCTTTACCCCTGTAGGAGGCCACACTGCCTCCTATGAAATCCTTTTCTGTGGTCTAGTTTATATCTCCCTTTGAGTTTTCCCGACATTTTTCACTTGGACCAGAATGTTTGCAGAATGTTTTTATAGAATAACAGATTTAGATATAGAAGGAACCTTAACAGAGGTCATTGAGTCCAGTGCCCTCATTTTCCAGATGAGGAAACTGAGGTTTAGTGATATTAAGTGACTTGCTCAGGGTCACACAACTAGTAAGAATCTGAAGTATGATTGGAACCCAGGTATTCTTGACTCCAAATTCCATAATCTGTCTCCTTACACCATTCACCTCTCATTTCAGTTTGCTGCAAAGGGTCCTTTTAAGGAGAAATCTATGGATCTCCACAAAGAAGCTATGATTTCTCCAGCCTGCATTTTAATACTCTAATCCATCAAGAATTTATGAAATATCCTCTATTACAAGGTCTCCTTGGTTCTTTGGTAATGGAAAGGCACTGTACAATGGTAAGGGACAGGAATCATGCATAGAGCACCTTCACCATTGTGGAAAGTGACTTTAGAATACATTTTTTGGAGGAATCAAATTTTAAAGAATCAGAGTCAATAAACATTTATTAAGTGTCTACTAGGTACCAGACACTATGATAAACATGGTAAATACAAAGAAAGACATGACAATCCCTTACCTGAAGGAGCTTTCAATCCAATAAGAGAGACAATACATAAAAAGAAGCTGAAGAGGTTGGAAAGATTAAATTATCCCACAGGGGATTGATTAAGTCCTGAATCCAAGGAGGGAAATGATCTTTAGAAGGTGTGAGTTTCAGAGTTCATTTCGTCTTGAAGAATGAGGAGTTTCTGCATATATGAAGCCCAGGAAAGCAGCTACTTGGGAAATATAGGACACTTCCTTAGGTGCCCTCCTTAAATGCTGAAGCAGGGAGAAGCTTCCATATATCTAAATCCCATCCTCTCTAATCAAAAGAGAGAAGAAGGGGCCTTTTGGAGCAGGGGCTTCTGAGCAACTGTAAGTTTCAGAATTGATATGTAATACATAGCACATGCATATGCATATGCATATATATGGCAGCTAGGTGGCATAGTAGATAGCGCCATCTCTGGACCAAGGCCTTAGACACTTATTAGTTATAAGATCCTGGGCAAGCTACTTAACCCCGTTTGCTTCATTCCTCATGTGTAAAATGAGTTGGAGAAGGAAATGGTAAACCACTCTGGTATCTTTGCCAAGAAAATCCCAAATGGGGTTACAAAGAGTTGGGCATGAATAATCAACAAAACAACAGCAATATATTTATATGTATATATGGCATATATACATACTCATTATATATGAGATAGATATAAATATATGTGCCTCCCCACATGTATACACATCTGTATGTATCACACATACATATAAATGTAGTATGTGTGTGACATATACATGTGTGTCACACATATTGCCATATATCAGGCACGTGTTTGACAAGGGATTGAGGTAATTTTCCTTGAGAAGACAGATACACCTTGAAGCAAGAGAGAGAAGCCCATTAGGCATGACTGCTGTCTGAGAGGCACCAGGGAGACAGAGAGAGATGGCTCCAGAGATCTGAGCCACCTCTCACCCAATTTCTTCCAGCCTACCACCAGTGGGGGACATTTCACCCTCAGGTGGTCACCCCCCAATAAGGGAACTTTCCACAGTCAGATGATCACACCATCTGTCCCTTGTTACCTGGAAATTAATGAAACAATCAATATAGGAAAAATAAGGTCTTTAATCAGGACAGAAGAGCTATAGCTCAGAGGATCACAAAGCAAGATGCTAGGAATACGCAAAGATGGGGACTGAGGACAGGAATTGTATGGGGTAACAGAATAGAGGGAGCTATGAGACTGCCCTTGGGAAAAATAAGTTTCTCACAGACAGAAACATTTAATGTAAATGAACCTTTTTACATAATAACCTAAAGTCCAGGAAGTAAGCTTTGGAATCTTTGAGAGGGGAAAGTTTGTTTGGGGGAGATTCATAAGTCAATCAAGCCTCTGAAATTGACAAAGAATGGTTAATCTCAGGCAATTCATTGGCTTGGGAATGGGGAGTAGGTGGAGATCTGTTAGTTTTCAGCAAATTGTCTTTATCACCTTCCACCATCTGTCCTTGATAAAAGCTATGACCTTTCTCCTCTTCAGGGAGATAGGTATCTCAGAGAACTAACCTCTGACACATCTCCCAATGAGAAAAATCCAAGGACTTCTCTAGTACCTAAATAAAAGAGTATTTTATTCTAATTGGATGTGTGTGCAAGAGGGTATAATTCCAAAGAACCCTCCACCAACTATTTCCCCTGTGATATATATGCATATATTCAGACATGCAAATCTATATCTATATCTCTATATCTATGTCTATATGGTTCTATCTCTATCATTTCTATTTTATTTAGCCTAGAGAATTGAGAGATTAAATGATTTCTCTAGGATCATGTAGCTAGAATGTCAGAAGCCAAACTTATGTTTAGACCTTCCCAACCCCAAGGTTGATTCTCTATCTCCTATGCCACTTTACCTCTCTTAGAATCCATAGCACATTTATAAAACATTTTTAAAGGAAAAAAATGATGTGATTTTCTATTTTTATATGCTTCGAGAGTAATAGTATAATTATTCTTTATTAAGCTTTGGCTGAGGTACAGCATTGCCACCTCCTCCCCGAAGAGCATTGATTGTAGGAGGAATTCTATGATGAAAGATTTTACAGAAAGTTTCTGAGCACATTGCTCTAGTTGCTTTGTATATGGCAAGCACTGAACACCTACTTCTGGAATAAGCCATAGATGGATGATAGAGAGTAGGCTGAACTCCTAAAGTTGTTCCTACTCTTAGTTGGAAATTATGTGTCTTTGTGTTCAGTTGGACCTGTCCTCTTGTGAGATTAGTGCTGTGTTGACAATATGCTTTTTCATATGCAAACTACATGCACACCAGAGAACCCTTTGGTTTGATTCATTTTTATACCTTTCTACTTCTCTTTAGTCCCTGGGAGAAAATGAAGGTAATAGAAAACAGGGGTGGGAGAACTTTGAAGCCATGGAGTCTCTGGGAAAATGGCAAATCAAGGGACAGCAAAAAATAACCACTTGCAGGAATTCTGCGACAAAATTGTGACTGCCTCCCCTCCTTCTCCATCTCCTTCCAAGTTTTCCTTCTTCTTCCTCCTTCTCCTTCTCAGCTAGACATAACTACTCCATAAAACCTCAATCCCATTCCCAAAGCTCAGAGTTCAGTGTATAGATCTGACGCAGAAAGAGAATCTGCATAGTTAGCATATTGTACATTCAAGTAGAAGACTACTGCCACAAAAATGACTGAAGTCCACTGAAGTTCCTTCTTACCTCCTTAGAATTCCAACAAAGGAAGAGAGCAGAGAACTGAATGTATCAACCTCACAGAGAAAATTAGATAGTTCAAGATGATAGAGGGAAGTCAGGGACTCTGATTGGATTTTCCTTTGTGTGATTTTATAGAAAGGGAGGTAAATGGTGGAGAGCAGTAACTAGTTTAGTCCATCTGTGCCTGTACATGTGTGTGCAATGGGTGTGTGTGAACAGTGGCGTCTACACCTTTCCCCCCCACCTCCCATGTTCCACATTCACTGTTAAGGGCATGCTCCTGTCCTCACATACTATTTCAGTGTGTTAATGGTCCATTCTAGGGTTCCTACTCCTATGTTCTAGATGAGAAGGCTTGCTCAGGTTATTCATTATTCTCTGATATGTTTATTATTTTTATAAGAGACAGGCAGATAAAAACTGTATTTCTTAAAATATGGCTCTGAATAAAAGCCAGCCTTTTAAAAAGCCCATTGTGATTCAAATGGAACTACTTGACTACCCTTTAAACCCAAATCACTCTGTTTTTCATTATATAGCCAATAATGGGCCCTACCCTAAGCCTTTGTTGTTCATTGGGTTTGGATAGTTTAGAAAAAGAGTTTAATAGCAATTGTTTTTTGTTCTGGCCAGAAATTCTGCCAAACTGATACTTTTGTAAGGATAAACTAGGCCATCTTTTGTCTCAATTCTTACCTAGCCCTTATTCATTAAATGCATATTGCCTCAGACAAACTGAGACCTGGGAAAGACCTTAATTTAAAAAGACCAAGGTCACCCCCTACATCCTGGGCCATCACAAATCTTGTAAAATAAAGAGATTTATTAGGAGAGAATTACATGGCCTAGGAACAGATCTTCTTGGTGACTATTTGGCTGGAATAAGAGAAGACCAGTCTTTTGTATCTTTATAAAACAAAAGGGAGGGAAGGGCATTACAAAGAACTGGGAAGGAATTACAAAGCAAGAAGAAATGCAAAATAAACTGGGGCCAGATAACTCAAAGTGGGTCTTTGCTGCATCAATCCATACCTTGCATATCATCTTGCAGACCTTAGCATTGCTCATCAACCTACTTGGGACATGCCCAACCACACCTCCTGAGATGGGAGAGAGATGTTTTTCCTTGGTCTTGGGGGTTGGGATCTTTAGGTTTCTTGGGGTCCCACTGTATTCCCATAACAGGGACACCACCAATTTATAATAGCTCTTCCTAGTGTCATGGGGTGCAGAGCACCCCAGAAATTCTCTGGGGCACATCAAGGAATCTTCTCCTTGAGAAACTAAACCAGAGGACAGATAACACCTAGAGAGATAAGCTGAACCAAATTGGACTGAGCTAGCTTTGGATTCCCACCCTTCATTCTGCTCTCCCTTACCCCTGGGAGATAAGTTTGGGTGGGGCTGCGGCCTTTGTGTCCTTAAGAGAGATCCATAGCCACCCCTCACCCAATTCCCCCAGCTATTACCAGTGGGGGATGGTCCTCCCTCACTAAAGGAACTTTCCAAAATCAAATGGTGACCCCTTCCCCCATCAGTCTTCTATAAAAGTACCTACCAGTCTCCTGCTTGAGGAGATTGGTACCTCTGAGCCACGTGCTTTGTGCCTATCTCCCCATGAGAAGTCCAAGGATTTCTTTCATGGTTTCCCTTCCCTCCCTCCTTCCCTTCCCTTGCCCCTGAATAAACTACCATCTTATTCTAACTATTTTTGTGTACAAGAGGGTGTAATTCTTTAAAGAGGAATTCCTAAGAACCCCAACCCCTAACCCAAAGCCATACCCCATTTCCCCATTACACTAGCAAATAAAGCAAATGCTATATTAAAAATACCTTTAAAGCCAAAAGGACTGGAAGGAGGAGCACAATCTTAAATTGTAGATATCAGGGGACTGTTCATAAAGGCAGCACAGTCAGGAAGGTCAACTGTGCTCCTGTCACTACATGTTCCTCCCAACATCAGAGCCAAGAACAAAAGTGAGGAAAAAAGCACAACTAGGAAAGAGAGCAAAACAGAAAGGCTTAAAAAATGAAAAAAAGGGCTTGCCTTCATTCCCAAGTTTGTTTTGTTTTTGTTTTTGTTTTTGTTTTTGTTTTTTTTAGTACTAGTAGCTAAGATGTTCACCAGGGCATGGGGCTCCCTGATGGTTCCTGGGCAATAAATAGAGCTTTTGAGAAACAAGAATATCCTCTATCATTTCAAAGAACTTTGATTTTAAAATAGTGCTTTGAAACTCCAACACAGCCTTCCAGGATTTTTCCTCCCTGCTCCCCAACATGGGCCATCCCTCCAGCCAGGATGTTCTATTTGATGGTCTTGACACAAGCCATCCTCTCTCCACAGCATTCTTTTTACTCATAACTGGACATCTTCATGGTGTGAGAAAATAATAGGGTTTTGAGAATGCCCAAATGCCCCCTTCAAGGGGATTGATTGGATTAAGATTGATTGGATTGACTGACTTCCCTGATTAACTCACTTAAAGTTAATTCAAATAAAACCGCACCTTCCTGGCCCTCAAGAAAGTGTGTTCTCAGAGACCATGAACTCTGACCTCAACAAGGGACCACCCTCAAGTCCAGTAAACCAATAGATTTGCAGGATGCTAGCTAACTAGCTTTGAGCAGTGTGGAAGGTCTTCCTCTCCTCTGGACCCATAAAAAGCTTCTACACACAGTTACTCTCAGTTAAACTCTCTTAGGCAGTCTTGGTGGCAGAGGACCTGGAAAAATAAGCAAGCCAGGGAGAGCTCTATTTTTCCTTTAGGTTAAAAGCCCAGGCTGAGATCTATTCTCTCCTCTAGGCTAGATAGATTTCTTAACTTTCCAAGCTCCTGTTCTCTCTTTACTTAAATTTAATATACTTTAATAAATGGTTCTTCCTTTTCATCTAGAAGTCATGGATTAGAAGGATAAAAGTTATTAACTTTAAAAGCTAGATTGCAATGATATGAGCATGTCCTATAGATAGAAGACCAGGGTACAGAAAAGGCCTATCTGACATTCATTCATTCGTTCATTCATTCAGTTACTCAGTGAAGATGTACTTATTAAAGCATTGTACGAGGTATTAGGGATACAAAAAAAGATAATATCCAGTTCTCACTCTCAAAGACCTCACTTTCTAATGTGGTGGACAATATAAAAAATAACTATGTACATGAGTGAGTCCATTACTTCATGTCCAGGAGATGTTAGTATAACAGGGGACTGGCCAAGGAAGGCTCAGTCTTGGAAGCACATAGATGTTTTGTGAGATTACTTCCAGGCATGAATAATGGGTGGAGCTGCTTTCTAATTAACCTCTTTCACAGATAGTCTATGACTCTTTCATGGCCTCACTAATTAGGGAAGAAATGACCTTTTCATTGGCTACTGAGCCAAAAGTTAGGGTTCATTGAAAGGGTCATTAATGAGCTAAGACAATCTCTCCTGGTGGCCATTGAAGGAATGCCTGCTGAAAGCCTTAAGATGAAAAATGAGGCCTCAGGCCCTCCCTTTCTGGGGCCAACATGTAAGTCTCATGAGCACATGACCCTGTTGTTCTTGTTCCTGGTGTGTCATTTATTTCCTACCTTAGGTAAAGGAGTATTAGAGACAAAAAAGAGTAGAGTGCACATCTTCTCTTCTCCCTCTATAGTACTTCAGTTGGTGATCTCATCATTTCCCACGCTCTACCCTCTATATTGATCTCCAGACTGGCATAATCAACTACTATTCATATATCTCAAACCGTATGTCCAGCTGACGTCCTTAGCTCCACATGTCCAAAACAGAATTCATTATCTTTCATCCTAAACCCTTTCTACTTCCAAACTCCCAGGCTTGCATCCCAGTTGTCAACAATAATTCCTCACATTCTCTCACCCCTTATATTTAATCTGTTGCCAAGGCCTGTCAATTTTACCTTTGTAACATCTTTCAGATACAGCTACACACCCTTTTCTCCTCTGATGCTGTCATCATTCAAGTGCAAACCCTCATCTCCTCACTCCTGGATTCTTTCAATTGCCTCCTGGATGGTTTGCAATAGCCTGCTGGTTGGTATCCTTACTATAGATATCTTAGCACTCCAAGACATCCTCTATTCAGTCACCAAAGTGACTTTTCTAAAGTTCAGTTCCTACCATGTAACCTCCCCCACTACCCCTTTAATAAACTCCAGTAGCTCCCTATGACCTTAGGCCTGAAATACAAAATCCCGTTCGATATTTAAGGCCCTTCATGCCTACCCTCCCTACTTTTTCAGTCTTCTTACAGCATAAAGTCCTCCTACTCCCATGTGCTTTCCAATCCAGTGACATTAGCCTCCTTACTCTTCTCAGAAGAAGACACTACATTTCTTGGCTTTGGACATTTTTTTTTTTTCTGGCTGGTTCTTATGCCTAAAATACTCATCCTCTCATCTCCTGGCTCCCCTGTATTCCTTCGAGACCCTGATAAAATTTCACATTTTATATGAAGTCTTTCCCAATCCCTCTTAATTCTAATGTCTTTTCTTTCAATTATTTTAATTTATCCTATAAAGCGTGTTTGTACACATTTGTTCCCTCCTTTATTAAATGATAAGCTTCTTGAGGGCATGGACTATATTTTAACCTCTTTTTGTATTCCTAACTTATGAAAGGCACATAGTAGATTCTTAATAAAGCCTTATTGACTGTTGTGGTATCATAAGGTTAGCAGAATGATCAGGGCTCTTAGGTTAAACTGAATTCTGTTCCAAAATGTCCATAGCTGTGTAAGGGGCTAAAATTCTAGCTATATTATCTAAAATCTAATGAGTGGTCACCAATAAATTATAAGCTTTAGCAAGAGTATTTAAGTGTTTAACTATTTATTACACAGCATTAGGATCAGAGAGAAAGGTAAAAATCGAACTATTTCTAAGAGACCCTATCATCCAACCCACCATGGTGAGGTCAGGAACCAAAAGAGACCGAACCCCTCTGCCAGCATCCACTTCCTACTTCATGTCCCCCTCCCAGAAATGGGAGGTTCCTCAAGTTGATTGGCTGGTAGCCTTGATAGACAGTACCCATGAGCAAATGTCACTTCCTGTCGCTAAGGACCTTGACTTGCCCTCAGAGGCCTTCACCTCATGGTGGAGCTTTTCTAAAGTAAGTCGCCAGCAGGCAGTGTCATTCCAATCATTACAGCTAGCTTCTCAACCAGCTTAGAGATGCAGCAAAGAATGGACATTTTGCAGATCCAACAGTGTCCTTTCTTTTATAAGATCCTAACTTGTTTTTTGTTTTTTTTCCTAAAGCTGGAAAAAAGTTTAGCTTATAAAGAGCAAAGTTAAGGAGAAAGCTGAGTCCTGTCTCAGGAAGGCTATTCTAAAAAAATTCCTTTTCATTTCAGGAAACACAAAAACTGTGTTTTCTAGTTCATGGCAGTGTTTCTAATATTAAAAGAGCCCCTTCTGAAAACTCAGTATTTATTGCTGTTCAATGCAGGATTTTTTTCCAGGGGAAGGTCAGCTTCCTTTTCCTCAACAAGGCAACATAGAGATGGGGACCATTTTGTGCAGCATTTGCAGAGTATCACACTGCCTAGGCATGCACCCATTGGTGTAACACACCAAAATAAGTTTTCTCCCCACCTTTTTCATGCAGATTTAATTTATCTGAAATCTCAAAGGCCCAGTGCCAGGCTGCCCACTGAGGCTGATTTGCATGCCCATGGCCATTATTATGAAGTTGGAATTTGCAAAGGAAAGTTAGTCTTTCTTAGAGTGGGTAGTGCAGCTTTTACAAGTCATAATGGGGTGGAAATGTGGCAGATATGCTGTCAGACCTGCAATAAATGATTTTTGTTGTTGTTGTTGTTAAAATTGTTTAAGTTGCCTGGATTTATTTTTAAACACAGATGAGTTAATAAGTATGTATATGTATATGCACATATTCACACACAAATAGAAAGACAGACAGAGACAGAGAGAGTATGAGAGAGAGAAAGAAAGAAAGCAAAAGAGAGAGAGAGCCAGCCATCTTTTGCCTTTAAAAATATAGCTCCTGACATGTAATATGTTTATTTTATTATTTATTTAGGAAAGGTTTGGGTGATTGGCAACAAATCATCATTCAAGTCAAATATGAATTTATTAATGTGGAAATATGTAAAGTGGATTTGTGGTTCCTTGAGTTAAAGCTGGGGAACAGACCAGTCAGTGGAGAGAAAGGTACAGCAATATTGAAATGATGTACTGTCATGCCCTGGAGATATGAGGCTTGTTCCCAGTTTACCCCAAGGATATTGGTTGTGTCACAACAGTTTTGCCCCAAGACAGCAATCTACCTTTGCAAGTTGGAATTAAAACCAGCTCTCTTTTCTAACAGGAGCTGTTCAGGCAGATAATACTGAATTCATTATAACATCTTGGAACTAGTAGCAACTCTAGGAGCTCATACAAGCCACCCTCTTGTAAGTATGTAAAATATATGGGTACTTATATATATTTTTTTAAATCTTCAAAAAAAAAAGAGATTCTAGGATCTGTTCTAGAATCAATTGCTTTCCAGAACTGTAGCTGTACTTCATCTAATTCCCATAAGCCTGGAGTTTAAATCAATCCTAGCCTCCCACTCTCCACTTCCAACTTGGTATCATGGAATGCTAATGCTGAAGGAAACTTCAGAGGTCATCTAGAGATTATCGTGTCTTGAAAACAATGTTGGGGAAGGGGCAGAGCCAAGATGGCAGAGAGAAGCCAGCAAGTTGCCTGAGTTCGCCTTTGGTTCCCTCAAAAAAGGACATTAAATCAAGCCTCTAAATAGATTCTGAAACTACAGAACCTACAAAAAGATGGAACAACACAATCTTTCGACCTGAGATAATTAAGAAGACTTCAGGAAAGATCAGTCTCACTCATGCAAAAGGGGAGTGCAGTGCACCTCAGTGGAGCACAGCATGGAGGGGGTCGAGGCAAGTCAGCAAGAAGCTCTAGGCCACAGCTGAGCAACTGAGGCCCCTTGATCCTGCCTCAGCTAGTTGGTGGTGCAGCAAGCCAGTGGTGAGATCCATCAGCACTAGCTGAGAGGGCAGGCTGTCAGCTAGAAGGCTACCGACAGGACAGGCATGACCAGGCCTGGCCTTCCCAACACACTGGGAGCAAGTGCAGGGAGAAAGCTTAGGGTGATGAGAAATTCACAAGTCATAAAGGCCACAGAGTAGAAAACTAGTGACACAGCCCATATCTCCTAGCACAAGAATCTTGAAACAGTAACCCTGGTGCCCCAGGAACAGACCTCAACTTAAAAAAAAAAATTTGCAATATGAGTAAGAAACAAAAAAGAGCTCTTACCATTGAGAGCTTCTGTGTCAACAGGGAAGAGCTAAAGACAAACTCAGATGAAGGCAATACTCTTAAATTGTCTACATGTGAAGCCTCGAGAGGGAAGATGAATTGGTCCCAAGATCAAAAAGCCCTGTTGGAAGAGCTCAAGAATGATTTTAAAAATCAATTGAGAGAGGTAGAAGAAAAAATGTGGAGAGAAATGAAACCAACACAAGAAAATTATGAAAAAAGAATCAGCAGCTTGGAAAAGGAAGCACAAAGATTGACTAAAGAAAACAATTACTTAAAAAATTCATTTGGTCAAATGGAAAAGGAGGTGCATGATCTGACTGAAGAAAACAATGCCTTAAAAATGAGAATTGGACAGTTGGAAGCTAATGACTCCACGAGAAACCAGGGATCAGTCAAACAGAATCAAAAGAATGAAAAAAAAAATAGAAGAAAATGTGAAACACCTTATTAGAAAGAAAACTGACTTGGAAAATAGATCCAGAAAAGACAATTTGAGAATCACTGGACTATCTGAAAGCAATTATCAGAAAGAGAGTCTAGACACTGTATTCCAGGAAATTATAAAGGAGAACTGCCCTGATATTATAGAATCAGAGGATAAAATCATCATTGAAAGAATCCATTGATCACCTCCTGAAAGAGACCCCAAAAGGAAAACTCCAAGGAATATTGTAGCCAAATTCCAGAATTATCAGGTGAAGGAGAAAATACTCCAAGCAGCCAGAAAAAAGCAATTTAAATATCATGGATCCACAGTCAGGATTGCACAGGACCTGGAAGCTTCAACATTAAAGGATCGCAAGGCTTGGAATATGATATTCCCGAAGGCAAAGGATCTTGGATTGCAGCCAAGAATCTATTACCCAGCAAAACTGAGTATTCTCTTTCGGGGGAAAAGATGGACATTCAAGGAAATAGGGGACTTTCAAGGTTTCCTGATGAAAAGACCAGAACTGAATAGAAAATTCAATCTTAACATATAAGATTCAAGAGAAGTTTAAAAATGTAAACAGGGGGGAAAAGTTATTCAATAAGGTTGAACTGTTTACATCCCTACATGGTAAAATAATACTTATAACTCTTGAAAACTATATATATATGTGTGTGTGTGTGTGTGTGTGTGTGTGTGTGTGTGTGTGTGTGTGTGTGTGTGTATGTATGGTCAGACAGAAGGATTAAACATTGAGGGTATAAATATGAATTATCTTTTATGTGGTGATATAAAGAAAATTAAGGGGTTAAAAAGGAGTTTATGGGGAGAAGAGGAAAGGGGAGGTGGAATGGGGTGAATTATATCATATGAAGAGGTGAAAAAAATCTATTACAACAGAGGGAAAGAATGGAGGGCGAACATTGTTTCAACCTTTACTCTCACTAGATTTGATTCAAAGAGGGAATAACATATATGTTCATTTGGATAAAGAAACTTAGCTTATTCTTTACAAATTTTTTTTATTTAAAATTTTTTTCTTAGCTTAGCTGTTTCTTTAGAAAAAGGGTGGAGCAGCTAGGTGGTGTAGTGAATAAAGCACTGGCCCTGGATTCAGGAGGATCTAAGTTCAAATTCAGCCCCAGACATTTAGCACTTACTAGGTGTGTGACCCTGGGCAAGTCACTTAATCCTTATTGCCCTGCAAAAAAAAGAAAAGAAAGAAAAAGAAGTAAAAGGGTAAGGGGAAAGGGGGAGACTGATAGAAAGAAGGGCAAAATCAGGGGATAAAAGGGTAAAGAAAAGGGAGGAGGGCTGATAAAAGGGAGGGCAGATTGGGGGAGGCAGGGGTAATAAGCAAAATACTGGTGAGGAGGAATAAGGTGATAGAAGGGGGGGAAAGTACAAAGGGGGTAAATAGAATGGAGGGAAATATACAGTTAGTAATAATAACTGTGAATGCAAATGGGATGAACTCTGCCATAAAATGGAAGTGAATAGCAGAATGGATTAAAAACCATAATCCTACAATATGCTGTTTACAAGAAACACATTTGAAGCAGAGAGATACACACAGACTAAAGGTAGAAGGCTGGAGCATAATATATTATGCTTCAGCTAAAGTCAAAAAAGCAGGGGTAGAAATCCTTATCTCAGACAAAGCAAAGGCAGAAATGGATCTATTTAAAAGAGGTAAGGAAGGAAACTACATCTTGCTAAAAGGTACTATAGATAATGAAGTAATATCAATGCTAAACATCTATGCACCAAGTGGTATAGCATCCAAGTTATTAGAGAAGTTAAATGAGTTACAACAGGAAATAGACAGCAAAACTATACTGGTGGGGGATCTGAGTCTTCCCCTCTCAGAATTAGATAAATCTAGCCACAAAATAAATAAGAAAGAAGTTAAAGAGGTGAATAGAATGTTAGAAAAGTTAGACATGATAGATGTCTGGAAAAAATTGAATGGGGACAGAAAGGAATATACCTTTTTCTCAGCAGTACATGGCACATATTCAAAAATTGACCATGTATTAGGGCACAAAAACCAGACCTTTGTCCCATTTTCTAACTCTCAGTACAGTTTTTTTACTATTCTATATTAACTCTTTATGAGATAATGAGCAATATATCATTATTATGTGGAAGTAAAAAAAATCACTGGGAGACTTCCAGGAGTGGAGCCAAGATGGTGGAGTAGAACAAGCACTTAGCTGAGCTCTCCTAACATTCCCTTCCAAATAACTTTAAAATAATGCCTTAAATTGAATTCTCAAGTTGCAGAGCCAAAAAAAGTTCATATTTATACATTCTTCCAACCCAACAGGCTTCCAATCAAAGACAACGTAGGAGGTTGAAAAGAGAGATCTGTGACACAGGAGTTGAGGTTGACCCAAAACCCATGTAGATTAAATGTTAGTAGTGGGACAAGGTGGTAGTAATAGAAGCATTAGCACCTTTAGGAGTTCCCAATCCAGAGATGGTAAAGGGACTTCACAACTGGTCAGAAAGAGATTACAGGGGACCCCTGTCCTAACACTGGACAAAAGACCAGATAATATTTGGCAACTCTGTTGCTTATAACTACTTCTGAGTCATAGTTCAAGGGAGGAGAGAAACTGTTTTGGTCAAGAAAAAGAGGAAACTTTGAGGAACAGTATTGATTTTGGCTACAAGTGATCAGGGAACTTTAGGAATAGTGTCACTTTTGATCCCAAGGGAATGGGGCCCTGAGAAACAATATTCATTATAATCCTGAGGGATCAGGGCTCTTCCTGGGTAAACACCAAAGTACAGACAAGGAGAGTACTGAACACACTTCTCCCCAGATCACATCACAATAGGAGCACCTAAAACTTCCAAACCCCCCAAACTAGATCTGAAAATAGCAGTGCAAAGAAAAAGAAAAGCCTGAAATTTAAGACAGTGTTCCTCCCAACCCCAACCTAGGAACAGAAATTAATTTTAAAATCTGCTCTTTCTTTAAGAGTTTAAAATCAAGAAATAGGGTCCAAACCCATTCAAGACACAAACTCAGAGGACAATGAAACCAAAACAGCTATAAACAAAGCCTCAAAGAAAAGTGTGGCTTGGACACAATTCCAACAAGAATTACTGGAAGAGCTATTTTTTTTTAATAAAATAAGAGTGGTAGAGTAAATATTAGGTAAAGAAGTGATAGCAAATAAAGAAAATTATGAAATGCCAATTAACAGCTTGGAAAAACAGAGATACAAAAATTCACTGATGAAAATAACTCCTTAAAAGGCAGTTTTTGCCAAATGGAAAAAAAGAGGTAAAAAATTTCTCTGAAGAAAATAATTCCTTAAAAAATTAGAATTGGGCAGGTGGACATTAATGATGCCATGAGACAGCAAGAAACAATAAAACAGTCAAAAGAATGGAGAAATAGAAGAAAATGTGAAATATTTCATTGGAAAAACAAGTGACCTGCAAAATAAATCAAGAACAGATAAGTTAAGAATTATTGGATTACCTGAAAGCCATGAAAAAAGAAAGAGCCTAGACATCATATTTAAGAAATTATCAAGGAAAACTATGTTGATATTCTAGAAACAAAGGGTAAGATAGAAATTAAAAGAACACATTGATCACCACTTGATAGAAATCCCCAAATGAAAACTCCCACAAATATTGTAGAAAAATTCTAGAGTTTCAAGGCAAAGAGAAAATATTTCAAGTGGCCAGAAAGAAACAATTCAAATGCCATGGAACCAAAATCAGAACCACAGAAGACTTAGCAGATACCACACTAAAGGAGCAAATGGCTTAGAAAATGATATTCCAGAAGGCAAAAATGCTGGGATTATAACCAAGAATATAACCTACCCAGGAAAAGTGAATATAATCCTTCAAGGGAAAAAAATGAACATATAATTAAATAGAGGATTTTGAAGCATTCCTGATGAAAAGACCAGAGTTGCATAGAAAATATGACTCTCCTTTGTGGAAGCAAAGAATTGGACATTGAAGGAATGCCCATCAATAGGGGAATGGCTAAACACATTGTGGTATATGAATGAAATGGAATACTATTATGCTGTAAGAAACAATGAGCAAGAGGAGTTCAAAGAAACCTAGAAGGACTTGCATGAACTGATTCTGACTGAGATGAGCAGAACCAGGAGAACATTGTACACAGTAACAGCAACAATGTGTGATGAACAATGGGGATAGACTCAGCTCTTCTCAGCAGTGCAACAATCCAAAACAATTTTAAAGAACTCATAATAGAAAATATTCTCAACATCCAGAAAAAAAGAACTGTGAATTATGAATGCAGATTGAATTATACCGTTTCTAATTTTGGACTGTTTTTTTTTTGCCTTTTTGTTTGAGGTGTTTTCTTTGTGTTCTGATTCTTCTTTCACAAGATGACTAATATAGAAATATGATTGATGTTACTGTACATATATAACCTATATCAGACTGCTTTCCGTCTTGGGGAGGACAGGAAGGGAGGTGGGGAGAAAAGAAAAGTTTGGAACTAAAAATCTAGTGTAAACAAATGTTGAAAACTATCCTTATATGTAATAGGTAACTGAAAAATAATAAGAGAATTTTTTTTTTAGTGAGGCAATTGGGGTTAAGTGACTTGCCCAGGGCCACACAGCTAGTAAGTGTTAAGTGTCTGAGGCCGGATTTGAACTCAGGTACTCCTGACTCCAGGACCGGTGCTCTATCCACTGAGCCACCTAGCTGCCCCCAATAAGAGAAAATTTTAAAAAAGAAAATATGATTCTCAAATATAAGAATCAAGAGAAGCATAAAAAAGTATACATGTAAGAGAAATCATAAAGGACTGATTAAAGTTAAACTGTTTACCTTTGTGTATGGGAAGATGATAGCATATAGCATTCAAGAACATTATCATTATTAGGGCAGTTAGCAGAAAGCTTCATGGAAAGAAGGCAGGGGAGGGTGTTGATTATTTTGAAATGGTGTAAAAAAATAGAAAAGGTGAAAAAAATGCCCTGGGAGAATGGGTAAGGGAGAGTAATAATAAAGAAAAAAATCACATAAAAGAGGTTTTCAAAGAGCTTTGACATTGAAGGGAGAAATGGGGGCAGGTGGGCAACGCTTGAACATTAACCACATCTAAACTGGTTCAAAAATGGAAATAAACATACATACTCAATTGGTAAAATAAATCTATTTCACCCAACAGGAAAGTGGAGTGGTGGGGAAAGATAAGGGAAAGGGAGAGTGACACAAAGAAGGTCAGATAAAAGAAGGCATTGATTATAGACAAACAGACTTTAAAGGATGGACAGGATATAAAAAGAGAAAAAAAGGATAAACAAGAAAATAAGATGGAGGGAAACACAGTCTTAATAATCATAACTCTTAATGTAAATAGGATGAACTCACCTATGAAATGGAAGTAGAAGAAAGGATTAAAAACCAGAATCCAACAATATATTGTTTGCAAGAAACACACTTGAAATAGAGAGACATAGACAGAGTTGAAATAATGACTTTGAGCAGAATTTATTATGCTTCAGGTTAAGCAAAAAAGGCAGGAGTATCTATCATGATTTCAAGCAAAGCAAAAGCAAAAATAGGCCTAATTAAAAGAGATAAGCAAGGAAATTACATCATGATGAAACAGAAAGAATTTCTGTTTAAAATAACTACAGAAAAAAATACTTGAGAGTCTATCAGCCAAGAGAAACCCAGGTCTTATATGAACACAATTAAAAACCCTTTTCACGCAAATGGAGATCTAAAATGCAGAAATATTAATTGCTCATGGGTAGGCTGAGTTGATATAAGAAAAATGACATTTCTACCTAAGTTAATTTACTTTTCTATGATATTTTTGAGATTCAGAGGGATTAGGGTTAATTTAGGAAACTTAAAAATGGCATTATATAATATAATGTCAATCATCATCATAATTGTTAATAATTCTAGTAATTTAACATATATTTTTATTACTTTAAAAAATCTCTATTGATTAGAGAGATGCAAATCAAAACATCTCTGAGATACAACTTCACAATTATGGGACTGGTGAAAATGAGGAAAAAAGGAAAATGTCAAACATGGGAGGGGATGTTGAAAAATGGGGACTGTATACAATATTGGTAGAGTTATAAACTAATCCAACTGATGAATTATTTTGAAATATGCTCAAAGTGATATAAAATTGTGCATGCCCTTTGACCCAGCAAGATCACTTCTAGGTCTGTATTCCAAAGAGATCAAAGAAAGGGGTCAAGGACCTATTTGTATAAGATTTTTTTTTTTTGGTTAGGCAATTGGGGTTAAGTGACTTGCCCAGGGTCACACAGCTAGTAAATGTTAAGTGTCTGAGGCTTGATTTGAACTCAGGTCCTCCTGAATCCAGGGCCAGTGCTTTATCCACTGCGCCACTTAGCTACCCCCGTATAAGAATATTTTAAAGCAGCTCTTTTTGAGGTGGGAAAGAATTGGAAATTGAGGGGATGACCAATTGGGGAATGGCTAAACAAGTTGTGTTATATGATTTTGATGTAGTGCTTATAATAGTATAAGAAATGGTGAGCAGGATGGTATCACCAGAAGTTCAGAAGACTTATATGAACTGTTGCAAAGTGAAGTGAACAGAACCAGGAGAATATTGTATGCAGTTATCAGCAAAACTGTAAGGACAATCAATTGTGAAAGACAGTTATTCTGATCACAAAAACAATCAAAAACAATTCCAAATGACCATGATAAAATATGCTATCCATCTTCAGAGACAGAAATGATGAACTCTGACTACAAGTTGAAGCAATCTTTCTTTTATTTTTATTATATTTCTTATTTAATTTTTTGTGTCTTCTTTTGCAACATGGCTAATATTGCCATATGTGCCACATGACTTACATATATTATCAACATCAAGCTGCTTGCCTTCTCAGGGTGGGATGAAAGAATTTGGAACTCAAAATTAAAAAAAAAAAGATTGTTTTTTTTTTTACTTGTAATTGAGAAATATTTAACAAAATTAATGAAAATGTATATAAAAATCATTATGGTTCCAATTATTACTAACAACTACGGTGGGGCAACTAGGTAGCAAAGTGGCTAGAGTACTAGCCCTGGAGTCAAGAGGACCTGAGTTCAAGTCTGGCTTCAGACCCTTGACACTTACTAGCTGTGTGACCCTGGGCAAGTCACTTAACCCAATTGCCTGAAACATCCGGGGTCATCTCCAGTTGTATTGATGTACATCTTGGCGCTAGACTGAGATGGCTTTGGAGGAGAGAGTAAGGCTGGTGACTTTACACAGCCTTCCCTCACTTAGATCCAATTCAATGCAAGTCATGACATCACCTTCCAATGTCATGGTTATAACTCTTTTAAAAAAAATAAACATTTTTATTTAAATTTTTTAATTTAATTTTTAATATAATAAACATTTTTATTTATAGTTTTGGGTTCCAATTTTTATCCCTCCTTTCCTCCCTCCCCTCTCCCCTCTCTGAGGTAGTAAGCAAACAGATATGGGTTAAACATGCATGATTATGCATAGTATTACCATATTTGTCATTTTGTGCAAGAAAACTTGACTAAAAGAAAAGAAAAAAAATAAACAAAGTGAAAAATAGCATGCTTCAGTCTGTGTTCCATCAATATCGGTTCCTTCTATAGAGGTGGAGGGTCACACAGATAGTTAAGTGTTAAGTGTCTGAGGCCAGATTTGAACTCAGGTTCTCCTGAATCCAGGGCCAGTGCTTTATCCACTGCGCCACCTAGCTGCCCCTGTTCCCCATGCTTATTGGAAGAAGGAGTAATTTCTACTTCCCTTAAGAGAATGTTCCCTTCTATTTCTATTAAAATATTTGTCTCAACCATTCTACTGGCCTAAGGCCAAACTGGGCTCTCCTAGCTTTTCATGGTTCTGACAAGTCATTGACCTCACTACTCTACAGCCTGAAGGAACTGTTATTCCTGGCTTCCTTGCCTGAAGCATGCTCCTTTAGGTTCAAGTGTTCTACATCAGACTTTTATCTCAGGAAATATAAGGAGACAGTCTTTTTTTAAACATTGGGCAATCAGAATGATGTCATGCATTGTTCATCCTCGATTTTTGTCTGAGCTCTCCCAGAGCTTGGAAGCTCACTTCAATCAGTTACCCTAAAAGAATTCTTAAATGCTTCCTATGTACATTATATAAGAGTAATACACAATTTGTCCTCATCCTCAAAGAACTTCTAGTTTAATTTGAGACAAAAGAATAATATAGAAATATCATCATCATACATCATTCACATGGTTTGTATATTATTTAATATAATTCAATTAAGGTAAGTGTGGCTAGGCCTCTGTTCTTAAATCCTTCTCTTACCTCCATCTCCTCAATTCTTTCAGGGAAGGCTTCAAGGAAGAAATCTCAGAAAAATTCCCATTATATTTCTTTCTTTTCTTTTCTTTTTCTTTCTTTCTCTGCTTCTTTCTTTCTTTTTTTTTTTTTTTTTTTGGTGAGGCATTTGGGATTAAGTGACTTGCCCATGGTTACACAACTAGTAAATGTTAAGTATCTGAGGACAGATTTGAATTCAGGTCCTCTTAAGTCCAGGGCCAGTTCTTTATCCACTGTGCCACATAGCTGCCCCTCCCATTATATTTCTATTGACTTTCTTCTTAGTTAACTTTGACTGTTCCTTCTTCATCAAATCCTAACCTTAATATATTACTAGGTCCTTCCTTTATTTCCCTTTGAAATGGCCCATGGATTACTCCTTCCTTTCAAATACCATTGTCACAATGCAAGCCATGGCCCTTGTCATTTCATCCTTGGGTTACTTCCATAGTGTCCCAGATGACCCTCTTCCCCATTGTCTTTCCCCTCTCTAATCTATTCTGCATATCACTGTCAGACTAATCTTTTTTATATGTCTTTTTTTTGCAAGACAATGAGGGTTAAGTGACTTGCCCAGGGTCACACAGCTACTACGGGTCAAGTGTCTGAGGCCAGATTTGAACTCAGGTCCTCCTGACTCTGGGGCTGGTGCTCTAAGCACTATATCATCTAGCTGACCCCCAGACTAATCTTAAATACTGCTTTCATCATATCATTTCCTTGTTTAAATACTTTCAATGACTTCCTGACTGCTGCTCCATACTTCAAACTCCACCCTATCTATCCTACCTCATTTAGTAAGGTGTATGTGCCCTTTGCTTCAGTATAGCTACTCTCTTCTACCATCTACATTGATTTGCAAAGCTTAAAGCTTGTTGTTGATGATGATGACGACGATGAGAATGGTGATGATGATAATGACACTGCCATTGGTGATGGTGATGGGTCAGGGTAGTCAAACAGAATCCCTATTTCAAATGTTTCTTTACTCTTTTGAGTTATGATCGCAACCCTCAAAGTATTAGCTCCCTTACTCTTCTCATGGAATAAGATACTTAATAAACAATATTTTTGCCTAGGACAAGTATCAAGAAAAAAACCTCAATTTATTTGGGGTGTGTGTGTGTGTGTGTGTGTGTGCCTAGCAGAGACCTGAGACACTGTGAAGCTACTGTTGGGGAGGCTGGGATGAGAGGGGACTAGATAAAGAAGTTGCCATCTGGTAGTTTCTAATTTTAACTAATTATACTTGTTAATACTTTACAAAATCCTCCTCTGCTCCCTCTTCATGGTGTTCAAGTGAACCTAGGTTCTGATGAAACTATGCCGAGTACAAACTCAGTCAGATTCTACCAAGTCACCAAGACTTCAAGTACATTCTTGGAAACCAAATGAGTGTGCTTTCTTAGGCCCCAAAACTAAGTACCAAGAGGCTCATCACCAGTAAGCTTGGCATTTGTTAAATTCTTTGGCCTAGACAACCCATAAAACAAAGCAAAATGCAAAATGGCCATCAATCCTCTATGAATACTTTCCTCTTCTAAAGTTACAATTGTAGAGACAAAAAATCAGTGGTAAAAGATGCTAAGAATCACATGGTTTTTTAAAACAAAACAAAACAAAAACAACTATCTATATATGTTAACATAATTTCTAACACTTTAAATGGGAGAGCCATATCTGATGAATAGAAGTGGGCCTATTTTTGTAGGAACTTAATCATATCAACCTTGACATTCTTGATATAATTGAAACCAGAAGAAAGAAGTAAATTGCAGCTAAATAGAAAGCTAACTAATAGTTTCTCCCTTGGGAAGCAAATAAAAGAATTGATAGAGTTGGCTTTATTGTCACCCAAAGGCAACAAGAAATATAATTTCATGAGACATTTGGTCATTTGATATTTTAGTACTCCTGATAAGTATTTACAAAAAGATCGCCATGAATATAATTGCAATTTATGCACCAACATCTGCTAAGGAGGATAAAGTGGAGAAATTTTACTAACTTTATAAGACCCCTGAAATTAAATCAACATATATTTTGATACTTAGTGACTTCTATGTAAAAGTAGGAATAGATAAAAATCTAGAACAGGTCATTAGAAAATTTGAATTAAAAAAAGGATTGAGAGAGTCTAATGACTTATAGATTACAAAAAAAAAAAACCCTTCATGTCTATATATCATAAATACTTTCTTTGATCAAAGAATTAGTAGTCATTGGGAATGTCAAGCACTGAAGCACTTTATACAAAATAAGGCAGCATACTGTAGTGGAAATTGTGCTGGATTTTGAGTCAAGGATCTAGGTTCAAATCCTATCTCTGTTAGTCACTCTCTACATGAATTTGAACAAATTAGTGGAACTTTAGGCCTGTTTCCTCATCTCTAAAATAAGAGAATTCATCAAATTACCTAATACCCCTTTCAGTTCTTAATTTATATTCCTATGAAATCAGTATTTTGACAGATAGAAATGAATTATTATTAATGTGGTTGTAATTTCTGATTCAGCTATGCATATATATACACGTGTACAAATTTTTAGAAAAAACAATTATTAAAAATCTAGGAAGATCAATAGATGTGAAAAAGATATAATAGGAAATTGAAAAGAATATAATTGTTATGTATCCAAACAAGTCACTGCTAATGAAAAATGGGCTATGGAAAGAAGAAAGGGCATAGATAATGACTATAATCATTTAATAGAAAAGGTTTCTGATGTAAATTATTTGGAATAACAGTGAAATCAAAAAAGCCTAAAAATCACCTTAGGAAGTAAGTACTTGACTTGACATGGCATTGGAAGGCAATAGCAGTTTAAAATATAACTCATCTTTAAAATACTATGGAGGATGAAGGAAGATTATAAACATTAATACTTTATAAAACAGAAAAGCAGTGGAGAATGAAACCAATTTAAAGAAACCTTAATGACTAATGAAACGAAGCAAAGTCATCCCAGGTATTTTTAAGGACAAAAATATAGGAAAGAGGAAAAATAAGAAATAGAAGAAAAAATGGAAAAGATCTGCAAATATTTTTATAGCTTTTTTTTAATCATCAAAGGTATTAGAGATAGCTCACTTGGACTCCAATATCTTAGTCCCATGTATGCTTACAAAGGACATATGAATGTCATTAAAGAGAACAAAGATGGAAAATCAAGTATAAATAAAGATCTGTGCTATAAGTGGCATGCTTTTGAGGAATTTATCGATCTATTAACAAAGTAACTAAAAGTAGGAATCATACCAAAGTATTGGGAAAGTATTAGAAATTACTACAGCAAAAAAGGCAACCAAGATTATTTAACAAGTATTGAGGGGCAGCTAGGTGGCACAGTGGATAGAGCACCATCCCTGAATTCAGGAGGACCTGAGTTCAAATCTGGCCTCAGACACTTGACACTGACTAGCTGTGTAACCCTGGGTAGGTCACAATCACAATTGCCTCTTGAAACCAAACAAATAAGCATTGACCCATGTTTTTGCTTTATCTTCTATGTTAAAAATTATGAAAATCTTAAACAAAAATCGAAGGCATTCTTAATCAGAGTAATAGAAAAGAATAGGCTTTCTCAAATGATATTCCCTAACAGACCACATCTTTACCTTTACACAATTGACTAAAAGATATAAAGAATACATAATCTTATGCAAAGGAAGGGAGGGAATAAGCATTTATTTATTGCGTCCTATATGCCTGGTACTGTGCTAAGCAATTTTTATAAATATTATCTCATTGGATCCTAACAACAACCATGGGAGATTAGTGTTATTCTTATTCCCATTTTACAGTTGAAGAAACTGAGGAAAGCAGAGGTTTGACTTCCCCGGGGTCATATCATTAGTAAGAGTTTTGAACTTAAGACTTCCTGATTTCAATACTAGCACTTTATCCACCATGTCACTAGCTTCCTCTAAAGCTTATTATTGGTAGATTATGTTTTTTGTTTTTGTTTTTGTTTTTATTTTGTTTTTTTTTTTTTGGCGGAGCAATGGGGGTTAAGTGACTTGCCCAGGGTCACACAGCTAGTAATTGTCAAGTGTCTGAGGCTGGATTTGAACTCAGGTACTCCTGAATCCAGGGCCGGTGCTTATCCACTGCGCCACCTAGCCGCCCCCAGTAGATTATGTTTCTAAAAAATGATTCAGTAAAGCAAAACCCAATTTTAAAAGCTCATTTCCAGTGGGGTATCTCCAATTTATGCATAAAAATTATTAGACATTCCATAAAAGAAATAACAATTAAGGTTCCTCATATGACAATCGTTTGATCATATTTGGTGAAGCATTTTAAAAAAAGAGATGTGAGTTTGTCAAAGTGTTTGCTATTATCAAAGAACAGATCTAGTGTGGAGTTTTAAGTTGAAAAGGGAACAGCTGTGAATAGTTAGGTCTTCCGTATGGTTCTGTCTGCAATAGTTTGGAGCATTGCATAGCCTCATGGAAGGCCATGTTGGCACTTAAAAGACTTTGTCCTAACCGTCTGCATAGGAAAGAACAAGCAGGAAAGAATGTCTATTGTTCAGATTATAACAAGGTATTATAGAGGTATGTGGTAAGTATGAGTGCACTGCAACCTATAACAAAGAAGGAAATTCAAAGAAAAAGAAAAAAGTTGTTATGAAGGAAATGTGTAATTGAAAAAGGAGTTGATTTGGTCACTTGACAAGAGGAAAAGATCACAAGTAGAAATCCTGAGTGCTCCCCTGGATGTTTGTGATACAGAAGAAAATGAGGAGTCCCCATTCCCCATCATGTTGAGTAAATGCCCAATGGTGGACTTATGGAAGGCATTTAGAATACTTAAAAAAGATGGGCAGGAATAGGTGGGTTGTGATCTGCATTGACAAAAAGACCATCTAAACTAGTGCAATCACAGATGCATTTCAACACTTTTTTGCTAACTTTAGGTGCTAAGCTCAGTTGCTTCTAGGCTCCCAAAGGCCTGGTCATATTGTCAGCAAACCTTATAAATTTTGGCACCATTGGAAAAGCCCCAGTTGGTTCCCATTCTACTTCTGGCTCCATCTAGAGTTAGCTATCAGCTTCATGAAGTGAAGGGGAATCATTCTGGTCCTTGGTTCTTTTCACAATGTGAGTAGCTAGATTTGCATCTTCTCCATCTATTTTAATCCTGTAGAAAGTCTACAAAGGGTAGGTTACCATTTTTGTATATAGTTAAGGTGGGGTGGAGGTAATGAGAAATTAGCAGGTTGAGGAATTGAGTGATTAGGGTGTTTGAGGGAGTCAATAGCATGAGGGCAGGAGTTGGAGAAGAAATAAAATTATGAGTCATGTGCTGAACTCATTGAGGAAGGAAAGGGAATGACCTGAATATTGGTAGACAGAAACTATTAGGATTTTGATTGGGTTGGTAGAAATAAATGGCATGGACTTCAAAGTAGGAGAGATTAAAGCATTATGGAGGAAGAGGGGGAATTTGGAAGTGGCAATGGGGATCAACCAGTATTCTAATACTCCTGCCTCAACCATTGAGATGACTGGAATGAGTGAAGGTCCAGCCAATATTGTAAAGTGTGGCTAGAGAAGTTGAGCCATTTGGAGGGATCCAGATTTCAATAATACCCCATATGTAAAAGGAGTGGGAGAGGGAAAGATTTAGGATGAAGGCAAAGTTATTGCCTATGTAATAGGCATTCCAGAAGGCATAATGGAAAAGTTGAGTGGCATTTGATTGAAACTTCAAAGTGGGAGGGTTGAGGGTGTATAAGAGGGTTTTGAGGAATGGAAATAAGGAAATAACCTAATTTTCATTGAACTTACTTTCCTCTTTCATAAATGAAAATAAAAATATTTATAAAATCTTTCTTTTAGGACCATTGGAAAGAAAGCATCCAGTAAAGTGTGATATAAATGTGAGTTCACAGGGTCATGGTTCTAGAGGTAGAAAATACATCAGGGTTCATCTAATTCACCCTCATCCATTTTATAGATAAGGAAACTGAGTCACAGGGAGATTTAAGATACAACTTCTCCAAAGTCACATAGGCACTAAATATATCTGTGGGGGTGAGGTGGGGTGGGGTGTCTTTTTCTTCAGGACCTCTTACCTTCATTTTTAGTGCCCTACTTTTACTTTATCTATCCCAGGCCTCTATTAAAACTTCCCTAGCTTGTGTCTTATTCTATGGTAACTGTCTATCATATTGTTGAATTTACTTCTAGTTGCATGGCCTTTGACACATTATTTTTTTTTCTAAACTCCTGAACTCTCAGTCATCCACCAGCTTGAAACAGCCATGACAAGTTGAGACCAGCCTTGTGGTCTTTCCAAGAACTGATGTGCATACAGAGAAAACCACAAATGTGCTGTTCCCTCTATTGTTCCTCAACTCCTGCTTAGTACCAGTCTACCTTATGAAACTCCAGCTAGAGTAGCAAACATTCTGCTTCCTAGTGTTCCATTGCCAGGTCTCTCTTCCCTCTTCCTTTGGCTGACATATAATCATGCTATCTGCCTAGCTCTGGTGGGCACTATAGCACCTCTTGCTTTGTGGTGTCCCAAACTATAATTCTTTTATCTTGAATAAATTTCTTTTGCACTACTACTTTTGAGTCATTGCAGGTTAATAATATCATATGTTAGATGTTCTTAATTGGTAGAGTTTTCCTTATTGTATAAGAAAAATAGGGGCTTTCCCCGTGGTTTTGTTTTAGGCAAACATCCCACAAGTTCTTTCAAATATATGGACTCTTATCTTAAACTCTACCTTATCACTTTATCTTAAGGCTTTGTACTCTGAAACATCCTAATGGAATGAATGATCACTGCTTGCCTTACTGCACAAGGAAAGGAAGACTGGGACAAAAATTAAAGGATATTAACCTTCCAGTTTTGCCAAGAGTGACTCTGCTAATGAATAACTGTGTGATTTGTCCCATGTAATACACATATATTAGTACATATGTGTGTACATGTGTATATATGTGTTTATTTATTTATTTAATTTTTTTTTTGCAGGGCAATGAGGGTTAAATGACTTGCCCAGGGTCACACAGCTATTGAGTGTCAAATGTCTGAGGCTGGATTTGAACTCAGGTCTTCCTGAATCCAGGGCTGGTCCTTTATCCACTGTGCCACCTAGCTGCCCCTATATGTTTGTATTTGCACACACATAAAGACCTCCTAGACTTCTTAGTTATAGACTGCCTTGACTTAAAAAAATAACTCCAATTGTGACAAAATAATAGAGAGAGATATATACACCTATATTTTAGAGATAGGGAGAGCCTTTCTGCATTCCTCAAATCATAACAGGAATCATATTTTCTACTAATTTTGTATTCCTCATTATTGAGAAGACCTGAATTCAAATCCTGCCTCAGACACATTATCTGTGAGACTTGGGTAAGACAATCAACCCCTTAGTCTCAGTTTCTTTAACTGAAAAATGGAGATAGAAATAGCAGCTACATAGTAGATTTTTATGAAGATCAAATAAGCTTTATAAACCTTAATACACCATATAAACAATAGCTTATGCTTATAGAGCTATGAAGGTAAAAGGACATCTAAAAGTAGTAATAAAATAGGAACTCGGTAATCATTCTAAAAATTTGTAAATACTCCCATTCTAAAATAGTGGAGAGGTCTTGAGTGGTAGTAATCTTATATTTGTTGAGACCAGTTCAGAGTAGAGGTCAGGAAGTCAGCAGCACCCTCCCCCAGAACCTCTGACATAGGGTCAATTGCTTTTCTTCAATGTGTAACTTATTCTGTGGTCCTGTGTCCTCACTATTTTTCTGCTGTTCCTTTGGCAACCAAGAGAGCCACAACCCACATGTACACTAACTGGCTCCCTCCACTCATCCCATGACTCTTTCAGTGGCATATCTCTGGGAATGATTTAATCACGAGTGGTAATACACACAATATGAAACACCTCCTAGGTATTCAATATATATATATATTACAGATATTTCCATAGTTAAATTTTTTTAATGTGAACGTTACCTCCTTTTGCTTGACACATTTGCTTTATAGAATTTATCACTGAGTTCACAAGATTTTGACACATATTTTTAATTCTTAATGTTGGATATTTAAATTATGTTTAGTGAAAAATCAATTTCTCTAAGTCTAGCTTTGATTATAGTCTATATGGTTTCAAAAGAATTTATAATCAGTGAGTTCTCAGACTACCTAAAAACTATTTTATGGAGCTGGTAAGAATAATAACAAAGTTCACTGGAAGAAGAAAAGGTCAAGGATATCAAGGTAACTAATGAAAAAAAAATACACAGGAAGGTGGGCTACTCATACCAAATCTAAAGCTATAATATAAAGAGGCAGCCATCAAAACTATTTGGTACTGGCCAAGCAATAGAGTGGTGGATCAATGGAATAGGTTAGGCACAGGAGACACAGTAGTAAATGATATACTGTTTAATAAACCCAAAGACTCCAGCTTCTGGGATAGGAACTCAGTATTTGACAAAAACTGCTGGGAAAACTGGAAGATAGTATGGAAGAAACTAGGCATAGACCAATATCTTACACCATTTACTAAAATAAGGTCAAAATGGGTACATGATTTAGACATAAAGGGTGATGCCATAGATAAATTAGGAGAGGAAGGAATAGTTTACCTCTCATATCTATGGAGAAGAGAACAATTTATGACAAAACAAGAAATAGAGAATATTCTGAAATACAAAATGGGTGATTTTGATGACATCAAATTAAAAAGTTTGGGGGGGGGAAGCTAGGTGGCACAGTGGATAAAGCATCAGCCCTGGATTCAGGACGACCTGAGTTTGAATCCTGCCCCAGACACTTGACACTTACTAGCTATGTGACCCTGAGCAAGTCACTTAAACCTGATTACCCTGCAACACTAAACAAAAACAACTCCCCCCAAAACAAGAACAACAAGAACAAGAACAACAAGAACAACAACAAAAGTTTTTGTACGATTAAAAACAAAGCAGCCAAAATTAGAAGGGAGGCAGAAAGCTGGGAAACAATTTTTATAGCCAGTATTTCTGATAAAGGCCTCATTTCTAAAATATAGGGAACTAAATCAAATTTATAAGAATTCAAGTCATTCCCAATTGTGAAATGGTCAAAGGATATGAATAGGCAGTTTTCAGATGAACAAATCAAAGCTATTTATTGCCATATGAAAAATGCTCTACATCACTATTGATTAGAGAAATGCATATTAAAACAACTCTGGAGTACCACCTCACACCTATCAGATTGACTAATATGACAAAAAAGGAATATAATAAATGTTGGAGAAGCTGTGGTAAAATTTAAACACTAATGCATTATAGGTTGACACGCGAACTAATCCAACCATTCTGGTGAGAAATTTGGAACTATGTCCAAAGGGTTATGGAACTGTGCATACCCTTTCACCCAGTAATATCACTACTAGGTCTGTATCCCAAAGATATCATAAAAAAGGGAAAAGGACCCACATTTACAAAAGTATTTATAGCAGCTCTCTTTGTGGTAGTTAAGAATTGGAAATCAACGGAATGCTCATCAATTGGGGAATGGCTGAACAAGTTGTGGTATATAAATGTAATGGAATACTATTGTGCTGTAAGAAATGATGAGCAGGTAGATTTCAGAAAAACCTGGAAAGTCTTAAGAGGAATGATGCTGAGTGAAGTGAGCAAAACCAAGAGAACATTGTACACAATAATAGCAACATTGTGTGATGAGCAACTGTGATGGACTTAGCTCTTAGCAGTGCAATGATTCAAGACAATTTCAAAGAACTCATGATGGAAAATGTTCTCCATATCAAGAAAAAAAGAACTGTGGATTCTGACTGTAGTTTGAACCATACTGTTTCTAATTTTTTTTTTGAGGTTTTTCCCTTTTGTTCTGCAGCTTCTTTCACGACACAACTAATGCAGAATTATGTTTGATGTGATTGTACATTTATAACCTATATTGTCTTGCTTTCTGTCTTGAGGAGAGGAAAGAGAAGGAAGGGAGAAAGAAAAATTTGGAACTAAAAATCTTATAAAAACAAATGTAAAAAACCATCATTACCTGTCATTGGAAAATAAGAAAAATAATTTTATGACAAAAAAAAAATTATCCGCTTCAAAAAAAAAAAGTGGTCTTGATATATTTGTCAAGATGGCAGACTGAGGAAGCAACCTTGTGGAGCTCTCCCAAATTTCCCCTCCAAACCAACATAAAAGTGCCTCTGAATTGTCCCAGGAGCAGTGAAACAGCCTACCAGTCTGGCACAAAAGGTCAGTTTTACCTGGGTATGAGGAAACTGAGGTCCAGGAGCAGCAGCAGCAGCAGCAGCAGTAGCAGTAGCAGCAGCAGCAGCAGCAGCAGCAGTTTCTAGGCTAATAGCAAAGGACGTGAAGCAGGGCTCTGAGCCTGGGGCAAATTACCAGTAAGGCTCTTCCCATACACAAATCAGCAGCTCCCTGGGCAATTAAGCAGTCTGGGCAGCATAGCAGAGATCCTCCAGTAATATTCATTCTTTAAAAAGGTACAGATTCAAAAACAGCAAAAAAGAACAATGAAAAATATGTGAAGGGCATGAAATCTGACATTCCCCTGGCAGAGAGCCAGTTAAAGTTGTGAAAACAAGTTAAATATAATTTCATCTGGTTGATGGCAAACAATTTAAGCCATTTTAGTGTCAGGAGAAACACTCAATCTTGCTTTCGTTATCTGTAAAATGGGGACAATGATACCTTTTAAGTTTCTTGTGAAAAAATATTTTGTGAGACCGAAAGTTTTATATTAATTGAGGTGTTGTATGATAGGATCCTTTGCCTTAAGAGTTTACAATTTGGTTCATTCAGTTATTTGTTTAATAAATATTTTAGTGACTATTATGTGTTAGATCCTAAGAGATAAATCATTGAAATTCTCTAGGGAAGTTACAATCAAGGAAGACAAGCACTGAAAATCTTATTTCCAATAAATATGGTGAGCTGAGGGAATTTGCAATAGCCTGCATAGCATGGGCAATGTTTGTATTTCTGTCATGACCAAGTGATTGATATTTATGATCAGAAAACAGACTTGTACTTCTAAAATGAAGTTGCAGATATTTGAAGAATGCCTCTTAACTGCCCAAGTATTCATTTGGAACAAAATGCTCCTTCTAATACACACACACACACACACACACACACACACACACACACACACACGAAATATTTTGATTGTGAAAACAAAGAAGAAAAATGATCTGCAGAGGCAGAGGGGAATCCTCACATATGGTAGGAGATTGGAGGGTAGAATCATGACATACGGAGGAGGAAGAAAAAATACCACTCAACATTTATAGATCAGAAAATGTTTTTGTCCCAAGATTGTGTAGGTTATACATAAGTCCACATAGGTAGTCTGAAAGTGATACACAGGAGGCAGAGCCAAGATGGTGGAGGAAAGGCAGTGAACTCTCACACTCACTGCATAATTGCTCCAAAAAACATACAAATAATGCCATAGGATAATTCCTGGAGCAGCAGAATCCACAGAAGAATATGTTGAGATCATTTTCCAACCAAGGTTGGCTTGGAAGGTTGGAAAGCATGCTGAGACAGGAGTGGAACCCAACTCCACAGTAACCCTGCCACAGATCCAGTCCCAGGAAGGCCTTGCAAGAGAAAGAGACCCCCAGGGCCTCTGAATCAGCTGTAGTGCCAGTGTTATCAGGAACTAAGATCATAATCTGGTGAAAGGGCTGAGTGCTGGCAGGGAAGAGATTACTCTCTCTCCTGGTGCTGAGGCAGAACTTGGGTTTTTCACTCCTGCTGGGAACCAGGAAGTAGGCTTGAGTAGCAGTGGCCCAGGTGGGGAAGGGGAACAGGCTTGTTGGAGCTAACAACCACAGCACACAAAGCTGGTTGATTAGCAATTTAGTCTGGGATCATTTATGGACCATAGAACAGGCCAGGTGAGTGACAAACCTGCTCCTCCTTAAATCATACCACCTGGGACTTCCTGAAGCTTGGAATAGTGCAGCCTGGAAACAGTGCTCCACTTTAAGGAGCTAAAAGGCAAGTAAAAGAAAGGCAAGATGAGCAGACAGAGAAAGGTGAAGGCCATAGAAAGTTTCTTCAGTAACAAGGAAGACTGAGATGCACCCTTAGAGGAAGATGTCAATGTCAGGGCCCCTATATCTAAAGTTTCCAAGAAAAATATGAATTGGTCTCAGGCCATAGAGGGGCTCAAAAATGACTTGGAAGCTAAAGTTAGAGAGGTAGAGGAAAAATGGAAAGAGAAATGAAGATGATGCAGGAAAGACGTAAGAAAAAAGTCAACAGCCTGAGAAGCCAAATGGAAAAGCTCTCTGATGAAAATAATTGCCTAAGAATTAGTATTGAACAAATGGAAGATAGTGACTTTATGAGAAACCAAGACACAATAAAGCAGATCCAAATGAATAAAGAAAAGAGTGAAATGTCTTCTTGGAAAAATTGCTGACCTGGAAAATAGAGCCAGGAGAGATAATCTGAAAATTATTGGTCTATCTGAAAACCATGATCAAGGAAAAAGATTAGACATCATCTTCCAAGAAATTGTCATGGAAAACTGCCCTGATATTCTAGAAGCAGAAGGTAAAATAGAAATTGAAAGACTCCACTGATCACCTCCTGAAAGAGATCCCAAAAGGAAAATTCCCAGGAATATTATAGCCAACTTCCAGAGCTCCCAGGTCAAGGAGAAAATATTGCAAGCTACCAAAATAAAGAATTCAAGTACTGTGGAGCCCCAGTCAGAATAGCACAAGATCTAGCAGCTTCTACATTAAAGGACCGGAGGGCATGGAATATGATATTCCAGAGGGTAAAGGAATTTGGATTACAACCAAGAATCATCTATCCAGCAAAACTGAGTATAATCTTTCAGAGGAAAAAATTGGACTTCAGTGAAAAAGAGGACTTTCAGGTATTTGTGATGAAATGACCTGAATTGAATGAAAAATTTAACTTTCAAATACAAGAACCTAGAGAAGCATAAAAATTGGAGTTGGGGGGCATACCTGGGGTCATGTAGTGGGTGACTGTCTCATGTCTGAGGCTGAGTTTTGGCTGGGGTCCCACTGGGTCTGCGTGGATGCTTTGTCCACTGTCACCTAGCTGTCCCATGATGACATCTTTAGGGTAAAATTAAGGGGTGAGAGGAATGAACTGGGGGAGGGGAAAGGCAGAGATAGCATGGGGTGAAATCCCACATTAAAGAAACAAAAAAGGGCTTATGGAGTAAGGGAAGAGATGGGGGAGGAACAGGGCAGTAAATGAACTTTACACTCATCAGAATAGGCTCAAAGACCTTAATATCATCAGAGTTGGCTCAAGGAGGGATTAATACACACACCCAATTGGGTGGAGTAATCTATTTAATCTTGGCAGTAAACTGATCAGAATTGGTTCAAAGACTTTAATCTTATCAGAATTGGCTCAAGGATTACTATTGTACTATAAGAAACAATGAGCAAGAGGAGTTCATAGAAACCTGGAAGGGCTTACATGAACTGATGCTGACTGAGAGGAGCAGAATCAGGAGAATATTGTACATAGTAACAGAAACATTGTGTGATGAACAATGATGATAGACTTGGCTCCTCTCAGCAGTGCAATGAATGATCTAAAACAACTTCAAAAAACTCATGATAGAAAATGTTCTCAACATCCCCAAAAAAGAACTGTGGATTCTGAATGCAGATTGAACCATACTGTTTTTACTTTTGACGATTTTCCCTTCTTTTTTGGAGGTTTTTCTCTTGTGCTCTGATTCTTCTTTCACAGTATGACTAATGCACGGAAAAAAAAGTATTTCTAGCAGCTCTCTTTGTGGTGGCAAAGAATTGGAAATCAAGTGAATGCCCATCATTTGGGGAATGGCTAAACAAGTTGTGGCATATGAATGTAATGGAATGCTATTGTACTGTAAGAAACAATGAGCAAGGGGAGTTCAGAGAAACCTTGAAGGAATTTACATGAACTGATGGTGACTGAGAGGAGCAGAACCAGGAAAACATTGTACACGTTAACAGCAACATTGTGTGATGATCAACTGTGATAGACTTGGCTCTTCTCAGCAGTCAAATGATCCAAAACAATTTCAAAGAACTCATGATAGAAAATGTTCTCCACATCCAGAAAAAAAGATGTGGATTCTGAATGCAGATTGAATTATACTCTTTCTACTTTTTGGCTGTTTTTTTTTTTCTATTTTGAGGTTTTCCCCTTGTGTTCTGATTCTTCTTTCACAATATGACTAATATAGAAATATGTTTAATGTGATTATGCATATATAAACTATATCAGATTGCTTTTGGTCTTGGGGAAGGAGGAGGGAAGGGAGGATGGGACAAAAATTTGGAACTAAAAATCCTATGAAAACAAATGTTGAAGACTATCTTCACATGTAACTGGAAAATAATAAAATACTTTTAAAGGCAAAAAAAAGTGTCAAAAAATAAAAGTAAGTGATGCACAAGGGCATATGGATAAATAACTCTGAAATCTCACTCAAGCTTATCTAGGGAGACATTAATTACTACTTCAAGACACATGGTAGGGAAAAGAGGGCAATTCTGATCACCTACAGATCAGGCTGAAAAGCTCAGCATATAGTTCAGACCGAGCCAGTGACAGTGCTTCCAGTGCCTGTCAGAGTCTTCAGCACCAGCAGCTTCTGAGGCTACAATCACAGACTGCTGAGGGGGTTTGGTGGTAGGCCAGGGTGAAGTGGAGGCAGTCTCCGCTGGAGTTGGGGCAAAGTGCCCTGGGTCTGAACCAGTGGGCTGAATTGAGTGGTGATGGCCCAGTGGGGGAGGGGCAAAGGCACACCAAGCTTCTGACCATAGAAGAATCAGAGTTCAATCAGACTTTTGTTTCCGGGTCAAAGAGAAAGCAGTCATGGTTACTCACAGGCCAGGTAGGCTGAGAAGAAGCCCTATCACCCCCTGGGCAACATTGTAGCTCAAACAGTGTGTCCTGGAAGCAGCGATACACTTTAAGAAGGCGTTAAAAGCCAAGAAATAGTCAGCCAGGCTGAGTAGGCAGAGAAAGCAGAAGACCATTGAAAACTTCTTTGCGGGAAAGTTAGACCATAATACACCCTCAGAAGAAAAAGATAATAACAGGGTCAAAGCTCCAACATTGAAAGCTTCCAAGAATAATATGATTTGGTCTCAGGCCATGGAAGCACTCAAAAGGGACTTTGAAGAGAAAGTAGGAGAAATAGAAGGAAGATTTAGAAAGATAGAGGAAAGAATGGAAAGAGAAATGAGAGTAATGAAGGACAGTCATGAGAAAAAAGTCAACAGTTTAAAAAATCAAATGGGAAAAGAAATAGAAAAGCTATCTAAAGAAAATAATTGCCTAAGGATTAGGATTGAACAAATGGAAGCTAGTGCCCTTATGAAAAATCAAGACACAGTAAAGCAAATCCAACTGAATTAAAAAATAGAGGGCAATACAAAATATATCCTTGGAAAAACATCTGACCTGTAAAACAGATCCAGGAGAGATAATTTGAAAATCACTGGACTACCTGAAAAACAATGACCAAAATAAGAATTTAGAAACCATCCTCCAAGAGATTGTCAGGGAAAATTGCCCTGATATTCTGGAAGTAGAAGGCAAAATATAAATCAAAAGAATCCACCGATTACCTCCTGAAAGAGATCCCAAAAGGAAAACCTCCAGGAATTATAGCCAAATTCCAGAGCTCCCAGGTCAAGGAGAAAATGTTGTAAGGAGCTAGAAACAAGGAATTCAAATACTGTGGAGCTCTAGTAAGGCTAAAACAAGATCTAGCAGCTTCTACATTAAAGGACTAGAGGGAATGGAATATAATATTCCAGAGGGCAAAGGAACTGGGACTACAGCCAAGAATCATGTACCCAGCAGAACTGTGTATACTCTTTCAGAGGAAAAAATGGGACTTCAAGGAAAACTTTCAGGCATTCATTAAAAGGCCTGAAATGAATAGAAAATTGGACTTTCAAATACATGACCCTGGAGAAGCATAAAAAGGTAAACAGGAAAAAAACTTCATGAGGGATATTAAAAGATCAAACTGTTTACATTCCTACATGGGAAGATAATACTTTAAACTCATAAGAACTATCTCAGTAAGGAATTCACAGAAGACACAGGTATGAACTGAATATGAATGGATGATATCTGTAAAGCATTTATGTTTTGTTCTTTGTCGGGCAGACAGTGTGGGGTGTATTATGTCTGGGGCCAGATTTGGGCTTGGGGCCTCCTGGGTCCAGGGCTGGTTCTTTGTCTACTGTCCCACCTAACTAACCCATGATGACATCTTTAAAATAGGGTCAGGGTTGGGGCGGCTAGGTGGCGCAGTGGATAGAGCACCAGCCCTAGGGTCAGGAGTACCTGAGTTCAAATCTGGCCTCAGACACTTAACACTTACTAGCTGTGTGACCCTGGGCAAGTCACTTAACCCCAATTGCCTCACTAAAAAAAAAATAGGGTCAAGGTGTAGGAGGAATAGACTTGGGGAGGGGGAAGGGGAGAGATTGTCTGGGGAAAGGTAGTTCACATGAAGGAAACAAGAAAAAAGCTTATAGAGGAGACCAGAAGAGGCAGAAGGAGTGAGGAAGTGAGTGAACTTTAATATCATTAGAATTGGCTCAAAGAGGGACTAACATACATACTCAAGTAGGTATAGTAATATATTTTTGCCCTGAGGGAGGGGAGGGAGATGAGGGGGGAAGAGGGGAAGGAAGGAAGGGCAGATTGGGGGAGAGCGCAGCAAAAAGCAAAACATTTTCAAGGAAGGTGAAGATGTTCTGCATTACTGCACAAGTAGGACATATGGAATTGATTGATCTCATAGGGAGGGTTGTAATGATTGGAATGATGCCACCTGCTGGAGACTTACTGTAGAAAAGCTCCGCCATGAAGTGAAGGTCTTTGAGGCATCAGGAAGTGAAGTTTGCTTGTGGGAAGAAGAGGAAGGGGGAGCCTAGCGCTCTGACAGGGCTCTTTCCTGAGGACGCTGGTGGAGAAGGGAGCGAGAAATGTGCTGTCCCTTTAATAGATAGATGAATGTAGGCCTGCTCTCTCTCTTTACCAAATTCTTGTTTTCCTTAATAAATGCTTAAAAGTCTAAGCTTATAATTTATTGGTGACCACTCATTAGATTTTAGACAGTATAGCTAGAATTTTAACCTTTAACAGATGGCTGACCATGAAGAGGAAAGCTGAACCTCACTCTTCTGATCTTCCAGTTGGGTAAGAAATCTCCCCTACCCTGTCCCTTTAAATCCAAAGTACTGCTGAACTGCTGGGGGTTTTCCCTTTAAATTTTTTCAAATGGACCTTTTAAACTCCCTAATTACCCTATTTTTGAGTTTAGTCTGTTTAATCAGATAAATGGGAGTTAAGATCATGTTAATGCTTTGTTTTTGTGGATTTTCTATTTTTATTTTTATTTTTGTTAGAAGAGCCAGAAAGGTGCTCACACAAGGGAATATAAATATCCCCCTCTCTCCCAGCCATGCTTTTTCAGAGAAACCTTGCACTCCTGCATTTTTTTCAAATTCTAATGCTGAGAGATTCTCTAATTTTGCATGCCTGGAGGCAATGACCCAACCTCTAGAAGCAGTGGAGGGAGGGGACCCAGGCCTGAGTTCAAAATCAAGTCTGATTCAAATTGCCCTGGTCCCTCTTCTCCTCTCCAGACCCCACCTTCTACTCCTCCCATGGCCAAGCCCCTTGATTCCCCTGCCTGGGAAGTCCAGAGATCTAATGTGCATGCGCAGCTTTCTCTACCTACATTTGCAGCTTCAGGCTCAGCTCTTCCCTGCTCTGGCTGTGCTTCTGACTCAACCTTAGAAAGCCCTTTAAATTCCAGATGTGCTCTTTTTGTTCATAATTTTGCTAATCTGCTTTTGTCTTTAATTAGTAACCTTATAAAGCATTTGTATGGTGAAAAGACTAACAGACAATATAGAGGGGTTAAAGAAGAAAAACTTAAGCTGAATAAGAATAACAATTATCAACATAATTCAAGACTCTGCTTCTTTTGCCATAGAAGGGTATATATTTTACAGAAATGTAGAAGGAAGCAGCAAGGTATTAATATGAGTATTGGGGATTTTAGATACCTGAATCAAAAGTGTTCTGAATTCACTCTGAGTAATAGTATCAGTTCAGAGGTTACATAGGATTGCTATGCTATTACATATACATTTTGGAATTAATGGTATGGGTTTATTTTCATAGAGGTTTTCGTGCTTTTGAGATTGTGTTTTATACTTAGTTTTTTTTTTAAAAGAGAGAATATTTGTAAAAGCTTTTTATAGTCATGTGATCAAGTTTATATTTTATAATACTCTTATTAATATTAAGTTCATATTCATTTAGATTTCACTAGTTTGAATTTCATTGTCTTTCATTGTTCCATGTGTATTTTCTTCTATTCATTCATTTAATTTTGAAACATTGCAAGATGGTTTTGATTTCATAATACAATGTTAATTCTAGGAGTATTGTGCTCCCATATTCTGAGTTGTTTGTTTTTGCTATTTTTTTTCTCTCAACTGATTATTTGATCAAACTCTTTAGAGCATTTCCCTGACAAATTGGTTGCCATGGCAAGTGTAAATTGATTCTAGAAGTATTATTTTTGATAATCATATCCCTGCCCCCCAAAAAAGAGGGGAACAGTTGTAAAAGTTTTCTTTTTTCAAAAAAAAAGTTTTCTTTGAGATTGTGTTGTGCTTTAACTTATATTTAAATATGTTTCAATTTTTCACAAAAGTAATTGTATACTAAGTTTATAAAAAGGGGTATTATTTGAAATTGTTGCATAATTATATATTATATTCTGAGACAAGATGTATTCACATTTTTTGTGATCATTTATTATCCTCAATTTTTAAATCCATATGAGGCTTGGATTATGGGAACTTATCATTTAAGACATTAATTGCCTTTATTCTGAGTTATCAGATGCCAGTTGGCTAAGATGCAATCCAATCACAAGAGGAATACATGCAAGAGCAGACATTGAACTGTCACATGAGGGGAGACATACATGAAGTCAAGGTATGGCCAAGGGAACGGCTTTTGACTAATGTTGGGGTTGGATTCTCTTGGTTTAATATTTAATTTTATTTTCACCCATAATACTCTACAGATGGCTGGAAGGTTTGATCCCACCCATCTCATTCTTCACCTGGCTTCTATGCCCCCTCCTATATGCCTGATGCCATGGACATCTCAATCCCATGCATCTGATTAAGTCTGACTCAGTTTCCTCCAATATGTTCAGTGGCATGGACATATATTCCATCCACCTATTTTAAGCCTGGCATACTGCATGGGCAGTATATATTGCTCAAGTGTGGGAGTGCTCATATCCCATCATTTCTCTGTTCTTTTATGGTAACCCCCATAATTATCTCAGGTGTCATGATAAATACAGTATTGAATTTGGCCTTGACACCTCTTACCAATTATATTTTAAAATTTCTCATAATGGCATGAGGATAATTAGGCAGATGATGCAAAAAGTGATGAAACAAAGATAAAAATTATTTTTAGAAATTAATATTGCAGCAGTTGTCTCCTCAATTTAACCTCCATAAGGGGGGACTATAATAATATTAATTTTAAAGAATGTTTCAATTTTTGTTTTATTATATGCTTCATGTGTAACAACTAAGATTCTGAATTCCCTTAGACATGTTTTTGAGAACTTTCATTGTTTGATTTGATTATTGAAAAAGCTATTTTAAAGTTGTGTTAAGCTCAATTTTGTAGGAAATTTTCCTGACTGATTACTAGCATCCACACATCAACCTCTGAAAAGACTTCCATTACATGACTACACCTGGAGGACATCTGAGAAAAGACTTTCAGAGACTTTAAATGACCAGTTTTGTTTTGTTGTTGTTTTTTTTTCTTTTTCTCTTTCTGTTATAATATACACCATCTGCAACATGTACTCTCTGCAGAGGCCCTCCCTTTGCTAGCCCAATGTCAAAGTGCCAGTTCATGAGGACAAAAAAACCCTCCCCTCTGGACAAAACTTTCCTCTCTCCCTTTACTATATTGTTATTAACATATTGTTAGTTAGCATAGGTTATTATATTCTGTTATTTTTGACACTTTCATTAAAGAAATACCCTGCTTCTTGAAGAAACAAAGTGGGGACTGTAATGATTGGAATGATGCCACCTGCTGGAGACTTACTGTAGAAAAGCTCTGCCATGAAGTGAAGGTCTTTGAGGGCAAGACCAGGAGTATTTTCTTTGGTGTCACAAAGTGACATTTGCTTGTGGGAGGAAGAGGAAGGGGGAGCCTAGCGCTCTGACAGGGCTTTTTCCTGAGGACGCTGGTGGAGAAGGGAGTGAGAAATGTGCTCTCCCTTTAATAGATAGTTGAATGTAGGCCTGTTCTCTCTCTTTACCAAATTCTTATTCTCCTTAATAAATGCTTAAAAGTCTAACTCTTGCTAAAGCTTATAATTTATTGGCGACCACTCATTAGATTGTAGACAGTCTAGAATTTTAGCTTTAACAGTGTTGAGGAGGGAGGGAGGAAGAAAAATTTAGAACACAGTATTCGCTCAGGGACCCTGATCTCATTGGATTGAGCTCATGGAGGGAATAACATTCATACCCAATTGGGAGGAGTAATCTATTTAACCCTACACGAAAGTAGGAGGGGAAGAAGATAAGGAGGGAAGGGTGAATAAAGGGAGTGCAGAGTGGGGGAGGGAATAGTCAGAAGTAAAACTCTTTTGAGGAAGAATAGGTTAAAAGAAGATACAAAATAGAAAATAGAGTAAATATCATGGGAAGGGAATAGGATGGAGGGAAATAGTTATGATGATTGATTATAATGGCAAAACATATGGTATCTAGGGCAGCTAGGTGGCGCAGTGGATAAAGCACCAGCCCTGGATTCAGGAGTACCTGAGTTCAAATCCAGCCTCAGACACTTGACACTTACTAGCTGTGTGACCCTGGGCAAGTCACTTAAACCCCATTACCCCACAAAACCAAAACCAAACCAAACCAACCAAAAAAATAAAAACATATAGTATCTGCTTTGCTGGGCAATTATGAAGAAAATTACAATCTACCCTCAAAAACTAGCTAATTGGAACGCAGTATTCCCACTCCTCTTCCTTGTATGGTCATGACTCAGGAGTGGACCTTATACTTCCTTATATGGACACAACTCTGGAGTGGACCTTATTGAGACCAGGGCTCCTTGAACCATGTGACCTTGCTAACCTGAGGGGAAGGAGAGGATCTGAGACCTTTGTCCTACAAACAGGTCAGGGGAGTATGACTGACTGTTATATCCACATTGAGAGGAGACAGTTACCCATTTCTCACAATCCCTCCTCTTTATTTTTGACTATTTGGCTCCTCTCATTTCATTTATTGAATATTTCCTCTGCCTTTTGGTCTAAATCTGTGAATACTATGCTATCTAGGCAGATTAGAGCCTCAGATGACCCTTTTTGCCCCTCTGGGCTATGTTTCTTTCTTGATTTAGACTCAGATCTGGAGAAATGCTCAGATGCCATGGTAAAGAGGGTGGCCAGCTGCACCAACCCACAAGTCCCAGCCCAGTTAGGGGGTAAGGTTGATCTTCCACCACAATACCACCATAGGTCAGCTCAGGGGAGGATCAGGGATGAAAAATCTACCGAGTTGTTCTCAGTTACTTCCCATGTTTGGACACAACTCATAATACCCAAGACCAGAAAACCTCTCACCCATCTGGAGAGACAGGCAGGATGGTTTCCTGGGACTCCAACAAAAGTGTGTATGATCTTTTCTGCTGTCCTTTTTATCACAGGGAAGAGTAGCTCCAAATCCCTGCAACTCTCACCCTTTGCCAACCCATTCTGGTATAATTGAAGGAGACACCGGAACCCCTCCAGGCTAAAATGCGGACTTAGAGTATGGGCAGCTGGTCTTCCCAAAGCACTGACCCATTCCATCTGAGCATTTGAATCTCCAAACCCAGTCTCTGTCTCCACTGTCTGTCTCACATCCTTAACTTCACTGGCCTGTAACTCAGGAATTTCAGGGTTTCCTAATTTCCCTTCTGGACTTGGAGAGGTTATTTCTGGAATCTTAAAAATATAGGGGGATGTAGGATCCATGAGATTTTCAAAGGATATTCCTATTCTTCCTACGGGATCAGTTCCTCCTTCAGATGCCCATATCAACAATCCTTTTTGCTCCTCCACTACTTGTTTGCCTGAGCAGCTCCCACTACCCCCAAAATGTTACCTCCCTTCCCCCTTTTTGTACCAGGCTTGGTATATTGTACATTAAAGTCTCTTTAAACTTCACCCTCGGTCGATCAGATTCCTTATTAACAGTCCACTGCTCATGTTTTGGCTCTGGTTTTTCTTCTGGAAAAGGTGCCCCTTTTACTTGAGAGTAGTGAGTAGTGAGTCCAGTTTTGCTCCTCAGTCCTCACTGCAATGTCTGTGAAAAGTAACACCAGGAACGGCCCTTCCCAATCAGTTTCCAACTTGTTGCTCTTCCAGGCTCTTATCAAAACCCAGTCTAAATTGGTGAGCTGGAAACTCGAGGAGGCTGGGCCAGAAGTCCCTTCTGTCAGAGTAAAGAAACAGAGACAGAGAGGCCAGAAATCTGAGAAACATGCTTTTCATTTCTATTATTGGGAACTCTGTTTCCTTTCCCAAGCAAGGATCACGTATACATTTAAGGCTTAGCATACCTGATTTTCATTAGACCCAAATTTAGGCAAAAGAACTGAACCTCCCTTGAGGGAAAACCCCAGCCCATATTAGGCAACAATATTTTATCATTCTCTTCTTGCATTTTCCTCTATACTTCTCAAGTTTATCCCAGATATCTAATTTGTCTCCCAAAGGGCTGTCTTTGGGAATTTTAGGGAGGTCTACTTTCTTCCTTTTCTGTATCACTAGACATGGGATTCCTCATCTTTAATGAACCCTTTGAATTCTTGGGGACCACCCCTGCCTGGCACACAACTTGGCATCTCCTGGCACATTGCTTGGCACACCTGGTGCTTACGGACTCCAATCGCCTGGCACACTGCTTGGCCTGGTTGGCATTCCTGGCACCTATGGACTTTAAGCACCTGGCACCTTGGCACACCTGGCACCTACAGACTTTAACCGCCTGGCACCTTGGCATGCCTGGCACCCACGGACTTTAACTGCCTGGCACCTTGGCACGCCTGGCACCTACAGACTTTAACCGCCTGGCACCCTGGCACCTACGGACTTTAACCGCCTGGCACACTGGTTGGCATGCCTGGCACCTATGGACTTTGACCGCCTGGTGCCTTGGCACACCCAAAACCAAGAAAGAGAATCCTGGAACCCCAGAATCATGCATCAGGAGTGAAAAGCTATTCCAGTGAGAGATGCCAAGAATGCCCCATGCTGTTTAACATAACAAAACATTCTATAAGTTATCCTTCTCTACTTCTCTTGAAACAAACTTGAGATGTTAAAACTTCCCCCAAGCCACCTGCAAAAGAGTCCATAAAATTATACTTCTATGCCCTTCTCTAATTTAATATAAAACAATTAAGAATAGAATTTTCATCTTTGTTTCATAAAGAATCTAATACCATTGATACCAGATGCCATGGCCAAATTCAACATTGTGTTTATCATGCCACCTGGGATGATCATGGGGGTTACCATAAAAGAACAAAAGTTGCCAAGCCTCATGGAATACAGTGCAGGGGAAACTGAGTCCTCTCTCCCTGTGGATAGTTGGCACCTTGTTTGTTCACATCTGCTAACTCAGAAGAAAGGCAATTAATGTAAAAGAATAAATATCTAAAAGCTGCAGTGAAGGCTTTCAGTTAATCATGAATACTCAAACAGTATTTCACCCTTAGCAAAATCACCAAACCAATTTACAATAGCATGCAACAACTGCTAAATATTACCGTAATTTTCATCTGTCAACAGTTTACCAATTAAAACATGGAATCAAGATTTTAAAGTAGAATTCTCAAACTTTTTTTTAACTTTTTTCTTTTCTAAGAAAAGGCACTGAATTCACACTCCCTTTTCCCAAGCAAATGAATTGCCTGGGGCTAACAGGTCTTTGTTAATCCTAGTCTCTGGTAGGACCCATAGGCCTCCCCCACCTTTCCCAAGGAAAGGCTTTTGTTTTTCTAATGGGCCTAGTTTACCAGAGAAGTTCCCTGGGGCAAATTAAAAGAACCCCCTCCCCACAAAACCAAACCAAAGGACAGACACTCAGAGTAACTCCAGGCCTACCACCCTTCACTCCAAGTCTCCTCCACCCCCAGGGAAGAAAAGATTAGGTGTGGCTGCTGTCCCAGTGGTATGAGGGGGAGAGTGAGATTACCTGAGGGATCTGGAACTTCCCCTCACCCAAATTCCCTCAGCCACTACCAGTGGGGGATGGCCCTCCCCTAACAAGATCAGTCAGATGATGACCCCACTGGACCACCACACACACACACACACACACACACACACACACACACACACACACACACACACACACACGCCTGCTTATCTCCTATTCAGGGAGAAAAGGCATCCCAGAGAGCCACGCCTCTGCATCATGCTCTCTTCTCATGAGATGAAATTCAGGGACCTCTCTCCTGGCTTTCCCCCCCAACAACACATTATACTAAGCCCCAATAACATTTTGCTCTATCCTCACAATCTTGGGAGGCAAGCTTTCATCCATAAATTCACCCAATACCCCTGCAAAAGACCTATAACAGTGACTCCTGACCATGAGCCTAATGAACCAGAGCGTTGGCTTTTCGTGCCTCCCCATGGCAATCCCTGTTTTGATAAATTCTTACCCTCTTGGTGAGCATGCTCCACCTTGCGTTTGCGAAGTCTCTGCTGATTTCCCTAAACTCAGGAGTTGGGGGCGCCCCCCCCACCGGGGCTCCAGCTCCAACCATCGCTGGTGAAGGGCGCTGGGAGTGCTGGAACCCGGAAGGCCCTGCAGCTCCTTATGTCTCGGTGGGACCTCCAATTGTGAGGGAAAAATCCATCCTCTTCTCAATAATTCTCAGGAACTCAGCAGCGAGGTGACAAAGGCTTTATTTTCTTCTCATGAGGAGGCACCCTAGTGTGCAGCTAGTGGGTGCCCTGTGCCATAGTTTTAAATTGCTCTCCAGAATCGTTGGATCAGTTCACAACTCCACCAACAATGCATCAGTGTCCCAATTTTCCCACATTTTCCCCAATATTTATCATTTTCCTTTTTTGTTATATTAGCCAGTCTGATCAGTATGAGGGGGTACCTCAGAATTGTTTTAATTTTGATTTCTCTAATCAAAAGTGATACAGAGCACTTCTTCATGTTTATAGATAACTATAATTTCTTCATCTGAAAACTGCCTATTCATATCCTTAGACCACTCATCCTTTGGGGAATGGCTTATATTTTTATAAATTTGACTCAGTTCTCCATGTATTTGAAGAATGAGGTTTTTATAACAGACGCTTAATTTAAAGATTGTTTCCCAGCTATCTGCTTGCCTTCTAATCTTGGCTGCATTGGTTTTATTTGTGCAAAACCTTTTAAATTAAATATAATCAAAATGATGTACTTTATATTTTGTACTGCTTTCTATCTCTTGTTTAGTAATGAACTTGTAAGTCACTTAACTTCTCCTTTACGAATTTGTATAAGGGAGAGGATTCTGGGAAGATGAAGGAGTAGGTCAGGAAGCTGTCTGCTCTCCATAAAAAAAGACAGAACATTGCCTCAGAGCAGCAGAAAGAAACATGGGATAAAGCAGATAGCCTCCTAAAATAATTTGAGAAGAACTCAGGAAAGACAAGCTCTCCAGGAGCAGAGGTTCAGCCAGAGTGAAGAGAAAACACCTCCAGGCTGAGTCTGCAGAATCAACAAACAAGAAGCCCTAGAGGCAATTGGATTAAAAGGCAGCCTCAGGCTTAGAAACCTACATTTCACAGACACTGTGTGGGGATCTGACTGTTGATTAGAAGAAAATTGAAAGACCTTCCAGTGTAGAAGGATGCCAAGCACAGCTTTGCTGACCAGATTCCCCCCTCCCCCCTTTCAGCCCCCTACAGGATTCCACTGCAGGAGAGAAGGACCTAGCGCATACCTGGTGAGTGCAGTGACAGAGGGGCAGAGACCCTGTTTGCTGTGGTCACTTGCAGGAGATCAGAGTTCTTGCTTTCAGTTCCTGCTCAGAGAGGACAGCTATAGTTTGTAGCAACTGGAAGGACCACAGGGAGCAAGATCATTTGCGGGACAGTATGGCTAGAGGCCTAGCCATGGTTTAGGAGTGAAGAGGAGAGCCCAGGATTGGGCCCTGAGACAGACCTTAGAAAATAACTGCTAAAAACAAAACAAAAGAAAAGAAATAAGAGCAAGCAAGGGAGAAAGACCCCAACCATTGATAGGAATAGGGAGATCTGGGTTCATATTCAGAGGAAGATTATGAAGCTAAGAAAGCCATTCCTTTTTCAGTGAAAAACATCAATTAAGTCCCAAGAACAAAAAGGGTTCTTGGAAGAACTTAAAAAGGACTTTAAAAAACAAATAAGAGAGACTGGGGAAACAATAGGAAAAAAGAGCAATCTGAGAAAATCAGGAAAATTATGAAGAGAAAGTCAATCAATTTGAAGGAAGAAAATGATTCCTTGAAAACAGGAATTCATCAAGGGGAAGATATTGATATTCTAAGATAACAGGAAATCAAAATAAAATCAAAAGAATAAAAAAATAGAAGAGAAAATGTAATTTTTCATCAGAAAAACAACTGATCTGGAGATCAGATCAAGGAGAAATAATATAAGACTAATCAGACTACCTAAAAAGTATGATAGGAAAAGAATCTTGATACAATATTATGAGAAATTATTAAGGAAAATTGCTCTGAAATTCTAGAACAAGAAGACAAAGCAGAAATAGAAAAAATCACCACCTGAAAGAGACCTAGAAGAAAAACCTACAGGTATATCATTGCCAAATTTTAAGGCTCCCAGGTTAAGGAGAAAATATTAGAATCAACAAGAAAAAAAATTAAATATCATGAAGCTAGAATAAGTATTACACAAGATCTAGCAACTACTACATTGAGGGACCATATGTCTTGGAATACTATATTCCCTGGAGCAAAAGAGCTGGGATTATGACCAATGGTAACTTACCCAGCAAATATAAGTATAATCCTGAATGGAAAAAAAAAAGTAGATATTTAACAAATTGAAAGACTTTCAGATTTTTGTGACAAAAAATCCAAGAATTGAAGGTAACATTCAACATATAACATCTAGGAGAAATATAAAGAAAACATTAAAGACCAATTATTAGGGACCCAATAAAGACAATGTATTTATTTCTTACATGCGAAAATATTAGCAGTGCTTTTATGATTGTCATTATTATTTGGATTGTTTAATAGAAAGGTTTTGGCTAACCTGACTATGATGGGTTTATTCTCAAAATAAACAAAAAAACTGTAGGGAGAGATAAAAAGGAGTAAATATCCTATAGAAATGATGCACAAAAGGAAAAATTGATACATAAGAAACTACTAGAGCGAAGGGCAGGTAGTGATGGAATCTAGCTCTCAAGAATGCGTTAAAAGGGGATAGAGAATATGAACAGGCAGTTTTCTAATGAAGAAATCAAATCTATCTATTCCCAAATGAAAAATTGCTCTAAATCACTATTGATTAGAGAGATGCAAATGAAAACAACTCTGAGGTACCACCTCACACCTATCAGATTGGCTAATATGACAAAAAAGGAAAATAATAAATGTTGGAGAAGCTGTGGAAAAAGTGGAACGCTAATGCATTGTTGGTGGAGCTGTGAACTGATCCAACCATTCTGGAGAGCAATTTGGAATTGTCCCCAAAGGGCTATAAAGCTGTGCATACCCTTTGACCCAGCAATACCACTTTTGGGTCTTTTTCCCAAAGAGATCATAAAAAATGAGAAAAGGACCCATATGTACAAAAATATTTATAGCTGCTCTTTTTGTGGTGGCAAGGAATTGGAAATTGAGGGGTTGTCCATCAATTTGAGAATGGCTGAACAAGATGTGGTATATGAATGTAATGGGATTCTATTGTGCTGTAAAAAACGATGAGCAGGAGGAGTTCAGAGAAAAAACCTGGAAGGACTTGCATGAACTGATGATGAGTGAGATGAGCAGAACCAGGAGAACATTGTACACAGTATCATTAACATTATGTGTTGATCAACTGTGATAGACTAGATTCTTCTCACCAATACAATGGTACAAGAAAGTTCTAAAGATCTCATGATGGAAAAGGCTTTCTAAATCCAGAAAAAAGGAAAAAAAAGGAACTGTGGAATATGGATGCTGATTGGATCATACTATTTCTTTTGTTTTTGGTGCTGTTGTTTTTCTTTTTTGAGGTTTTTCCTTTTTGCTCTGATTCTTCTTGTATAACATGCCTAATGCTGAAATATGTTTGATGTTATTGTATATATATAAAACCTATACCAGATTACCTGCTGTCTATGGGAGGGGGGGAGGGAGGGAAGGGAGGGAGAAAAATTTGAAATTGGAAATCTTATATAAACAAATGTTGAAAACTATCTCTACATGTAACTGGAAAATAATAAAAGACTTTTATTTAAAAAAGGGGGGAGAGTGGGGAGAAAAGGGAGGGGATAGGAGGGGTAGGTATGATAAGGTATAGGAGGCCAACATAGCAGGCATAGGTAAAGCAAGGAGTGAGGAGGCATAGGATAAATTGGATGAAGAAAGTGAGGAAAAATAGGAAGGAGGAAAATATACAACTAATTTTGGCTTAGAATGTGAATGGGATGAATTTACCCATAAAATGGAAACAGACAGAAAAATAAAAATTTGACTTCAACAATATGTTGCTTTAAGGAAACATAAAAATGAGAGATACTCACAAAGATAAAATAAAGGGAATGAGTAGAATTTTTTAAGTTAAAAAAAGCAGGGATAGTAATGACAATTTCAGACAAAGTTAAAATAGATTTAATCAAAAGAGGAAAGGTAGAGAAACTGCATTGTGTCAATAATTTGATTCAATATTGTTTTAGAACATTTAAAATGATATAAAATACTTGCGTGCCAAAAAAGACTCAGGAAATATTCAAACATAAACATAAAACACTTTATATGCAAATAAACTCAGGTCCAAATATTTGAAGTAATATTTATTGTTCATAGCTAAGTAAGGCCAATATAATTTTTAAAATGACAATTTCACCTAACTAATTTGTGGGCTCAATGTCATCCCAATATCATCCCAGTTAAATTACTAAAATTATTTTACTGTTGGAAATATTATATCAAAGTCCATTTGGAAAAACAAAAGGTCAGGAACGTAATGGAAAGTATGACAAAAGGTGTAAAGGAAATAGTTTCAGCAGTTTCAGACTTTACATTATAAGTTGAAAGCATTGTTGAAGTGTAAAATGGGTAATTTTGATTATGTTAAATTAAAAATTTCTTGTATAAATTAAATCTATGTAGCCAAGAGTAGAAGGAATGTATAAAATTTGGGAGGGGGAACTTTCATTGAACATCTCTCAGATGGGATGTCATTGCATTGGAATATTGCTGTGGTGTAGGAGATGATGAGTTGCTTGACATGGAAAGGCATGGCAAGACTTGGACTTCTGAAGGAAGAGGCTATCAATGTTTAGAAAAACATTATGAGTGGAAATAAGCATAGTATGGTATGACATATGTGTATGAGTGTATATAGATATCTATAGATGTATTTATGTGTCTATGTGTATGTATCCATCTATCTATCTATCTATCTATCTATCTATCTATCTATCTATCTATCTATCTATCTATCTATCTATCTCTCCATGCTAAATTGCAGCCTTCTTTAGGATAGGAGAGGAAGGTGGGGGATAATATAATAAAATAAAAACTACACAGCATAGAACAAAAGACATCCAACAAGGAAGCAAAGCTGGGAAGATTTGAAAATTACTTGGAGTATTTATTACATAGATTTTCTTGAAATGTAAATTTATTGTTTTATATTGAAACATCTTCTATGTTATGCCATGTACATGGGAACTTTTTTTTCTTTTCTCATTTTGTATTTAATTCTAAAATTAAAAAAAAATTAAAAAGAATTTGGATGTTATACCACTTGGTGCATATGTGTTTAGTATTAATACTACTTCATTGTCTATGCTACCTTTAGCAAGATGTAATTTCCTTCCTTATCTCTTTTAATTAAGTCTATTTTTGCTTTTGTTTTGTCTGAGATCAAGATTGCTATCCCTGCTTTTTCTATTTCAGCTGAACCACAACAGATTCTGTTCCAGCTCCTTATCTTTACTCTGTGTGTCTCTCTACTTCAAGTATGTTTCTTGTAAACAATATTTTGTATGATTCTGTTTTTTTATCCACTCTGCACTCCACTTCTGTTTTATGAGAGAGTTCATCCCATTCACATTTGTTATGATTACTAACTGTGTATTTCCCTCCATCCTATTTTTCCTCCAATTTGTTATCTCTCTCCTTTCACCCTTTCTCTCCTCAACAGTGTTTTGCCTCTTTCTACTGATTTCCCCAGTCTGCCCCCTCTTCTGTCAATTACACTCCTGAAACTTTACTTAATCTCCACTCCTACTTTCCTATCGGGTAAGAGATTTCTATATTCAACTGATTGTCTTTAAGCCAATATGGATGAAAGTAGGGTTCAAGCAATGCTCATCACCCACCCTCCCATATTTCCCCCCACTGTAATAGATTTTTCTTGCCTCTTTGTCTAAAATATTTTACCCCATTCTACCTTTCCCTTCCTTCTGCACCCATCATACTCATTTTTTTCATACTCTAATTATTTTTTATGTCATTTCCAAAAAACTCATCTTACATCCATACCCTTTATATATATATATTTCTTCTAGCTGTACTGTTAGTGGTACATTATCATCTTCCCATGTTTGTTTTTATTGTTGTTTGTCCTTTTTTATTGAAGAGAACTATGACATCAGGAAGGTGACTTGCAGTGAATTGGACTTAGAGTGAGGCAGAGCTGTGCAAAGTCACCAGTATCACTAGCTCCTTCAAAGCCATCCAGGTCCAATGGTAAGATATAGTTCAGGATGCCTGGAGATGGCTCCAGATGCAGTGGGAGACCTTTTTAAGCTAACAAGTATCATTTTTCTATGTAGGGATATGAACAGTTCTGTTCCATTGAATCCCTTATGTTTTCTTTTCCCTTTTTCCCTTTTGAACTTCTGTTTGTTCTTGATAATAAAGTTTTTTTTTGGGGGGGGGTTCAATTTGGTCTCCTTATGAAAGCTTGAAATCCTTCTATTTCATTGAATGACCATTTCCCCCTCTTTCAGTATTATGCTAAATTTCATTGAGTAGGTGATTCTTGGTTGTAGTCCTGGCTCCTTTGCCTTCTGGAATAGCCTGTTGCATGACCTCTGATCTTCTAATGTTGCAGCTGCTAAATCCTGTTTAATCCTGATTGTGGTTCCTAGATATTTGAATTGTTTCTTTCTGGTCACCTACAGTATTTTTTCTTGATCTGATGATTCTTTATTTTGAGTATAATGTTCTTTGGACTTATTATTTTGGGATCTCTTTACAGAGATTATTCTTTAAATGCCAATTTTGCCTTCTGTTTCCAGGATATCTGGCTACTTTCCCTTGATAATTTCTTGAAAGATGATATCCAGGTCCTCCTTTTGATGGCCCAATTCTAACTTTTTTTGTTTGTTTGTTTGCAGGGCAATGAGGGTTAAGTGACTTGCTCAGGGTCACACAGCTAGTAAGTGTCAAGTGTCTGAGGCCAGATTTGAACTCAGGTTCTTCTGAATCCAGAGCTGGTGCTTTATCTACTGTGCCACCTAGCTGCCCTCCAATTCTAACTTTTAAAGAGCTGTTTTCCTTAATTATCTATTGTGCTTCCTTTTCCCTCTGGTCAATTATATTTTCCAAGGAGTTTTCTTCAGTGGATTTTTGTGTCTCCTTTTCCATTTGGCCAATTCTACTTTTTAAGCAAATATTTTCTTTTTCAAAGCTGTTCACTACTTTTTCATCATTCTCTTACATCACTCTCATTTCTTTTCGCACTACTTCTTCTACCTTCTTATAGAATTTTTAAGCTCCTTTTTTTTAGCTCTTCCATGAGTTCTTCCTGAGCTTGAGACCACATCCCATTTTTCTTTGGGGTTTTGCCCATAGGTGTTTTGACATTGTTGTCCTTTTCTGAGTTCCTTTCACCATAATAATGTTCTTTGGTCACATTCTTTTTTTTACCCCCTCATCTTTTTTGGATATATTCCTTTCTTTTAAATTTGAGCTCTGTTCCAAGAGTGGCAGGGACACTCTCTCAGGCTTCTTGTGCCAGGGGCTGCAGGTCCAAGCTATTTACCTGGTGCTACACTGATTTTGCTCTGAGCCCCACAGGGGACCCTTGTGTCCACTGCTAAGCTTAGAGGGTTGGTTAGGGGGTGGTGGCTTGTGCTTCTGGAGTCTGGGCTGGTGTTGAGCTGGGGTCCTAGTGCTATTGTCCAGTGTGCACTGAGGTTGGTGAGATGTTGCTTCATTTCCCTGGGGATACACTGAAGCATATTTTGGTCTGACCACTGGAGGCTGTCTGTTTGTCCAGGGCTATGGTGAAGTATGTGGCAGTTCTCTGAGTTGGAGTCGGCCCCTTCCTCTGGCTATGATGAGGCATGTGGGGAGTCTAGGTGTTTGCATTTGCTTGCTTCACTATACTGGGGCTCAGGATCTCCTGCTGGTTTGTTGAGGTGGGGCTTGCTGTTGACTTGCCAAGATACTTCCTATCCTGGACTTTGTTACCCTATTACCTGAGTGAGACAGACCTTTCTTGTTGATCTTCCAAGTTTCTTGGGATTGTTTCAGGATTTGTTTGGGGGCACTATTTTATATTTATTTGGAGGTGACTATAAGAGAGTTATAGCAATTTACTGCTTAAATGAATTACAGGAAGAAATAGAAAGTAAAAGGAAACTTATGAGAGACCTCAAATTTCCACTCTCAGATAAATAAAAATAAGACAAGGAGATGAAAGGAATCTTAGAAAAGAAAGACATTGCAGACCTCAGAAAAAAAGCAAGTGAAAATTGAAAGGAGCATACCTTTTTCTTAGTTGTGCATGGCACCTTTATTGTAACTGCCAATGTCTTAGACCATAAAAACTTAACAACCAAGTAAAGAAATTAGTAATGTTTTAAAAAATATTCAAATAATAATTTAATAAAATTCCATTTAATAACAGGCTGTGGAAGCAGAGATTAAAAGTTTTTTGGAAACTAAATACTACAGTGCTACAGAATGTGTGGGTAAAAAATATTAAATCACTGAAACAATAATTTGATTAAAGAGAATGACAAAAATGAGATAAAACTTTATGGGATGCAGTGAAATCAATATTTAAGGGACAATTTATATTCTTAAATATGTAAATTAATAAAGGAATGAACAGATCAATGTATTGGATGGAGAAGCAACTAAAAAATAACTAGAAAAAATACAAATTAAAAATCCTCAATTAAATATCACAATGGAAATACTGACAGAGAGATTAAGAAAATTGAAATAAGAAAAAAAAGGAACTAATAAATAAAACCAGGAGCTGGTTTTATAAAAGAAATAGATAAACCATTGGTTAATTTAATTTTTAACAAAAATCAAATTACTAGTATTAGAAATGAAAAGGGTGAATACACCACCAATGAAGATGAAATTAAAGCAATTATTAGGAGTTATTTTGCCCAGTTATGTGCCAGCAAAACTGACAATTTAAGTGAAATGGATTAATATTTACAAATATACAAATTGCCCAAATTAACAGAAGAGGAAATAGGATACTTAAATAACCCTATTTTAGAAAATAAATTGAACAAGTCATCAATGAGCTTCCTAAGAAAAAATCTTCAGGACTAGATGGATTTATAAGTGTGTTACACCAAACATTTAACGAACAAGTCATCCTAGAACTATATAAACTATTGAAATTATAGGTAAAGAAGGAGTCCTACCAAATTCCTTTTATGACACAGATATGGTCTTGATAATTAAACCAGGGAGAGCAAAAACAGAGAAAAAAAACTATAGATGAATTTCCTTAATGAATATCAATGTAAAAATTTAAATAAAATACTAGAAACAAGATTACAGCACTATATCAAAAAGATTATACACTATGACAGGTTGGACTTATACTAGGAATTCAAGGCGGATTCAATATTAGGATTCAATATTAGGCTGAATCAATATCAGCATAATTGAGCATGTCAACAGAAAAAATTATATTATTATATAAATAGATTAAGAAAAATCTTTGACAAAATACAACTCTCGTTCCTATTTTTAAAAAATTTAGAAAATTATAAGAATCAATGGAGACTATCTTAAATAATAAGTAAGCCAAGAGCATGCATTATCTGTAATGGGGACAAACTTGAAGCCTTTCTAATTAGATCAGGAGTGAAGCAGGATGTTCATTATCATGACTGTTATTAAATATTGTGCCAGAAAAGCCACTTATAACTATAAGATAAGAAAAAAGAAATTGAAGCAATAAAAATAGGCAATGAGAGAACAATACTATCACTCTTTGCATATATGATGATATAGAACTCTAGAAAATCAACTAAAAAACTAGTTAAAACAATTATCAACTTCATCAAAGATGTAACATAAAATAAACCATATAAATCATCAGAATTTTTACATACTACTAGTAATACCCAGCAGGACAAGATAGAAAGAGAAATTCCATTTAAAATAACTTCAGGGGGGCAGCTAGGTGATGCAGTGGATAAAGCACTGGCCCTGGATTCAGAAGGACCTGAGTTCAAATCCAACCACAGACACTTCACACTAGCTGTGTGACCCTGGGCAAGTCACTTAACCCTCACTACCCCACAAAAAATAAAATAAAATAACTTCAAATACTATTAAATTCTTGGGAGTCTATCTGCCAAGAGAAACCCAGGGATTATATGAAAACAATTACAAAACACTTTTCACACAAATTGGAGAAATATCAATTGCTTATGGATACACTGAGTAAACATAAGAAAAAAATGACAATTTTCCCCCTAATTTAGTTTTCTTATTCAGTGCCTCACTAATCAAACCACAAATAATTCTTTTGGTCCAGAATATCAAGACAATCAATGAAGAAAAATGAAGGAATGTGGCCTATCATTTCCAGATTTCAAACTGTTTTATAAAGCTATTATCATTAGAACATTTTGGTGCTGGCTATGAAATAGAGTGGTAGATCAATGAAATAGATTAGGTACACAATATCCAGCAGTAAATTTTAGTTATATAGTGTTAAATGCAAGTATTTAAGCTTTGAGGGCAAGAACTCAACATGTGACAAAAATTGCTTGGAAAACTGAAAAGTCATTTAGAAAAAACTAGGCATAGAACAACATCTCACATCACATAGCAAGATAATATCAAAATGAATAAATGATTTAGAAATAAATGGTGATATCAGAAGTAAATTAGGGAGGTGTGGAAAAATGTACCTGTTAGATCTATGGATACAAGGAGGAGTCCATGACCAAACAAGAGATAGAGAGGATTAAAGAAAGTAAGACAGATCATTTTGTTTTCACAAAATTTAAAGTTTTCATGTGACTAAAACTATGCAGACAAAATTAGAAGGAAAATAATAAAAACTGGGGAAAATGTTTACAACATGTTTTTTGATAAAGGCCTCATTTCTCAAAATGAAATTGAGCCAAATTTATTAGTGTACAAATCATTCCCTAGTTGATATATGGTGAAGTGATATGAACAAGCAGTTTTCAGAAGAAGAAATCAAAGTGATCAATAGTCAAATTAAAGAATGTTCTAAATCACTATTGATTAGAAAAATGCAAATTAAAACAACTCTTAGATACCTCATAATACTTATCATATTGGCTATTGACTAAAAAGGAAAATGACAAATACTGGAGGGGATGTGGACAAATTGGGACATTAATACACTCTTTTTGGAGTTGTGAACTAGTCCAACTATTTTAGAGAACAATTTGAAACTACATTCAAAGAGTTTTAAAAACGTACTTCCCCTTTGACCCAGCAACAGCAATTTTGTGGTTGTTTTTAGTCATATCTGGCTCTCTGTGACCCCATTTGGAGTTTTCTTGGCAAAAATACTGGAGAAGTCTGCCATTTCCTTTTCCAACTTATTTTACATATGAGGAAACTGAAGCAAACAGGGTTAAGTGACTTGCCCATGGTCACATATCTAATAAGTGTCTAAACCCAGATTTCAATTCAGGAAAATGTCTTCTAGCACTTTATCCACTGTACCACTTACTTGCCTGCAACACCACTCCTAGGTCTTATATCCTAAAGAGATCAAAGAAAAGCAAAAATGACATATTCAAATTAAAAATATTTAAAACAGTTCATTTTTCTGGTTTCAAAGAATTAGAAATTGAGGGAACCTCCATCAATTGGGGAGTGGTTGAATAAGTGGTGGTATATGATTGTGATGGAATACTATGATAGTATAAGAAATGATGAGGAGCATGGTTTCAGAAAAACCTAGGAAGATATATGAACTCATGCAAAGTGACCTGAGCAGGACCAGGAGAATATTGTACACAGTAACAGCAATATTGTAAGCATGATCACCTGTGAAAGACAGATTCTCTGATCAAGACCATGAGCCAAGAAAATTCCAAAGGACCCATGATGAAAAAGGATATCCACCTCCAGAGAGAGAACTGATGAACACTATTTGCAGACAGAATCACACTGAAAAACAAAACAAAAAATACTTTGTGTGTATGTGTATGTGTGTGTGTGTGTGTGTGTGTGTCCAACATGACTAATATGGAAATATGTTTTGTATGCCTTCACCTTTATAATCAATATTAAATTGCTTGTCTTCTTAAGGAAGGTGAAAGGGTGAGAGGGAGGGAGAAAATTTGGAACAAATTTTAAAAGGGTTGTAGAAAATTATATAAAATTGGGAAATATTTAACAAAAGAAAAAACATCATGTTTTCAAAAAGGTAATATAGACCACTTAGACAGAAAAAAGAAACAGATGAGTTCTGGAATCAGAATTCAAGCTTGGTATAGAGATATAGCATAGCATAGGAGTTCACTAAGAAGTTTGGTGTAGTGTTTTATGAATTTTAATACAAATGAATAAAAGTCTACCATGAGTTAAAAATATCAACTTCGCAAGTATAAAATAGGGAAGGCATGGCTAGATAGCAATTCATCTAAAAATGGTGGATTTTAGTAGCCTGAAAACATGAAATGATTTAAAAGTGAGATATGACAACCCCAAAAGCTAGAGTCTAGGATTAGTTGATAGTACCATCATTTATGGAGTGTTCTATTCATCTCTGGGCACTACATTTTAGAAAGGAGATAGATAAGCTGGAGCATATCCAAAGAAAGGTAGCCAGGAAAAGATTTAGGTAAGACATGATATCTTTCTGTAAGTATGTGAAGCGCTCTCATGTGTAAGAAGGATTAGATTTGCTTTGCTCAGTTAAGAGGCCAGAATTAGGTAGAAGTTGCAAAAAGTCAGTCAAGTTTCGGTGTAAGAAAAAAACCCAAACATATAGCAACAACCTTTTTGACAAGGAGAAATATACAAAAATGGAATGAGATACATTAGGAAATAATCAGTTTATTTTTACTGGGGGACTTCAAGGAGAAGTCTAGCAGCTATACTAGAGCAGCAGATGCCATATTCAAAGAACATTGGGCTCAGACACAGAGGATATAGGTTGGAAGCCTGGTTCTACTTTTTACTGTATATAACTTTGGGCAAAATACTTTATCTCTCCTCATCTGTAAAATAGAAGTTTGGGCTATATGACTTTTAACATAGTCTTAAGCTCTACTTTCCATGATATTTTACTCTTCCTTCTATCCTTTAGTATTTTTTCCAGTTCAGATTTCTGCCTCCAGGCCTTGCCTAAAGTATAATCATCAGTCTAATTTATCAATCCTTCATAGTTTAGCTCCTGAGACCATTTCTTCTAACATTAGGATATTGTTATTGGAATATCATCCAAATAATGATACATAATATACATAATATACAATAGGTATTTAAAGTAGCATAGCATAGTAAAAAGTTGGTCTTTGAATCAGACCTGGGTTCAAGAATGACATTCTGAAGAAACAACCCTGGTCAAATCTCTTAACATCTCATAGGATCATGTATATAGAGCTGGAAGTACATAAGAGAGCAGCTAGTTCAATTTTCTCATTTTACCAGTGAGGAAACTGATCCCAGAAGACTTAAATGACTATTCTATGGTCATCTAGGTAATATATATACGTTGAACCTAGGCATTCTGATTCTATATATAGCATTACCATTAGACAACACTACCTCTTTAGACAACTTTCTTGGACTATTCATCGCAGCAAAATTGCTGACCTGCAGTGGTAGAGAAAATTCTAGACTAAAAGAGCCCCTTTAACCATGTAATCACTAGTCTAGTTATATATATCTATATATCTATACATATCTATCTATCTATATACACACACACACACATATACATATATATATTGATATACATGCACACACACACAGATAACATAACATAATCTAAATTAAATGAAATTCATCACAAATTCTTTTGGGAATACTTTTTTTAAACATAATTTTCCTAATTTGAAAACAAGTCAAACAAAGCCTTGAAAGATTATTTTCCCCCTACTAGTCTATGGCTCAGGCTAAAAAAAAAATAGTCTAATTATAATTTCATTAAAAAATGTAGTGTACTTTGCAGAGTAGATTAGTGTTTGTGACTCTTTATGAAATTAATGAATGACTGAATTAGCTCAGAAAGGAAACTGCTGGACAGAAATGCGACATGTGCCTATCTTTTTTTTATTCAGTAACCAGCACTTCCTGTGGGGCTTACATGCAGAACATGTAGATGTTGCCTAAATTCAATGATTTCATACAGACAGAAGTATTTAATATTTATCCATTAAGGGGCCCACTTATAAACTGGCAGCATATGGTGTTCATATGTTGCCAAATCTCTGAAAATATAATGACCCCCACTGGACTAGAATATTTCTTTTTACTCAATAAGAGGAGGGTTTTAATTTACCTTAATTCTTCAAAAGATCCATTGATTTCACTGACGTTGGATTTTCCTCAACTGACTTAATTACTTGGAAATCTATTTCAATTGGGCATTTTTACTATCTATTTCTTTCATTTTGCAGAAGAAAGAGTGGAGGGAAGATGTGATAGACATATGAGAGGGCACTGTGGTGGAATATGGCCTCATTCTTCCCTTCTACTTCCTTGGCATTTCATAGCTTTTGAGTTATTTTGTTTGCAGGACTTTGTGGGATTCTAAGATTTTACTTTTATTTTTTTTTTTCACAGTGAGAGATAGGGTGGCATAATGAATAATGAGTCAGATGTGGAGTTAGGAGGACCTGTATTCAAATTATGCTTCTTTGTTTACCTTGTGCAGCTGAGTAACTTGAACAGCTCCCTAAGGCAATAAATTGCAGATTGTTTATGTACAATGGTAGTGGGCAATTCCATTTTAGGAGTTCCCAACAATGTAATGAAATTCAAATGTCAGGGGAAGGGTTGGGAGTGGGGACTGAATTCTACAGTAATATGTTAATCTCTGCCTGATACTGATAACTAAAACACACAGTGATAGGCATCACTCTACCTTTTAATACTCCAGGAAGGAAATCAAGTCACTAAATATTTAAAATCTGTGAAATCTTGATTGAGATATGAGCTTTTTGACCGTGGGCAAGTTCCCTACACCATGTAACCAACATATAAAATAATCAATAGAAATGGATAAATAATAACATAAGAAAATATTTTAAATTTGCAAAGCAGAGTACTAATTTGAATGAATAAATGCCAGAGGTGGGGTGATTTCCAACCATTTTTATGGATTCATTGTTACTTTGCATAGGGCTTAGATTCTGTTAGTCTTCTGTGGATTTTATTTTTGCCATATAGAAATGTTGATTTTTCTGGGTTGATTTTATATTCTATTTTTTTCTATCTAAATGATTACATCATAAGTAAATAGGGATAGTTTTGTCATTTCTTTGCATATATGGATGTTTTTGGTTTCTTTCTTTTGCCTTATTGCCATAATAGCATTTCTATGACTATGAAAGAATAATGGGGAAAGATGCTATCCTTGCTTTACAACAGCACTTTTTATGAAATTTTCTGTTGTTTCTTCATTGCATATGATTCTAGCTTTATATGTAATATAAAGGAGGCATCTAGGTGGTACCAAAGCTTGAGTGCTGGACCTCTGGTCAGACAGACCAGAATTAAAATCTGGCTTTAAGACACTTATTTTGTATCTCTGGAAAGTCACAAACTCTGGTCATCTCAATTTCTTACTACAAAATTGGGATAATACACATAACACCTAACACATAGGGATATTGTGAGGATCAAATTAAGTGATTTTTGTAAAGTATCTAGCCCAGTGACTAGTATATAGTAGATACTTAATAAATGCTTGTTTTCCCCTCTTCCCCTTTGGATTTTAGATAGATTTTTTTTCAGGGCAATGAGAGTTAAGTGATTTGCCCAGGGTTACACAGGTAGTAAGTGTCAAATGTCTGAGGTGGAATTTGAACTCAGGTACTCCGGAATCCAGGGCCAGTGCTTTATCCACTGCACCACCTAGCTGTCCCCTTAGAAAGTTTTTTTAAATCATATTTTAAAATCATCCTTCTATGCCTGTTTCATAGTTTTTTTTTTTTAAAATACAAATAAGTGTTGTGCTTTGTCAAAGGCTTTTTCATCTATTAACATCAAAATGGTGTTAGTTATTTTTGGTTTTAAAATAATTGTGTAATTTTTTCCATAATGTTGAATTATTTTTAAATTCCTAGTAGAAATCTAATTTGATCACAAGAAATATTTTTGTATTAATTGTTTTAATCTTTTGCTTGTATTTTATTTGGAACTTTTAAGTTTATATTCATTGTTGATATTGTCCTATAATTCTTTTTCATTATATTATCCTTCACTTATATTATAAGGAAAGTTATTAAACAAAAACTGAGCAACTGAGAAGAAATATTTGTATCAATTACCTCTGATAAGGTTCTGATATAGAAGATATATGAAAATAGCAAGCATCAGAAAACAAAATCTGTCCTCAATGGCCATAGTAAAAGAAATCTAAAAGAGAATTGCGCGTTATTAACAACCATAGGAAATAATTCCCTAAATCACTAGTAATGAGAGAAATGCAAATCAATACATCTTAAAGGTTTTACTTCACAGCATAAAAACTGATAAAGATAACAAAAGATAGGGATAGTTGGCATTGGAGAATTGTAGAAAAGCTGAACATTATTACACTGTTGAGCTACGAATTGGTCCAATGATTTTCGAAAACAATTTATAATTAAGCTGTGATAAAATAATGGAATTTGGCCGACGCCCAGGGGTCCCACCTGATTTAATATTGTTTGAGAAACTGACTAAGTACCTACTTGGGAAGATTAGATATAGGCCACATCTGGCCTGCCCTGAGTGACATATACTATTGACATCACCAGGGGGACCACTCTCAGCCAAGTGACTTGAAAGACCTCCCTTTTGGGGGAGGGAAAGGAAAGGTAGAAAAGAGAACACTGAGGTGGGAGCTCTCTCTTTTCCTGTTGGTAAGCTTCTGAGAGTGGACTGGAGAGGGGCTGCACAGTTGACTCCTATAGAAACTATGGACCCCAGGTGGTGAGTTAATAGAAATGAGGTCAGCTCTTTGAATTAGCTGAGCTGGAAGCAAGTTTGGGAATTGTGTCAGTCTTTGCTAGAGCCAGGGAGCTTATCCATTTTTCTCTTCCCCTATTCCCTCGTCCTTGACTTTATTAATTTCACCTTTGTTATATATTTTATTCCCATTAATAAAACCTGATTTGTTTGTGGAAAAGAGGCTGTTAATCTCCTTTCTTATTGGCCTGGGAGAAATAACTAAAAAAGGCAGTTTGGAAGGGAGGAAACTTTGGACCTAGAGGTCCCTCATTATTTTCTGAACCCTAATATTACGGCGAGCCACCTAATTAACTCTCCCCATATTAAATTTGGCCCCTACAAAGCTAAGAAAATATTTATAATGGTGATGCATTTGACACTCAGATCTCTCTGCTGGGAATATACTGCAAGGAAGTAATAATAAAAAGAAAGATACCATACATACCAAAATACTTTGCTGTTGTTGAGTCGTCTTACTCAGCTCATTTTACAGATGAGGAAACTGAGACAAACAAGGTTAAGTGACTTGCTCAGGGTTACACATCTAGTAAGTCTCTGAGGCAGGATTTGAACTTTGGTCTTCCTGACTCCAGCCTTGGTGCTCTATCCACTGCGCAAACTAGCTGTCCAGAAATATTTCTAGTAGCACTTTAAAAATAACAAAAAAATAGATACTAAGTATATCCCAATTGATTGTAAAATGTCTAAGTACATGAATGTAGTGGAACATTACTGTTGAATATTTGGATGAATATTATAAAAATGTGATGAATATAGAGGAGGAAGGGGTTGTGAGAATCAAATGAGATAGTATAAGTTAAGAACTTTGCAAACCTTATAGTGGTAGCTTTTATTATATGAACTGTTGCTATGTGAATTAAGTCAGGAAACAATATACACAAGCCAAGAATACAAATAGAAACAACAACGAATTAATAGAAATTGAATATTACAACATCATAATGGAAATGTTTGGTCCCCAGAAGATATATTAGAAGGCATCTACCCTGCTTCTTTGCAGAGGTTAGAGACTATGCACATGGAGTGCCATATACAGTGGTAGATTTTTTTCAAGGTGTTCATTTTAATGAACTATTTTCTCCCTTCTTTTAAAATCTATATTATAATAGATGGCTCTCTGGGATGAGGAAGAGAACAGGATACAGTGGGAAATGTAGATATTATAAAAACAAAAGATAATTAAAATTAATAAAAACTATAATACAACAAAATAAGCTTACCAGAAACTATGGGGAAAAAACACAACATTATAACCTCAAATACTTAAATGATACATTCAAAGAATCAAACAGAATTTGCAATGCTAAGAAGTTGACAATATCTGGAACTTGAAGAATTTCTTTTTTAAATCATAGGAAATCAAGCAATAATTTGAAGGTCCTTAATAAGAACATTAAAAAAAAACACACAGCAAATAATTAAAACAACTCAACTTGACCTATTTTAATGAGTTACTGACTTAGAAGAATAGAAAATATATGGAGAAAAGTACATAGAGGGATAGAAATTTGTATCAATTAAATTAATTTCCTACTAAACTTCAACCTATATCAATCAATTGCCGTAAGGAGGAGACCAAAAGTACTTAGATGATTATGATGATAATAAAGGTGAAAATGATAGCATTTATATAGCAATTTAAGTATCGCAAATATTTTACATATATTATCATATTTGATCCTCAAAACAAACATGTGAATTAGGTACATTTATTTTTTTTTCTTATTCCATTTATCCCAATAAACCTTCAAGTTTCTTCATAGGACATTGGGAAAATAGCTGTTGCCTAAAGCCCAGGGGGCAGGGTAAGAGAAGAAAAGGGCATGCACAGTACAAAATTGTGTCATATTAGTCTAAAAATGATTGAACTCTGGACTCCAAACCTAGATATGCAAGTTTTCATTGCTTGTTTATTGCCATAATGAACCCAAACCCAAAATGTTCTTCTATTTTATTCCTATTCCTATCCCTACCCCCAGTTCTCTAGCCTTTCCAGGCTCTTTCTTCCTTCTAGGCCTCAGATCCCTACTCTTTCTGAGAATAAAGTGGGGCTGGCTTAGCCTTGAAAATTTCAGAATTAGGTACATTTCTAATCCTTATTTTACAAATGAAACTGAAGTTGAAAGAGGTTAAGTGACTTGCCCAAGGTCACATATCCAGTTAGTGTCTGAGGCAGGATTTGAACACAGTTTTCCAACTCCAAGTCCACCAGTCAATCCATTGCACCATCCTGCTCCCTTACAATAGTTATCATAGCTGTCAGCAAACATTTGACTTACTTACTAAGTAGAACTGGCAGCAAAGGACAAGAATGGAGTACAACACAATGTCTTATGGAATTCTATCCCCAAAACCTAATAAAAAGAACCTTATCTGTATGAATGTGTTCATATTCTGCTTCTTAGAGCAAAATAATAAAAATGGAAAGAGCCTATATATGTCCAATATTTCAAAGATAGTTAAACAGTCATGTTATTTCTAGAAACCTCATGGTGCCATGAAATGATAAAGATGAAATTTGTAAAGACATTTAAACAGATATAAAAAGTGATCCGAAGCAAAACCAATAGAATGATAATAATATATACAATCACTATAAGTGTCTGCATGCACACATACAAGTGCATGTATAAATATACAAAGAGAGAGAGGAAAGAAAAAAAGAAAAGAAAGAAAGAAAGAAGAAAGGGAAAAGAAAGAAAGAAGGAAAGAAAAACAAAGAGAGAAGGAAGGAAGGCAGGAAGGCAAACTATATAGACCTGGGAGAAGAAAACAGTTTTTAAAAATTGTTGCTTTTGATTCTTCCTTGTTAAATGTTAAGGGTAATATGTAAGATTTCCCTATTTATTTTGTATTTTACATGATTATTTGTTTCTGTTAATTATGACATTCACAATAAAAAATAAATTGATGACTCCCCCAAACATCATACATATAAATATCAAGATATATAATATCAAGATAATATCATATAATTAGAATTTTGTTATCTTATAATTATCACTTTAACATAATTATAATAATTTTATAATCTAAAATAAGTAGAAATAAAAACAGAGATTTGATTAAATAATCATGTAAAAGATATTCAGATAATTTTTAGGAACATAGTGCTGTGCTCACCAGGGGAATCATACTGAAATATTCTTTTCTGGCTTGTAATTGGTTCCTGGTGGTTTATTATGTTTATTTAGAGAAATGAATGGATGGACAGTGGGGTAAAGAATTGCAGTATTGAAAGCAACCCTTGAGTCCATGGCAACACTTTCAGATCTCTTAGTCAATAAAAATGTATGCACATACACACATTTCCTCACACAACAATAACTCCTAGTAGTTAATCTAATAACAATACAGTCATTCCATTTTGGCAGTAGGCTGGAGAATATCTTTAATTCCTGCTCTATAAAGACTCAAGTGAAGATGATGACTAGAAACTTAGTTTTCTCACCATGTTTTCTCAAATAGCAGTAAATCCAATTTGGGGCATAAATCCAAGCATTAAAGCTAGCCATTGTGTGTTCCTTTCTAACTATAGCAACCATGCCATTGACAAATTGCTTATGATATCTAAAGGCAGAGTGGGGCTAGGAAAAAAATACATTACAAAATAGGTAGTGGACTAGAATTTGATTGGTAAGCTGTTGATTTGTCTTGAGATTGATTTTCTTTGAACCAAGAAACTACTGGATTTATAATAATATACTTGTTGTATTTAGGACTTACAAAGAAAGAGAGTTTTATAGTGGAACAGCACATAGAGTCAGAAGACTTCGGTTCAAATCCTGCTTCCAATTCCTATTATGCATAACAGTGACTACCTTGGCCCCTACAACTTAAAGGTCAAGTTTGTTTAATTTCATTCTTCCCTAAGGATTCTTTAATAGTCTTAAAGTGATCGGGGTGTCTCTCTGCCATTGATTCTAGTCCCAAATGATGACATTTTTCCCTAATTTAAGGTGTCCCTCTATTCCAATTCTATTTAACCACTAAAGAGTCAGATTAGCTTGCACAAAGGAATATTTCCTTTAAATGTAAAATATTTACTCTAATTGTAACATAAAAACTAAAAAAACCCTACTTTAAGTGTAAAAAAACCCCAACATTGTATCCCCGCCCCCACTTAACAAAGAGGGACAATCTCTTCCTATACTACCCTAATCCCTGGGGAGAAGAGGAAGATTAGGTTCATGGCTTAACTCAATTTCTATATAGCACTGTCTCCCCAAATTCCAAGTCCAAAGCTCCTTTGAGATTGAGCCCTGGACATTCTGGTTTCTTAGAGCTTTTCTTTGGGGCTGGTAGCAACATTTGGCCTTCAATTCCAACTACAGGATTACCATGGTTCAAGGTCTGGTTCCAGGAACTCTAATTCCTGCTCCTAGAACTAAATAGGATAAACAAAATGGATAAAAATCCCAAATCCTTTTCTCAGGATAATTGTGCCTAAAGTGTGAGGGTGATGGAAGGGAGACATTCACCCATCCAGCTCTGTTTGTGATGTCTTAGTGTTTGTGAGCTGTACCCCATATTTCGTGCTCTGGATGGAGAAAGAGAGAGAAACACACACACACACACACACACACACACACACACACACAGACTCCTAGCATGACAATTTTACAGATTCAGTAGTGAATGGGAAAGAGGTTGTTCCCACCCATGTGGTAAGGGGATATAGGAAATTTTCTCCCAGAAGCAGGTTACTGTCATCTTGTATGTGGATGTTTATATCTCTGGTGATCTCAGCATGAACCACAGCCCTGCTAGTTATGAAACTTCAGTGAAGTTATTAAATCTTTCTAAAACTCAATTTTCTAATTTATAAAATGGGGATTATACTATCTGCTCTAGCTACCATACAGGGTCAAAGTGACTTGTTCCTTTTCACTATAAAGGGACAAGAATACACCTATGATTTCAGTGGAATAAGGAATAACTGGATAAGGAAATTCCTTCTATCGATGTAAGATGGCAATTTTTCTGCAGTGTATAGTCTTAAGGAGTTGCTTAGAACATTAATAGGCTAAAAGATTTTTCCCAGGTCACACTGCATGAATGTTTCATAGATAACTATGTGGCAGAGTGTATAGAGCACTGGGATTGGAGTCAGGAAGATTTGAGTTCAAATGTGGCTGGGACATGTACTTGCTGTATGACCTTGGGCAAGTTATTTCACCTGTTTGCCTCAGTTTCCTCAACTTCAAAGGGATGATAAAAATGTCCCCTCACAGGATCAAGTGAGATCATATTTACAAAGCACTTAGCACAGTGCATGGCATGTAGTAGGCACTATATAAAATTATTATGTCCCTTCCCTTTCCTTCCCCTCCCTTTGCAAGACAGGAACCTCTGTCTTCCTGACTTAGAGTGTGACTTTTTACCCAGTATGCCACACTTTTTTTATAAATTGTAAAGCATTTCAACTATTCTACTTAAGGATATCTCCATCTATGTGTAAGTTATTCCTGAAACAAAGTCTTCATTTGAATATTACTTTAGAATTTGAGGAGGAAGGCAATACTTATATATAGAAATTTAACTAATAACAAAAAATATTATATGTATGTGTCAAATGACTAATATATCCAATAAGTGCTATAGGACTCAGAAGCAGAGAGACATCATGTGGATTGAGGTGGACTTGACAAAAGGCTTTAGAGGGGGCAGCTAGGTGGCACAGTGGATAGAACACCAGCCTTGGAGTAAGGAGGACCTGCATTCAAATCTGACCTCAGTCACTTAACACTTACTAGTTATGTGAGCCTGGGCAAGTCATTTGACCCCAATTGCCTCACCAAAATAAAAAAAAAGGCTTGAGAAAGGATATGGGACTAAGATAAGGGCTCACAATTTTGTTAGGATTCAGATGATTTACTATCAACATTTCTAAGTTTCCACATTCCCATGCTTTGCTCAGATCAAAAGAGGTTTAAAAAAAGAGGGTTATCCCTAAGAATAGTGACTATGAAGTTTTTGAGGCTCTGCATATCTTTGGGTTTTGGACAAGCATGAATAGCTCTGTTTATTTGGGTTTTCTTGCAGTTACTATTATTAGCAAAGGGGATGGAGACATTTAGTTTCTTATAAAACTTAAGCTCAATCATTTTCTTCTGTCTCATGATGCAATGGAGGGTAATTCTGGAAACATGATTCTATAATCATATAATGCAAAATTTAAAAGACTTCAGTAACCATCTAGTCTAGCCCATATCTGACAAGAAATCCTGACTACAATATACATGGCCAAGGGTCATATAACCCCCTCATTGAAACCCTCCAATTAGGGAGAACCTACCATCTTCCAGGGTAGCCTGTTGCCCTTATGGATAGAAATTATTCCTGAAATCAAGCCCAAATTCACCTTCCTGGAACTTCTAAACATTAGTAATGTTCTTGCCTATGGACTTGAATGAACAAGTAAATTCTCTCTTCCACGTCACAATCCTTTAAGTCCTTTCACACAATTATCATATTCTCTCCGAGTTTTCTCTGGGCTAAATATACAAATTCCTTCAAATCAATTCTTATATTATATGAGATCAAACCTTTCAGAGTCCTAGTTTTCTTCCTCTAGGCACTTTCCATCTTATTGATGTCCTTTCTAAATCATATTACTCAGAACAGAGCATAATGTTAAGAATAATTGCTAAGATGTGTATAGCACCTACAATGCACCAAGTACTATGCTAAGTACATTATGTATATTACTTGATATTCACAACAATTCTATTTTATATGTAAGGAAATTGAGGTTAAGTGACTTGCCCTAGAACACAGCCAGGAAGTATTTGAGACCAAATCTGAACTCAGGTTTTCATGACTCTAGAGATACTCTATCCTCTGTACCACCTCGCTGCCTCTATTCCATATGTGGTCTGAACAGATTTCAATACATAGGTACTAATAGCTTCTTATTGATGAGAGCTATTCTTCTTTAAATGCATTCCAATAACACATTAGCTTTTTATTTTAAAACCTCTATATTATATTGTGGACTCATTTTGAACTTGCAGCTCACTAAAACTCCCAACTCATCTTTTGACAGACTTCTATTGAAACAACTTCCTCCATCTTGTACTTATGAAATTGATTTCTTGAACTCAAGTGTAAGAATTTACATTTGTCCCTATTGAATACATCATATTAAAATAAGCCCAATGCTAAAGCCCTCACTAAGATCTTTTCAGATCCTAACTCTGTTATTCAATGTGTCAGATCTTCCCTGGGGTTACCAAACTTTGCAGTTGCATGGTGAGTATGCCACGTGTGTCTTATTCTACATCATTGAAAAACATTTTTTTCAAACATATTTCAATCCCTCTCATAGATCCATGCAGAGTTCCCTTATGCCTACTAGAAATCTCTTTCCAAATTGATAATAGTTTAACATTAATGAATATTTTTTAATGTGATCATGGCTGTTGTAAGACTAATGCTTTGTAAATTGTAAAGTATTATGTAAACAATGAGCTATTTTTATTCAAAAAAGAAATTAGATTCCTGATAACAATGTACTTAGGCTATACAGGGGGAAACTTGAAGGTTGTGACTACTTCAGGCATCTGGATTACATTAATTGTATTATCTGGCCAATTTAATTTAAAAAATGGTCAATTCACTACATCACACAGTCCTTTTAATTTTCTCACTCACTCTATGGATTTTCTGACTAAATTACCCAATTTAGTTTGCTGTTTTGTTCTCAGAGAGTCATGCTGACAAAAATCTGGTTGACTTTTGTAAATGATAAACAAAAGATAAATTGTGAATGTGAATGGGATGAACTCACTAGAAAATGGAAGATAGTAAAATGTATGAGAAACCAGAAACCAACATATGTTGTTTACAAGAAACACAATTGAAACAGAGAGACACACACAGAGATAAAATATGGAACCAGAGCAGAATCTACTCTGTTCCAGCTTAAGTAAAAAAAGGCAGGGGTAACCATCCCTGTGTGTGTGTCTAAGACTCGGGGGGGGGCACATCTGTTAGTTCAAAAAGAAAGACATAACTGGTGTAGGGAACAAGTTAGATTGGGCTATCCCCAGGAAAAAAAATAAGCTTTTTGGCTTTGGGGAGACTTAATGAATGAAAAAGCATTTATTAAGATCTTGCTATGTGTCAAACACTGTTCTAAGTGTAGTAGGTTTTGTTATCTTGTTTACAAAAACTGAAGATTGTTTAGAAAGGATCTAGGAATTTTAGTGACATTAAAGCAATATGTGCAATTGACATATTTCTTAAATGAATAAGTATTTTCTTTCCCTCCCACCACTCCATTAGAAAAAATAAAGATGGGGGCAGAGCCAAGATGGCAGAAGAAAGACCATGGCTTCCCTGAGCTCTCCCAGGATCCCTCCAAATACCTTCAAATAATGCCATAAGAAAATTCCAAGAGGAGTAGAACCCACAAAAGGATGGGGTGAGATCATTTTCCAGGCAAAGACAGCTTAGAAGGTTGGCAAGAAAGGTCTGTTGTACAGGGGTGAGAGTGGAACACAGACCCATATAGGCTACACCAACACAGATCCAGTCTTAGGCAGGACACCCCAGAGAAACAGGCCTCAGGAGCCTTGGAATCAGCTGTGGCAGTGGCTACTTCTGGAACTCAGCTCATAGACAGTGAGGAGGTGGAGCAGTTGGCCAGGGGGAGATAACAGGCATCTCTGCTGGCTCTGAAGTGGGACTCTGTTGTTTTGCCCATGTTCTGATGCAGTAAGCACTCTTGAGTGGCAGCCCAAGCAGGGGAGGTGCACAGGCACACCAGACCTTGCAGCCACAGTGAAATAGGATTCTGTTCCTGGGTTAAAGGGCAAGCAGGCCAGTGATTGCTTCCAGACCAGAGCACAGGTCAGAGGAGTGGTGAACATATCTCTCCTTAAACTGTAGCACCTTGGACCCCCTGAAGCTTGGGACAATGCATCCTGGGAGCAGTGTCCTACTTTATGAAGGAGTTAAAAGTCAAGAAACAGACTAGAAAAATTAGCAGATAGAAAAAAATGCTGACTCTAGAAGGTTTCTATGGTGACAAAGAAGATTGAGGTATACCCTCAGAAGAGAATAGCAAGATCAGGGCTCCTACATCAAAAACTTCCAAGAAAAATATGAATTGGTCTCAGGTCATTGAAGCACTCAAAAAGGACTTGGAAAATAAGAAAGTTTGTCTGATAAGTCTTGGTTCTCAAACACATGGAGAACTGAGTCAAATTTGTTTAAATGAGAGCCATTCCCCAATTGATAGATGATCAAAGACATGAAATTTACAGATGAAATAATCAAAGCTACCTATACCCATATGAAAAAAATGCTCTAACTTACTATTGATTGGAAAGATTCAGATCAAAACAATTCTGATTACTACCTCATACCTATTGGATTAGATAATAGGACAACAGAGGAAAATGACAAATGTGGGGGATATGGGGAAAATGAGACGCTAATACACTCTTGGTAAAGTTGTAAACAGATTCAAATATTCTGTAGAGCAATTAGAAACAATTCAAATACTGTGGAGCCACAGCCAGGATAACAGAAGGTCTAGCAGCTTCTACATTAAAGGATCAGAGGGCATAAAATATGAAATTCCAGAGGGCAAAGGAACTGAGATTCCAAGCAAGAATCCCCTACTCAGCAAAACTGATTTTAATCTTTCTGGGGGAAAAATAGGAATTCAATGAAAGAGAATGCTTTCAGGCATTTGTGATGAAAAGACCTGATCTGAATAGAAAATTTGACTTTTAAATACAAGACCCTAAAGGAGCATAAAAAAAGTAAACAGGAAAAAGAAATCCTGAGGAAGTTTAAAAGGTTAAACTGTTTACATTCCTACATGTGAAGATTATACTTCTAACTCATAAGAACTTTCTCAATATTGGGGCAGCTTAATGGAGTATATTTAGACAGAGGGCACAGGTGTGAGTTTAATATGAAGCGATGATATCTTTAAAAAATAATAATTAAGGGATGAGAGAAATGAACTGGGAGAAAGTGAAAGGGAGAGGTGGAATGGGGTAAAGTGTCTCACATAAAAGGAGTAAGAAAAAAACTTATGGAGTGGAGGGGAAGAAGGGGGAGGTGTAGAGGAGTGAGTGAGCCTTACTCTCATCAGAATTTGCTCAAAGAGGGAACAACATACATACTCAATTTGGTATAGTAACATATCTTGCCCTGTGGGAAAGTGGGAGGGGAAAAGGGTAAGGGGGGAGGGCAGATTGGAGGAAGGGGCAGTCAGAAGCAAAATACTTTTGAGGAGGGATAAGGTGAAAGAAGATAGAAAATAGAATAAATATCAAGGGGAGGAAATAGGTTGGAGGCAAACACAGTTAACAATAGTAAATGGGGAAAAACATTTGAAGAAAGTTTGTCTGATAAGTCTTGGTTCTCAAACACATGGAGAACTGAGTCAAATTTGTTTAAATGAGAGCCATTCCCCAATTGATAGATGATCAAAGATATGAAATTTACAGATGAAATAATCAAAGCTACCTATACCCATGTGAAAAAAATTCTCTAACTTACTATTGATTGGAAAGATTCAGATCAAAACAATTCTGATTACTACCTCATACCAATTGGATTAGATAATAGGACAACAGAGGAAAATGACAAATGTGGGGGATATGGGGAAAATGAGATGCTAATACACTCTTGGTAAAGTTGTAAACAGATTCAAACATTCTGTAGAGCAATTAGGAACTATGGCCAAAGGGCTATAAAACCATGCATTTTCTTTGACCTAGCAATGCCACTACTAAGTTGGTTTCCTAAAATAGATAAAACAAATTCATAGTTGGGATGAATGCCCATCAATTGGGGAAACACTGAACAAATCATGGGATAAGCTCTTGTGATGTATCAAGAGTGTCTAGGAATGGGGTGGTGGTGAAAGTTTAACTGTCTTTTTCCAAAGACAAACTATATATGGAGAACTGTATTCAGTTCAACAAGAGGGGATAGAAACGACATGGAAAGGACACTTCTAACATAGAGTGTGTTTGGAATATAGAAAACTCCTAATTTCTTTTTTTTTCCCAATGGGAACAAAATAGTTTTTTTTTTTATTTAGGTGCTAGAGAAAGGAAACCTTGAGAGCAATCTTAAGGGGAGATAGATCCAGAGACATTGGTCTCTGAGATACTTATCTCCCTGAGCAGGAGAAAGGCCATTGGTTTTTTAAAAAATTAATTTATTTTAGTTTTCAACATTTGTTTAGATAAAATTTCCAATTTCCAATTTTTCTCCCCCCCTCTCCTCCCTCCCTCCCTCCCCTAGACAGCAGGTAATCTGATATAGGTTATATATACATACATACATACACACACACACACACACATATATAATAACATTAAACATATTTCTGCATTAGTCATGTTATATGAGAAGAATTAGAGCAAAAAGGAAAGACCTCAAAAAGAAAAACAACAGCACCAAAAACAAAAGAAATAGTATGGTCCAATCAGTATCCATATTCCACAGTTCTTTTTTTTTCTGGATTTGGAGAGCCTTTTCTATCATGAGTCCCTTGGAACTTTCTTATACTGTTGGATTGGTGAGAAGAATCTAATCTATCACAGTTGAACAACACAAAATGTTGACGATACTGTGTACAATGTTCTCCTGGTTCTGCTCATCTCACTCATCATCAGTTCATGCAAGTCCTTCCAGGTTTTTTCTCTGAACTCCTCCTGCTCATCATTTCTTACAGAACAATAGTATTCCATTATATTCATATACCACATCTTGTTTAGCCATTCCCAAATTTATGGACAACCCCTCAATTTCCAATTCCTTGCCATCACAAAAAGATCAGCTATACATATTTTTGTACAGGTGGTTACTTTTCCCTTTTTTATGGTCTCTTTGGGCACAAAGACCCAAAAGTGGTATTACTGGGTCAAAGGATATGCACAGCTTTCTAGCCCTTTGGACATAATTCCAAATTGCTCTCCAGAATGGTTGGATCAGTTCACAGCTCTACCAACAATGCATTAGCGTTCCACTTTTTCCACAGCTTCTCCAACATTTAGTATTTTCCTTTTTTTGTCATATTAGCCAATCTAATAGGTGTGAAGTGGTACCTCAGAGTTGTTTTAATTTGCATCTCTCTAATCAATAGTGATTTAGAGCATTTTTTCATATGGGAATAGATAGCTTTGATTTCTTCCTCAGAAAACTGCCTGTTCATATCCTTTGACCATTTCTCAATTGGGGAATGACTTGGATCTTTATAAAATTGATTTGGTTCCCTATATATTTTAGAAATGAGGCCTTTATCAGAAGTACTGGCCATAAAAATTGTTTCCCAGCTTTCTTCATCCCTTCTAATTTTGGATGCATTTCTTCTGTTTGTACAAAAACCATCCATTTTGCATTTTATAATATTCTCTATCTTTTGTTTGGTCATAAACTGTTCTCCTTTCCAAAGATCTGAAAGCTAGACTATTCCTTCTAATTTACCTATGATATCACCTCTTATGTCTAAATCATGTACCCATTTTGACCTTATTTTAGTATAAGGTGAAACGTGTTGGTCTATGTCTAATTTCTGCCATACTATCTTCCAGCTTTCCCAGCAGTTTTTGTCAAATATTGAATTCCTATCCCAGAAGCTAGAGTCTTTGAGTTTATCAAACAGTACATTACTAATGTCATTTACTACTGTGTCTCCTGTGCCTAGCCTATTCCATTGATCCTCCACTCCATTTCTTAGTCAGTACCAGATAGTTTTGATGACTGCCACTTTATAGTAGAGCTTCAGATTTGGTACAGCTGACCCAGCTTCCTGTGCATTTTTTTCCATTATTTCCCTTGATATTCTTGACTTTTTGTTTTTCCAGATGAATTTTGTTATTATTTTTTCTAGCTCTATACTATAATTTTCAGGTAGTCTGATTGGCATGACACTGAATAAGTAAATTAATTTAGGTAGGATTGTCATTTTTATTATATTAGTTCAGCCTATCCATGAGCAATTGATATCTTTCTAATTATTTATATCTGATTTGATTTGTGTGAAAAGAATTTTGTAGGGGCAGCTAGGTGGTGCAGTGGATAGAGCACCAGCCCTGGATTCAGGAGGACCTGAGTTCAAATTCAACCTCAGACACTTGCTAGCTGTGTGACCCTGGGCAAGTCACTTAACCCCAATTGCCTCACCAAAAAAAAAATGTTTTGTAATTGTGTTCATAGAGTTCTGGGGTTTGTCTTGGCAAAATACTTGCAAGTATTTTATATTGTCTACCATTACTTTAAATGGAATTTCTTTTTCTATCTCTTCCTGCTGGACTTTGTTGGTCATGTATAGAAATGTTGATGATTTATGTGGATTTATTTTATATCCTGCTACTTTGTTAAATTTGTTAATTGTTTCAAGTAATTTTTGAGTTGATTGTCTAGGATTCTCTAAGTATACCATCATATCATCTACAAAGAGTGATAATTTTGTTTCCTCCTATTCTAATTTCTTTAATTCCTTTTTCTTCTCTGATTGCTAAAGATAACATTTCTAGTACAATATTAAATAATAGAGGTGATAATGGACATTCCTGTTTCATCCCTGGTCTTATTGGGAAGGCCTCTAACTTATCTCCATTACATGCTTTCTGATGGTTTTAGGTTGATACTGCTTATTATTTTAAGGAAAGCTCCACCTAAGCTCTTTATTAGGAATGGGTGCTGTATTTTGTCACAAGCTTTCTCTGCATCTATTGAGATTATCATATGATTTTGGTGAGTTTTCTTATTGATGTGATTGATTATATTGATAGTTTTCCTAATGTTGAACCAGCCCTACATTCCTGGTATAAATCCCACCTCATCATACTGTATTATCCTAGTGATCACTTGCTGTAATCTCCTTGCTAATAGCATATTTAAGATCTTAGCATCAATATTCATTAGGGAAATTTGTCTATAATTTCATTTCTCTGTTTTTGCTCTGCCTGGTTTTGGTATCACCACCATATTTGTGTCATAAAATGAATTTAGTACAACTGCACATATTTTTCCAAATAATTTGTGTAATATTGGAAATACTCGTTCTTTAAATGTTTGGTAGAATTCACCTGTAAACCCATCTGGCCCTGGGGATTTTTTTCTAAGGGAGTTCATTAATGGCTTGTTCAATTTCTTTTTCTAATTTGGGCTTATTTAAGGATTTTATTTCCTCTTCAGTTAACTTGGGCAGTTTGTATTTTTGTTAATATTTATCCATTTCATTTAGATTGTCAAATTTATTGGCATACAGTTGGGCAAAATAGTTCCTAATTATTGCTTTAATTTCCACTTCTTTGGTGGTAGAATCACGCCCTTCATTTTTGATACTGGTAATTTGGTTTTCTTCTTTCTTTTCGTTAATCAAATTAACCAGTGGTTTATCTATTTTATTGGTTTTTCATAAAACCAGCTCTTAGTTTTATTGATTAATTCTATAGTTTTCTTGCTTTCAATTTTATTAATTTCTCATTTAATTTTCAGGATTTCTAATTTAGGGGGCAGCTAGATGGCGTAGTGGATAAAGCACCGGCCCTGGATTCAGGAGTACCTGAGTTCAAATCCGGCCTCAGACACTTGACACTTACTAGCTGTGTGACCCTGGGCAAGTCACTTAACCCCCATTGCCCCGCAAAAAAAAAATTAATATTTAATTGGGGATTTCTCAATTGTCCTTTTTCTAGCTTTTCAAGTTGCACGCCCAATTCCTTGATCTCCTCTTTCTCTTTTTTATTCATGTAAGCTGTTAGAGCTATAAAATTTCCTCTAAGCACTGCTTTGGCTGCATCCCATAAATTTTGGTATGTTGTCTCATTATTGTCATTCTTTTAGATATAGTTATTGATTGTTTCTATGATTTGTTGCTTGACCCACTCATCCTTTAGAATGAAATTATTTACTTTCCAATTGATTTTCAGTCTACCTTTCTCTGACTCTTTATTATATGTAATTTTTATTGCATCATGATCTGAGAAGGATGCATTTACTATTTCTGTCTTTCTACATTTGACTATGATGTTTTTGTGCCCTAATACATGGTCAATTTTTGAAAATGTGCCATGTGCCGCTGAGCAAAAGGTATATTCCTTTCTGTCCCCATTCAGTTTTCTCCAGACATTTATCATGTCTAACTTTTCTAGTATTCTATTCACCTCTTTCACTTCTTTCTTGTTTATTTTGTGGCTAGATTTGTCTAATTCTTAGAGGGAAAGATTCAGATCCTCCACTAGTATAATTTTGCTATTTCCTCTTGTAACTCATTTAACTTCTCTAAGAACATGGATACTATACCACTTGGCACATACATGTTCAATATTGATATTACTTCATTATCTATAGTACCTTTTAGCAAGATATAGTTTCCTTACTTATCTCTTTTAATTAGATCTATTTTTGCCTTTGCTTTGTCTGAGATAAGGATTCATACCCCTGCTTTTTTGACTTTAGCTGAAACATAATATATTTTGCTCCAGCCTTTTACCTTTACTCTGTGTGTATCTCTCTGCTTCAAATGTATTTCCTCTAAACAGCATATTGTAGGATTCTGTTTTTTAATCCATTCTGCTATTCATTTCCATTTTATGGCAGAATTCATCCCATTTACATTCACAATTATTATTACTAGCTGCCTATTCACCTCCATTCTATTTACCCCCTTTGTACTTTCTCCCCTTCCTTCACCCTATTTCTCCTCACCAACATTTTGCTTCTTGCCTGTGCCTCCCCCAATCTGCCCTCCCTTTTTATCACCCCACTCCCTTTTCTTTACCCTTTTCTCCCTTGCTTTTGCCCTCCCTTCTATAAGTGCCCCCTTTCCCCTTACCCTTTTACTTCCCTGAAGAATAAGCTAATTTTCTTTATCCAAATGAATGTATATGTTATTCTCTCTTTGAATCAAATCTAGTGAGTGTAGGGTTGAAACAATGTTCACCCCTCCTTCTTTCCCTTTACTGTAATAGGTTTTTTTTCACCTCTTCATATCATGTAATTCACCTCATTCCATCTCCCCTTTCCTCTTCTCCCCATAAATTCCCTTTTGAAGCCCTTAATTTTCTTGACATCATCACATCAAAGACAGTTTATATTTATACCCTCTGTGTATAATCCTTCTGTCTGCTGAAATACATATCCTGTTCTCAAGAGCTATAAGTATTATCTTCCTGTGTGGGGATGTAAACAGTTTAACCTCATTGAAAAAATTTTTCCCCTGTTTTCCTTTTAAAACTTCTCTTGAGTCTTGTATGTTAAGATCAAATTTTCTATTCAGATCTGGTCCTTTCATCAGGAAACCTTGAAAGTCCCCAATGTCATTGAATGCCCATCTTTTCCCCTGAAAGGGAATGCTCAGTTTTTCTGGGTAATAGATTCTTGGCTGCAATCCAAGCTCCTTTGCCTTCTTGAATATCATATTCCAAGCCTTGTGATCATTTAATGTTGAAGCTTCCAGGTCTTGAGCATTCTTGACTGTGGCTTCATGATTCATAAAATGCTTCTTTCTGGCTGCTTGGAGTATTTTCTCCTTTACCTGATAATTCTGGAATTTGGCTACAATATTCCTTGGAGTTTTCCTTTTGGGATCTCTTTCAGGAGGTGATCAGTGGATTCTTTCAATGATGATTTCATCCTCTGATTCTACAATATCAGGGCAGTTCTCCTTAATAATTTCCTGGAATATGGTGTCTAGACTCTTTTTCTGATCATGGCTTTCAGGAAGTCCAATGATTCTCAAATTGTCTCTCCTGGATCTGTTTTACAGGTCAGTTGTCTTTCCAATGAGATATTTCACATTTTCTTCTATTTTCTCGTCATTTTGATTCTGCTTGACTGATTCCTGGTGTCTCATGGATTCATTACCTTCCAACTGTCCAATTTTAATTTTTAAGCCATTGTTTTCTTCAATGAGATTCTGCACCTTTTTTTTCATTTGGCCAAATGAATTTTTTAAGGCATTGTTTTCTTCATTGAGATTATGCACTTTTTTTTTCCATTTGGCCAGATGAATTTTTTAAGGAATTGTTTTCTTCAGTCAATCTTTGTGCTTCCTTTTCCAAGCTGCTGATTCTTTGAGCTTCATTTTCCAAGCTACTGATTCTTTTTTCATAATTTCCTTGTGTTGCTTTCATTTCTAGCCCCAGTTCTCTCAATTGATTTTTAAAATCCTTTTTGAGCTCTTCCAAGAAGGCTCTTTGTTCTTGAGACCAATTCGTCTTCCCTCTTGAGGCTTCACGTGTAGGCAATTTGGGACTATTGTCCTCATCTGAATTTGTGTTTGCCTCTTCCCTGTTGATCCAGAAGCTCTCAATGGTGAGAGCTCTTTTTTGTTTCTTACTTATACTGAAGCTTTTTTTTTTTTTTAAGTTGAGGTCTACTCTGGGGGCACCAGGATTCCTGTTTCAAGCTTCTTGTGCTGGGATATAGGGGCTGTCTCACTGGCTTTCTACACTGATTCCTCTATGGTTTGTGCATTTCTACCTGCCCTGGCCCTGCTAGCTGCATGCTGGGATCAGTAGGCCTGGTAATGCCTGTCCTATGGGTGGCTGTCCAGCTGGCAACCTGCATTTCCAGCTGGTGCAGGTAGGTTTCACTACTGTCCTCCTAAGCCACCAGCTTGTTGAGCCAGTATCCAGGGGCCTCAGTTGCTCAGCTGTGGCCCATAGCTTCCTGCTGACTTTCCCAGGCTCCTCTGCACTGTGCTGTGCCTCCCCTTTGCCCCAATGAGACCAAACTTTCCTGAAGTCTTCTAATTTATCTCTGGTTGGAAGACTGTGTCTCTCTGTATCTTTGCAGGTTCTGTAGTTTCAGAATCTGTCTAGAGGTTGATTTAATGTTCTTTTTGAGGGGACAGAAGGAGATGTTAAGCAACTTGCTGTCTACTCTCTGTCATCTTGGCTCTGCCCAAAATTCCTGATTTCTAAGGACCTTGAGATCATTACTCAATTAGAAAAAAATGAGAGGGAAATAATGAAGTTTAGCCTAGAGGCGAAAAGAATGGGTAGGTGGGAAAGGGATGACATGATAGCTGTCTTTCATTATTTGAAAGGCTATAGCAAATGAATTGAGCTAGTTCTGGTTACTAAAATTAACCTAATTTGCATCACCCATAAGGTAGACAAATTGCTACATAAATATTCTATTTTTATCATCACAACAATTTTAGGAGATAGGTGCTATTATTATTTACTTTTTACAGATGAGGAAACAGATTCAGAGATGTTAAATGACTTGCACTCCAACCTCCCCACCTTCAAATTGAGTATATAAGAAAAACAAAACCCAATAAAACATGTATAGTCAATAAAAGACATTTTCTCACTGGCCACATGAAAAAAACATTTGTCTCACTTTCTCTTCCCTGTCTATCAGGAGTTTGGCAGCATGTTTCTGGAATCCTTGTGTGTAATTATGCTGTTAAGAGTTCAGAACAATAGTATTCCATCACATTTATGTTCCATAACTTGTTCACCCATTCTCCAATTAATGGGTACCCCCTAAGATTCTCATTCCTCCACACCTTAAAAAGAGCTGTAAATATTGTGTATATACTTAGAATTTGTTTTGTTTGGGACTAATCTTCCCCTTAATTTGTGCTCCCTCTAATGCTTTCTTCTTCCTTCTCTTTCTCTCCTATTTCCCTGTTGAGTGAGATTCATTTCTATGCCCAACCCTGTGTATTGCTACTTCTTTTGTTCATATCTAATGAGCAAGGTTCAAGTTTCAGCTCCACCCTTCCCACTTCTAATAGTTTGTATGGATGTCTATTTGTGCACTCTGATTATGAGAGATAATTTTCCTTAACCTTCCTTTTTCTTCCTCCCCACCCTTCCCTCAGGGTATTCTTCTTCCCCTCTTCATTCTTTTCACAGAAACAAGATACATCAGAACCTTGCTCTGACCTTTTCTAATTACATTCCTTACATGAGCCTTTAAAATAAAGATGGTTCAGAGGGGACACAGCTCCCCATATTTGAATGTTAGTACTTTATCTTCATTCATTTATGCTTAATATTTTTTATATTTCTCTTCACTCCTATGAACTTTAATGCTTCTATGCAACTCTAGTCTTTTCTTGACAAATACTTGTAAGTCCTCTATTTTATTTAAAATCCATTTTTTCCCCTACAGCATTATTTCTTCTCAAGGCATTTAGTAACTGGTTCACTGATTTTATCTCAGCTCCAAATCCTGTGTTTAAATTAGATGACTTCAAAATACATGTAAATGTTATCTCAAACTACTATCTTTCCAATTCCAAAATTTATTCATATCTCCTGACCTTCTCTTTCACTTAAACTCTGTTATGCCTAGAGATGTTCACATCTTTAATTTTACTGTCACCTAAAAGTATTGTGATTCTACAATCAAGAATTCTAAAATTCCTTTATCTAATCGCAATCTCCTACTGTTCTATCTATTCTTATTCATATTAAAATTACTTTTTATCCTCACTATGACCTGCAGTCCTTTAACACTCCAGTTCTTTCCCTGATCAATTTAATGTGTTAATTTGCTATTTTTTAATTGCATGCCTAATTCATTGATTTGTTTTCTTTTTTGTTGATTAAAAGTTTAGTGATATAAATTTTCTCCTTTCAAAACTAAGAGCCTCATCACTAATTTTTTGGTATGCTATCTCATTGTTGCTATACCATTTCAATTTATTTAAATAGTTTATTGTTTTTGTGATTAACCACCCAAAGCTGAAGTTTGATTTACTTGAGACTATTTTTTCACAGAATACGTCCATCCACTCATACTCTTCTCTTCCTATTTCCCTGTCTCTTCATTTCTTCCTGTTGAGTTTAATATATTTCTTTGTATTTTTTTTTTTGCAGGGCAAAGAGTGTTAAGTGACTTGCCCAGGATCACACAGCTAGTAAGTGTCAATTGTCTGAGGTTGGATTTGAACTCAGGTCCTCCTGAATACAGGGCTGGTGCTTTATCCACTGTGCCACCTAGCTGCCCCAAGTTTAATGTTTTGTTTTGTTTTGTTTTTGGTGAGGCAATTGAGGTTAAGTGACTTGCCAAGGGTCTCACTGCTAGTAAGTGTAAAGTGTCTGAGGCCATTGTAGTAAAATATGAAAGTTTTTAACAGTCGGTTAGGATAACTGAAAGATGCCAGTTTTTCAAGGACCACCCTTTTGGGGAGGAGATGAACAGTCCGCCTGCTGCGCATGTCAGACTGCCTGCCGGGTACAGGCCACCTGCTGCGCATGTCAGACTGCCTGCCGGGTTTTTTGGACTTCCGGGGTGGAGAGAACGGGAGGAGGCCTTTTGCCTGCTTGGCGGGACTCCTGACGGCGCGGCACAGACTCTCTCTCCAAAGGTGGCCTTTTTCGGTTTGGTGAGTTTTTATAAGGAATATAGACTAAGCTTAGACTTAAGACGATTTGTATTGTGTTTCTACTTTCCTATCCTTCTAATCAACATCACCTTGTGACTATCATAACTATAAATAAAAAGGTCTATCTAGAAAACCAAAAGCTGCTTCCATTTACTAGTTTGGGAGATAAATTAAGGGAAAGGTTAAGTAGGGGAGATTTATGATCTAATATCCAATTTTAAATCTCACAGTTTGGCGACCCTGAAGGGACCTTAAGGACCCTCCCACCCTCCCTAGTTTGGCCATAAGCCGGCTAATTCGGTGGAGTTTCCAAATACCCCCCCCCCCCATGGACTTTCCCTTTGTCTAATCTCCCTTAAAGACTTTAAGCCTCTAAAAGCCTTGTTTTAAAGGAAAAAGCCAGTCCAGTTTAAAATATGATCGAATATGTCATTTTCCCTTTGGTTTTTTCGTTTTTTTTGCATTGGAGCATGTTGGGGTACCATACTGTCCAAACTTAGACATCTAGTTTACTCGGTATTCCTTCATTGTGTTATAGGTCTCCTCCTCACTCACACAGCAAAATCTTTTTGGTATAATGGTATGAGTGTAACTGTCTCCACTGAAAATGTGTTTAATATTAGTAGGAATTTTATGCCTGCCGTTGAAATAAATTGTAATACCATACTCACGATAGTTCACATGACTATAACTCTCATTATGTGCATTACCATGGTTGTAATGTGGAAAGAGATTAAAGGTAAACCACGTGGCGAGGGAGACACTAAGATGGCTCCCTCTGCTGAAGGTAACCCAGCCTCACCACTTGGCGAGGGAGACGCTAAGATAGCTCCCCCTACTGGAGGTAACCCAGTTACAGAAACGGATATTGGCCAGTCTTTAGAATCAAATCAGCTGAAACTACTTCCCTTGCAGGAAGATATAGAATTTAATAAAAAGGGAGTATCAGTTCAGGTTAGAAAATATCACCCCTTTACAGCAACTGACTTGAGCTCATGGAAAACAATCTTCCCTAGTTTTGAGAAACATCCAAATGGTGTAGTTTCACAGTTAAGGACTATATTTAATATATATCAACCCACTTGGGCTGATGTTACTTGCCTTATGGAAACTTTACTGTCCCCAACTGAGATGACAGATATTATCTCGGCAGGAAATGCCCTTGTTGCGAAGGGTAAGGCCGATGAGGAATGGCCTCTAAAGGATCCAGAGTGGAATTATAATAATGACAGGGATTTCCAAAGATTAAAGGATGCTAGGGAAACACTTCTGAAGGGAATGGAATTATGCTCTAGAAAACCCGAAAACTGGATGAAATTTATGAGCACATTTCAGGAGGCTAATGAAAGACCAAGCAGATTTTACGATAGGCTGTGTGAGACCGCCAGGCAATACACCAGATTAGATCCAATTGATTCAAAAGATTCTTATATTATTCTCAACATGTTTATTTATAATTCACTGCCAGAAGTATGCAAATATTTTCTGACCCAATGTCCAGATTGGAGGAGCTTAACAGCTGATAGACTTAAGGAACTTGCAAATTATGTCTTTGACTCACGTGAGACAGGTCCAGATCACCCCAAACAGAGCATTCTGGCACCAGTGATTCCTAGTCAGCCATGTGAACACCAGAACAAGGGCACTAAGGTGTGTTGTTCCTGTCAGCCATGTGAACACCGGAACAAGGACACTAAGGTGTGTTGTTCCTGTCAGCCATGTGAACACCGGAACAAGGACACTAAGGTGTGTTGTTCCTGTCAGCCATGTGAACACCGGAACAAGGACACTAAGGTGTGTTGTTACTGTCATAAGGAGGGGCATGAATTGAGAGAATGTAGGACTTGGAGAAGAAATTCTAATTCTAATTACAGGCGAAATCAAAATAGGAATAGATCTTTTCGGAGGAATACAGAAAGGCAGTACCAGAATAATGGTGACCCAAGGTCCCTCTCAGAGGAGGGCACAGGATTGACGGGGTCTTGGGGAGGAATGGAACATAGATAATGAAAGCCATATATTCCCAGATCCAGATTTTTTGAATGCCCTTGTACCAGTCCATTCACCTCCCCAGAGTAAAGAACCACATGTCACCCTAAAAGTGGGGGAGACTTATTATGATTGTCTGCTAGACACAGGAGCCTCTAATCAGTATTAGTAAGCAAACCAGATGCTGGGTGTAGACCTGTAGGATTTTTGAATGTAGTGGGAGTCTCAGGAAAGAGCCAGAGAGTGGCAAAATTGAATCCTCGCATGGTATCTATGGGGCCCTTAACAGTAGAACATTCATTTTTACTCATGCCTGATGCCCCTGTAAATTTATTAGGTCGTGATCTCCTTTGTAAGCTTCGAGCAACCATATCTTGTGCTCCAGATGGGGCTGTCTCCCTACAATTGCCAGAGGATACTGTTCATTTATTACCAATTTTACTTACAGAAGCTCAAGGAACAGCAGGGGAGGTATCCAAAATCCCCTCTGACATTCCTGAGTCTTTATGGGCCTCATCCCCTAATGAGGTGGGGCTCCTTAAGTCTGCCATGCCTGTTACCTTTAAAGTTAAGGGGGGGCCACCCCCCTCCATTCCACAGTATCCATTGTCTAGGGAAGCAATAGAAGGGATCACCCCTATAATTGAGGCTTTGAAAAGCCAGGGTATTATTATTCCATGTCATCACTCTCCATGCAATACTCCCATTTTGCCAGTTAAAAAACCCAAGCCTGGGCCAGATGGTAAACCTGTTTATCGCTTTGTGCAAGATCTTAGAGCGATTAATAATTATGTTATTCCTAGACATTCTATAGTCGCAAATCCGGCTATGATAATTTCATCAATTCCCTATGAATCTACATGTTTCACAGTGGTAGACCTTTGCTCTGCCTTTTTCTCCATACCAGTACATGAGGACTTCCAATATTTATTTGCTTTTACCTGGAAAAATAGACAGTGGACCTGGACTAGACTCCCACAGGGATTTGTAGACAGTCCCACATTATTTTCCCAAATTTTACAGCAGGATCTGGCCTCTATTACCTTTAAAGCCTCCACACTAGTACAATATGTTGATGACTTACTTTTGGCCTCTCCTAATGCTGAAATTTGTCAGGAAGATAGCCGTCACTTACTGCTGGAGCTGCACAAGAGAGGACACAAGGTTTCCAAGACAAAGGTACAATGGTGTTTGCCCCAGGTAGAATATTTAGGATTTATTTTGGCTGCTGGAACTCGCTCTGTCTCTTCTAAGCGAGTCCAGGCCATTCAACAACTCTCTGCCCCCACTACTAAGAGGCAGTTGAGAGCCATTCTGGGAGCAGCTGGGTACTGTAGACAATGGATACCCTCTTTTGGTGAAATTACTAAACCCCTCATAGCTCTTACAAAAAGTTCTGTTCCAGACATTTTACAGTTGGATCCCCAGCATCTCTCAGCCATAAAAGAATTAAAACGGGCCTTGTTATCAGCACCTGCCCTAGGACTACCAGATTATAGTAAGCCTTTCACTCTCTTTGTGCATGAACAAAGGGGGGTGGCTTCTGGAGTCCTGACTCAGTCACTGGGGCCTAACCAACGCCCTATAGCCTACTATTCAATTCAGCTGGACCCTGTAGCGGCTGGAGTGCCACCTTGCCTTAGAGCAGTGGCGGCCACAGCGCTTTTGGTAGAAAAAGCCTCTGATTTGGTCCTAGGTAACCCTCTAACTGTGCAATGCCCTCACGAAGTGGAGGCTCTCTTACTACGTCACAGGACACAAGCCTTTTCAGATCAAAGGCTGGCTAAGTATGAAATAACCCTGTTAGGTAATGAGAATATCACTTTAAAACGCTGCACAGTTCTTAATCCAGCAACACTACTCCATAATTTACCATTCTCGGGGGAACCGTTGCATGACTGTGCTTCTTTAGTTGATATGGCTGAAAACCCCGTGATGATCTTTTTGATACACCTTTAGAAATCCTGATCTTGTCCTCTATACAGATGGTTCCTCATTTATGAGAGAGGGAACCCGTTTTACTGGAGCTGCTGTAGTTTCTGATTATGACACCCTCTGGGCAGCTTCTCTGCCTTGCCATTTTAGTGCACAGGCTGCTGAACTTGTGGCTCTTACACAGGCCTGTAATATAGCTAAAGATAAGAGTGCCACCATTTTTACTGACTCGAAATATGGCTTTGGCATATGCCACTTTATTGGTATGATTTGGTGTCAACGAGGCTTCCTAACATCCTCAGGCAAGGCTATTGCCAATGGGGACCTTATCAAGGACCTCTTAGATGCCCTAAAACTGCCTTCTTCCCTAGCTGTTGTACATTGCCCTGCCCACACAGGGAATAGTGACCCTGTTTCAAAGGGAAATGCAAGAGCCGATTCTGCAGCCAAGCTTGCTGCATTAGAAGCTCCTGAACATGTATTTAACCTTTCACCTTCTGAGGATATTCCTTCCAACCTAACCTATGACGATTCTGAAGTAGAAAAGTGGAAAAAGAAATTTAAGGCGAAACAGATCAATGGCATCTGGTGTCTCCGGAAGGTAAGCCATTTCTTCCCCGGAAATTCTACCACCAGGTATGCCTCTCTGTTCACAGAAAAGGCCATTTTGGTACACAAGGCATTGTAGACTCTATTAAGAGAACCTGGATAGCACCAGGTGTGACTAATACAGCATCTCGAATCTGCTCGGGCTGCTCCACATGTCAGTCTTATAATCAGTATGCTTTTAAGGCCAAAGCTTATGGAGGGCGTCCTCTAGCATATACACCTTTTGAGCACTTACAAATTGATTATATTACTATGCCAAAAGCAGGACATTATAAATTTTGCCTTGTTATAGTTGATCAGCTCACTCGGGGGCTGGGGCCTTTCCCAGCCCCCGAGCCACAGCTGCCTTTGTTGCCAAAATTCTTCTTAAAGAGATAGTACCTCGTTTTGGCCCACCAGCCCGCATCGATTCTGACAAAGGCACACATTTCACTGATTCGATTTTATCCCAAATCTACTCTTTCTTGGGAGTGACTCCAAAATTCCACACGCCCTACCATCCACAAAGTTCAGGCCAAGTCGAACTATGAATAAAGAGCTTAAGAGTATGATTGGCAAATTATGTACTGAAACCCATTTGAAATGGCCTGATGTTCTACCATTGGCATTATTCTATCTACGAAGTAGACCAAGAGGAGAACTTCATATATCTCCTTATGAAATGCTTTTTGGTCACCCTCCTATCCAAGCTAAAACTTTTTTCCCCAGTTTATACATCACTGGTGGGAGGTGATACTTCTGTTGCCTCCTATATACAGGAATTACAGACCAGGCTACGTGAACTCCATGAGGCAGGAGCTGTGGTCCAGGCAGGACCATTAGACTTTTCATTGCATAACTTCAACCCAGGAGATAAAATATATGTAAAGAATTTTCAGAGAACCAGTGGAACTCAACCTGCCTGGGAAGGACCTTTTCAGGTATTATTGACAACTCCTACTGCCATTAAAATTGGTGAAAGACTCATGGAATCATTGCTCTCATATAAAGCCTGCACCATTCATAGGTGAAGAGATTTCAGATAGACCTGAGGTAGATGCTAAAGAGGTAAAAACCCTAACGATAGCAACTGTTAAAGAGCAAAGAGAGTTCAGAGGAAACAGGCAGTTCCCATTTAAGAATCCCACTGATCAGTTAAATGCTTTGGGACTCAGTCTTCGTAAAGTATCAGGAGACGGAAATTGCCTTTTTAGGGCTTTAGCAGACCAGCTAGAAGGTCACTGTAGAAATCATCTCAGACACAGACAAGAAGCTGCTTCTTATATGATTAACCATAGACAAGAGTTTGAGTCTTTTAGAGTAAATGACTCCCCTTTTGAAGAATATGTTGATGAATTAAAGAAATTGGAAAGTGGGGAGGAAATGATACAATTGTAGCATTTGCTAAGCAGCATCAGCTGAATGTTGTGGTTCATCAATTAAATCAGCCTTTATTGAAAATCAGTGGCACAGACAAAACTGATGCTAGAGAACTCCACATTTTCTACCATAAAGAACATTATGACAGCATTAGAAAGATCAATGACAACTCAGAAACCCCTGCCACTTTGGCATGCAGAGAATTGGGGAACCAGTTAAAACAATGTGGCATACCCCAAACTCTAGCAGCTTAAATACCTTATAATTTAACAAGCATTTCCTTCTACAGGCAAAAGCACTGAAGCACATGGCCTAGTTTTCTGGCCCACCTCAACTATTTTTTTTTATTAATTTTTGTTTTTTGTTTTTGTTTTTGTTTTGACTTTTGAAAGGCACTGAAAAGACCTGGAATTGACCGCACCTTTAAGTTCTTTAAGAGCACAAAAGGGTGCTTAGCGAATCTTTTGCTTTTTATTTTTTATTTTTGGTTTTGCTTTGGTTTTTTTTTTACTTTTGTTTCTTTTGCTTTTCTTTAAAACTAAATTTTGTAAACTAAGTGATTATTCAAAGACATTTTAAGTATATGCTGTGGGTGAGGCTATCGGGCCTCAGAAGCTACCAGAATTCTTCTTTTTTTTTTTAATTTACTCTTTCTTTTTGAGAGAACCATGAGTTCTAATGAGTTTTGTTTTATTTATTTATTTTTCTCCTTTCTCTTGTATGTTGTTCTGTTTAACTAAAAAGTACCAGAAATTGCTTGATACCTCACTGAAAACATTAAATATTGAATCTTGCTAATTGAAGTCTTACTTCTTTTTGATAAATTAATCACCACTTTAACACTTTAAGTATCTGCTACTGTTATACTAGAGAATTCATGTATAAGATGATGTGGTCTACTTGCTAAAAGAAGATTATGTAATAATGTCTAAAAGAAGATTATGTAACAATGTCTAATATAATCAGCTATTTACATTCGTTTATTATTTATATGTCATTATACTCTGGGTATGGTTTGGAATTATTGTATATATCACTAATATATTCTCAGTTATGCAGCATAGCACACATTTTTACCATCATATTGTCTTTGGTGAAATTAATGAGATTTCAGAAATATGGAAACTTATCATTTCAGAGACTAACTTGCTGTGAACTCTGATGCAGGCCCTGGAGAGAATATATGTGCAACAAAAGGAGAGACAGGTATACGTAAGTCCGTGGTTTGCGTATGATGGTGACTATGTAGAGCACAATTACTAGGCACAGTCCAGTATTCATCCTCTCTCCCTCCTAATTTAACCTAATTTAACTGAACTTATTTATCTTTTTATCTCACTCAGTTGAATTCACCTGTGGCCTAGCACAATCACTGGCTGTCTCAGAACCATGAGATATGGTATGATAACCTTTCCATAACATTTTCAGGTGTCATGAACACATACTAAATTTGGCTTTGATCCAGACACATGGTGGTAAAAAGTGTTACACATTGCATAACTACCTCAACCCTCTATTACAAGTCTAACCATATAAAGGAGGGAATGTAATGGAATTTATTAATTTGATCATTGACAATGCTATGCTAAGGTTTTAAAAATACAGCAATTCAAACAGTTAAAGAAGATAATCCAGCTTTCCAGACCAGAGTCCAGAGTCCAGAATCCAGACCAGAATCCAGAATCCAGACCAGAGTCCAGAATACAGTTTTCCAGACCAGAATCCAGTTTCCTCCTGATGAGATCTTACCACTTCAAGAAGACAAGAGAACTCAGAGACTTTATATGAACTGTTTTGCTTTATTAGCTTTTACTATCTCCTTTCTGTTATATACTATCTGTAACATGTACTCTCTGCAGAGGCTCTCCCTTTGCAAGACTAATGTCAAAGCGTCGGTTCATGAGGAAAGAAAAAAAAAATCGCCCCTCTGGACAAAACTTTCCTCTCTTCCTTTTCTGTATTGTTGTTCGCATATTATTAGTCAGCAAAAGTTATTATATTCTTTTTACTGTTCCATCAAGGAAACATTCCGTTTCTTGAGGAAGCAAAGGGGGGAAATGTGGTAAAATATGAAAGTTTTTAACAGTCGGTTAGGATAACTGAAAGACGCCAGTTTTTCAAGGACCACCCTTTTGGGGAGGAGATGAACAGTCCGCCTGCTGCGCATGTCAGACTGCCTGCCGGGTACAGGCCGCCTGCTGCGCATGTCAGACTGCCCGCCGGGTTTTTTGGACTTCCGGGGTGGAGAGAACGGGAGGAGGCCTTTTGCCTGCTTGGCGGGACTCCTGACGGCGCGGCACAGACTCTCTCTCCAAAGGTGGCCTTTTTCGGTTTGGTGAGTTTTTATAAGGAATATAGACTAAGCTTAGACTTAAGACGATTTGTATTGTGTTTCTACTTTCCTATCCTTCTAATCAACATCACCTTGTGACTATCATAACTATAAATAAAAAGGTCTATCTAGAAAACCAAAAGCTGCTTCCATTTACTAGTTTGGGAGATAAATTAAGGGAAAGGTTAAGTAGGGGAGATTTATGATCTAATATCCAATTTTAAATCTCACACCATGTTTGAACTCAGGTCCTCCTGAATCCAGGGCCAGTGCTCTATCCACTGCACCACCTAGCTGCCCCAGTTTAATGTATTTTTACAAAAAACTACTTAAGTATGTGTTCCAGCCTCCTTTATCCAACTCAGATAAGACTGGTGTCATACAACATCTGATATCTCTAAGTTGGTATGCTCTTCTTTTGACCACTTTAATTATTCAAAGTAGCCACTTCCCCTTCTCCTTCATTTATTTGTTTATTCTTTTCTCTTCTCTTTCTTTCCATTTTTTAAATCAATAAAACAGAACAAAACCAGGTCAAGTTCCTGTTTTTATCTCATTTAACTCTCTCTGTAAAGTATTTGTTTAATCATTCTGCTTATCTTCATTTGTTTATGATGTTTTTATGTCTTAGCATGTGTTCACTTTTTGTAAAGCTGCCATGTACTAGAGAAAATTTATATATCCCTTTCTATTCCCACTCAGAAATCACCAGAGATCTATACCTGTATTCTAACATTCTATTGATCTCTTTAATTTCTATTTGACTTACCTTTTTGTGAAAATTTTCTATGTCACAAATATGCACAGTATAACCACAAACTATTATCATTTTGGAATCTGTCTCCCTGTAATCCAATTATTTTTTTCCTTTATGTATTTAGATGCTTATGATCAATAACACTGCTTTAATAAAATTTGCCTGAAGTTAAGTCTTCACCACTATAACTATTTGTAAATATTTATTCATCAAGTATTATTTTTCTATATAACATGTTATTTTCTGCTTTTTAATCCATTATCCTATCCTCCATTTTATGATTGAGTTCATCCATATCATGTTCAATATCATCACTTTTAATTATGTATTTTCTTCATCAAACTCTACTATAGGGGATAGAGCCAAGATGGCAGAGGAAAGGCAATAATCTCTCAGAGCTCCCCACATGATCAGACCCAAAACTTCCAAATAATACCATAAGACAATTCCTGAAGCAGCAGCACAAAAAGACAGGGTGAGATCATTTTCTAGCCAAAGAAAGCTTATAAGATCAGAGGAAAAGTCTGCTCTACTGGGGTGGGAGTGGAGCCCAACCCCATGGCCATGCTGACACAGATCCAGCCCCAGGAAAGTCATGCCAGAGAAAAAGACCTCCTATGCCTTTGAAGGAACTAAGGTCACAGTCTGGTGAGAGGGCTGAGCAGTTGGCCAGGTAGAGATTATAGGGGACTCTGCTGGTGCTGAGGGAGAAATTGGTTGTCTTTTCCATGCTGCAAACCAGAAAGCAGTCTTGAGTGGCAGGCCCAGGTAGGGGAGGGGAACAGGCTCACCCAGAGCTTGCAATCACAGTGAAACAGGATTTTTGTTTCTAGGTAAACAGCAAGCAGGTCTGTGGCTATTTACAGACCAGAGGAGTGGTGAACGTGTCTTTCCTTAAATTCTACCACTTGGGATCCCCTAAAGCTTGTGACAGTGTGTCCTAGAAGCAGGGCCCCACTTTAAGAAGGAGTTAAAAGTCAAGGTATAGGCTAGCAATATGAACAGACAGGAAAAAAATGCAGACCATAGAAAGTTTCTTTGGTGACAAGGAAGATCAAAATACACACTCAGAAGAAAATAACAAAGTCAAAGAACATACATCCAAAGTTTCCAAGAAAAATATGAATAGGTCTTAGGCCATAGAAACACTCATAAAGGACTTTGAAGATAAAGTAAGAGAGGTGGAAGAAAAAAAATGAGAATGATGTAGGAAAGTCATGAAAAAAAGGTCAACAGCTTGAAAAGCCAAATGGAAAAGCTCTTTGAAGAAAATAATTGCTTAAGAATTAGGATTGAACAAATGGAAGCTAATGACATTATGAGAAATCAAGACACAATTAAGCAAATCCAAATGAATTTTAAAAATAGAGGGCAATATGAAATATCTCCTTGGACAAACAGCTGATCTGGAAAATAGATCCAGGAGAGATAATTTGAAAATTGGACTACCTTATTTTAATTTAATTTTTATTTATTTATTTATTTTTGGTGAGGCAATTGGGGTTAAGTGGCTTGCCCCGGGTCACACAGCTAGTAAGTGTCTGAGGCCGGATTTGAACTCAGGTACTCCTGAATCCAGGGCTGGTGCTTATCCACTGTGCCATCTAGCTGCCCCAATTGGACTACCTTAAAATCATGATCAAAAATAGAGCTTAGACATCATCTTCCAAGAGATTATCAGGGAAAATTGTACTTATATTCAAGAAGAAGAAGGTAAAATAGAAATTGAAAGACTCCACTGATCACCTCCTGCAAGAGATGCCAAAATGAAAACTTTCAGCAATATTATAGCCAAATTCCAGAGCTTTCAGGTCAAGAAGAAAATATTGCATGCAGCCAAAAAGAAACAATTCAAGTACTGTGGAGCCACAGTAAGGATAACAGAAGATGTAGAAACTTCTACATTAAAGGATTGGAAGGCATGGAATATGATATTCTGGAGGGCAAATGAATTGGGAATACAACCAAAAATCACCTACCCAGCAAAACTGAGTATAATCTTTAATGGGAAAAATGGTACTTCAATAAAAAAGGGGATTTCAGGCATTCATGATGAAAAGACTTGAACTGAATACAAAATTTGACTTTCAAATACAAGACCCTAGAGAAGCATAAAAAGGTAAATAGGAAAAAGAAATCATGGGGATGTTAAAAGGTTAAGCTGTTTACATTCCTACATGGGGAAAATGATACTTCTAACTTATAAGAACTTTCTCGTATTAGGGCAGTTTAAAGGAATAAATTTAGACAGAGGTCATAGGTGAGAATAGATTATGAAGGGATGATATCTATAAAACATTTATTTTTTGTTTATCTTTTTTTCCCTGGGGCAGTTAGGGTTGGGTGGCATACCCAGTGTCATGCAGTTGGGGACTGTCTTATGTCTGAGGTTGGATTTGGGCTTGAGTCCTCCTGGCTCCAGGGTAGTTGCTTTGTCCACTGTGTCACTTAGCTGCCCCATGATGACATCTTTAAAATAAAAGTGAGGTATGAGAGGATTGCACTGGGACAAAGGGAAAGGGAGAAATGTAGTGGGTTAAAGTATCTCACATTATAAAAAAAGCAAGAAAAAGCTTATGGAGTGGAGGGAAGATGGGGAGGAGCAGGGGAGTGAATGATCCTTACTCTTATCAGAATTGGTCAAAGAGGGAATAACATACACACTTATGTGCATATAGTAATATATCTTGCCCTTTGTGGAAGTGGGAGAGAAAGGGGATAAGGTGGGGAGGGATAAAGGAAGGGAGGTGTGACATTTAAAATTTAATGTGTGGTTGCCTTATTCCTGTTCCAAGTGTAGGGAGAGCTAGGTATGGTTTGCTTATAAATTAGAAGCTTTAGCTCCAGTTTTGGGGCATTAAGCATTTATTAAAGCATAGAAAGTTAAGAAATCTATCTATCCTAGAGGAGAGATAGAGTCCAGCTTGGTCTGCTTCTTCCAGAGTCCTCTGGCCACCAAGAGCCTGTTTCTGAGATGAACTGACAGAGGAAGTTCATTCTGCCTCCCAAGGAGAAGTGCCCCTTCCACACTGCTTCAAATTAATTGGCTAGCACCACCCAAATCCCTTGTTTCACTGGACTTGAGTTTGGTCCCTTGTGAGGTCAGAGTCCACAGCTTCTGAGATCAATACTCTCTTGAGTGTCAGGCAGGTATGGTTTCAATTGAATTAACTTAAAGTAAGTTAATCATCAAAGTCAGTTAATCTCAGTCAAACCAATCAATCCAATCAATCTGGGGCCTTTGGGGTGTTGTCAAAGCCCATTATTTCTACAGAGGACAGAGTGGTGGAGGGGGCATTCAGAAACAAAACACTTTTGAAGAGGGATAGGGTAAAAGAGATAGGAATTATAGGAAATATTCATGGGGAGTGAATAGGGTGGAAGGGAAACACAGAAATAATAACTGGGCAAAGATTTGAAGCAGAGGGAAGAGTAATATAAAATGAGGATAAGGATGATGATGGTGGTGATGGTGTTGATGGCGGTGCTTGCTTTGCTGAGTTATTGTGAAGAAACTTCTTTGTCAGGTATAAATTACTGTATAAATGTTCTCTATTATTGTTGTTGTAATAATCTACCTCATGGATGTTTTTGTAAGGAAATCTCCCTTCAAAGCACTATAAATATGTACTATTAAAAAAAAAGATGAGCAGGATGCAATCAGAAAAACCTGGACAGATTTACATGAGCTGATACAAAGTGAAATGTACTGTTTACAAAATAACAGCAATATTGTAATATGATCTGCTGTGAAAGACTTAGTTATTTTCAGCAATGTAAATGATCTAAGACAACTCCTGAAGTACTTATTAAAAATGCAATCCATCTACAGAGCAAGAACTAATGGTACCTGAATATAGATGAAGTATATGTTTTTTGTGTTTTTAGTTCCTTTTTCTAAGTTTGTTTTTGTTGCTATGTTTTGCACAACTGCACACGTATAACTTATACTGAATTGCTTGGTTTTTAAGGGGGGGGGCGGATCAGGATGAAGGATGAGAATCTGGAACACAGAGTTTTAAAAATCAATGTTAGAGAAGCAGCTAGGTGGAACAGTGGATAAAGCAACTGCCCTGGATTTCAAGAGTACCTGAGTTCAAATCTGGCCTCATATACTTGACACTTACTGTGTGACCCTGGGCAAGTCACTTAACCCCATTGCCCTGCAAAAAAAAAATCAATGTTACAACTGTTTTTACATATAAGGTGGGGAAAAATTCTAAATAAATAAATAAATGAACAAACTCTCATATATATATATTTCTACTACCCTTCCCATTTTAGAAAGATAGGAGATAGGAAGAAAAAGAAGCTAAGAATTTGAAAGCACTATTTATACATACCAAAGTTGTCATATAATTGAAAAGGGCAACATCATATCCCACCACCCCCACGCTCCTGCCCCAGGCCTCAGACTCACAACCATGGAGTCATCTGGATTCCCCACTATTTTTCATATCAAGCAATTGCAAAGACTTGTTGATTTCATCTTTTCAGCATTTGCCAACTACATACTCTTCTCCTCCTTTGACATTGCTGCCTTGCTAGTACAGACTCTAATTACCTCACAGCTTGATTATGACAACAGCTTCCTTGTTGGTATGCCTACCTCAAGTCTCTCCCCACTCCAATCCATCCTCGAATCAGCTATGAATATGATTTTCCTTCCTTCCTTCTTTTCTTCCTTACTTCCTTTTTCAGGGCAAGTAGGGTTAAGTGACTTTCCCAGGGTCACACAGCTAGTAAGGGTCAAGTATCTGAGGCCAGATTTGAACTCAGGTCCTCCTGAATCCAGGGCCAATGTTTTATCCACTGTTGCCACCTAGCTGCCCCCGATGTGATTTCCTTAAAATTTGGATTCAATCATGTCAAAACCCCCCCACTGACTCATAAATTCCAGTGATTCCCTATCATCTCCTGGATAAAATATAAAATTCTGTTTGGCATTCAAAGTTTTTCATAACCTATACCTCCTCCTACCTTTTCTGTCCTCATATCTTATTCCCTAAGATGTACTTTATTCTTCGATCCAGTAGAACTGACCTCCTGGCTGTTCTATAAACAAGATATTTCTTCTTTTGGCTTCAGGAATTCTCTCTGGCTATCTCCCATGCCTGTAATGCTCTTCTTCCTCTGCTCTGACTACTGACTTCCCTGGCTTCCTTTAGATCCTAACTAAAATCCCCTGTTTTATGGGAAGCCTTCCCCAACACCTCTTAATTGTAATGTGTTCCCTGTTAATTATTTCCAATCTATCATAAATATAGATTGTTTCGCACAATCTTTTTTGCATACTTTGTTTTCCATTAGAATGTAAACGTTTTTAGAGCAAAGCTTCTTAAGCCATGGGTCACAATCTCATATGAAGTCATATACTGAATTGGGCGTAATGAAAAATTGGCAATAATAAAACATTATGTATACCTATTTTATATATCTATATACTTATAAAATTTTCTCAGGAAAAAGGGAGTCACTAGTGGAAAAAGTTTAAGAAGGCCTTCTTTATAACTGTCTCTTGCCTCTTTGGTGATCCCCAGAATTTAGTATAGTGGCTGGCATACAATAGGTGCTTAATAAATGTTTATTAATTGATTCTTCACCAAACTCAGACACAGATCTCTAACATTAACATTTTCTCTATTTAATTCATACATTATAATTCACTACCCCAAACTATGAAATTCTTACAAATTCCATTTTTATTGGGTGGGTCAAAAGTCATGATATTTAATAAACATTTTGAAATTTTTTCTTTTTTTTATAACCATTAAAGAGATTTGATTTTTTACACATGATTTATATTCAATTTGCTATATATACTGTATAAGATGCTATGATATTGTAAATTAAAAACAAAAAATCAAGGAGTTATTAAATATTAAAACTCCTTCATCCCCTTCATAACTTTTGTCTCACCCTGTATGAAGTAATTTCATACTTTTTTTTGGTGGGGCATTGAGGGTTAAGTGACTTGCCCAGGGTCACACAGCTAGTAAGTGTCAAGTGTCTGAGGCTGGATTTCAACTCAGGTCCTCCTGAATCCAGGGCTGGTGCTTTTTCCACTGCACCAACTAGCTGCCCCCTTTCATTTATTCTTTAGTGTTTTTTTCCCTCCATTTCTTCTTTTCAAAAATCAGCAAAACAGAATAAACCATATCAAGTCTCTGCGTTTGTTTTCATTAGGTTGTAATGTCCTTGAGGGGAAATTACTTGTGTTTTGCCTTTTTTTATATCCCCCAGTTCTTAGCACACTGGACATTGGTAGATCCTTAAAAATTTTATTGTTTGACTGATTATTTAACTTCCTTTGTGATTCTTGAAGACATTACAATTACAAGGATGATTTATGTGCTTATTTTTCCATTAGAATTAAGTACTTTGTCATTATTTGCCCCTTCCAATTTCTGTAAATATTTCAACTTCTGTGTTTGCATTTCAAAAATATTCTTCTCTTCTCTGGTTGTTCATCAAGAAAATCCTTCTAAGTCCTCCACCTCTATTAATGTCCCAGGTTTATTTCACCTGTAATTGCTATTGAATTATGATCCTTGTAGAACAAGACTATTCTTGGATTTTGGACTTTATCTTTTGCCTTCTGGTGTATTTTGTTTCATGATTTTCTTTATAGTAATTGTTTCTAAGTGTTCAGTGATACTTCAATTTCTTGATACTTAAACTCTACTCTGAGAGCTTGAAATAATCTTTCCTATCTTTAGAAGTGCTGAACTTTGGATATATTATTGCTGAGTATTTTTACTACATATTTTCTTTAATGAAATGATTTATTTACACATTCCCCATTTTCATTTGGTACTCTTATTCTAATTGATCAGAAGCAGTTTTCCTTTGTGATTTCTTAAATTACAGGGTGCAGGGTTTTTTTCAGGCCATGGTTTTCAGGGATTTAGATGATACATGATTTTTTTTGTTGACCAGTTTTATAAGTTAGGTTTTTTATAATTATGTCTTGTATTTCCTTTAATTTTTCAATCTTTATAACTTGTTCTAACATTTTTTGTTTTCTAGTAGAATCATTGAGTTTTGTTTCCACCTTTCTTTTTTAGGGAGTCTATTATTATTTGGGAAAATCTTTTCAAATTATCTTCTAAGTTTTTTATTCTCTCTTCACTTTCTTCATGAACTTTCATCTTGTTTACAAATTTCACTTTTTTTAAAAAAAAATCTTCCTTCAATTTACAAAACTCTTGGTGACTTCCATTTATGACTCCTGTCTTTGCCTTACACAGTCTTACATGAAGTTCTGTCTGGATAGAGGTACTCATTTCATTTCTCTTCAGTTTTCTTTCTGGAGTCCTTTTCAGAATTTGCTTAGGTTCCAGTAGGAGAGCTAGACTTCTCTATGACTCTTCTTGTTAGTATCTTAACTGAAAGTCACTATTTCTGTTGAGAATATCACTCCTTTTAATAACTAGTTTCAAAAATCTTGGCATAATACATCACAACGTATTGTCTTTCACCTCAAATAACAAACCATTTGCTATTTGTCATTTCTATTTGCACAAGTCTTATGTCTGCCTACTTCTCTTCATCTTCACAGACACCATTGCCTCAGTTCAGGCCATTATAATCTTTCACTGAACACTTATAATACCTTATTAATTCTTTGCCTCAACATTCCCTTCAAACCAATTCATATTTTGTACAGTTGCCAAAACAATTATCTTAAAATATGCCTGATAATATTAGTATTTAAAGCCCTTCACAACCTTTACCTAACCTTTCTAGCATGATTATAATTATTCCTCTTCACCCACTCTGTGGTACACCCAAACTGAACTTCCTGCTTCTCACATATGACCATTCATTTCCTATATTCATTCAAAGAAGGAATTCAAATGGCCCCATGCTTAGAACACAGATCTTCCTGATGACCACCTCTTATAAATTATAATCTTCAAGACTCAGTTGATGTATCACCTATTACATGAAATTTTACTTGTTCCCCACAGCATTAGTGCCTCAGCCCACCATCTGAATTTATTTTTATATATTTATACCTTTTAATGTACATGTCCTAGCAGATAAAATCCTACCTTGTATGATAAGTCTTTTCTGATCCCCCTCAAAGGATTCCTTTTGTTCATTATCTTCAATTTATCCTGCATATTACTTGTTTCTACTTAGTTGTTTTCATGTTGTCTCCTCAGTTAGACTCTGGATTTCTTAAGAGAAAGTATTTTCTTTTGTCTTTCTTTGTATCTCCAGAAGTTAGCACAGTACATAGCACATTGTTTGCATTTAATAAATGTTTATTGACTGAATGATTGATCCAGTCATATGTAAATCCTCAAGGGTAGGGACAATTTTCCCTTTTTCTTTGTTTCTCTAACATCTTGTACAATGTCAGACACATAGTAGACACTTAACAAATGCTTGTTGATTAATGATATCCAAAATGTGACATACCTTTAGATCATTCTTTAATGGTTACAAGTGGGACAATGATTTTTTCATGGTTTTGATCATAAGACCCTCAAATCTAGCCTCTATACTACCATATTCTCCTTAGTCCAAAGACATCGTTTTTCTTTACTGGTAGATGAAATCTACTCTGATATCTTAACTGTCTTTATTAGGTTAGATCAGAGTATTCAGGCAACTTAAGCCACATAGAGAGATGAGGTTTTCTTTTGATAATTCTAATAAATGAGCTTACAGGTAGACAGAAAATTGATTGGATTATATTTATTATTTCAGGGGATAAGATCCACTTCTAAATATCCTACACTCATGCCTAAGATCTAACATTAGGAAAACCATTCCTTTTGGAGTTCAGCATATCCCTTTTCAAGTTTCTTTATAAACTGCTCTTTTGTTCAAATGCTTTCAAAAAGAACACACAAAAAGAGGTCTTAGGAAAAGAAACTCTGCCTTAAAAAGAGAAAAAAAAATAAGAGGAAAAAATTTCTAAATCTGAAGAGAACAACCCGTTACTTGTTAAATATTCCTATCCCTAACAAAACAGCCTACACCCCATTCCTATTTCTAGACAGGCACTGGGCATTGTCTTCCTAGAAGCTGGTCCTGCAGATGGTCCAGAGATGTCCTGGTATCTTTGTTTCCATGGACCTCTGACGTCAGTGTGAGAATACCAATGAAATACTCTGAACCAAATCTATCCATGTCCCCTGTTACCCTGGAACAAAAAAATCAATACAAACCAAAACAAAACTCAGGTTTGTAACTTTAAAAATTCCTAGTATATATTGGACTATTCAGTGAAAAAAAATACCATAGATAATACAGTTAACCTGCTTCTAGTGTCTCAATTTTCTGTAGTAAGGAAGGGAATTTTTCTGTCTTCACATCATTCTACCAGGATGTAAACCATCTTCCCCAGTACCACAGACTTTTTTTTTTTACATGCTCTACCTGTTAACTTTCTGATAAACTGGTCCCCAAAGACTTTTTATATCTGTGTGTGGAGATGTGTGATTTGAAAGGAATCTTTCAAAATTATAACCTATGTGTAGTTCATATTTTTTGCCTCTATGTCTTGATAAATGGAAAAATTCCCTCTGAACACAGGGCACGATGACTCAGCTGTTAAACGTTCATCTTGCCCCACCTATGCTATCTTTTTAAGTCCTGCCATTGCTTTTTATCATTTTGAATAAAAAGAGAGCTTAAAATGGTTTTGTTAAAAATCTTCCCCATGGGGAGAAAAAACCAAACTCAACTCTCTGAATAAGCTCAGAGAGAGCTAAATAAAGACAGGGGAGGTATGTTATTTTCCATATAGAAAAAACCAAACTGTTTTACTGTAATACTTTTGAGAATGATAGCTCTGAAGTGGTTTTGAGGCATGGCATGTATACATTTCAGAGATGTTTAAGGGCCAGGCTTAAGTGAAGGTAAAGTCTGATGGTAGAATTAGAGGAGAAAACTCCCCATAATGATTTAAACCATTCCACTATTTTAGCTTCAGTGTCTGAAATTCAGCAATTAGACATCCATTTCTTTGATTGGGAAACAGCATGACAGAGTAGAAAAAAGAACTAGATTTGAAATTAGAAGACCAATTCTAAATGCATCTACTCTTCACTATGTGACTTTGGGCAAGTGATAAGGTCTGTCTCAGGTGTTAATCTATGATTTTTAATGATAAAGATGCTATCTCATTTAAATGCAGATATCCCTGGGAAAAATAATACTCCTTAATGGCTTTATTTAATTAGCTTATAAACTTCATGTCAAAGGTACAACAAGAGTTGTATCTCTTTTTTTTTTTTTTTTTTAGTGAGGCAATTGGGGTTAAGTGACTTGCCCAGGGTCACACAGCATAGTAAGTGTTAAGTGTCTGAGGCCAGATTCGAACTCAGGTACTCCTGATTCCAGTGCCAGTGCTCTATCCACTGCACCACCTAGCTGCCCTGAGTTGTAACTCTTGATGTTGTTGTTGTTGTCTTTTGTCCTTCATTCTTGAAGAGGACCATGACATTGGGAGGTGATGTCATGACTTGCAGTGAAATGGATTTAAGGGAGGTAGGGCTTTGCAAAGTCACTCTCTCTTCCAGAGTCATCTGAGTCAGTGGTAAGATATATATCAGAATGACTGGAGATGGCCCAGGATGATTGAGGCAATTGGGGTTGTCACTTGCCCAGGGTCACACAACTAGTAGTGTCTGAGGCCAGATTTGAACTTTGGTCCTCCTGACTCCAGGACCAGTGCTTTATCATTACACCACCTAGCTGACCCTGTAACTCTTGATATATGGGGAATGAAAGGTTAGTAGAAAGGGCACTTGGAGTCAGAAATCTTATATTTTCATTTTGGCTTATTAGCTGTAAGAACTTGGCAATTTATATAACACCTTTGAGCCTCAATTTCCTTATTTTTAAAATATGGGGGAGGGGAACTAGACACTGATGAGCCCAAGATCCTTCTACTTCTAACATTCTCATTCAATAGTTTCTATGAGAGAGCAGTCCAGAGTACATGTGCTTTTCAGACCTGAGTGTGATATCCAGGGTAAGTCAGGTCATGACATGATGGGAGCACTGGGCCCATTGTATGGAGTATACCCATAAACAAAATGCAGCAAAAAAACTGACAGCAGTAGCTAAATTGAATTGGAATTTCTCAGATTAATTAAGGTAGGAACATAATGGGAAGAGAAGTGGTATATCTAGACCTAAATTGGACTACATGCAGAATTAAATGTAGCATGAGGAGACATTCAGTAAAGTTAGTGTCAGGCGAGAAAAGGCTAGAAGAGCAGCTGTGGTGTCCATGGGGTGTGCCTTTCTTCTTGTATGCTATTCTTGCAGTCCATAACATCAGGAGGTGTTGTCATGACTTGAAGTGAATTGGATTTAGGTGAGGGAGAAGTATGTAAAGTAACAGCCTCACTTTCCCTCCAGAGCCTCTGGGTCCCAGTGGCAAAATATAAATCAGAATGACTGGAGATTGCCCCAGATGATTAGGACAACTGGGATTAAAGTGACTTGTCTAGGGTCACACAGCTAGTAAGTGTCAAGTGTCTGAAGCCTGATTTGAACTAAGATCCTCCTGATACTGACTGATGGTCAGTGCTCCACACAAGGACACCTACAGTCATCCTGATATATATCTTGCCACTGGATCCAGTTGACTGAAGTGGAGAGTGAGGTTGATGACCTTGCACAGCCCTCCCTCACTTAAATCCAATTCCTTGAAAGTCATGACATCACCCCAATGTCATGGTCCTTTTTGAGAAGGAAGGACAAACAACAATAATGTTATTGTTGCAATTGGAGGTTATTTATAGGCCTTTGTATTGTTTTGGGGTCAAGTATTGAATTGTTCTAGAGACCAAACACAGCATGTATCAAACTTGGAGTAAACAATGAGGGAAGTTATTGTCCAATTCAGCCTAGAGCTCTGCATCTCTGTTAGCTAATTCTATTCTCATTTTCTGGTCCACAGATAAAACCTCATTAAGCATTTAATACCTTTGGACTTTTGAAGAGAGTCAACATGGTAGGATTGATGAGAAGTGAGCTTCAGGGTCAAGAAGACCTGGTTTCAAGTTCTGCCTTTGGCATGAACTGGCTGTTGGAGCCTGTGTAAATCAAATAATATCTTAGTGCTCCTGCAACTCTGACATATTAAAATATATACAGGATGATGAGTAATATAAATAGCTCCTATGTGGGGAGAAAGGAGATTAGCTTTTCTCCTTGCTTTCCACTTCACCTTACCCTTACCCTAATCCTAGGACCACACAGAACCTATAAGATCTGCTTGATGGTTTTCATGGTTTGGGTCAGATGGTAGCCATCCACTCTGTTCCTCCCAGTGATGTCTCCTGAAATCCTTTAAGCCTCGGGATCTGCCATGCCTAGGGGCCTTTGAAATCATCATCTGACTTACTCATATAATTTAAGGCTTCTAGGGCCTGGCTACCCACTCTGCTGTTGAGCCTGTAAGATTTGTGGACTTTAAAAAATATGTCCTAAAACTGAAATTTGTTTATGGCTTGTCCTAGTTAGAATGTGAGTCCTGAGCAAGATATGCCTTGATTTTTCTATTTGTGTCCTGTTTGTCACATAGAAAGTATTTAAGAAATATTTCCTTTGTTTTAAGACCATACATTTCAGAGTGACTTCTGATCTGCTTTGGTAGAGGGTTTCTAAATAGTCTCCTAAACCAATGAAATCAAGGGTTAGGTCCAAAATTAAAAAGAAAAAAGAAAAAAAAGGTCACAGATAGAAAAATTTGTCTTCTAGCTTTCTCCAAAAACAAACAAAAATTCTATATTTTTCCTCCTTGTGCTAGATTTTATCACCATTATCCAACCTTAAGCAGGAAGTCTTTTCATTCTATAGGCAAGTAAATCAATCTCTAACAGCTTTAGTTTTCTCATCTGTAAAGTAGCGATAATAACACTTGCATTCCCTACCTCATATGGTTGTAAGGAAGCAATTTGCAAATCTTCAATTGCTATATGAATATGAACTATTATTCCTGGAATAGAGAACAGAACTTTCTCCTAAAGGGATAAACCTTTAAAGCTATTATTTCAGTAAGCATCAGTACAGGGAAGAATTTAAGAGGGTGGAGAATTGTATTAGAGGGGCCTTCTCAGAAATCATGCTCAATAATCTGTTGCCTACTTGCTTATGAAGAAGTCAAGGTAAGTCAAGTCAAGAAGCATTTATTTAAGTGCTTACCATGTATTAGGAACTATGATGAATAATAAGGATAGAAAGAAAGGAAAACAATAGTCTCTGCCCTTGAGGGAGCTCATATTCTAATATGAGAGACAATACATGAGCAACCATATGCAAAAAAGTTATATGCAGTTTAAATGGGAGGTAATTTTAAAAGAAGGTTCCATTATCATCGAGTACAACAAAAAAAGACTCTAGCAAAGGAAGCATTTGGCCTGAGACTTGAAAGAAATTCAGGGAAGCCAGAAATGTAGTGGACAAGGTTGGAGAGCATTCTGTACATGGGAGATAGCCTATGAAAATGTAAAGTCAGGAGATGGAGGTATCTTGTTAAAGAACAGCAAGGAAACTATTGTCAATGGTTCATAGAATGTGTGGAAGGGAACAATATGTAAGAAGATGGCCAAGGTTGGAAGAGCTCAGAGAGTAAAATATGTTAGAAGGCAAACAAAACATATTATATTTGTAGTTGGAGGTAATAGAGAGCCTTTGGAGTTTGAGGGCAGGAAGAGATGTGGTAAGGCCCACTCTTTAGGAAGATAATGTTGGCAACTAAATGGATTCTGCACTTGAATGGAAAGAAGCTGGAGGCATACAGACTAACCAGCAGGCTATTGTAATAGACCAGAGGCCAAGGGATGAGGGTCTACACTAGACTTTAAGCTGTGCCAGAAGAGAAAAGGGGACTTATGGATGAGATGTTATGAAGGTAGAATTAACCACACATGGTAGATAGCTCACTGGATTTGAGGGTGTGTGAGAGAGAATGCGGAGTCAAAGATGATACTTTAGTTGTGAGCATGAGGGACTGGGTAGATTGTGGTCTCTTTGTCTGTAATTGGGAATTATGAAAAAGGGATGACTTTCAGAGAAATATAATGAGTTCAGTTTTAGAAAGTTGAGTTTAAGATGTCTATGGGACATTCAGTTGAAGTTGTCTAATTGGCAGTCGAAGATGCAAGACTGGATGACTGGAGAGAGGTCAGGGATAGATAAGCAAATCTGCAATTCATTTGCTCAAAGATGATAATTGAATCCATGGGGACTGATGAGCTCATGAAGTGGAATAGTATGGAGGAAAAAGAGTGTCAAAAGACACTAGAACAGAATGTCAAAAGACCCCCACTAGTAAAGGTTGTGATTTGATTGAATATCCAGAAATCATTGACTTTTTAGTCATATTTGAGTCATATTTCCTGAATTCATTTTTTAAAAAGAAAAATTTTGAAGGGTCTGAAATCTATGAAATAGAGTGAATAAGTGCATATATGTTTATATGACACTGAATTACTCTTTGAAATTTCCAGCTTGTTTTAGAGTTAAGTTTCTCAAATCTTTGTATGGCCTTTTAAATGTGTCTGTGTCTATATCTGTGTTTTCCTCCCAATGTCAATACAAATTCACTGCCATTTGTAAGCCATGACAGAGATTCTATGTAACTCTCTCATCCAAAGTAACTTTAACATTAGGGAATGCCTTACTAATGTAGTAGGAAAATGTGTGTCTCACAAAATGGCTCTATTTTTCAGGATATCTTAAGTCGTCTAGCCCAAATAAGGGAAATTTTAGGGTGGGCATGTAAGTGGTTTTCAAATACTTCAAAGTCTCCCATAAAAAAGGCTTGGACTTAATCTGGTTGTTCCAGGAAGTAGAATTGGAAGCAACAATAGAAATTGTAAAAAGTAAGATTTCACCTAAATGGAAAGAAAGGATTCTGCCAAGAAGAGCTATCCAAAAGTTGAGGAGGCTGCTTTGAAAATAAACATCCCCTTCCACTAGGAAGCTTTATGTGGACAGCAGATGCTTGACAACCACTTGTTGAGTTTGTTGTACAGGACATTCTTGTTCAGGTATGTTTTGGCCTTTGTTGCTTCTGACATACTTTTCAAATCTGATTCTGTGATTCAACTGAAGTCAATAGTACAATATGAAACAACTTCATCTCTGGGGAGTGAAAATTACAAGAGAAATAAAATATATGGTTCTTAGTCTATTTGGCAAGATAAGTAGAAATGTATGAAATAGTTAAGTAACAATGCAAAATAGTTTATAATTTAAGTGAGTGTCACAGAGAATAAGAGTTCAGTTTGGGAATTTGAAATATACCATGAGGATGATGGAACAGTATTAGACTTTATCAAAGGTATCACATAGCCTGTCTCAAAATGGTTATATCATTACAGAATTGTGTACTAGAAAATTAATCCCCTACCAACTTGTACACTGCTAATTGTAATCACAGGAGACAAGACATCCACTGGTAAAGGGAAAAACCAAAGCCATAATACACTTCTAACCTGACTGAGAGCCTGTGGATCAGTATTCTGGGAGAAACACATAAAAACACTATCCCCTTCAATCAGAAGCTTTGCAAGAAGTCCAGACAATATAACCATACCCATTTATGTGTACTTACCGAGTACTAAATCCACTCTGAAATCAACTACATCTGACAGGAATGACATAGTTGTTATCAGCCTAATTTTCCACTGACAACAGTCACTGATCTTCCTCATTCTAAAATATTCCCATGATGTACTACCACTGCTTGTCAATAATTGTGGCTTAACACAACTCAGCTGCTATTCGCTCCACTGCTTTTCCTAATCATTGTGTTTAGGGAGTTCAGCTGTCTTCAGTGTCTTTGCTCTTGCAGACCATACCTTAAACCTAAATCACTCTGGCTCTCATTGATTGGCCAACAATAGCCTCACTTGGTCATTGTTTGGGTTTTGATGGTTTGGAGTATGTGTAAATAACAATTGTTTTTGTTTTGGCCAGAAACCCTGAGGTTCTTCCCTTCCTAGATTGATGTTTTTTTTTTATTAGATAAAAGAGGCCATTTTTTGCCTCATTTATTACCTAGACTTAATCACTGAATAGGTGTTGCTTCATTCAAACAGACCTGGAAAAGACCTTAGCTTAAAAAAGACCAAGATCTCTCACTGTATCTGCAGTCATCTCCAGTTATCTTGGTCCATATCTTACCACTGGACCCAGATGGCTCTGGAAAAGAGAGAGAGGCTGGTGGCACAGCCCTGCCTTACTTAAATCCAATTCACTTGCAAGTCATGACATCATCTTCCTGATGTCATGGTCCTCTTCCAGAAGGAAGGACAAACAACAATTCTAGTTATGATACTGAAAATATGTGCCATTAAGAGGTTAATGGGGGCAGCTAGGTGGCTCAGTGGATAGAGCACTGACCCTGGAGTCAGGAGTACCTGAGTTCAAATCCGACCTCAGACACTTAAATCTTACTAGCTGTGTGACCCTGGGCAAGTCACTTAACCCCAATTGCCTCACTAAAAAACAACAACAAGAGGTTAATGAATGGGGAGAGCACTGTGACCTGTGGAATCACTATGAATGCTAATCTGACCTTGAAGGACAGCAAGGCTTTTGTACATAAAGATGATAGGGGGGAAGGAATTCATGTAAATGACCTGAGCATAATGCAAACTGGAAATGAACATAAGGCTTTTGGGTTACATAGATGAAGAAGACTGATGTGGTCAAAGGTTTACGTTTAGAATTTCAACTTTCACAGTATTATGCAGTAAGTAGTTAAATACCTCCTCCGTTGAGTTACTTAACTTCATGGGAGAAGATAAAAAAATATAACTACAGAAAATGAGAGGAAAAGGAAAGAATAAAACTAAACTTTTTGAGAACAGGGAAAATGCCTTCTAACAACAAACAACAATACATACTTATCATAGCTAGAAGAATGTATTAATAGGTGTTCAATAAAGACATGTTGATTAAAATCCAGTAAACCTAGCATTAAAAAGTACAAGAATTATTTATGTATAGTCTGAAGATGCATTGTTACAGATACAGGGTGAGTAATCTTTCAATTGGGTATATACTTACAAGAGAGCAAATTCACCTGAGATAAGGACTGTGTTGTGGTTACATTCTGTGTAGTATCTGGTATGTTTTGGATGCTCAGAATATGTTCAACTGGATACCAGTACTCAGTCATGTTCTCCTTTTTTAGCTCCTTATCATGTTCATTCTTTGAACAAAGTGACAGGAATATTTAGTTTCACATAAAAATATCCATATTCTTATATATGATAACTTCTGTTATCAAAGTCACTTTCTGACATCCTTTGGGAGAAATGTTCAGTCTGATATTCAATGTCTTTCACAATTTCCCTCATACTTGTGTTTTTCTCTCACTATACCATTCCCCTAAAACTTCCTTTACTTGAGCTCTGTTGGTCTATTCTCTACTCCTCTTCAGTGGGTTTCCCCCCTATTTGGCCAATTCTATTTTTTAAGGAATTGTTTTCTTCAGTCAATTTTTGTGTTTCCTTTTCCAAATTGTTGATTCTTTTTTCATAATTTTATTGTATAACTTTTTTTCCTTCATTCCTTTTCCCATTTTTTCTTCTACTGCTTTTATTTGATTTTAAAAATCCTTTTCTTCCAAGAAGGCCTTTTGGTCTTGAGACCAATTCATCTTTCCCTTTTAGGCTTCACATGTAGGCATTTTGACAGCATTATCCTCATCTGAGCTTTGCTCTCTCCTGTTGCCATAGAAGATCTCTATAGTAAGGGTTCTTTTCTGTTTCTTACTTATATTCTAGTTTATTTTGTGACTTTTAAAGTTGAACTCTGCTCCTGGGGCAGAAGCTACTGTTCCAAGCTTATTGTGCTAGGATCTGGAGGCCTGATCACTGGCTTTCTGCTTTGAGGCCTCTGGGCCTCATGGATTCCTCACCCTCTGGGCTTGTTCCCTGTGCTTCGATGGCTTGGCCTAGTCTTGCCTGTCCTGTGGGTGGTTCTCTATCTGGCAGTTTGCCATCTTAGCCAGGGCTGGGGGGATGTCTCACAACTGGCCTGCTGTACCACCAGCCTGCTGATTCAGGACCAAGGGGCCTCAGTTGTTGATCTGTGCTGTGGCCAAGAGCCTCTTACTGACTAGCCCAGACACCCTCTGTTCTGCACTGCACTCCCCTTTCACGTAAGTGATACAGACCTTTCTTGAAGTCTTTCTGAATTATCTCAAGGTAGAAGATTGTTTTTCTCTGTCTTTTTTGTAGGCTCTGTAGCTCCAGAATCTGTTTAGAGGCTAGATTTTATATAGTTTCTGAGGGAAACTCAGGCAATTTCCTAGCTTCTCTCTGCTCTCTTAAAATACTACCCTTCCTTTAAGTCTCAGAACAAAGTCCTACCTTACTATCCTTACTACCAAGCTTTTCATATTCTCTGAACTCCTATGATGCTTATCTCTTGTGCTGGATCTGAAATTTATCATATGAGCAGAGTGATTTGAATTACATTCACACTTGAATCTCACAAAAATCTGTGAACTAGGTATTACAAATGTTAATTATTATTCCCATTTTATACATGTAACACCTAGAAGAACTCCCCTATAATAATTATGTCAAAATCCTTAGTAAGTTTTAATGGACCTGAAGCCATAGTTCATGAAGCACCACTGATACGCTTGCTTTTTTACTGGTCAACCAGAGGAAACAATAGTTCATATCAAAGGCATTTAATAAAACACTATGTTAAGAATGTATCAATAGAATATTTCCTCCTCCATTTTAAATCTGGAATTCGCTCTCCTAAACATAAACACATCATCATTGGGAAGAGTGGGTATGATCAAGAATAATGTATTAGGGATAAACATAAAGGAGATATATGCAAACAGGGAATGTTATGGAGGAGTAACTCATGCCTACAAAACTGAAAGACAATTTCTATCTTCTGAGGATATCATCATTTTGTTGTTCTTGGGCCTGATCCTTTCTGGGTAGAGTATCTCCCTTTAGTACCTTGCTTTTCTGGTCATTCTTGTTTTTGTGGTGATTTATGATGACTGCAGGATACATAGACTCAAGTGAATTTACTTCCATTGGCCTTCAGTGATGGCTATTGGGCTCTTCAGTTGGAGATGAACATTGCTCCCTGATATGGTTTCTGGGTTTCACTTTTTTTTTTCAGAGCCACATGCTGGACATTCATTATAGCTCCAGTCTGCTTGAATTCATTGTCTAGAAAAATTCTACCTAATAACATCAGGTTGAGAGCTTTTCAGGTCATAGAGACCACATTTGGCTAACAAAAGTCAGGCAGAGTGCAACCATGCTGAGATTAACTATTTTCTTTTTAAATTCTATGACTGGTGAGGAATCTTTTGACCCAGGCTCTTATTTAGGATTGGAAATTCCCAAGTTCCTGTTCAGCTTGTCATGAAAAGAAATTTGAGCTAGAACAAAAGGTAATCTAAGGAGTCATTGTGAATTCACATTCCTGCGTTTTTGATCAAGCAGCCTGACTGTCATTTTTGTATTGTCTTTTAACCAATTAAAAACCCCATTATCTCCCTAAGCAAATCATAAAACTTAGGTTCATCAAAGGTAATTGATATGGATGGTAAATTTAAGATGTGGCTTTTTATCCCAGGTCAATTTCAATCTAAGGTTGGCAGGTGTTCTGGGTACCAAGCTCAACAACAGTACTTGATGACTATTCAGGAAACAGAGATACATCCTAAATGCACTTCTTTCACCTCTAGCTGTCTTCCTAGAAGGTCAACTCTCCAGGCAACTGCCCATGAAAGGAAACTCTGGTTTATCAATTGAACTAAAGTCAGCATTTTATATTTGTTAACTCATGTGATTCACATAGCACCCTGCTGAGGAAAGTGCTATTGTTATCCCCATTTCACAGATGGAAAAACTGAAGTATGTGTTTAGGTGACATATCCAGGGTCATAAAGCTAATATATGTCAGATCAAAATTTAAACTCAGGTTGTTCTGACTGCAAGTCTAACACAATCCTCTTTGCCATCCAGCTGTTCCAAATCAGTTGTCATATTGTTGTTCTGCCTCCCTGATATTCATTTCCTTTCTCTAACAACACAGCCTTCACCCAAGTTTATACCCTGAAACCTTCTTGATTGAATTCTTACAGTATTTTATTACTTCATTTTTCTTGCTTTCAGCTCCTTCCTTCTCCAATCCATATTTTACATCAATGTCAAAATAACCTTCTTAAGTCACATGTGTGACTATGTTCCTCTCCTTTAAAAAACTTTCAGTAACGCCCCCTCCCCCATTGTTTAGAAATTAAACTATGAATATCTTAATTTAGCACTTAAAGCCCTATTTTCATCTGGATCCCATATCCCCTTCCCCAATTTATTTTGTATCTTTCCTCTTGATCCACTCCATATTCCAGGCAAGGGAATATATGGGATATTTTGGGGGAGAACTAGTATCTCTGGTGTAAGGGCCTCTGAGTCTTTTTCAGGGCTGCTCATTCACTTTTGGTATCCATCTGCCACCTAGCTTTCTCCTTTGGCTTCAAGAAGCTGAAGCACACACAGTGACCACATACCAGTAAGTGACCTTTTCAGATAGGATAAACTAGGTTGAGGGTAACTGATGGTCCTCAAACCCATCAGGGACTTAGCTGGATGTCTGCCACAAGCTTGTGAAATCACTGTTGGAACAAGCAGGTATGAGCATTTTGTTTCAAAGAGCTTTGAAGGCAGCTGAAGAAGGGTGCTGTGGAGAGCTTAGAACTTGGTCATCCACAGAAGATGCCAAGGTCATCCACAGCCTCCTAGGCCATTGCCAGTCATCTCGACTTTTGTCTTGCCACTGGGCTCTTATGAATCTGGGATGTGATGGTTAAAATATCTAACTGTGATGTCTAAAAATCTAATGAGTGGTTGCCTTAAATTAGAAGCTCATACCACCAGTCTTTGGGCATTACGTATTTATTAAAGTATATTAGGGGTGAGTAAAGAGAACATGTGGAGAAAGAAAATCTGTCCACTCTGTTTACTCTGCCTGCCCCTGCTGCCAACTGCCAGTTCCCAGAGGAAAAAAAAAGTTCTTCCTCTGAGGCTTCCAGTGTAAGTTCCCTGTGGGACCAGAAGAGGGGCAGTCCCCCACACACAGCTCCAAGCTAATTGGCTGGTCCATTATTTGATATAACTTACAGGCGGTCTATGAATAGAAGTAACTTCCAGATGCCAGACAACTTTCCAGACTCTAAGTTCCCCATGCTTTCTCTTCAGGGCGGAGCTCCCCTGGTTCTCACAATGTCTTTCTCAGCAGGATGGTGGTGTTCTGATTCTCACAGGGAGAGTGAGGCTGATGACTGAGCAACTCTGTCTCACTTAAAACCAATTTGTATGTGAGTCAAAAGTCATCACCTATATACTTTTACTATTTTATTCTTTTACTATCTTATTATTTTATGTTACTATTTTGTTATTTTACTATGTTACTATTTTACCTGCCTCAAAGTCCTGTGGCTACCAGCTAGTGATGAAGCAGCATGGGTAGATAAATTGGGAGCTGTAGTAACAACTCTGTACACAGGCAGCCCAGGCCATACAGTGGACTTCTCATTGAACTGAAGCACCAATGGGATTCAGCAACCCTCTTTGTGTCTAAGCAGGCTTCTTAAGGGCCATACTGCTCATCTACTGGAATTAGAAAGGAGCTAGGAAAGGCCCCCTAAAAACTGTCTGCTTAACGTAACCCTGCCTTGCTTATTACAGCAAGTAGGGATCCCAACCTATAGTCAAAACACAAAAACACATACAAAAACTTTTGTGAAAATGATTCCACTAATACTTGGTACATGGAATATGTACACACTTATGGACAATGAGAAATCTGGTAGACCTGGCAGATGAATAGCTTTTGCTGTGAGGGGACTCAGCTGGTATCACATCCAAATAGAAGCCCTGAGTGAAACAACACTGACAAATGAAGGCCAACATACTGAAGTCAAAGTTGCATACTCGTTTTTCTGGAGTGGCCACAGTTATGGGGAGCACCAGGAAGTTGGCATAGCTTTTGCAATCAAATCTAATGTAGTCAACAAGCAAGTATGCTTCTCAAGGTGAATGGATGACAGGCTCATGACAATGCAATTGCCACTTGCTGTAGAGCACCATGCCACCATCTTCAGTGTGTATGCTCCCACCACAACGAACCCTGATGAGGTCAAAGAAAAATTTTATGAAGATCTGGAGACATTCATCATCGATGTGTTAAAAGAGGACACACTAATAATTCTGGGTGATTTTAATGCCAGAGTAGGTACAGACTATCAGACATGACAGGGACTCCTTTGGAGGAATGGAGTCAAAACCAGCAACAATGGTCATATACTATTGAAGACTAGTGTGGCTCATGACCTTCTTATCACCAACACTGTCTTCTATTTACCTAAATGCAATAAAACTCATACAAAAGGTTACTGAAATCTTCCAGATTATATGGCAAGAGGAGCTTATCCCCCAGTACACCAAGGATGCCTCTATTGTTCAACAAAAAAAAAAGGAAAAGGAAATAGGTTGTCTGGTGACAATCACAGAGAATGCCTCTATTAGACATTGCTAGCTAGATTCTTGCCAGCATCCTCCCCAGTAGGCTGATCCTTCCCCTTGAAGATGGTCATCTACCTGAGAGCCAGTGAGACTTCAGGAATGACCAAGGAACAATTGACATGGCTTTTGTTGTTGACAACTCCAGGAAAAATGCCAGGAGTGGAGCAGAGGTCTGTACACAACATTCATAGATCTAAGCAAGGCTTTTGAAACTGTCAGTCACTACGGTCTCTGGATGATCATGGGAAAATTTGGTTTTATGATTTCCCATTCTCCATTAGGAGTGAAGTAGGACTGTGTGCTTACTCTAATGATTTTTAGCATGATATTTTCAGAGATGTCAGACACCTTCAACAGGGACAAAAATGGCATCAAGGTCAACTACCACACTGACAGGAAAAGGCTTGTAGCCAAGGTCAAAGTGGAGGAAGAATTGGTGCTTGACTTTTTGTTCATAAAGAAATTGTGCACTCAGTGCAGCCTCTGAGGCTGAGATGCAGCAGGGTATGCATTGATTCTCTGCCTCTTATGCCAATTTTGACCCGACAACATCAAGAGAACAGAGGTTCTCTATCATCCAGCACCATAACAACCATACCTGGAACCATCAGTTACAGCAGATGGAGAAATTTTGAATGCTATGGATGTTTACTTACCATGGCAATATACTTGGGATGTACACATCAATGATAAGGTTCACTCATACTTTGTCAGAGCTAGCTGAGTGTTTTGGAGGCTCCATAAGAATGTGTAGAAGAGAAGAGATATCAGGCTCTCTAAAAAACTGAAGCTCTACAGAAGAACCATTGTATTGGCCTAATTGTTTGCCTGTGAAACTTGGAAAGTATACCAGCTCCATGCCAGGAAACTAAATGGCTTCTATGTGAATTGCCTTAGGAATGTTCTGAAGATCATTTGGAAAGATAAAACATTGAACAATCAGGTCCTTTCTCTCTCTCTCTCCCTCCCTCTCTTTCTCTCTCTCTCTCTCTCTCTCTCTCTCTCTCTCTCTCTCTTTTGTGAGGCAATGGGGGTTTTATGACTTGCCCAGGGTCACACAGCTAGTAAGTATCAAGTTTCTGAGGCCAGATTTGAACTCAGGTACTCCTGAATCCAGGGACAGTGCTTTATCCACTGAACCACCTAGCTGCCCCCTCTCTTTTTATTAATAAACATTTTTATTTAAAGTTTGGAGTTCCAAATTCTGTCCTTCCTTCCCTCTCTCCTCCCTCCCCCCTCCCTGAGGCAGTAAGCAATCAGCTATAGTTTGTACATGTGCAATTATGTAAGATCATTACTATATTAGTAATTTTCTAGAGAAAACTCAAATAAAAGAAAAAAATGAAAGAATGAAAAATAGCATGCTTCAGTCTATGTTCAATCAATATCAGTCCTTTCTTTGGAGGTAGATAGCATGCTCCATCATTATTCCTTTGGTATTGCCTGGATCATTAATTGTTGAGAATGGTTAATTCATTCACAGTTCTTCATCAAACCTCACTATATATCAGTTCATATAAATATTTCCGGACTTTTCTGAAACAATCCTGCTTGTCATTTCTTATAGCACAATAATATTCCATTACAGTCATATACCACAGTTTGTTTAGCCATTACCCGATTGATGGGCATTTCCTTGATTTCCAATTCTTAGTAACAACAGAAAGAGCTGCTATAAATGTTTTTGTACAAATGGGTAATTTTCTCTTTTGGGGGAGGTCTTTGAGATATAAACCTAGCAGTGATATTGCTGGATAAAAGTTTATATACAGTTTTAAAGTCCTTTGGGCGTATTTCTGAATTACTCCCCAGAATTATTGGATAAGTTCACAATAACAGTGGATTAGTGTCCCCGTTTTCCCACATCCCCTCCAATATTTAACATTTTCCTTTTTTGTTATATTATCCACTCTGATAGGTGGGAGGTGGTATACTGAGGTCCTTTCTCAAGCTGAAATGCCAAGCATTCAAACTCTACTACAGAGAACACAACTCTGATGGACTGGCCATGTTGTTTGAATGCCCAATGTAGACTTGTCTAATAGACAATTTTATGGAGAACTCACACAAGGAGAGTACTTATATGGTGGTCAGAAGATGTGATACAAGGACACTCTCAAGGTGTCTCTGAAGTACTTTGGTATAGATTGAGAGATATTGGCACAGGATCATCCAGCATTGTGTGTTCACATCAATGAAAGTGCTGTGCTCTATGAGCAAAGCAGAATTGCAATAGCACAAAAGAGAGAGGAAATGTACAAATTTAGAGGAATATACCTCCCAAATGATCATATGGACTTTTTGAGTCCAACCTGTGGTAGATGCTTCTGAACTCGTATTGGTCTGATCAGTCACAGTCGAACACACTGTACATTGACCCTGACATCATGATGTCATCTTGGTTCCAGGTGACAAAATTTCTTATTATAGCTCCTGTAGGCATTTAATAGTTGTTTGTTGAATTGGTTATTTGAATTTACCTGCTATGAGTATGAGCAGTAAACTCCAGAAACTTTTTTTATGCATACAAGCAGAAAGACAAACTTCAGAACATACTGGTGGCATTATTTCTCCATATAGCACTGAACAGGGCATCCTACTGTTGTATTCTCTTCTTTCCATTGATGTTTCTACTGAAATTTCTACTGAATTTCCTCATATTATTATTAATAATTAAACAAAACCTTTTATTTGCACAACCTTTCAAATGCATTTATATCAGTTATGTTAGAGGAAATGTGGTGTAATAGGATAAAGTACTAAATCTGGAATCAGAGGACTAAGTTCAAATCCCAACTCTGTTACTCCAAACCTGTGTGTCCTAGGGCAAGACACCTTACATCTCTAGTTTCAAATTCCTCATCTGAAAATGAGGAAATTAGATCAGATGATATCTACAGTCTCTTTTTCATTATAGATGTATGGTTCTATGATTTTCTTTATTATTCACAGTAACACTGTGAGGGTAGCAGTTATTCATCTATTTTTAAGATGAAAACAATTGGGGCCCAGTGATATGAATGACATGCCTAAAGTTACAAGGAGAGTGGCAGAGTTGGAATCATAATCCAGTACTCTGGCCTCTCAGTCCAGCATGTTGTCTGCTAAATTGTATTGATTGAGTAAAAAAAGAGTCACAAATTTCTCCAATGACCTTTAGCTTTAAAATATCAAATATCATATATCAAAATGAGGACATTCATAGACCAATTATTCTTTGAACTATTTATTCTAAGCCATCTGCCAACTCATTCCACCAAGTTTAGTCCTTGGTAAAAATTTTGAAATCAATTTATCCTTAGTTCCTCTATCCTCTCCTACTAGTACCTCTCACCTCTTCCTAATCCTTCTCCCCCTTCCCCACTTCACAACACCTCTTCCCCACTAAGCAGTTACCACCAGCTGACTGTCCCAGGTCTCTGATCAGGAAGAAAACTCATAAGAGAAATTTATTTACATTGAAGATTTAGGAATTTAATGTGTTATTCCATGAGATTGCTTCCAATTTATTCTCTCTGTCTCTCTCTGTCTTTGTCTCTGTTTGTCTCTGTCTCTCTCTCCTCTCTCTCTCTTTATGTGTGTGTATATATATAAAATGTGTGAATATGTATATGTGTATGTATATATGTGTGTATATGTACATATATGTGTATATATGCAAATCTATAGATATCTATCAATAAAACATAGTTTGTATATTTTCTCACTCATTGGAATGTGAGCTCCATGAGGTAGGGGGTGTTTTTTGCTTTCCTTTGTATCCCCAGTCCTTGGCACAATGCATGGTACAGTGTAAATCTTCACAAATACTTGACCTCTTCCAGAGATACATTCATTGTATAGTATTACAAGCAATAATGATAATTCACATTCATTTAACACTATAAAATTTATGAAATATTTTCCTCACAATAACCCTATGACATATAGTGAAACTAGTATTATCTATATTTTATCATTGAGGAAACTGACATTAATGACTTTTCCAGAGTTTTACAGCTAGTAATGGTAGGAGCTGGGATTTAATCCTAGGATTACTGATTTCAATAAAGGAAAGAATTAATTAATGAAAAAAATATCAAGTTCTTACTATGCACTGCCATTATACTAAGTGCTGGGGATGCAATGACAAAAATAAAGACAGTCCTTGCTCTCAAAAAACTGATATTTTAATTGGGAGAGATAAGCTATAAAGGCCTCAAAATTCTGATGGTATGGTAGTGAGAATGATGGCAAAGACAAAAAAGTCCTTAGGTCACAAAGGTATTTAAGATGACATTTCAGGGAATTGTATGGCATATATACAAAGCAGATGGGATGGGATGGGGGATCTTGGGATGCAGTGGTGGGACAGGTGGTAAGACCTGGTGATTCTCTATTTCAACAGAAGGAATGTGAATAGTTAAGCAGTTTAGATCAAAGGGGAAGGGGAGATGGGAGGGCACCCCTGGTGATGGCAGGTTTTTCTGCTACCTGGCCTTCTAGATGGGTTCTTGGACTACCTGGATAAGTAGAGGAAGATAGAGGTCTAGAACCAGAAAGAATCATAGAGGCCATCTACTCCAAACTCCTCATTTTGAAGATGGGAAAACTGAGGCTTGTGGAGGTTAAGTGACTTGCCCAAGGTCATGCAGGTAGGGTTTTGTTCCCAGGTCCTTTGACTTTAGAATTAATGTCCTTTCTAACTCTATCTAAAATTTGGTGAAATTTATACTGAAGGGATGGAATAAAGAATTTCAAGCAATAATGGCATCAATTAATCAATCAATGTTCCTTTAATGTATACTACCATAGCCACCTGGCTAAAGTGATAAGTGATAAAATCACCCCCTTCCCCACCAGGATTTTGTAATTTACCAGAGCAGACAATATGTCTATATATAAGTGGCAAAGTGAGAATTTGCAAAAGACTTCCATTCAGTTACTTTCAAATTTTGACAGATAGTCTTTCAGCTAACTTGCTGCAATTCAAGGTGGCCCAAGAAAGAAATATAAGATAATTTGGGGGAATTCCTTATTTAATACTAAAGGTTAGGCATCACCACATTAAAGATGGTTACTCCTAAAAGCTTCCTTATTCACCTTTCCTTCTCTCCTTTCACTCTCCATCTGAACTGCAAACATCAGGGAAGAATTCCTGTACTCAATGATCATTCACAGCCAGGTCATGTTCCAATAGAACCTAGGAGTCTGGATTCCAGATTAGGTAGGAATATAGGCACTGCCAGACAGCTGGTCAGGAACTATATCCAATTGCAGGTTCTTGTACATTATCCAGAATGTAGTTGGCATCAGGTTACATTACATAGAGATTTTCTCATTCACTGTCCAGGTGGGGAGACTGAAATGCAGATTGGTTGAATGATTTGCACAAGGTTATCCAGCAAATGGATGGTAAAGAAGACCCAGGTTTCCTGAGTCCTAATTCAGTGCTTCCTTCTGCTTAATTTAGCTGGAATAAACGAAGTCATTGAAAGGAAAAAAAAAAGGTAAGAGACATCTATCTGGGCAGGAAAGGGGAGAACAAATTGTAACAAGGTGATGCATAGATAGGGTTTGAAATGAGGAAGAAGAAGGTATACTGGTGTTTTTGTTCCTCTTTAAGGGTTTATTATTTCAACTTCCTCATCTCTAACCAGGGGTATCCCTCCTATCATCTTATTCTCCTATCATATTCCCTTTGTCAACAAATCCTGAATCACCAGGTGATGGTCCTGGAATTTGGATGCAAGGAGTCAGTGTATAAGCAGATCAGAGGAGACATAGAGAGAAGCTTTTCCCCTTGTACTTTGGGAAGCTAGGGTTACAAACAATTCTCTATTAAAAATCCATTGATGGGGCAGCTAGGTGGTGCAGGGGATAGAGCACTGGCCCTGGATTCAGGAGGACCTGAGTTCAAATCCAGCCTCAGACATTTGACACTTACTAGCTGTGTGACCCTGGGCAAGTCACTTAACCCCAACTGCCTCACCAAAAAACAAAACAAAACAAAACAAAACAAAATCCATTGATATATTACTCAGACAGTCCTGGAAATAAATGGTAAAGTTGTAATCCTTTTCCTCTTTCTACCCTCTTTTTCATCCCTTCCAGTGATCCCATGCCTCCATATTGCTCCAGGCCTTTTTATTTTATTTTATGTATTCACTTATTTATTTATTCATTCATTCATTTATTCACTCATTTATTTATTTGATTATCTATTTATTTGTTTTTCCATATCTATCTATATTTGTTTGTCTATATCTATTCATTTATTTATTTATTGTGGGGCAATGAGTGTTAAGTGACTTGCCCAGGGTCACACAGCTGGTATGTGTCAAGTGTCTCAAGCTGGATTTGAACTCAGGTACTCCTGAATCCAGGGCCAGTGTTTTATCCACTATACTACCTAGCTGCCCCTGCTCCAGTTCTTCTTTTCAGGGAAGAAAGCATATGATGAACTCATTTGCAAAGAGGTCTTCAGGGCCTGAAGAAGGCAATTTTTAATACAAAACAATGAATGGTGGAATTTCAGTCCCTAGTTAGGAAGAGGCTTTCATGCATTCTACATATTACACCACAGAAGTGATTGCCCAAGAATAAGGTCAACCTAATATATCTCTGCTTCTTATGGCTATGCCACTTTGACATATGCATAATACTGTACATATATTATTCTATTTGCTCTTTACAGTAGCTTTGTGAGGTAGGTCCTTTACTATTCCAGTTTTACATATGAGGAAATTGAGACTCAGATACTAGTTGATTTATCCAAAGTTCTGAAGTGGTATTCAAATCCACTTCCTTCTAATAAGCCTAGCATTCTACCCAGGATACCTTGCTACTTCTCTACTCATACCACTCCCCAAAATAGATTTTTAACAATGCTCCCATCATTATTTCTCCCCCTCCCAGAGTTTCTCACTTTTCTGTTTTCAACTTCATTGATGCAATAGTCTCTGGGAAGCCCTAAAACCAGTAGCAAAACCCAAGGCAGTCCCACTGCATTTGCTGTCACTGAGACTAGGACCAAAACAGAGAATCCAACGGGCTGCAAACAGCTGGAACAGCATTGGAGGTTTAGAGGAAACTGTTTCCAGTGGCCAAGCATCAGACTAATTCAAATACAAACACATTCAAACTGATGATAAATTCACTTTGGCTCATATTCTGGTGTTAGAAGCATCCTGTCCCTGCCAGAACAACCTGTCCAGCTGAAAAAAGAAAGTTAAAGTAGCAATTAGATGGTGCTAATATGGCTCCAATGGACTAGCTCCCCATGGTTTTTAAAGCTTATCTATCTGCCAGCATTCCTGGACCCTGGCCCAGGGTTTAATTGCATTTTGCAAATAGCCATAATGTACTTGCTACTGTAGCTTCCTAAACAAGTTCCAGGCTCAAATCCTCACATGAAATTCAGGGGGAAAAATTGAACTGAAATAACTCTGTCAGTAAAATAGAAAGATTGCTTAATTTAAAGGCTCATCTGATAAAGGGGATGGCTCTGCTGTGGGTCTTTGGGGAATGGGGAGGGGGAGAGAAAAGCAAGGATGGTAAAGCAGATGGAAAAAACACAGCTGTGAATTCTCAGAACTTGACCTCAGAATGTTCAGCAAATGAACATAGGAGAACAGTTAATTATAAGTATTCAGACATTCCTGGTCCATCATTCTATATGTCATTTTCAACTAAAAATGTGTTTTTTGTAACTGATTGATAGGAACGTTTTTTGTTAAAAAAAAAAAAAACAAACAGGTATTGAACCTACCTTGTAATTATTTCCCTAAAACAAATGCATTTTCCCTTGTCAGAGTTACCTGAAAGATTCTGAGAGGAGTCTGGGAGAGACAAGAAGGTATGAGTTACATAAAGGTGCTACTAATAACACAGTTTCTTCCTCTGTGTCTGAAAAGTACTTCCTTTTTGTTTTTCCTCTCAGACTCTCTAGTTTTATTGGTATAATAAAGGAGAACCCACATGTTGTGAGGCTCCATATGTGGTGAGGGATGTCCCGACCTGTATCATGGGGATGACTGTATGATTTGGGGGCTTGAAGGAAGAGCAAATAGACATATCTAGCCTCTTCTATCTCCTTAGAATAAAGAACAGAAAGTTGGGGCCAAAGGCCACTCTGCTTTCTGCAGAGAGAGAGGGGTATGTGCTAGAATTAGATCTATCTGCTCTCTTAAATATTGTTGACCTAGGATATGATCAATCTAATGTATGACTGAATTGTCATTTTTGGATGGAAAGGGGACCCTAAGCTTTTTATCCAACACAATCCCTTTCCCAACTAATCCCAGTTCTACAATCAATACACATAGTGAATGGCAACAAAAACTCATTTAACTAAGTAAGTAGCATCCTGAAGAGGAGTTGACCTCTTTCATCTTCCCTCTTGAAACTAGAAGCCAAAAGTACCCAAATAGACTTGAAGCTTGAGAAGTCCCAAGGATAACTAAAGAAGGCTAGAGCTCTCCAGCTCTTATCAAATCTGTCACACCCTTCATGCAGATCAGGGTATTAATCTCCACAAATGAGGACAGAGTGTCTCATACAATGCGTTTTGGGACAGGACATTCAAATCACAGTTAAATACCACCTCCCACAGTTGTCAATATGTTCTAATTTTTAAAACTGCTGTGCATTATTTTGTAAATATTTAATATTTACTTATTTGTTTTCATATTATGTCCCCCAAGTAGAAGATAAACTCCTTGAGGGAAGGAACTATTTTCACTTGTATTTTCAGGCCAAACAAGTGTAGAATGTGCCTCTCCTTAAATTGTACCATCTGGGACCCCCTAAAGCTTGTGACATTGCATCCTGAAAGCAGTGCCCCACTTTAAGAAGGAGTTAAAAGTCAGGATAGAGGCTAAAATAAATGAACAGGCAGAAAAAGATGTGGACCATAGAAAGTTTCTTTGGTGACCAGGAAGATCTAAACACACTCAGAAGAAGATAACAAAGTCAAAGCTCCTACATCCAAAGCTTCCAAGAAAAATATGAATTGGCCTCAGGTCATAGATGCTCTCAAAAAGGACTTTGAAGATAAACTAAGAGAGGTAGAGGGGAAAGTAAGAGAAGTAGATGAAAAAAGGGAAAGATAAATGAAAGTGATTCTGGAAAGTCATGAAAAAAGTTAAGAGCTTGAAAAAGCAAATGGAAAAGATCACTGAAGAAAATAATTGCTTAAGAATTAGGATTGAAAAAAAAAGAATTAGGATTGAACAAATGGAATTTAATGATTTTATGAGAAATCAAGACACAATAAAGCAAATCCAAATGAATGAAAAAATAGAGGGAAATGTGAAATATCTCCTTGGAAAAACAGCTGACCTGGAAATAAATACAGGAAAGATAATTTGAAAATTATTGGACTACCTGAAAACTATGGTCAAAATAAGAGCTTAGACATCATCTTCCCAGAGATTATCAGGGAAAATTGCACTGATATTCTAGAAGCAGAAGGTAAAATAGAAATTGAAAGACTCCACTGATCACCTCCTGAAAGAGATCCCTAAAAGAAAATTTCCAGGAATATTATAGCCAAATTCCAGAGCTCCCAGGTCAAGGAGAAAATGTTGCAAGCAGCGAAAAAGAAACAATTCCACTACTGTGGAGCCATAGTCAGGATAACACAAGATCTGTCAGCTTCTAAATTAAAGGACTGGAGGGCATGGAATATGATATTCTGGAAAGCAAAGGAATAGGGATTACAGCCAATAATCACCTACCCAGCAAAAATGGGACTTCAGTGAAAAGGAGGACTTTCAGGCATTCATGATAAAAAGACTTGAATTGAATAGAAAATTTGACTTTCAAATACAAGACCCTAGAGAAGCATAAAAAGGCAAACAGGAAAAATAAATCATGAGAGAGTTTAAAAGGTTTGCATTCCTACATGGGAAGATGATACTTCTAACTCATAAGAACTTTTTCAGTATTAAGGAAGCTGACAGGAATAGATTTAGACAGAGGGCACAGATAGGAATTAATTATGAAGGGATGATATCTGTGAAGCATTTTTTTTTGTGAGGCAGTCAGGGTGGGGTGGTATGCCCAAGGTTGAGCAGCTGGTGACTGTCTTGTAACTGAGGTCAGATTTGAGTTCGAGTCCTCCTGGGTCCAGGGTGGATGTTTTGTCTACTGTGTCACCTAGCTAACCCATGATGACATCTTTAAAATAAAATTAAGGGCTGAGAGGATTACACTGGGACAAAGGGAAAGGGAGAGGTGGAATGGGGTAAAGTATTTCACATAAAAGAAGCAATAACAAGCTTATGGAGTAGAGGGGAAGATGGGGGAAGAGCAGGGGTGTGAATGAGCCTTACTCTCATCAGAATTGGCTCACAGAGCAATAACACACACTCAAGTTGGTATAGCAATATATCTTGCCTTTCAGGGAAGTGGGAGAGGAAGGGGTAAAGGGAGGAGGGATGAAGGAAGGGAGGGAAGATTAGGGAAGAGGCAGTCAGAAGCAAAATACTGAGGAGGTAAAGGGTAAAAGAAGATAGAAAATAGAATAAATATGGGGAGTTAATATGATGGAGGGAAACACAGCAATAGTAACTGGGAAAAAATTTGAAGCACAGGCAAGAGCCATGTAAGATGGTGGTTGTGGTGGTAATGGTGGTGGTACTTACTTTGCGGGGCTATTGTGAAGAAAATTCTTTGTTACATATAAAGTACTATATAAATGTTAGTTATTATTGCGGTTGCAATAATCGACCTCATGGGTGTTTTACAAGGAAATCTCCCTTTAAAGTTTTATATGTGTGTGTGTGTGTGTGTGTGTGTGTGTGTGTGTGTGTGTGTGTGTGTATTCCGCCCCTCCCCCCCCACCTTTTTTGCAGGGCAATAAGGGTTAAGTGATTTGCCCAGGGTCACACAGCTAGTAAGTGTCAACTAAGGCTGGATTTGAACGCAGTTCCTCCTGAATCCAGGACAAATGCTTTATCCACTGTGTCACCTAGCTGCCCCTTAAAGTACTATATAAATGTAGCTTACTATAAAAAATCTGAGCAGGATGCTATCAGAAAAACCTGGAAAGACTCACATGAGCTGATGCCAAGTGAAATGTACTGTTTTTACAAAATAACAGCAATATAGTAAGATAATCGGTTTTGCATGACTTAGTTATTTTCAGCAAACCAATGATCCAAGATAACTTTGAAGGACTTATGAAAAATGTAATCCATCTACAGAGCAAGAACTGATGGTATCTGAATACAGATGGAAGTATTAAAAAAAAGAATGTAACAGAATTATAGAGCTCAAAGAACTTTGAGTCAGTCAAATAACACTTCATGAAAGAAGTGGCACTTAAGATGGCACTTGGAAGATAGTTGAAATTTGGATGGAAGGAACAGAGAATGGAAGACTTTTCAGGAGAAGGGAATAAATACCATGAGCTGAGCTCAAGATGGAATGAGCATGGGGTAGTTAGGAAATAATATAGGCTTTTAAAACTATGAAAAACTTAGAGCTGAAAGGGACTTTAGAGATAATCTAGTCCATCCTCACCCCTATTTTACTGCTAATGAAATTAGGGCCCAGAGAAGTGAAGTCACTTCCCTCATGCCTTAAAGGTGGTAAATAGAAGAGACAGAATTTGAACCCAGGTTCTCTGATTCCAACTCCCACCCTTTTTGTACAACAGAACTCAAAAACTGATTTGGAAAATAACACCAAAAATGCACTTTTCCTCTTCAGTAGTGCTATGCTCATTAGAGAAATTTAAGGAAGCCCGTTAGACTAGCACAGTACTCAACTAACCAAATTCTATTTGCATCCCTGCTCCATTAAAATCATAGACACAGCCAGCAACTGTTTGGTGCTCATGGTGGGGGAGGCATGTAGTCTGAATTCTAGGCAAATAACTCTTATTGTATTTCGTTTCAAAGACTTGCTCCTGCTAAGTCTCTGGAAAGACCCAACTGAGCATTCAGGATGAATGAGATGAAATTAAACAATGAGAATCATCAAGTTTTGGAAAATCAGACTCCACTTCCTCAAAGGGTGGAATATTCTCTGCCTTATCTGTTAGTATAATAGAAGGGAAAAAAATGAAAGAGAGGGATAAAGCAAAAACTTTTCTGAACCAGAATTTCACTCAAACCCAAAGGTTTTTATTAGGAGAGCATTTGTTTACCCAATCAGTCAACATTTTTTTTCAGGTTAAACATTTTTATTTATTTTTTTCTGTTCCAATCTCTATCCGTCCTTCCCTCCTTTTCCTCCCCCCTTCCTGAGGCAGCAAACAATCACATATGGGTTATATGTATATTATCATGCAAAACATCACCATATTTGTCACTTAATGAAAGAATGTGAAAAATAGCATGCTTCAGTCTGTTCCATCAATTTCAATTCTTTCTTTGGAGGTGGATGTCATGTTTCATCAATATTCTTTTGGGATCATCTTGGATTGTTGCATTGTAGAGAAAAAGTCAAGTCATTCACAGTTCTTCATCAAACAATATTGCTATCTCTGTGTACAGTCTTCTCTTGATTCTGTTCACTTCCCAATACATCATTTCATACATGTATTTCCAAGCTTTTTTGAAGTTATCCTGTTTGTCATTTCTTACTGCATAATAATATTCCATTACCATCATATACCAGTTTGTTTAGCCATTCCCCAATTGATGGGTAGTCCTTTGATTTCCAATTTTTAGCCACCACAAAAACAGTTGCTATAAATATTGCTGTACAAATAAGTCTTTTTCTCTTTTTGGGGGATGTCTTTGGGATATAAAGCAAGTAGTGGTATTACCGAATCAAAGGGTATACACAATTCTATAGCCCTTTGGGCATAGTTTCAAATTGCTCTCCAAAATGGCTGAATCTTTTCCCAATTCCACCAACAGTGGATTAGTGTCCCAGTTTTCTCACAATCCCTCCAACAGCCAGTATTGTCTATCCTTGTTATATTTGCCATTCTAATAGGTGTGACGTGATATCTCAGAGTTATTTTAATTTGCATTTCTCTGATCAGTAATGATCTAGATCATTTTGTCATATGATTATTGATAACTTTGATTTCTTTGTCTGAAAACTGCCTCTTCATATCCTTTGACCATTTATCAGTTGGAGAAAGACTTGTACTTTGAAAAATTTGATGCAATTTTTTATATATTTGAGAAATGAGGCCTTTATCAGAGGTATTTCAAAAATTCTTTTCCAGTTTTCTATTTTCTTTGTAATCTTGTTTTCATTAGTTTTATTTTTGCCAAAGTTTTTAAATTTTACATAATAAAAATGATTTATTTTACTTTTAATTTTATTCTCCATATCTTCTTTGGTCCTAAATTCTTCCCCTGTCCATAAATCTGACAGATAGGCAATTCCATACTCCTTTAATTTTCTTATGGTATCATCCTTTATTTGTAGATCATGTACCTTATTTTATGTGAGATGTGAGATGTTGGTCTTTACATATTTTCTGCCATACTGTTTTCCAGTTTTCCCAGTAGTTTATGTTAAATAATGAATTTTTGTTCCAAAAGCTTGGATCTTTGCATTTATCATATACTAGATTACTATAGTCATTTACTATAGTGTTGTTTCTATCTATTCTATTCCACTGATCTATCTCTCTATTTCTTAGCCAGTAACAGATTGTTTTGATAATTACTGCTTTATAGTACAGTTGGAGATCTGGTACTGGCAGACAACCTTCTTTTTTTTTTTTTTTTTTTTTGTGAGGCAATTGGGGTTAAGTGACTTGCCCAGGGTCACACACCTAGTAAGTGTCAAGTGTCTGAGGCTGGATTTGAACTCAGGTCCTCCTGAATCCAGGGCCAGTGTTCTATCCACTGTACCACCTAGCTGCCCCAGACAACCTTCTTTTGTATTTTTTTTTTCATGGATTCCCATGATATCCTTGAACATTTGTTTTTCCAAACAAATTTTGTTATTTTTTCTAGCTCTATAATTTTTTTTTGATAATTTGATTGGTATTAGCACTAAAGAAATAAACTTAGGTAGGATTGTCATTTTTATCACATTGACTCTGCCTACCCATGAGCTATTAATATTTTTTCCAATTTAGATCTGACTTTATATTTGTGAAAAGTATTTTGTTGTTCTCATCATATAGTTTCCATGTTTGTCTTGGGAGGTAGACTCCCAAGTATTATATTGGCCATAGTTATTTTAAATGGAATTTCTCTTTCTGTTGCTGCTGAACTTTATTAGTAATATATAGAAATGCTAATGGTTTATACAGATTTATTTTGTATCCTGCAATTCTGCTAAATTTCTGGATAATTTCAAGTAGCTTTTTGGTTGATTCTGTAGGATTTTCTAAGTATAACATCATACCATCTGCAAAGAGTGATAGTTTTGTTTCCTCATTACCTATTTTAATACCTTTAATTTCTTTTCTTCTCTTATTGCTATAGCTAACATTTCTAATACAATATTAAATAATAGTGGTGTTAATGGGCATCTTTGCTTCACCCCTGATTCTACTGGAAAGGCTTTTAGGTTATCCCCATTACAGATAATGCTTACTGATCATCTTGGATAAATAGTACTTATCATTTTAAGGTAACCTTCTTTTATTCCTATGTTCTCTAGTGTTTTTTAATAGGGATGGGTGTTGTATTTTGTGAAAGGCCTTTTCAGCATCTATTGAGATAATCGTATGATTTTTGTTGCTTTTGTTATTGATATGGTCAAGTATGCTGACAGTTTTCCTAATATTGAACCAGCCCTGCATTTGTGGTATAAATCCCACCTGGTCATAGTGTATGATCTTTGTGATATATTTCTGTAATCTACTTGCTAGCATTTCATTTAAAACTTTTTCAAGTGCCTCCTAGTGCCAGACATTATTCTAGGGCCCTAGGATAAAATTTTAAAATGAGCAGTTCCTGTACTCAAGGAGCTTAAATTCTCATAGGAAATACAGCATATATAAAGAAACAATGGCCAGGAAAGGGAATTTTTCCCAATGTCAGTGGTGTCCAAAATAAGGATAGGATTGTGAATAATTAGTAGGAGGGTAGGAAGACAGGTTCCATGACACTCTCCAAATGATATTCCATGGGGCTTATCTCTAACACAAAGCCTTACATCCCCATCCCCTAACATCCTACCTTTGTCTTTGCTGTGGAAGCTCACAACCTTCCTCCTTCTAAATAGGTATTTTTATAGTAGGAAAATTCTTAGCTAAACCAACCAGAACCCAGAGTATCTGCACACACCATGGAGAAAATTCTATACTCAATCTCTGCTCCATGATTACCTTTGTTGCTGGAGTTATATGGAGTTAGTCAACCTTAAACATCTGGAACACTGTCTTAAAGCCACAAGGGGAAAAAACAATGTTTCTGAGTAACAACATACTTGATTATGTAGGAAAGATGTGGAGGCACCCTTAGTCCAGACTTGTAAAAACTAAGAATGTTTTAAAATAATGTTCCTGATTCAGCAAGGTTGGTTCCTTGTTTCCTCTTGGTAAGCTTTGGTTTTGTCCTGGCTTATGAAAGAGAACTGGATGTGATGAGAGAGGTCAGAGCAAATGAATGTTGGCATAATATATTACAATATGTTCATAAAAATGGCTAATTGAGAAGACAAGTGACCACTGACCCTTGCCGCCAAGGAAGGAGAATTTAGCGAAAGAAAGCCAAACTCTTTATACCTCAGAAAGACCTATAAGCATTATTGTATTTTAGCACACTACTTTATTGATAAAAATAAATAACAAAAAAACTTTAATTGTCTTTGGTATTCTCTAGACTAGCACATTTTAGATAAATTTCCAACATAAATTGTTAAAATTCAATTCAACAATCAATCAGACACTTACTGAGTGCTGACTATGTCCTGGCATTATGCTAGATAGTGGGGATGTAAGGGATTTTTGAAGTTTTTAGTGGATAAACTTGAGGTTATTTGGAAAATTCATTAATATGGGATATTTCCTTGCCCAGATGTAGGCTAAAAGAGGTAGAATTGCTCTATGCCATTCTAATTTAAGTGTATTTTTCATGGAAGCTAGTTTTTGGGGTTCAATACTAGATTTCAAGAAACTTAAGTGATGAGTAAAATTTTTATAAAACACTTTCATCTTTAATATGATTGTGCATCTATGATCCTATTGCATTCTAAAAATGTCTTCATAGGACATGAAGAGTTAGCCTTATTTTTTAGAAAATGAAAATGAAAAGATTTCATTGTGTTACAGAAAGGGTGGCCAGGGTACGAGGCTGGAGGGCCATGCAGTGACAGAGTTGAGCATACATCCTGAGTTTTCTTTCTTTGACATCATGCTTTGGAATTCTGAGATTAGGAGATCCACTGGGATGTCAATGAAGAAGAAAGAAAATCCTACTAGGATTGGCATGGTAACTACTGAGACAAAAAATGCATGAATGATACTTGCTGAATGAAAATAAGAATGTTATAAAAGACATTTTTGGTCAAACATGGGGTAGATTAAACAACTTCTGAGATCCTTTCTAATTCAGAGGTCCTATGATTGTATGAGGTATCCTAATATTGGAAAGGGATTCCAGAAAGCTGAAGTTCATTCAGTGCAGTCTTTAAAAAAATTCTCTCATCATCTAAATGAGATCATTAGATCATGATCAAACTGAATAAATGTGCCAGAAAGTTGATGGAATTTTAGACTTTTAGACTTTATATAGCTAAATCCCTTAATTAACTAGTTGAGGAAATTAACACAGAAAAGTGAAGTAACTTTTGCAAAATCACACAGGAAATAGCAGAGCTCAGACTAGAACACAAAATTTTTCACCTCCTTTCCACTCCCATAATCACTAGTAATAGTTCATTAAAATTTCAAAAGCCTTGGGATTTTGTTAGTATAGATACTCCACCAACATAAATTCTAGCTACACCACACTAAAGTAGGTCTTTATGAGTTTCTATGTCCCAAAGCATTATCATCTGGTAGGTGGCCCATTATTTGATGAGGTAACCCTCTATATTTAGCAAAGCTGTCCCATATCTACCATCATGCCAGTATATCCTCAAGCCTTCTATCTCAGTAAGACTGCCAAGTAAGACCAAATAAGAACAAGACTGCTTACTAAGACAAAACTTTATCTTTCCAGGCTTAATCTTCAAAAAATCAGGGTAACCTCAATGACCTCACACTGGAGTCGGATCTTAGTGAAAATATAATAATAATTGTATTTATACCATGATTTAAAGTTTACCAAATCCCTTCCTCACAACTGTCCTAACATATTTATTAAATACTCACTGTATGCCAAGCACTTTATCATGATTCTGGAGGTTTAAAGAAAAAACAAAAACTGTGTCTTCCCTCAAGGTGCATATATACACATACATATATACAGGGCAGATCTATGTGCATATGTATATTCATATACATATCCACATCTATAGCTATGCCTTTTGCTTTTCTCTTCTCTCTATATATACCTATAATATATTGTTACTTTACATGATATTATATTACCTCATATTATATCATATCTATAAATAAGTACATATAAGATACATACAAAGATGCAAATTGTTTAGAGGGGAAGAAAGTAGTAGCTGGGAGGATGGTAGCTATTTGAGCTGATTATTTAAGGAAGCCAATGATTCTAAGAGACAGAAGTGAGTAGAAAGAGCACTTAATGGCACTTAGTGACATCAATGGCCAAGTGCCTACTAGGTGTTGGAGCCAAGTTTTTTCCCCAAGGTTTCCTGACTTTAAGTTCAGTACTTTTCTAAATACTAGATGATGCAGTAGATATTGCTCTATGCCTAGAATCAGGTTAGGAAGACTTGAGTTCAAATATGGCCTCAGACAATTACTTAGCTATGTTACCCTGGTCAGGTGACTTAACTTCTACTTGCCTTAGTTTCTTCAGCTGTAAAATGAGGATAATAATAACAAAACCTTCCTTCCAAGGTTTTTGTAAGAATAAAATGAGATGATTATTTCAAAGCTCTAAGCACAGTGCCTGTCACATAGTAAGCACTAAATAAATGTTAGCTATTATTATATCACACTGACTTTCTTTTCCTTGTTGCCTTTAGGAAAAGGGAAACCCAACTAATGAAGTTGCACATGGTATAATGGAAAGAGAAAATTAGATTTGGGGTCAGAGAACCTGGGTTCAGATTTCAATGATGTGGTTGATTATCTGTATGACTTTAGGTAAATCATATCAGCTCTCTAGGCATAATTTTCCTCAGTAAAATAAATAGGACGACTTGGATTATCTCAAAGGCCCCTTTAAAAATTGAGTTCTTGATGTGTCAAAAATATTAATAAATCATTATCAGCAACTATTTATTATACAGATATTGAGACTTTCTCAGATATCATGCAACACCAACATACCCTCCAAAATAAAGCTGTGTTAGCTGCTGCTGAATGTTGAGGCTTGCCCTATCAATGTTAGTGTTTAAGAATAAGTCAGTATACACACTCTGTAATTGAATGTCAAGAAAAATGAAAATATATTGTTTTATTGCTACTGTTCATTGATTTATTGGAGTGATTTATTGTCAATGGACATGCAGTACAACAAATCACTCCACTGACACCATCAGCTGCCTTAACTAGGTTGTCAGTTCGCGACATTAAAGGTAATGGATGGTGATTATTTTACTGTAATGGGTTTAATCAGTGCTTTGAATGACTTAGCAGTCATGTCATGGTACAGCCAAGTCATCATTCATCAAGGCTGCATTTTGTTTACCAACATCATCTATAATTCATTTGATTGTTGACAATCATCAGCAAATACCTCTCAGGCTAGGCTTTATTTGAGATGAAAATCTGCACAGTCGCCCCATGCTAACAAATACCTCAGATAGAATTGGGTTAAAACATAGGGGTATGAGGAACTGGTCCCAGGTACCCCAAAACAGAGGAAGTGACAATATTCACTACTATGATAGGGATTTGGGTTTTTTCTCTTGAGAAGAACATAGGTTCTTTCCCATAAAAATAATAACAACTACCATTTATTAGGCAAGTTAAGATTTACAAAATGCTGTACAGATTTGATCCTCACAACAGTTTTATGAGGACTGCATTATTATTATCTCCATTTTATAGATTAGAAAACTAAAGCTAAGAGACTTACTTAAGGTCACAGAGATAGAAATTTTCTGAGGCAGAATTTGAATTTAAGTCATCCTGACTCCAAATTTTGTATTCTTACACACTGTACTACTTAGGTGCCTCTTTTTACATTACCTGTCCTCTGGAATATTCAGAAGAGGACAAGCTTAGTCAGGGTAGGATGCAACATAAATTTTTCTAGCATGTAAGAAGTTAGGGGATCGCATTCTATCCAGGTAAGAAAATTATAGGTACATATTCTCATTACCCAGTCTAGCTTAATTTGGCTTAACATGGCCTTTAATAAGCCAGGTCTCTAGTGATGGAGAATAATACATTGAGAACTATTCTCATGGAAGTGATAAAGACTAATAAGGTGGGAATCTAGGTGGTGTGGTGGATGGAGCACCAGTCCTGGATTCAGGAGGACCTGAGTTCAAATTTGGCCTCAGACACTTGACACTTACTAGCTGTGTGACCCTGGGCAAGTCACTTAACCCCAATTGCCTCACCAAAAGAAAAAAGGCTAATAAGGAAAAAAAAACCTGGTTCTTGAAGAAATGATGGGGACCTCCAATTTGATAGATATTGAAGGGAATTCTGATTCCAATCTGACATTCCACTTAGATTTTGAGTGAGCAAATTTCAAAGAATTTAAAGAAAGAACACGTAATATCCCATGGCCTAAAATACTACATGAGAATTCTGCGAAGGTGCATAGAATGCACTCAGAATAAAATCTTTAAAAATCTCATTTTATTTGATTTATTTTTTTATTTCACACTTCCCTTTCCTTTATTCTAATCACTCTGCCACCCAGCTGCCCAGAGCTGATTATTATGTCTCTCTCTCTATTCCATTTTCTTCTATTTCATCTCTCTTTATCCTATGTCTTTTGAAAAAATCTATTTTGCTTTTAATAACTGCCCCCATTAATATGTATTCCCTTTTATTATCTTTCCCTTTCTCTTATCCCCTTTTCCTTATATTTTTCTTCTAGGTAAGATAAATTTCTATATCCAACTGTGCGTATGTATATTCTTCCCACTTTGACCCAATTCCAATGACAATGAGGTTCAATCATTGTCAGCCAACTCTCCATTCTCCCTTTAATTGTAAAAGTACTTCCTTGTATGCTTCTTTTTTTTTTTTCTTTTTTTTGTCCTTTTTTGGGGCAGTGAGTGTTAAGTGACTTACCCAGGGTCACACAGCTAGTAATTGTCAAGTGTCTGAGGCTGGATTTGAGCTCAGGTCCTCCTGAATCCAGGGTTGGTGCTTTATCCACTATGCCACCTAGTGTATGATTCTTTATGTGAGAAAACTTCCCCAATTCTATTTCTCTCTTCCTCCTTCTTCCTGTCTATCCCTCTTTCTCACCTATTATTTTTTTGAGATCATCCCAACATAATCTAATCACACCCATGTACTCTGTCTTGGTAGACTTCTTCTAACTGCCCTAATAATTGTAATGTTCTTAGGGCTTACATGTATCATCTTCCCATACAGTGATATAAATAGTTTGAATTTATTGAATCTTTATGATTTCTCTTTCATAATTACCTTTTTATGCTTCTCTTGAGTCTCATGTTTGAATGTCAAATTTCCTATTTAGTTCTGATCTTTTCATCAGGAATGCTTGGAAGTCCTCTATTTCATTAAATATCTATTTTTCCTCATGAAGAATTATATTGTTTTGTTGGACAGGTTACCCTTAGTTATAATCCTAGCTCTTTTGTCATCTGGACTATCACAATACAAGCCTTCTGTTACTTTAATGTGCAAGCTGCCAAATATTGTGTGATCCTTTGTGGCTCTTTGACATTTGAACTGTTTCTTTCTGTCTGCTTGCAATATTTTCTTCTTGACCTGGAAGCTCTGGAATTTGGTTATAATATTCCTGGGACTTTGAAATGATTGTTAGATTTTTTTTTTGTGGGGCAATGAGGGTTATGTGACTTGTCTAGGGTCACACAGATAGTGTGAAGTGTCTGAGGCCAGATTTGAACTTGGGTCCTTCTGAATCCAGGGCCAAAGCTCTATCTACTGTGTCACTTAGCTGCCCCCAGGTAGATACTTTCAATTTCTATTTTACATTCTAGTTTTAAGATATCAGGGTAGTTTTTCTTCATAATTTCTTGAAATATGATGTCTAGGTTCTTTTTCCTGTCATGGCTTTCAGGTAGTTCATTAATTTTGGAATAACTCCACTGGATCCATTTCCAGGTCAGTTGTTTTTCCAATGAGATATTTCACACTTATTTTCATTTTTGTGAATTTGTTTTATTATTTCTTGGTGTCCAATGAAGTCATTATCTTTCAGTTGCCCAATTCTAATTTTTAAGAAATTGTTTTGCTTCAGTGAGCTTTTGTACCTCCTTTTCCATTTGACAAATTCTGCTTTTCAAGGAGTTTTTTCTTCAGTGAATTTCTGTACCTCTTTCACCAGTAGACCCATTATGTTTTTGTTTTATTTTATCCAGCAATTTTTGTGCTAATTTTACCAAGCTATTTTTCTCTTTTCTTAATTTTCTCATATTACTCTAATTTCTTTTCCCAATTTTTTCTCTACCACTTTTAGGTCTTTAAAAAAAATTCAGGAATTCTTATTTTGCTTATATCAAATTGGAATTTTTCTTTAAGGTTTTGGTTGTAGCTGTTTTGTTTTCTTTTCTTCTACTGAATTTGTGTCTTCATCTTTCTTGCCACTGTAGTAGGTTTTTATTGTAAAGTCTTTTAAATCATCATTTGTTCATTATTTTTTCAGGCTATATCTTGACTTTGAACTTTATTATAATGTTTGCATCTACTCACCAGGCTAAAGAGGCACTTTTTCAAGCTTCAGGGTTTTTCATTTTTTTGATTTTCAGAGTTAGTTTGAGAAGAGGGTCATGTTCTATAAGTTTTTGGTTTTATCAAAATGATGTGATCCTGGTAGAGGTGTAGTTACTGTTCTCCTGGTCTGCATTTTTATCTTTACTCGGAAAGGAACATGGTCTTTTCCATCCACAAGCCATAAGGAGTCTATCACAACTTCTTTTGACCCTGCAACTGTGACCAGAGCCCCTATTCCTTGTGATGGACCACAATCACTTTTTAGCACTAAAACTATGATCCAGAGCTACATACTAGCAATAGAGTTTCTAATTAGCACCAGCTGTAACCAGTGCCATAAATGGGTCTTTTATAATTTCTTTCTGCCTGGCTGTTCCCCTTACTGTCTCTGGACTAAGAGCTCCTGAAGATGCTGCTATGGCAGCTGCTACTGGTCCTGCCTCATGTGTGCACTCTGGAAAGACTTCTACCTTGTGTTAAAAACCTTTCCTGTGGACCTCCTAAGTTTTCCAAGGCTAGAAACAAAGACTTACCCTGACCTTTTGTTGGGTCTTGCCCATATCATGTCATCTGTACTTATCATGATCAGTCTATTCTCCTAACATTATGTTATTCTGACTGTTTCCAGCTATCACTCTTCTCTACCACTTTCAGTGTTGATTTAGGGAAACATACTCTCTTTCTCTTAAAATAAGATACTGTTCAAGAAGATACAATCCTTTCCAAAGGAAATGGAATACTCCTTATGTAAACACTCCATAAGGATGGGGGAATAATTATAAGATCTGATGTCTTCCAGGAGGCATAAGCGCTATTCTTTTTTTTTAATAATAAACATTTTATTTAAAGTTTTGAGTAACAAATTCTATCTTTTCTTTTCTCCTTCCCCTCTCCCTTCCCTGAGGCAGGAAGCAATCAGATATAGGTTATACATGTATAAGTATGTAAAATATTACAATAGTAGTCTTCTTGTAGAAGAGAACTCAAATAAAAAAATGGAAAAAAAGAAAGTGAAAAATAGCATGCTTCAGTCTGTGTTCAGTCAATATCAATTCTTTCTTTGGAGGCAGGTAGTATGCTTCATCATTATTCCTTTGAGATTGCCTTGGATCATTGCTTTGCTGACAATAGTTAAGTTCATTCACAATTCTTCATTTACCAATATTGCTGTTACTGTGTAGAGCATTCTCCTGGTTCTTCTCACTTCACTATTCATCAGTTCATAAAAGTCTTTCCAGGCATTTCTGAAGTCATCTTGCTTGTCATTTCTTATGGCACACTAATATTCCATTGCCATCATAGTTTGTCTAGCCATTCCCCAATTAATGGTCATTACTTTGATTTCCAATTCTTAGCCACTTCAGAAAGAGCTGCTTCAAATAATTGTGTAGAAATAGATCTTTTTTTCTTTTTAGGGATGTCTTTGAGATATAAACATATAAAGCTCCATTCTTATAGAAATGTTCTTTATTGCCAATTTTTTCCTCCACTTATATTAATGGGAATTCCTTCCCTTCTCTTGCTTATGTCCTATTTTTCCATTGACTCTATTTTCTTGAGAGCCCAAAGGAACAATTATCCCCTCACTCTTCTGTGGATTTTATATAGAGTACAGTACTCACTTCCCTTTGTCAACTGCCCCTTCTTTTCCCATTTACACAGCTTCCTTTTCTGTTATTCTCTATCATGAAATATATAGTTATTTACTGATCAGGAATTTGAGACTTTAGTCCAGGTGGTATCATATAAATTCTTTTTTCTTTCCTCTTCATATTCTTTAAATTCCCAATTACTTGTTAGTCCCATGGCTTTTCTTTAATCTCTTTATTATTCCTCTTTTTTTTTTTGGTTCCACATACCTATCTTTGTTTTACAGAAATAATGTGTGAATGTCATAAAATTGATTCATTGCTTAGTCTTTTCTTGATAATTTTAAATTTATTGTGTGTGTGTGTGTGTGTGTGTATTTATAGCTTGGATTGTCTGCACATCAAATAGTCTGCTCAACTATGGATTTATTTTATTTTTAGCTACGATGAAAATACTTCCCTCTTGTCAACAGTTCATTTTTTCATTGATGATTGTGCTTAGTTTGCAGGATATTATTTTGCTTTGAAGTTTGTGCTTCTTTGTTTATTAAAACATTCCATTCCACTTTCTTCACTTATTTCTTATGACTGTGGAATAATTTTGTATAATTTCACTTTTCTCCTTCATATTCATGTCTTGCTTCTGGCTACTTACAGAATTTGTTGTCTCTTACATGAGAAGTTTAACCACTACATAAACTTGGAGTTTATTATATTTTTTAAATGTTTTTCTGTAGTTATTCATGGATTCTATGGGTTGATGCTTTGCTTTCTATATTCAAAAGTTCTGGAGAGTTTTCTTTTATTATTTCCTGCATTGTGATATTCAAGTTTTTTTAGATTTGCCATGTTCTTCTTAGAGACCTATGATCTTTAAGTTATTTCTAACCATCTCATCTTTATGGTGAGTTGCTTTGGCTTTTATAGAACTGATACTTTTTTTTAAAGTATTTGCCTTTTCCTTCTCTTCTGCCAAATTTTCCCACATTGCACTATTTTTGTGTATCCAATCTGTTATTCTCTTTCAGAGCCTGTACTTGGATACTTCATCGTGTATTCAATTTTTCCTACTCTGCTATTTGTATTATTTTTAAATATTATTTTCCTTTCAAGAATGACTTTCCCTATGTTGCCCAGGCTGGAAGTGCATCTGCCACTCATAGGCCCCCTCCCAATACTGATTGGCATGGAAGCTTTATCCTGCTCTATTTTTCTAACCTGAGACAATTTCTCTACACTCTGGCAGCCTGTACACCCTCCTCCCCTGAGGGCTTTCCATATCTTTGCAGAACTCAGTTTGGACACCCTATTATAGCTCAGAACTCCAGAACTCAAGTGATCTACTAGCCTCAGCCTCTTGAGTACAGAATTATGCCATCATGTAAGGCTATTTGTGTTTTACTCTTCTCAGAGAAGTCTGATTTCTGATTTTACCTCTTTGCTAATGTACCAATTTAAAAGGTTTATTCATCTTTTAAACTATTCCAAATTTTCTTGCAATAGTAGGTTATCTTAGAAATTGGCAGGGTTCTCTTTTTCATCAGAGATAGAGAAAGAGACAGAGAGAGACAGAGACTGAGAGAGATGAAGAGACAGAGACAGACAGACAGACACAGACACACATATATCTATCTATATCTATCTATATCTATATCTATATGTCTATATATCTATATCTATATCTATATCTATATCTATATCTATCTATCTATCTATCTATCTATCTATCTATCTATCTATATATATATATATAGAGAGAGAGAAGGAGATGAAGGAGGAGAAGAGGAGGAGGAAGAAAAAGAGAAGGAGGAGGTGGAAAGGAGAGGAGAGAAAAGAGGTGGCTCCACTTAGTTTTGTTTCTAGTTCCCTTTTCTCAGGCATGGATGCTCTTTAACTCTCTTCACTCTTGTCACAGTACAGTGCTGCCCATGTGTTCCACTCTCACCTCTACATTTCCATTATATGGCCGGGGAAAATCAGGGTCTGTGCTTCTTGGGATATGTGTAAAGTTGAAGCTGGTTCTCTGCCCCTGGGGGCTAGGTAAGATAGATACACTTGGACCCTGAAGCAAAAACCTGTGAGATTGTACTGACTGTGCCCAGTGTGTAGAGTGGGTTTGAAATGGAAACATTATTTAACTTTTTCATATTTCATAAGGTTTTTATCTTGTGTAGTTTCTGTTTTTTTTAATCCTATGAATTAAGCTTATTCCTTTTTTAATGAGAATTTTGAGTTGCAGAGATGTGTAAAAATTAATCTACCACCTTGTTCAAATGACACAAACAACTTCAAAGTAGAAGAAAGTGGGAAAGAGACTAACACAAATCCGCAGGGATTTCAGCGATAACCTTAGATTTTAAAAATTCATATACAGAAGCTGAGAGCCATGGCAGGTAACTAACTGAGGGTGAAATCAAAAGATAAGAGAATAGGCACATGGTCTTAGAAGAAGATAGTGCCCAAACCACTAAAGCTCAGAATAAGCCAATGTTCATGATAAATTCTAAGGACATTAACAGTTCTTTGATTTTTCTTTTACAATAATATACTTGGCAATAGGAATATTAAAACAAGGATAGGACTGCTCCTTGGATCAATAAATAGAAAAATGATAAGATATGGAAAGAAGAAGGTAGAACTCCTCATCTTTTTTCTTCTTTTGGTTTTAAATAAAGATGACAATCTTTGTATTGGAAGATATCAAACAAAAAGTGTCCACAGTGAATTAAACCCTAAGATTAATGAGCAAATGATAAGATGACAGCAGAGTCATTTAATTACCTTAATAAATTAAAATCTCCATGTTTAGGTAAACAGAATGATAAACAGAAAAAATAGTAGCTGATAGTTACACAACAGTTCCTTATTTAAAAAAAAAAAAGTACATACGTTATATTTTGGGGGGGGGTGGCAGGGCAATGAGGGTTAAGTAACTTGCCCAGGGTCAGATAGCTAGTAAGGATCAAGTGTCTGAGGCTGGATTTGAAATCAGTTCCTCCTGAATCCAGGGCCGGTGCTTTATCCACTGCGCCACCTAGCTGCCTCCTATTAAAACTTTTAAACTTGCAATTTTCTTATAAAGTATTTACTCCAGGTATTATTTTCCCAAATGATGTAATTTTTCCTTAGAGAGGTTAGGTGCATTTTACAGACAAGTCATAGGCTAATGAATGTCAGAATCAGTATTTGAATAAGTCTTCGTAACTTGAAGTTCAGAACCATAGTAGTCTACGGCCATACCACCATGAACGCGCCCGATCTCATCTCTCCAATATTTTTTTTATTGTATTTGCAAATTCTGGCTTATTGTCAGTGGTCTTTGAAATATCATTAAACATTAGAAGAAGCACCAGAAGACCAGAGATGTATAATAGTTACCACAATTTTGGAAAAGGAGTTCAGCTTGATTTTTAAAGTTATAGGATTCTGATTTTGATTCAAAATTTTGGAAAAAAATCTAGAATGTGTTACCAAAATAATGTTTTGGGAGCATTTAAAAATAGGGATCATAAGAGCCAATATGAATTCTTTTTTTTTAAGTGAGGCAATTGGGGTTAAGTGACTTACCCAGGGTCACACAGCTAGTAAGTGTTAGGTGCCTGAGGCCAGATTTGAACTCAGGTACTCCTGACTCCAGGGCCAGTGTTCTATCCACTGTGCCACCTAGCTACCCCTGCCAATATGAATTATTAAAGGACATTTCCTGCCAGAGTGATCTAATTTTCTTTTTTTTTTTTTGACAGGATTACTAGAATGGTAGAGCATAGAAATTTTATAGATTTGGTATGCCTAGATTTCAGCAAAACATTTGACAAAACCTTTTACTGAATTCTTATGGACACAATGAAGTGATATAGACTAGATGAACTAGAGTATAGCTCATTAAATCATGGATGAAGTGACCCATTCTAAACATTCTAAAAATACCCTGGATATTGTTGTCACACACATGTGTTCTACATCCATATTCAGGAACTCCAAATTGCTTTATTTTTTAATCTGTTGTCACTCTACCTCTCCCTGTGTCTTGCAAACCCAAATCCTGTTCTTTGTTAACAGTAACACCCCCAATCCCTCCACCCCTCAGGTATTTCCCAAGATGTTATCCTTGAACTGGTTAGATTCTTCTTTCCCTATCTTGATTCCTTGGTGAACTTCTTCACACTATTATTTTCTCTCAAGTCTCTTTCCTCCTTAAACAATTGAAGGTCTTGTCCTGCTAAGCATCAGCCATGGATTATTTCCACTATCTTTGCTCCTATTTATGGACTGTTGAACAAGCTGGTGAAAAATCACAAAACTGTGATTACTGAGTAAGTCCACTGCAAATTTAAGGATGTGGTTTCAACTGGGCCCTGACTCTAGCAAGACTAACCTTTTTCACTTCCCTTATCAATTCACTTTTATTAATTATAGATTACTATAATAACAGAAAACAATAAATTCACAGTTATCCCACTCAAGCAGAAACTTTTCCAATTTTTTTCATTGCTCCTCAAATCTCTCATAGCTCTCCTTCCCCAACCCCCTCAGCTAAGAACCTTGCCTCATGTTTCATGGAAAAAAATAAGACCATTCACAGAGAGCTCTCTATATTCCCCTCCTCCTCCTCATCTCTAATCGCTCATATGTCTTTTGCCACTTTTACCTTTTTTCATATGAAGAAATGGTCCTTCCTGGCAAAGCAAACCTCTTTATGTGAATAAAGAATCCCCATTCCATCTCATATTCTCTATCAGATGTTCCTCTACTGCCATCTTTACTCTCTCATTTACATTTGTTCTCTTCCCATCTATCAGCTGCTTCCCTATTGCCTGAAAACAGTCACATCTCTCCCCATCCTCAAAAAGCCCTCACTTGATCTGTCCATCCCTGTTAACTATTTTCCTTTATCTCCTCTCTGTTTTGTGGCTAAATTGTTGGAGTAGACTATCTTCCACTGATAACTCCATTACCTTTTGTCTCACTCTTTTTAACTCTTTGCAGTCTGGCTCAGATCTATTTATCCTCTCTCTCCAGTCTCAGATCTCCAACTGACTAGTAGACATTTTAACCTAGATGTTTCATAGAAATTTAAAACTTAACATGACCAAAACTGAACTCAACACATTTCTCAATCCCTCCCTTCTTACTACTCTTCCTATTACAAAAGACAGTATCAACATTTTCCAAGTCACCAAGGCTTGCAACATAGGTGTCATCCTCAACATTTTACTTTTTGCCCCCTTTCTATATCTAGTCCCTTGCCAAGGCATGCCTATTCTACTTTTGTAACATCGCTTGCATATGTTTCCTTCTCTTCTATTACACCATTACCACCCTGGTGAATACCTCATGCTTGGACAAGTGCAACAGCCTTCTGGTTGGTTTCCCTTCCTCAAGTCACTTCCCTCTCTAGTTCATCCTCTCTGCTCAGATGTTAAATTGATTTTCCAAAAGTACACATCTACCATGTTACTTTTCTACTCAGTAATCTCTAGGAGTTCCATATCACCTCCAGATTAAAATATAAGGTCATCTTTGGGGCATTTAAAGACTTTTAATAACCTGGTCCTCTCATGTTGTTCTAAATTTCTTATGCCTTACTCTCCCTTTGTAATTTATTTTTTATGTTTTTGTGAGGCAATTGGGGTTAAGTGACTGTCCCAGGGTCACATAGCTAGTAAGGGTCAAATGTCTGAGGACAGATTTAAACTCAGGTCCTCCGGAATCCAGGGCAGGTGTTCTATCCACTGCACCACCTAGCTGCCCCGCCTTACTCTTTTTCATTTTCAAATGAGATATTTGTAAAGCACTTATCACAGTGCCTGGCATATAGTAAGTCTTAAATAAAAGTTATTTCTCAATCCCCACCCCCAACATTTTTCTGCATGTTGTCCATCTGATTCCTGACACTGGCTTCCTTACTGTTTCTCCTACCTGAAACTCCCATTCCCTGACTTTCTAAATTTTCACCAGGTTACCGCCATGCCCACAATTCTCTCCATCCTCATATATGTATCCTAGCTTCTCTAGCTTCCTTCATGTCCAACCTAAAATCCTATCATCTACAAGAAGCTTTTCCTGCAGCCCATAGAGGATAGGCCTTTCCCTGTATTGATTATCTCCAATTTATCCTATATGTATTTTGTACATAGTAGCTTATATGTTGTCTCCCCAATTAGACAGTGATCTCCTAAGGGGCCTGTTTTCGTTTTCCTTTTTCTTTTTTCTTCCTTCTTTGTTTGTCTGTTTGTCTGTTTGTCTGTCTGTCTGTTTGTATGTTTCTTTCTTTCCCCTTCACTGTAGACCCAGAACTTAGCAGAGTTCCTGGCACATATCAGATGCTTAGTAAATCCTTGTTGGCTGACTGATTCATTGGCAAAGAATAGGATTAGAATGACTACCTCTGCTTAAGTATTTGAAAACCTGATTCATGGAAGAGAGAGATTAATCTTAACTGCTGACAGAACTGAACCAGTCGACAATGGTGGAAAATGCAGAGAGGCAGATTTTGTATTAATATAAAGAAAAACTTTTTTTCTTTTTTTTTGCAGGGCAATGAGGGTTAAGTGACTTGCCCAGAGTCACACAGCTAGTAAGTGTCAAGTGTCTGAGGCTGGATTTGAATTCAGGTCCTCCTGAAACCAGGGCCCCAGTACTTTATCCACTGTGCCACTAACCTGCGCCCCAGGAAAAAAAAAAAACAACAACAAACTTCTTAACAATTAGAGTTATCCAAAAGTAGAATTGGTTTTCTCTGGAAATAGTTCCCAGCAATAGAGGTTGTCAAGTGGATACATACTTAAACTGTGGCATTTTTCCTTGATGTTTAATAACTATTTTTAAAATATTAAGCAATTATTTTCTTTCTCATATCTCCCAACCCTCACTGAAAAATAAACAAAAAATCTTGTAACAAATATGATTAATAAAAAAAATCTCCACATTGGCCATGTCCAAATAAGTATGGAGTTATTTAGGTACAGATAATACTAGATAACTATAAATGTCTCTTTTCACTCTGAGATTCTACTCTTCTTACACAAGACATATGAAGGCCTAGGTCAGGCTAGGGCTGTAGCAATGGTGGAGGTAGCTAAGGAAGTAGCAATTGCCTTCTCATTAGCTGAATCTTTTGAATGTCTAAGAGGGCCCAGAGCTAGGCTTGTTAAGAACTTCCATCCAGAAAATGCCATTGGCAGTTCTTTCCCTTATGGAAGAAGCTGTTTTGTGAGTTCTAGCTTGATGGACAGCTCAAACTTGAAAGGGTGTATGTGAGGGATTTGTAGGCTCTCCAGTTCCCCTTCCCACATATGTCTTTGGTTCTAAACTTATTTTAAGATCCCTGTCTGCCTCTCTCCTTTCCTGTTCCTGTTCTTATTTCTTTTACATTTCTTTTGTTATTCATGCTTAACTGAGGTTATCACAAGCTGTCCTTCAGCATCAATCCTGCCCTCCCTATCTACTCAGGTCACATATCAAAACTGGTGAAAGTATGTCCCAATTATGAAAAATTTGATATTGGAGGTGGCTGGCACTGAGCTAACTCAGGAAACCAGCCCAGTTGGGAAGGACAACACTTTCCCAAAAGTCACTGGGAATGTACAACAGTCACCTAAATAGAGAATATAAGTTAACATCAGGAAGAATGTAGTTCTATTTATTACTTCATGCTCTCTAACATGCACACATCCTTCTCTGTGCACTACTGACTTAAGGATCATCTCTCAAAGCCTTAGATCTCAGTATTGAATCCAATGGCTGGGCAGGATGTTTAAATTTGACCATTGCACATTGAAGAAAGCCAGAGATAAGGACAGCTGGGAAAGTCTTTCAATGTACATTTCTATGCACCTTGAGGGAATGTCCATGACCTCGTTTTGAACACATATGGAAGAAATATGGCAATTCCTTTATGTTCTTTAATAATGCGCACTTAGCTGAATAAACATCTCTTTCCACCTATTTTAGGATCTGAAGGTTATAATCGTTAAATGAGAATTGTAAAAGAAGGGCGTCCATAATAGAACATTTTATTGCTTCTGAAAAATGCCTGTTTCCTTATATTTTCCTAATGTCCATCTGTGTGCACTCTGGCTCCAGGAAGCTTTAAACAGCTCACTTTGCCAACACCTTCTCTCCCACCTGCATGGGCTGGACTGGGAAAAGGAGAAGGCAGAGGGCAAAGGGGGATGTTGGAAATGCTATTCTCAGGAGGCAGTAAGTAAAAACCACTCCACTAAATATATGGTATTTACTTGCTAAAGTTCAGAACAGGCAAATAGGTTTTGTGTATAGCAGCAGAGAGGCTACACTTTCCTACCCAAGAGCCCATCTCTTCCCATTTGGAAGGTAAGTGCCTCCCACCTAAAGCATCTGTGGGAAGAAAAGAGGATTCTTAACAACATTATTTTCCTCTCTTTGGTGGGGTGTGGGGGGTAGCTTTTCTGAAAACTTAAGAGCTTAAGTTTTTATGGATAAAAAGGTATTTTGTTCCAGTGCTAAATTAAATTGTTCTAGACTTCAGGAAAAATGCAAGTTTTTAAGACTACAGCATACTTTTGATTATTTAATTCAAATTAGTACAATTCAATTAAAAACATTTATTATTCATATGCTGTTTGCAAGGCATTGTGCTAGTTGCTGGGGATGTAAAGATAAAAAATGAAAATGGTCCCGTCTTCAAGGACTTCATATTCTACTTAGGATTGGAAGAAAGATACAACGTGTATATAGGTAAGTAAATATCTGTGTTTTCTGGGCACTCTCTTTCCAGATAGACAATAAAAAATAAACTACTGGAGGGAAGGGTATGGAGAAGTGCCAAGAGACTTGACTTTTAGGCTTGCCTTTCAACTAACTTTCTATTCCTATTCTCGGGTAAGTAACTTAATCTATTTCTCCTCCTCCTCCTTCTCCTCCTCACATGCTCCTACTATATAAAACCCTGTGCCAGGTACCATACTGAAAATGATAGCTTATATTTGTCTAACATGAATAGCTAGTAGATCAGAATTGAGACTTGAACTCAGGTCTTCTATCTCCATATGCAGTCAGTGTTCTTCCCTCTACAACAAGTGAACCTAAGACATGATCACTGCAAAGAGTGTAGCTGAGGAATCAATAGTAAAATGACTCTATGAAGCATATTATAATTGTGTCCAATATAGTTAGAAAAAAACCTAAGTAATTTAGAACAGAAGAGGGGAATGGGAGAGGGAAGTGTCATGCACCAAATGTTAAAAGAGTTTTTTGGCTTGACAGGGAGATGGAAAGGTCATTCCAGGAAGGGAGATCAGCATGAGCACAATCCCTAAAACAGGAATTTTTCTAGCACTATTTAGTCAGCATTTATTTTGCTAAGAACTAATTTTTGCCTTATTTTGCCCTCCTTCCAATTCCCTCTTCTCCCTTCTTCCTCTTCCCTCTTATTTCCCTCTACAGTAAAATGGATTATAGAATCCAACTGTGTTCATGTGTATATTGTTCCCTCTGACCAGTTCAGTTATGGGCTCCACAAGCCTTCTTTGTTTGTAGAGATGTTTACTTGCACACCTTGATTATGTGAGATCATTTTTACTAATCTTCCTAATCTTCATGTCCCTTTCTCTCAAACCCACCCATCTATTTTACTCTTCTTTTCTCCTTCAATTTGTTTTCAGATCATCATGACCTACCAGAACTAATCTCAGGTCTTGTCTAACTAGACTCTTTCTAAGAACCTGATGATGATAGCGTTCAGAAGGGATACATGTATCTTCTTTCCATATAAGCAATTTATTCTTATTTAGATTCTTATGATTGTTCATTTGTGTTTTCCCCCTTTTAAAAAAAATGAAATCCTCAGGGGAAGCTGTGTGGTGCAGGGGATAAAGCACTGTCCCTGGATTCAGGAGGACCTGAGTTCAAATCTGGGCTCAGACACCTGACACTTACTAGCTATGTGTGTGACCCTGGGCAAATCACTTTAACCTTCATTGCCCTGCAAGAGACAGACAGACAGACAGACAGAGAGGGAGAGAGAGACAGACAGAGAGGGGGAGAGAGGGGGAGAGAGAGAGAGAGAGAGAGAGAGAGAGAGAGAGAGAGAGAGAGAGAGAGAGAGAGAGAATAAAATCATCTTAATTCCTGTATTTGAAATTCAAAGTTTCTATGAAGCTCTAGAAATCTTTAATTTCATTAAAGCACCATTCCTCCCCCACCTGCACATCTCCCCCTAGAGGAGCTGGGCAACTTTTTTTTAACTGTAAGCCTGTTTCTTTTGCCTTCTAGAACATCAAATTCCAATCTCTCTGCTTCTTTATACTGGTTTGCTAAATGATATGTGATCCTGATTGTGACTCCTTGGTATTTGAATCCTTTCTTTCAAGCTGCACGCAGAATTTTTTTTTCCTTTGATCTGGAGGCTCAGTATTTAGGTTGGAGAAGGCAAATGAGTACAAGGAGAAAAATTAATTGGTTATGAAGATAGTCCAGAAAAGAAGTAATGAGGATTTTAGCTGGGTGAATGGCTGTATGAGTGGCAAGAATGGGGGACACATAAACAATTTAATATAGGAAAAAAACACAAGACCTGGAAACTGGATGGGTGGAGGTGCTGGTAAGAATTATATATGGATCTATTGTTGTGAATCTAAGCATTTTTAAGGATAACGATGTTCAAAAAAGAAATGGAAAGTTTGTAGAAGGATGGATTTAGGGTTGGGAGAGGAGAGAGATAATTAGTTTAAAATTGTATCTATTGGGTTTGAGTTGACAGTGTCCAACAGCAGCTATCAAGCGAAGATTGCAATTCATAACAGAAGATCTCTCTGTTTCTGTATGTATCTATGAAGGGAAGGGAAGTGTATGTATGTATGTATGTATGAAGGGAAGGGAAGTGATTTGATTCCTTTATTGCCATCCTCCCAAATCCACCTTCTTTACCTCCCACTCTAAACTTTTTCCTTGGGCTTACTAGAATGTCTGCTCCATAAGGAATGAAATGGATTTCATCTTAATCCTTTTCCTTTCATGGTCCTTTCTGTCTTTTTGTGCTCACTGAAAACTGAAGGCCTTTGATGATTCAACTGGCTACTGTTTCCAGGACAGGTTACATATACCTGTCCACCATCCCCTTCTCTCTGATAGGGATTACTTTTTGTTCCAAACTTCCACTTCCAGGTTCTCCTACCACGATCACTCAACAATGTTTGCTCCTTTGAGGTACATTCAGTCCATATTTACCTCCAAACCAATATTTTTGTAGTTGTTGCCTATAGAATTCCAGAACCCTCTCCTTCCTATCTCAAAAACTTCAGTGCTTGCGTCACAGTCTTTCTGTCCTCCCCAACTCATGTCTGCAAACTAAGGTACTTCAACATATAAAATAATACTCTCAAATACACTAACCTCTCAATCTTTCAACTTCCTTATTTCTCACTCTTCTACTCTACTACAGCTACAAAAGAGATGATTATTTCCTTGATCTTGTCATCATCCATAAGTGTTCCATATCATAATATGTTGTCATTCTATCTCTCCTTCCTTGCAAGAACAAACCCTGTTCTTTGTCATCATTGCTACCACCAATCCCTTCACCCTTCAATTCTTTCCCAAGACATTAAAACTGCTCTGGTTAGAAAATATTCTCTTCTCCATTTTGATCCTTTAGGGAATGAGTTTAATGCTTCGTTCTCATCTTTTAAAGTCCCTTGGCCCTTAACTCACCAAAAACTCAGCTTTGTATGACTTCTAACATCTGCTAACTTCATTCCTACTCATATACTGCTGAACAAAGCTGGTGAAAATCATTATCTCTTACTTATCACGCCCACCAAAAGGTTATGTTACATTATCACAACTGGGTCCTTATTTTTTTTTTCAGTGAGGCAATTGGAGTTAAGTGACTTGCCCAGGGTCACACAGCTAGTAAGTGTTAAGTGTCTGAGGTTGGATTTGAACTCAGGTACTCCTGAATCCAGGACCGGTGCTCTATCCACTACACCACCTAGCTGCCCCATCACTGGGTCCTTATTGTAGAAAGACAAATCAGTTTTATACTTCCCTAATCAATTCACTATCTTATTTACCAAAGTACCTTCTTAACACTTGTACTTTTCTACTTGTAATGATTGGAATAACGCCACCTGCTGGATACTTACTGTAGAAGAGTTCTGCCCATGAAGCGAAGGTCTTTGAGGGCAAGACCAGGAGTCTTTTCTTTGGCATCAGGAAGTGACGCGGACTAGTGGGAGGAGGAAGGAAGAGACTGGCGCTGACTCTGGGGCTCTTTCCTTTGGACTCTGGTGGAGAGCGGAGCTAGAAATGTGCTCTCCCTTTAATAGATAGGAATTTAGGCCTTTTTCTCTCTCTTTACCAAATTCTTATTCTCCTTAATAAATGCTTAAAAGTCTAACTCTTGCTAAAGCTTATAATTTATTGGCGACCACTCACTAGATATTTTAAACAGTTTAGCTAGAATTTTAGCCCTTAACATACTAAAACCTCTCACAGCTCCTCTTCCTGCTCCCAACCCTCTCTACTTGGAACCTTGTATCATATTTCACTGAAAAAATATGACATTCATAGAGAGGTCCTTCTTGTCACTTCCTCCTAATTTCACATTATCCAGATGTCTTTTAGAGTTTTTATTTTCCCAAATTACTGTAAAGCAAATTTTAACATTATTTTTAAAACTTTCTGTTCCAATTCTCTTCCTCCTTCCCTCCCCAACTCCCCTTAAGAAATCAAGCAATTCAATATAAGTTATACATGTGTAGTCATGTAAAACATCCAGATGTCCTTTGACATGAAGAGGTGACCTTCTCCTTTGCCAGGTAAATCCTTCTGTTTAAACAAATAATACCATTCCATCCCATTTCTCCAACAGATTACCCTACACTATCTCATTAATCTTCAAGTATTCACTATTTATTGACTCCTTCTCTATATGCCTATATATGTATATATATATGCATTTATATGTATATGTATATATATATGTCTCTGTGTGTGTATGTGTATATATATATATATATATATATATATATATATATATATATATATATATACTTACTCTCCTGTATTTCTCCTCCTTTGTGGTTAAACCTCTTGAGAAGACTATGTACAGTCATTGTTTCCACTTCCTTTCCTTTCACCCTCATCTTAACTCTGTAGTCTGACTTCCAAACTCACTCTCAACATCACTTCCAATGTCACTCTCAAAGATATTAATGATTTCCTAATTGCGGAATCAAATGGTCTTTTCACAATCCTTATCCTTCTTGACATCTCAGCAACCCATGACACTGACAATTACCATCTTTTAAAAAATATTCTCTAGATTTACATGACTTTCCTTCTTTTCCTCCTATCTGTCTAGATATTCCCTTCTCTCACCTGCTAACATTGAGGTCCACCCTTCCCCCCCACCCCCACCCCCCACTCCACCCCAGCTCTGTTCTGGGCTCTCTTTTCCTTCTATATCATTTCACTTAGTGATCTTATTAGTTCAGATGGTTTCAATGATCACCTCTCTGTAGATGACTCTCAGATCTACTATTAGATATTTTGAACTGGAGGTCTTTCTTGAAATGTACTGAAATGATGGGATTTATGTGCCTCGGGAGCAACTACTTTAAAAACACAAAATGTATAGATTTTCCAAATAGTTGACTCTCAATTATTTATCAGGATATGCATGTGGATATATGGTAGGTGTAATGGAGAGGTCATTAGATAAGGATTGTGGAGACCTGGCTTTTAGTCCTTGTTCTGCCTTATGTAGCAGCCTTTCAGAGTCTTGCTGTTGTCATTGTTCAGTTGTTCCCGTCCTGTCTGACTCTTCATGACCCTATTTGGGGTTTTCTTGGCAAAGATATTGGAGTGGTTTGCCATTTCTTTCTCCAGCTCATTTTACAGATGAGGAAACTGAGTCAGAATTAAGTGACTTGTTCAGGGTCACATAGCCAGTAAATGTCTGAGGGCAGATTTGAACTTATTGAAGATGAGTCTTCTTGACTCCAGGCCAGGACTCTACCCACTGTGCCACCACTTGCCTTCCTTTTATGAAGTCAGAGAATTGGTTAGTGATCCCCAAGGTCTCTTCTACTGCTAAGTATTTATGATTCTAAATTTTTATATCAAATTGGATTCTTCCTGTTGTTTTAAACTGGGCTTCCTCCATTTTACTTCATCACTTTTCTTATCTCTATATTCATGGAGAGGATTTTTTCCCAATTCGCATAGTATTTTATTTTTTTCTCAATTACATGTAAAGACAAATTTTAATATTCCATTTTTAAAAATATTGAGTATCAAATTTTCTCCCCCTTGTTTACTTTCCCCCTCCCCAAGATGGCATGCAATTATATGGCACACACACACACATATATATGTATGTGTGCCTGTGTATGTGTATGTGTATATGTGTATATGCAATTATAAATTATGTAGACTATTTTTTAAACACTAACTTGCGAAAGTTACCTTAGCTGTAGTGGATAGAGAGCTAGTTTCAGAGTCAAGAAGACCTGGCGAAAATCTCAACTCTGCTATATACTGTCTTTGTGACTTTTGGTACATCCCATATTCTCCTGGTATTCTAGGAAACTGAGACTATACTTGCCTAGGTAGAGCCAGTTTCATTACCAGAAATTCCCTTTACTAAAGGAATCACAAATTTGTCCCTGTCTCCTTTGGGGGAAACAAAGGAAAACACTAATCAACATAAAACCTTATGCAGATGGAAAATCAGCTAAAAAATAAAAGTTCCATGTAATGTATTATTACAAGGCAAAATACAGGACCAGTTCAAAATCACCCAGAATGTTGGCTTTTGATAGCATTTCTCTTTAGGCCTTTCTTGATCCATTTATCTTCAATTTTATCTAGTGTCCCTTTCCTTTGGGGAATTGCTCTCAGCTAGGTGACAGCTGTGTAATCTAATATAGGAGTCCGAGCTAAGAAATAAGAAATATGTTAAGAACATAACTTATCTGTGCTTTTAATGTAGCCTTTCTGAAGAGAATGGTTTAGGGATTTCAAGCACTGTGGCAAGCTTGTAAGAGAGAGTTTGTAGGACCAAGGCTTATTTAATGATGAACTAACTTTCAAAAACAACAACAAATAAACAAATGGTACACATGACATAATACTTTTAATATTAACATTTTATTTGTCATTTTCTTAAGTCTATATAATCAATCAAGCAATGTATAAAGTCCTTATTTGTTATATTTTCTAATTTTTAAGGTGAAAAATCTCACACTGAAAATATAAGAATTGTCTCTCCTGAAACAATTCTATAGCTGGCTCCATCATAACCCTGGATAGAGGAAACCTTATGATAACTCTCAAAAAACCAGTATAACATACAGGTTTATAATACTTTTGCTGTTCCTGACCTAATATCATTAGATTACCTATTGTTGTAAATGATATGTGCTTTGGGTCATTAGTGTGGGGTAATTTAGAGAAAACTACTTTCGATTTTTGGATGACCATACATCATAAAATAGCAATCATCTATTCCATTTTAAATTTGAGTTGAAAGCAATAGTTAGAAAAATAATCAATCCACTTAATTTGTTTGCCTATTAACCCTCAGGGCAGCTTTAAAAAATGCATCACTTAAGATTTTGCCATTTTTATTCTAAAAATGGCATTTAAAACATTAGTTAATTGACAAGTCAAAAGTTAAAAATTACTTTTAACAAAATGAAGAGAATAAATCAGTTTTATAGCTAGAATTATGATTCAGGAATCTTTAGCAAATGTGTGGATTATATTCAGAATAAGGGAATTTTAGAGTAGGAAAAAACCTCAGCAGCCACATAGTACAACCCATAAATAAAAAGAATTTCCCTTCATACCATTCCCAAGAGGCTGTCCAACTTTTGCATGATTAATTCCAAGAAAGCACAACTCACTCTCCTATGCCAGCTCATTACATTTTTGGACAGTTCTGATTATTGTGAAGTTTTTGTTTTGTTTTTATTTTATTTTTTCCTGACATCAAGTTTAAATATGCCTTTGTGTAGGTTCTACAGATTGCTACTAGTTGGTACCTCTTGGGTCAAATGGAAGCAGTCCAATCTTTCCTCCACATGTTACATGCCTTCAAATAGTTGAAGACAACTATTGTGCTTCCATGAGTTTTCTCCAAGTTAAAAACCAGTTTCTTTAACTGATTCTTATGTGTCACGAATTCAAGGTCTTTCACAATTCTGATTGTTTTTCTCTTTGGTTTCTTCTAATTATTTTTTTTTCAATCAGCAAACATCTCCCTTCTCTCCCTTATACCCTTATCCTCCTCTACAATTGAGAATAAAAAAATAGCTTTAAAAACATATATAGGGCAGCTAGGTGGCACGGTGGATAGAGCACCGGCCCTGAATTCAAGAGGACCTGAGTTCAAATATGGCCTCAGACACTTGACACTTACTATCTGTGTGACCTTGGGCAAGTCACTTAATCCTCATTGCCCCCACCAAAAACAAAAAACATTAAAAAAAAACACATATAGTCAAGCGAAACAAATTGCTACATTGGCCATGTCTAAAAGGAGATTAGATAGACAGACAGATAGATATAGATAGATATTTATGTATGTATATATGATTATTTATGTGTGTATATATGTAAGTATATACATAGCTAAGTGGCACAGTGGTTAGAGAATCAGGCATGGAGTCAGGAAGACCTGAGTTCAAATTGAGATTCAGGCACTTACAAGCTGTTTGACCCTACCCATGTCACCTAAATCTGTTTGCCTCAGTCTTCTGAGGCTGAGAAGACAATCCACTCAAGTACCTTTGTGAAGAAAAGCCCAAATGAGGTCACACAGAGTTATGCATGACTGAAAAATGACTCAACAAAAATGATAAATGTGTGTTTGCTTGTATAAATGATTCTACACTATGAATCTATTTATCATTTTGTTTTGTTTTGTTTTGTGGGGCAATGAGGGTTAAGTGACTTGCCCAGGGTCACACAGCCAGTGTCAAGTGTCTGAGGCTGGATTTGAACTCAGGTCCTCCTGAATCCAAGGCCAGTGCTTTATCCACTGTGCCACCTAGCTGCCCCTATTTATCATTTTCTTAAGTCTCTATAATCAACCAAGCAGAAATCAAGTCCTTATTTATAATATTTTCTAATTTTTAAGGTGAAAAATCTCCCACTGAAAATATAACATTTGTCTCTCCTGAAACAATTCAAGCTGCCTCCATCATACCCCTGGACAGAGGAAACCTTGTGATAACTCTCAAAAAAAACAGTATAATATACAAGTTTATAAGACTTTTGCTGGTACTGACCTAATATCATTGGAGTGGGTTGGCATATTTCTTTTTTAGTCTTCTGGAATTGTAGTTGGTCTTTATGCTGATCCACATTCCTAAGTCTTTCAAAGTTGTTTGTCTTTACAATATTGTTGTCACTGCAAAAAATGTTCTTATAGTTCTGTTCACTTTACATTGCATTAGTTTTTATAAATCTTGCCAGTTTTCTCTGAAACTGCCTCCATCATCTTTCTTATAGCACGAAGGATTTATCAAATTTAAATACCAAAACTTATTCAGCCATTCTGCAAATGATAAGTACCCCTTCAGATTACCATTGATTGCTACCTCAAACAAGTTATAAATATTTTATGCATCTTTTGTTAGAGGATTTTTGTTTTAACTTAAGATTAAGCGTCCCTTCACCTACCCTTTCTGTGATTCCTCTTTCCTTCCTATTTCCTTGTTTAGGGAAATGTCTTTCTTAATCCAGCTGTGTTTATGTGAAGTCTTCCCTTCTTTGACCAGTTCCAATGAGAATGCGTTTAAAGTGCCAGTTTAAACTCTCCATTTTTGTATAGACTTCTTTATGTGCTCTTTGATTACATGGAATGATTTTCCTTAAACTTCCTTTCCCTCTCCCCCACCCCCAGGACATTCTTCTTGCTCAGTCTTTCCATTCTTATTTTAAGATCATTAAAAACAAAAAAGAAAACAACTCCTCCCCCAAAACACAAAACAAAACAAACAACACCAAAAAAAAACAACAACCACAGCACCAAAGAAGCCACTCTCAGGCCTTCTATGGTTCTTAATGACGATAGGGTTCAGAGGGGACACATGTTCAATCTCCTTATATTTCAAGTAAGCAGTTTATATTCTTTCATCCTTTTAAGATTTTTCATTGGTGTTCAACTTTTCATGTTTCTTATAACTCTCATGTTTTAACTTCAAAATTTCTATGAAACTCTGGTGGGGTTTTTTTTTGTTTTCTTTTGTTTTGCTTTTATCAAGAATGCAGGAAGTCCTCTAAAACACCATTTCTTCCTTTTATAGGATTATGTCAGCTTGATGGATACATTTATTCTTGGTATCAGCCCCCAATTCTTTGTCTTTTGGAATATCATACTCAAGTTCTCTCATCTTTATATTAATGGATGGTAAATCATATGTAATCCTGACTGTGGCTCCTAGGCACCTGAAGTCTTTCGGTTTCTTGCAGTATTTTTTTTCTTGGAAATTGGATTCTGGCTATTATATTCCTGGGAGTTTTCATTTGGAATTCTTTCAGGAGGGTGACAAGTGATTCTTTCTATTTCCACTTTATATCATAGGGAACTGTCAGGGCAGCTCTCTTTTGAGATTTTCTTGAAATAAGACGTCTACATTCTTTTTTATTTTCATCATAGTGTTCAGGTAATTTAGTGAGTATTTTTTCTCATCTATTTGTCAAATCAGTTGTTTATGCTATGAGATATATAACTTTTTTTTTTCTACTTTCAGTCTTTTCACTTTGCTTTTAAGACTTCTTGTTGTCTCTTGGAGCCATTGGCTTCTCTTTGGTCCATTCTAGTTTTCAGTGAGTTTGTTGCTTTTTTTTACCCCAATGACAAACAATTAATGCCCTTTCCATTTCTTTCACAGTTCTCGTTTCTTTTTAATTTTCCTCTAGCACTCTCATTTCATTTATAAAATAATTTAACTCTTTTTAAAACTCTTACTTCATCTCTTCCAAATTTTGTAGTTGAATTTTTGCTTAAGCTGTGTTTTTTTTCTGAGACATTAGTTTGCTGTCCCCTTGATCTGAACATTTCAAATCCCAGAGCTGGGATTATATCTATGCAACAGTAGACTCCTGCTGGATTCACCCACTATCAGACAGTTGGGAAGCTCTGTTAGTTCAGAAGAACTGAAGTGCAGGCTCCAATTTGGTCTGTAACTCCTGCCCTAATAACTAGGAATAACTGCTCTGCACACTTCAGACTTGGCTAGAACCTATAAATAAAACTTCATTCTCCTCTTGGGGTCTGAGCTTCCACTGCAGCTACCTGCTTCTCAACTTACTTCTATTTCCGTATACCTCCTAGAGTTTCTGATCACTCCATGTCTTGGCTCAAAGTAATTTCTCTGAAAACTGTCCTGCGTTCCTGGAATGATCTCCTCAAATCCACCTACTGACTTCTCTGGCTTCCTTTAAGTCCCAATTAAAATAGCATTTACAGGAAGCCTTTCCTAACCTCTCAATTCTAATACCTTCCCTCTCTTACTCATTCCCTATTTATCCTATTCTTTGCCAAGAAAATGCCAAATAGGGTCATGAAGGTTTGGACATGACTGCAATGACTCAACAACATAATTTATCCTGTATATAGCTTTGTATTTGTTTGCTTGTTGTTTTCCCCATTTGATTGTATGCTTCTTAAAGGAAGGGACTGGTTTTTGCCTCTTTTTGTGTATCTTGCATTTAGCATATAACCTCGTACATAGTTGGAGCTCAATAAATGTTTATTGGTTGATTATTTCTATATCAAGATTTAGCATATTTCCCAGATCTTTTCTGGTGAACTTTGTTTTGTTTTGTTTGTTTGTTTGTTTTGGTAAGAGCTGGCTGTACTTTTTGCTGTTACTCCACCATTCTGCTGTACTATTTAGTTGCCTTTATTTGTATACTCCAACATGTCAAGATCCTTCTTAAACCATGGTACCCACAAGAAGTACCAAATATCAAATTATAGTATGAAGCAGCAATCATAAAAACACTTTGGTATAAGGTAAAAAATAGAAAGATTGATCAGTTGAACAGCCTAAGTAAAAAAAAACACTTTGTAGCTTAGTGTTTGATAAACAGAAAAACACCAAGTATTATAAAAACTCATTATTAAACAAAACCTGTTGAGAAAACTAGAACACAGCATGACAAACTTACATAATACATCAAGATAAACTCCAGATGGATACATTATGTAGATATCAAAGTTCACTTGTAAACATATTAAAGAAGCAAGGAAGAAAATACCCCCACCATGGATAGGGGCAGAGTTCATGATCAAAGAATTGATAGAGGACAAGATCACAAAAGATAAAATGCAATTTTTGATTATATAACTTAAAATTTGCACATAAATAAAACCAATGAAATTAAAATTAGAAAAGAAACAGTTGATTAGGGAAAAAAATCTTTGCCACAAATTTCTCTGATTAAGGTCTTATTTCCAAGATGCATAAGAAACTTAATCCAATATGCATGATTCAGAGCCATACCTTAGTAGATAGATGTTCAAAAGATATGAATGTACAGTTCTCAAAGTAATCAGTCAGTCTATCAATTACCATTTACTAACTACATACTATGTGCTAGGATCTGTGCTAAGAACTGAGATATACCCAATTTATCACTAACCATATGGAAATAAGCAAAACATTACTAATTGGGTAAAGAAAATATAATGTTTGAGATTCCATCTCATAACTATAAGGTTGGAAAAGTTGAAGAAAAGAAAATGATATTGTTTGAGGGGCTGCAGGAATACAGGCACACTAGGACACTTGGTAAAATTATAAATTCATCCAGATATTCTGGAAGGAAATTTGCAGCCGTGCCCCAGATTCACTAAACTCTGCATTTCCTTTAATCCAGTAAAAATAATTACTCATTCTATGTTCTAGAGACTAACTAAAGAGGAAAATGACCCCTACATACAATAATATTTACAGCAGCACTTTTTTTAGTAGCAGGTAAGAACTATAAATTAAGCATCACCAGGGAAAATGGATGAGCAAGATATGATATATGGATGGGATGGAATGGAATTTTTCTTAAAAGAGAAAGAGATGGTTTTAGAGAAACCTCTAAAGACTTGCATGAATTAATGCAATGTGAAGTGAGCAGAACCATGAGAACAATTTGTACAATAACATCAATGAAAAAAAGACAATTTTGACAGAATTCAGAATGTTGATTGATGCACTGACCATCCACAATTCCAGAGAAATGATATAGAAACATGCTTCCCAACCTCAAGAAAAATAAGTGGTTGATTTAATTTACAGAATGAGAAATGCATTTGCAGACATTGACAATGTGGGAATTCTTCTTCCATTTGATTCCAGGAACTTGTGTGATCATTTGGCATATCTCCATATGTATCTTCATACACAAATAGGTGTCTTCTTTTCAGTTTCCTCATGAGTTATTCATTTCCAGTTTCCTTTTTTTCAGTGACTAATTGATTTACATTTCTTTCTTGTTACAACTTCCCAAATTAGCTTCTTGAAATTATTGCCCTTTTGTATTCTCATCTCCAATCCATCCCCCCAAATCAATATTTATAAATAAAATGACTGGCGGTCTTACATAATCCTTTTTAAATCTAATAATAACTCTTAGTTATAATGCCATCATGGTGTAGTAGAGAATCCACCACAGAGTTCACATCTCGTGTCTTACCTATGAAAACAGTAGGACCACAGGTAAAATGTTTAACTACTTAGTGATCTCATATTACTCTCTAAGAATTTAAATTAATAAATGAGTTGCATATCTATATAAGTAGTTGGCATTCCTGCACTGGAGTTCACTAAAAATAACAAAATCATAAGTTCAGACTAAAAGAAAACAAATCTCCACCCCACAACTCACTAATTTTATGTATGTTTTTGTTTTCCTATTGATAACCTCCTCCCCTCCCACATTCTCAACTTCCTGTTTTATTGCTTGGTAAGTCTTTTCTTACTTTAATGCATTTCTTTCCCTTTCATATTTCCTCTTCCTGATACTACTCTACCACCACTTGCTTAATCTCTTTCCTACAGTGTGGTAGGTTAAAAGAAGGATTCTTAATTTGTGACTAGGAATTAGACAGTGAATCATGAAAACCGGGTGGACCACTGATGAACACTGAGAGTTGAGGATCATGTAGTTCAATTTCCCCAGTGATAAAGTAGGGATATACCATTTCCTCCTCTTCAAAATGAAGAGATACTCATAAAACACTTGGAGATCCTTGGATGATGTTTCCTATAAAACACAAGATTTTGAGTTCCCTTTCAAAAGGAAAGTAGAGAGAAACTGACAGGGTGACTTCTGAGAATAATGGATAAGCTGAGGGTGACTAGACAGAACAGCAAGAAGGTAGGAAAGGACAGTGCAGACAACAAAATAGACAGACTCTAAGAATGGTGATCAGCAACCATTTCTGTATATTCACAGAATTCATTGTGAGGTGATATGTCCCCTGCTTCATTTATTCTAAATAAACTACTCATTATTCCTCTCAGTGACCCTTTGTTCTTTCATTTGGAAAACTGAAGCACACCTAAATGAACTAAAACAGAAAGCTGACACAAATCATTTTGCTCTTATTCTTGAAGTTTGGAACACTGAGGTTACAACTTAAATATTCTTCTGGCCACCACCACCCTGATATTTCATCTCTTACATTGATTCTGCTCACCTTGGAGATGGAATTTGAAAGTAGATTAAATAATTTTAGAGCCTATGTTACTATGGTGACACAAGAAAGCAATTGTGTTATTTCTTCCTTTTAGATCTTGATTTCAAGGAGCTCTGCCTATTTGTCCCTGTTCTTTATAAAAACTCATAATGCAATGGAAAAGATAATGTACAAGAAAAAATCTAAATACAAACATAATGGGGAGAAATGCACCATTGAATCTGGTTTCTCTGGACCTCTCAGAGGGCTAGTGAGCCTAAGTGAAGTCCAATCAACAAGCATGTATTAAGTACCTACTCCTTTCCAAGCACTGTCCTAAGAACTATGGCTACAAAAAGGAAAAAAGGTAGCCCTTGGTCTAGTAGCTCACAGTTTATTGGGAAAGAGAATTGATACACTAGGTACACCCTAAATTTACATATATATATATATATCTATCTCATATATATATATATATATATATATATATATATATATATATATATATATATATATATATGTGTGTGTGTGTGTGTGTGTGTGTGTGTGTGTGTATCTCTTATCTCAGAGATAAGAGATAATCAGCCAAAAGAATGACTTAGCATTAAGGATTTGGAAGAAGCTTCTTGTAGAGGCTGGTAATTTGGCTATAACAAAGAAAGCCGGACAAGCCAGGAGGCAGAAATGAGGAGAGAATTCCAGGAATAGGGTCAGTCAAGGAAAATGCCTGGAGTTGAGAAATGGAGTGTCATATGGGAGGAAAAACAAAGAAGTCAGTGTCACTGGATAGCAGAGTACACGGAGGGGAGTAAGTTTAAGAAAACTACAAAGGTGGATTATGAAGTGCTTTGTCTTTTGATCCTGCTGGTGAAAGGGAATGACGGGAAGTTTACTGAATATTGGGTAATGTGGTCAGACCTGCAGGGCAGGAAGATTCATTTGACAGCTAGATTGAGGATGGACTGAAGATGGAAGAGATTTTAAAAAGCCAGGCCAACTAGCAGGCTATAATAATAGTCCATTTATGAGGTTTACAAGGCCAGCAACAAGGTTGTAGCAGTGTTTGAGGAGAAAAGGGAACATGTAAGAGAGATATTTCTAAGGCAAAAATGATAGGATTTGACAATATCACCTTAACCTGCTAACTCAGAAGACTCAGTCAAATCCCAATTACTTGGTAAAACATGAGCCAAAAAATTAATACCTAGCTAGTTTTGTACACATTTGCCCCCTGATATTTGCTTTGCCAGACCTCATATGCTGTCCAAGAAAATACCAGGGGGAATAATGCAAATGTATATAAATACATGTGAACATGTATTTGTAAATGTAGGTGATTGTGTGTGTGTGTGAGAACGTTTTATAAACATGCCAAGTATTCCTGAGGAAACTTACATTTTATATTGTTTAATTGAATTGAGTTAGTATTATTTCATGATTTTCCCATTTAAACTTGCACAGATATTTCTTTGGGTTTCTATGACAGGGACTTGTTTCTTCTATTTTCATGGCAGGAGATTTTAGTAGACATTTTCCCCAACTTTCTTATTAAATTCTCCCTGAGCTGAACAGTGATGACTGTTCACCTGGGCAGCCAATACTTCTCTTGGCATCTGCGTGATTTCTTTTAATAATACCTCATTACCATATCATTATGCAAAATTATGCCATATTAAGCATAATTTCTATAAGTAGCCACAGGGTGGCATTCATGCTCTTTGCTATCACATTAATGACTGATAGATTACAAGGTCACTTTGAATGGAGAAACCATCTAGAGATTCTTTCCAATGAACTTCTTTTTCTGATTTCTCCTAGTAATTATGTGTGAGCTGTTCAACTTTTTATGCTTTTTTACCTGCACTTAATTTTGGTTACTGTATCTCTCCAATTCCTTTTCCTAGAAATCCTATATTACTACTTTAGAGTTCTTAATGTGCAGTCCATGAACTTAAAAAAAACACATACACAACAATAAGCATTTCAAAATAATTATTGCACCATGGAACCAAGCCCTAGTTTCTACTTCATTTACTATGATGTATACTCAAACAATATTGCTTTTGCTTCGAAAAATAAGTGTCATTCAACTCCTCTATAACTGTTTACCATCCATTTGATTTCTCAGACCAAAATACTTTTTCTTCACCTACATTCCCTTATATTCATTGTCTCCCCTTATTGAAATGTAATCTTTTTGAGAATAGAAATTGTTTCTTTGGAATACTATACCCAGCATTTATCACAGTACTTGTCACACAGTAAGCACTTATTACTTGCTTTCCTTTCACTCTTCTTTACTAACTTCTTCCCTTTTATTCCTTTCTTCATTCCTCCCCTCCCCTCCCCTCCCTTCCCCTCCCCTCCCCTCCCCTCCCCTCCCCTCCCCTCCCCTCCCTCCCCCTCCCCTCCCTCCCCTCCCCTTTCCTCCCCCTCCCCCTCCCCTTCCCTCCCCTTCCCTTCCCTTCCCTTCCCTTCCCTTCCCTTCCCTTCCCTTCCCTTCCCTTCCCTTCCCTTCCCTTCCCTTCCCTTCCCTTCCCTTCCCTTCCCTTCCTTTCCCTTCCCTTCCCTTCCTTCCTTCCCTTCCCTTCCCTGCCTGCCTGCCTGCCTGTCTGCCTTTCTTTTTCTCTTCTTACCTTTCTTATTCGTCCAGTTCTAATCCAACCTCCTCAGATTAATCTATTTTAGGCCCCATTTTCACCATCTCAATCTGTATTTAAAAAAAAATTCCATGGCTTTTTGTTTCCTATCTTATATAAATATTTCAGGAATTAATTTTACCTATTCCAACCCTCATTGTTCTTCTTGATCTCTGTACTCAACAGTACTTATGGTCTATAGGTGATAATCCTGGCTTTTAATAATACCCTACCTTTTAACATTCCTTATGGTTTCACTCTTAGTATTCCCTCTTTAACTACTGTGCACTTGATCATTGGCTCCTATAAATGAGACCCATAGATGTTTAAGTACACTTATACCTGAGATTCTATGATTCTGTATGAATCAACAATCTGTTATGAAACAACATTCTAGAAACATGAAAATCTTTCTATGACATAATTAAGACATGTATTTGATCATTAGAGGATATTGTTAGAGCCATGATTACCTACGCAACTCCATTGGGAAGGCTATTAGAACTTTTCAAATTTCATTTTTTCTCTTTTGTAGTTGATCTATCTTAAAAGTTGAACTAGCTTAAGTTCAGGTTAGGATTACAGACCAAAAATACAGGAACATTCTTGTCAGTACTTGTGAGGTCGGTTAGCCCTGGTATTTTTTTCCATGAACATAGTCAGTGCCACACCCATATGAGAAAATCCACCTGAAGGAAAGGATGTATGATTCAAATTGTGATCTGAGAGAGTAAATAGGGCATTGTGGTGGGTCAAGCCAGAATTTATAGCATAAACAAATCCATAGTGTAAGAAAGGACTTGTGAAAGCTTTTATGAAATGGGATGATAAAGACTGGCAGATGTTGGTCAGAGAAAACTCTAAGGGAGTTACACTGGGTGCAAGATAATACTGATTTATAATGTGCAATGTCTCTACTCAATACTATTGTTTTATAATTGAGGGTGATAGCTATACTTTCTCCTTGTTCTATTTAACCAAAGTCTTTTTTGTGGGCATACATTAAGAACAGGTGGGACATCATCTTCTCCTATAATACTTAGGGTTCAGAAGACTCTTTAGGCATATGACATATACTCAATAAAAATGTCACTCATGCCAAATTAACCTAATTTCCTTTATTTTTGACAGGATTGCTAAACCAAGAATAAAGAGAATGTAGTAGTTTACTCATATTTTAGCAAAGCTTTACATAATTAATTCATACTATTTGGCTTTATAATTGGTTGGATCACTAGACCCCAAATATTTCAATGGTTCAATTTCAAAATGGCAGGTCTCCAATCATGCACTTCATGGATTTGTGCTTGGCCGTGTGATATTTAATAACCTTTTGATCAATGATTTGGATGCAACTGTAAATGACATACTTATCAAGTTTACAGAAGACACAAATCTGGGAGAAAAAATAATGCGTTAGAATCAGAAATCAAAAGGATCTTGTTTGAATAGAATTTTTGATTGAGTCAGATAAGATGAAATTCAATAGGAATAAATGAAAAGTCTTGTACTTAGGTACAAAAAATCCATTTTATAAGCACATGATAGAGGAGATATGGTTAGACAGTAGTTATTCTAAAATTATGGGGGATTGAATAAAATGGTGAAGTTAATACAAGTAAGCAGTGTAATGTGGTAGTCAAAAAACCTAATGTGGGGGCAGCTAGGTGGCACAGTGGATAGAGCACCAGCCCTGGATTCAGGAGGACCTGAGTTCAAATCTGGCCTCAGACACTTGACACTGACTAGCTGTGTGACCCTGGGCAAGTCACTTAACCCCAATTGCCTCACCAAAAACAAACAAACAAAAGAACAAAAAACTAATGTGATCTTTGGGCTGCTTTGAAAGATATATAGTTTCTTGGAATAGGGAGGTTATAGTCCCTAAATACTCTACCCCTATGAAAACTTATCTGGAGTATTGTGTTCAGTTCTGGTTATCACAGTTTAAGAAGGACATTGATAAACTGAACAATATCTAGGGAGGATAAACCTGAAGGCAATGGGATATGTCATGTAAAGATTCATTGAAAGAGCATGGCATGGGGCAGTTAGGTGGTGCAGTGGATAAAGCACCGGCCCTGGAGTCAGGAGTACCTGAGTTCAAATCCGGCCTCAGACACTTAACACACACTTCCTAGCTGTGTGACCCTGGGCAAGTCACTTAACCCCAATTGCCTCACTAAAAAAAAAAAAAAAAAAAAAAAAAAAAAAAAAAGAAAGAGAATGGCATGATTAGCCTAGAGAACACAGAATTCAGAAGTTACATAATAGGTTGCTTTGTTTGGCCTCAGAACCTGGGACAGTGGTTGGTATTTACAAAGAACCTAGTTTAGATTTGATTTCAGGGAAAACTTTCTAACAATTTGAGCTGTTCAAAAGTGAAAAGGGTTCCAAGATATGTGGGTGACTCTTCCTACCTAGAACTCTTCATACTGAGGCTAGACAGTTACTTATCAGTTATGGTGTAATAAGTATTCCTTGGAAGAGATAACTACTGAACTCCCTTTCCAATTTTCAAATTCTTTGATTATTGGAATGTGGTTTTTTTATATATATATATATATATATAGAGAGAGAGAGAGAGAGAGAGAGAACATATATAAATATAATATATATTATAGAGTATATAAAGACATATATGCATATATGTATGGATAGACAGACAGATAGATGAGAGATAGATAGATAGATAGATAGATAGAAGATAGATAGATAGATAGATAGATAGATGATAGAAACTGTCCATTTTTACAATTTGTTTGCACGGACATTATTGAAAATTTACAAGTTTCGTAAGTGGTTTTGAGAAGAGGGAGTTGTAAAAATGAAAACATGCCATGGGCTATAAACATCAGCAGTGGCCTCATCCTATGGTTCAATCTGTCTACATCTTCACTATCTTGCAAATAAAGTTGGTAGATTGTAATAAAATGGTGAGAAAATCTTCTGGGGGGAAATTTTGGTGGAGGAAGGTTACATTGTTACTGAAAATCAGCTCATTCAACTGATCCTTCTTTGAAAATAACAGCAGACAGAAGAAGAATGAAGACATATTTTGAACCTTTCAGCCAGATAGAACTTATCCCTGCCCTAAACTCTCATAACACTTTGTTCACACCACCCCTCTACACTTTCACACTCTACTTTGAATTTAATTATTTGTGTACTTGTCTTATTTCCCTCTTGGTCCGAGGCTGAGGCTGTAGTGTTGTTGCCATGGAGAACAATCAGGACAGCAGCAGCAACTGGAGCTCTCCAGCTAAAGGGACTTCTGAAGAAGAAATGTGAGAGCAGGACCAGTTAGATGCACACCCATACACCTTAATCCAAGTGTGGCACACCGAGATAATTCCAAAACACTGGATAACAGTCTCCTTAGGCCAATTTCCTGTTACCTTTGGCTAGAGCTTGCCTTTTGTTCACCCTCAGTTAGACCTTATTGCTATTCCTGGTTTTGACCCTTTTGTATCAAATATCCCCTCTTCACTCTGGATTTTCTAGTTCCACAACTAATTTCCCCATTTATCAATCTTCTCTGAAACTTTCTAGCTGTTCAAAGAGAGGACTTGAGCAGCACCATGTGTGTGTTACATCATTTTTCAGTCATGTATGACTCTCTATGACCCACCCCATTTTGGGCTTTTCTTAGTAAAGGTATTGAAGTAGTTTGCCATTTCCTTCTCCAGCTCACTTTACAGAATAAGAACTAAGGCAAACAGGGTTAAGTGATTTGCCCAGAATCACATATCTAGTAAGTACCTGAGGGCAGATTTGAACTCAGGAAGATGTCTTCCCAATTCTGAGCCAAGTGCTCTATTCATTTTACCAGCAATCAGCACCATGGACACTACCAAAGCATAACCTTTGATGAAGCTGAAGGAAATTATATGCCCATACAATGAATTATAAATCCAAAGAAGGAGTTCCTAGTCTCACTCATTTTTTTACCTCTCAAAATGTTTTTGCCCATAGCAAGAGCTAAAAAAAACTTTGCAAATGATGGGATCCTGAGATGCAAGGAAACTTTTTGTTAGGTAACACACAACAATGTAAAAATAGGGGAAATAAGCTAGGGGTTCTTTCCCATTCATTGACCTTTCCAAGTGAAGTGAGGTACATAAGAAGGCTATTTCTGAAAACAAGAGGAAACAGATGGTAGGAAATAGATGATTTTTACCCAGCAATGACAACATTTTACAATAGTAATGCATCTCTAAATCCCTCATACACGGACAAGGTCAGGGGCCAGAAAAAATATAAACACAGAAACAAATAACAAGGAGAGACAAGCCGTGAACTATTGAAAATATTTCACCAGAGGGGAGAAACTGAGTCTTAAAATTCTAATATAATGAACAATAAGCATTTGAGCACTTACTATATGTTCCCACCTCATGATATAAACTTTGGGGAATACAGGAGAAATATGAGGTCTAGATCCTTCACTCACAATATTTACAATGGAATAAATATAAACTTGAAATTAGAAAATCTCTTAGTAGTAATAATTTACATTTCCAGTGTCTTAAGGTTAAAAAGTGCTTTCTTCATATTAACCTTGTAAAGTAGGTAGCATTTTCCTGATCCCATTTCAAACATGTGGATACTAGAAATTATGTGACTTGCTCAGGATCCCATAGGTAGTTTCAAAATTAAAATTTATTTAATGTTTAGGGTGTTCTACTTTTAAAAAAAATTTTGCAGGGCAATGAGGATTGAGTGACTTGCCCGGGGTCACTCAGCTAGTAAGTGTCAAGTGTCTGAAGTCGAATTTGAACTCAGGTCCTCCTGAATCCAGGGCTGGTGCTTTATCCACTGCACCACCTAGCTGCCCCCTGGGAGTTCTACTTCTAAGCAGTCTGTTTCTGACCACACTTCCATAATATAGGAATAAATATGGGCCAGAAGACTGGTGGGTAATGGTTCAGCCAAATCACTTGCCAACATTGGTATGGCTTTGTTTTTGCTTAGCTTCATTTTGATGTCAATCCAAAAAGAGCTTGAAAAAGTAGGGTTTTTTAGTCTAGTTTTTCACAATCTAGTTTAAGCTTTCTTTGAAAGAATCTTTTACATGAAACAAGTTTTTTAAGAACGTAGTATTCACATAAAGGGATAAACAGAAATTACAATGGCTCTCCAACTTGAAAAACTAGTTGTATCACCCCAGATAAGATTTAAGATTCTTGAGCATAGGAATTATTTTACTTTTTGTGTTTGTATCTCCAGAACCTCTCATATTTACTGGCCCTGAATAATACCTTGATATGTTCTGGTTGATGAATTGGGGTCAGAATCAGAACTATCATCCCTAGCTTGCTGATCAGGCTCTACCTTCAGGTGGTGTACTCTGCTTCATTTTCTATTCTAAGTAGCAGAGTTCTTCCTGAAACAAGAGGCTGTTGAAACTGTGTAGCTTTCATGTTTCAAAACATCACAGTTATGAAAGAATTAGAGGCTCTGCGGTATTAATAGGTCCATGGAGAATGGGAGTAGTGTGCAAACATGTTACTATAGAAGATGTGTATGGAGATGTGATATAAGGCAGAGGTGTAAAAGTCATGGCATGAAGCCCCCTCCCCCAATACATCCGATGTGGCATAATAGGATTAAATATAACTGGGAAATGCTTAACAAAATCATAAAAATACATAAGACATAGATATTGTTAATTTTAGTTTTCTAAGTCAAACTACAGTTCAATTTGTTTCTATTTATGTTTAAAACAACTGATATAAAGGATGTTATGAAAGTGATTTATCAAAAAAAAGGAGGAAGGACAGTCAGCTATTGAGAATCAGTCATAATGAATGGCCAGCCTGCAGTGCTCTATTGGTTGTTGCAATCTTGAGCAATCTAGAGCAGGGCTTCTCTAAAATGTTTCACTCATGCCCCATTTTCACCCCAAGAAATTTTTTCTGTAACCCTGGCTATATAGGCATATAAATAAGTAAGTGTAACCTTTTCTTGCTGCCAAATATTTTATGATTCCTTATTCAATTACAAGACCCTATATGGAGTCATGACCCACAGTATAAGGAGCTAGGATCTAGAGGAAGGTCTCCAGCAAGTTGGGTGAATCCTTTGAGAAAAGAGTACTAGGAACACTTGGACAAGTTTCCCTGAATGTGAAGTCATGGCTGGATCTAGGTATGAGGAACTATATTTATGGGATCACTGATCCATTGGAATATCAAAGTTTTTGTTAGATGGAGGATGGGAATGGATATAGAATAGTGGAAAGCACATTGGATTTAACTTTCCAAGAATCTGGTTTTAACCCTGATTTTGCTACTCTGATGATTTCAGGGAATTCACTTTGCCTTGGTAGTCCTCAAAATCTTCATCTTTAAAATGAGAATTAGACTACATGGTTAAGGACCTTCCCAGCTATAAACCTGATAATTGCTAAACTCTAATTTATTACTCTCTATGGGTCTGAACAGTCATTGTCTCTTCCTCTTCTCTATATAATTTCTTTATATTTAAAAGCCAACTCTTAGGAAAGGATAATAAAATTATAAATGTAGAGTTAGAAGTGACCTCAGAGGTCATCACAAATCTTTCTTTTTCTAATTGGGTGACTTGTGACTTGTTCAAATTTACCCAGCTAGTGTCAGAGGTAAGATCTGAATGCAAGGCCTCTTACTCCAGAGTCAGGATTGTTGTTTATTTGGGGGGGGGTTTCCCCCTCACCTTACCACAATGAAAAGATCTCATCAGTGTACTTATACTAAATTGTAAATGACCAGCAAATATGATGGGGTAACAAGGGACTTTTACTTTTAATGGAGGTGGGGCTAAAGCTGATGGACTGCATCTGTAATAGTAGAATTTTAAATTTCAGTGAATGTGATGGGGCAGCTATAATTTTGGATGGGACTTTTTCCCAGTCCTACTAAAATTATACCACATACAAGTCAAGCCCTTAGTTTGCCTAGTTTAAGTAGCCCTGGGTTACTTGTTTTCCAGTAAAGATACTGAGGCATGGGATTGGTGAATATTTTTATGGCATTTCAAGTTCTTTTGTTGCTAAAGATTAACTTTGCTTTCATCCTTCTTTCCCTATCCCATATTCCCATTTCAGCTTCTTAAATCAAAATCTCATCCCTACCCCACCTCAGCCCCACCCTTTTCACTATTTCTGTGAGAAAAGTCAAAACAAATGACATTACAGAAGCCATTTTTTGTTTGCTTGTTTTGGGGGGAGGAATTAGGGTTAAGTGGCTTGCCCAGGGTCACAGGGCTAGTAAGTATCAAGTGTCCAAGGCTGGATTTGAACTCAGGTCCTCCTGAATCCAGGGCTGTTGCTTTATCCACTGTGCCACCTAGCTGCTCCTATTGTAGAATCATTTGAGTTCATTTGATTAATTTTTGGCTTCCTAGCTAATTTAGACATCCCTTGATTTCTCTAGTTCTATTTTGCTATCTCATGAGTTACTATCTGCTCCTTTTAGTCCAAGAGTCATCTCAACATTCCCAATGACCTCTCTTTTACTTGACCCTTGAGTAGAATTGGTTCCAGCTATGACCATTGCCCCTGTATGCTTCCTTGGCTTGGGCTACATCTCATAGTGGGGAGGGTTCTAAGTGAATTCCTCTCATATAATTCCCACCCATCTTGGGAGTTCAAAGGAAAAATACTAGTTTTCCTCATTAAACCAAAACCCAACACAAACAACTAATGAATAACATACACACAACTACCACATAGAGAGATTTAGCTATCAATAGCCTCACTGGACAGAAGGCATGCAAACAGATGAAGAGCCAGATAAATATTACATACAATAATTCTGCGGCTGGCTATAAATAAGGAGTGCTGAAGTCTACTGCCCCCAGGGTAGTGCAGTTAAAATTGGGATGGAGGTTTTGATGAGAAGAGAATCAGGACTCACTCAACCAGGTCTTGGAATTTAAAAAAACCCCTGAGAGCAGTCCATGTTACAGAGGCATTATACATCACCAAGGAGAATTTCATTTTCCTGTGTCCCTCCCTTGAGGTTTGTGAGTGGAGAGGTTAAGATGATCTCTGCCTTCTTTGTTTCCTGAGGCAGGCTTCCTAGGCTTGTGATGTCCATTTGTGTTTAAAGGATTAGCACAGGCAATCTGGTCTTGTTGCCTTTTTTTATTGCTCAGATGCTCCACTGGAGTCATAATAAGATTAGCTCCAAGAAAGTAAACGTCATGACCCCAGTCTTTGCTGCAACTTGTTCTACAACGTCAGGAAAGTGTAAATTCTGTGGCTAAATCCAGTCATACTTAAAAACCCTGAGCACCTCAGAAAGTTCTTTCTCTGATAGTGATTTATGTTTTCTGCTTTTGTGAACCATGATAGAAATATGGTCTTCTATATGAGAATAAAGTGTAATATCCTGGTGTTGGCAGTATATATCTCTTGTGCAAATTTTGCTGCATTCAGAAGCTCTATAATTTCAGCAAAACTTTGGCTGCTTTTAATATTGCAGAAAACTGTGTGTGTTTGTTTGTGTGTGTGTGTGTGTGTGTGTGTGTGTGTGTGTGTATTGTGCAAATGCATTGTATCAGAGGAAGGCCATATTTAAAATAGGATTCCCTGCTTTCCTTCCAAAGAGATTAAAGAAGAATTTGCTATAGTATAACATATTGAAAGAGAGTGTTGCATTACAAGTGTGGCACTATACTCCAACTTCCTAGAGCCTCAGTCCCTTCATCTGCAAAATGAGACTAATAACCAAAGGTGCTATCTTCTTCATGGGATTTGATGTAAGAACAGGGTTTTTATGCCCTTAAAACATGATGGAAATATAAGTTGTTATATAATATTGGACGTTCCCAGAGTAGGGTATAGCTGGGTGGTCTGTTTGATGTAGTTGAACTTGTATTAATAGCTCATTTTCATATATCCCTTTAGAGCTGATAAAGGTTGCCTCTCAACAAACCAAATTAAGCAGTGGCAGATCATTAGGCCAATTTTGCCATTATTAAAGGAATCTCAGTATGGTAAGTGCCTTACTCATAATTAATAAATCACAAAGTTGGGCTTAGGGGAGATTCTGACACAAAATCACAGAATAGCAGTGTTTTAGAATTAATCCAATCCAAGATTAATTTTAGAGAGGAGACTGAATTTAAGTTACTTCTGCAAGGTCATACAGTTAGTAAATATATATATGAACTCTAGTGTTCTGTCTGCGTAGTTGATGCTCTTCTATTTAAAATAATTGCATTCAGAACATGAAGAACTTATCAGTAAGTGACTAGATAGCCCCAGTGATGATGTGCCTCCCTGAACCAGAGAACTTGTTGTCCACCATAGAAAACAAGAATCTAGTTTTTAGAATTCTAGATTAAAATGCTGGTTTCCATAAAGTGGCCCCAGTGAAGGATATGAGATCACAATTAGTGCCATTGGGGGGCGGCCTAGGTGGCACAGTGGATAAAGCACCGGCCCTGGATTTCAGGAGTTCCTGAGTTCAAATCTGGCCTCAGACACTTGACACTTACTAGCTGTGTGACCCTTGGGCAAGTCACTTAACCCCACTGCCCCTCAAAAACCCAAAAAACCCAAAACAATTAGTGCCATTAACTCTGCCATTGAAAGTCACCCTTACAAGATCAAGGACAATTATTACTTTTCTTGTGTCTGTGGTAGGAATGATTTTTAACCATGAAAACATGGCATCAGTTCTAGTCCTAGATGACTTGAGTATAGGCTACTAGTTGACCGAGACACAGAGTAAGGATCCTGATGATGACCCTACTCCATTCCCATCTTTTCAGGTCTTGAAAGAAGCTAATTAAGATCTTAATGGGTCAGCACAACTAAAGAATACCTTGATATCAAATATTCCTGCTCTCTTGAGTCATTATAGCAATCCTCAAAGACACTAGGCCTTGACTCCTGCACTTCCTGGACATCTCCAGCCATGTCATCTATACTTTCTTTGACCATAATCTCCATTACTCCCCAACTGAGAAAGGACTTTAACTCTGGAACTTCCCCTCCTGGACATTTCTAGACATGGTAAAGGTGACTTTTTCCCTTCCCAGCTCTACATCTTCCTTATACGTATTGTCTTTCCCCATTAAAATGTGAACCTCCTTAAGGAAGAGACATCTTGCTTATTTGCTTGCTTGCTTTTGCATCCCTAGTGCTTAGCATCATATCTGGAACAAAGAAATCACTTAACTATTTTATCTATCTATCTATCTATCTATCTATCTATCTATCTATCTATCTATCTATTCCTATCTATCTACCTGTCCTGTCTATCTATCATCTATCTATTCTTTCTTGAAGGATGAGCCCTTAAACAATATTTTGTTTTGGAACAATGGACATGAAACAGCCCTCTTTTATTTTATGTTTATTTGTTTGTAGGGAGGGAGAAAAGATGTAACCCTATCTGGGATAAAGGAGTTTATTGCTAGGAAAGTCTGCTGCTGGGAAGTGGGGTTAGTGAAGCAAATAGCTTCTATGTAGCTTCCCACTTAACTAGTATTCCTATTAATGACCCACTGAGCTTGCCTCATCCCATAATCATGGGGTATAGATGTCCTTGGAATTCTTGAAAGCCACTGGCAAGTAAAAGCATAAATGCTGGCAGGACCTACCAAAGTTGAAGGATAGTATTGGCCAAAAAAAAAAAATTTCTGAGGATCAGTCCAGCTAAACACAGTGCAGTAGGTTGGCTCCTTGGTGAAGAATTTATCAATTAAGGAAACAAAATTACACATGCATGTACACATGTATATATTTATGCATGCGTGTTTATACATATATACATATGTATATATGTATGTATGTATGTATACACACAGATATTTATATAAACAAAATTTTATATATACACACATATATGTATGTATGTATGTATGTGTGTGTGTGTCTGCCAATAACCTTGTGTGACTCATTTACATTCCATTTATACTAAGAGTGGCAAAGTGATAGAAAGAAGATAGAGAGTGATATGACTCATAGGTTTTAGACCATCTAAAAACATGAGTTGTTGGTGCTCTAATAATGACATCTTTTTCCAATTACCAACAAAAGAACATACCACTCGAAGAACAAAATTGTAGTAATCTTGATATTTTCTCAATAAATAAAGCTAGAAGACAAAATGAATTTGCAGTGAAATTGAAGGATGGTTCACAGGCATAGCTTTTATTGTGTATTCAAAATCTGTTAGAAACAATACTTCATAGTGCATTTGGTCATCTTGAATTGTAGCATTTATGATAAGCATTTACAAAAAAAAACTACTGTGCAACTTATATACTAACATTTTTTTTTTGTAGAGGATAAATGGTAGAGAAATTCTAAAAAAAGACTGAATAAGAACCTCCCAATAAAATTAGTGTATTCTTTGATACTTAGCGATCTCTATAAATGGAGGGGAATAGGAGAAGTTGTGACAAAATATCCTGGAAAATATGGTCCAGGATAAAGGAACCAGAGAAGCCAAGAATTTGTTTACTACATAGAAGCCTCACACCTTTACTTTTTAACATTTTCTCTAAGAAAAGAATTAGAAGTATTGATCATGGAGAATCCTTAAAATATCACAAAAAATGAAAACAATTATGTTTAACAGCTGTGGGACTCATTCTCAAATTAGCTAGCTTTGTAATCAGACCAATAACTTATGAGAATAAAAATAAAAATTCATCCAAAATTAGAAGAAAAAATAACAGATATAATATGTAATTCAAACAACTCTCATCAGATTAACTAAACAAGTTATTTGTACTAAAATAGAAGCAGGTAGTTGGCACAGTGCATAGAATGCTAGACTTGTAGTCAGGAAGACCTGAGTTCGAATATGGTTTCAGACATTTAATACCTGAAAGTCACTTATAGTCTGGGAGACTCAAAATGTGGACAATTATAGCACCTATCTCTCAAGGTTTTTGTGATGATCAAATGAAGTAATATTTTTAAAGCACTTTGCAAACCCCCAAATACAAAATAAATGTCAGTTGTTGTTGTTGTTTAGGAAATATAAATGTCAAAAGACAGTGATATGAATGTTAACAATTTTATACATAAAATTAACTGATAAAAATCAGTTACCATAAGGAGACTAAAAAAGTTTAAATCCTTAGTCAACAACATTGACTAAACATTGTTTTAAAATATAAACTTATCTTTAAAATTAGTATTTCATCATAAAATACTCCTTTGACTAGATTTTTCTATGAAAACTATGTAAATTACACAGTATTTGTTGACACATAACAATAATAGTAATGATGATGACAACACATATAGGATTCCTTAAGTGAGAAACAATGAAATGGAAAACAGCTTAAAGGAAGACTCAACTAAGTCATCTCAAATATATTTGAGGATAAATCTCAAAGCCCCATCAAAACAGTGAAAGATGGAAGTTTTTCAAAAGATTTTAAAAATAATTAGATATTTGAATATCATAGAAAGAGCCACATTAGACTCAGACATGAGAGCACCAGTTATGGTTTCTAGAGCAATAGACATAACATCAAAAAAGGACAATATGATAAGCATCTGTATTTGAACAAGGGTGCACAAAAGAAGGTCTGAGCTAGATGCAACAGTAAATTTCATGTCATTGACAAGTGATATACAAGGCATTTGAAGCAGAAAAAAAAGATATTAAAGCACAATGATAAATATTAGACCAATATTATCCAAAAATAGTTGATGGAGAGAGTATCAATAACTACCAATCCTTTAACACTTGTTAGTGTATGTATATATATATATATATATATATCATATATATATATAATGTTTATGATAATAATCTCTATATACGCAAATCTATCCCTGATAAGGATATTCACAGGAATATCAGACTTTCTCAGTAATACTTTATGGGTGCCGATATCTTTACAATCATGATTGACCTAAAAGATTAGAAAATACAGGATATCAGTATGTTCAGTGTCCATTATTTTAAAAGTATTTTATTAGTAAGGGCAAAAATTTTTGTTTTAAAGTTTCCCCTCTAACCAGATTCCTCAATGCACACTATTCAATTATATAGGACTTCTTTGACTGACAACACACAGGAGTCTTTTACATATGTTATTATTTTATTGCATTTTTGTTGCACTTTAAGGTTTCCTGAAAGGTAGGTACTATTTTAACCCCCATTTTATAGATGAGGAAAGTGAAATAGAAAGAATTTAAGTGTCTTGCATCATGTTACTTACCTAATAAATGCCTCAGGCAGAATTTTGAACTTGTTCTTCCTGACTTCAAGTCCCATATTCTATTCCACCCTTTAGCTGCATATAACATATTTGTTTGATCACTCCCTGAATATTAACACATGTGGAATCAAACAGAGAGACATGCTGGTCACAACTGTCATGTGGAAGAACAGAGCAGAGTCCAAATTGAACTCAGATTCCCTATAGATCTTGAGGTCCTTCATATGTTGTGTTGTGTGTGTGTATGTGTTTGTAGCAATGGTGGTTAAGTGACTTGTCCAGGGTCACACAGCTAGTAAGTGTCAAGTGTCTGGGGCCAGAGTTGAACTCAGGTCCTCCTGAATCCAGGGCCAGTGCTTTATCCACTGTGCCACCTAGCTACCTGATCATATTGCAGATAAAAATTGTGCATCTGCCTTAAGCCTAGAGCATTCCAGAGTCTTTTAAATGAGAAATATAATCATTCATACTAGTTTGCTCTACTTACCCCCATTGGAAAAATTAAGTGGATAAAGACTGATGATTGTCCAGACAATGATGCACAGTTGGATGCATAGTCCATCAAGCTTGTCCATCGGAATACAAATTTTTGGTAGACATTGCAGATGGATGATGAGTTGGATCCAGAGTTTAAGAAGACCAAAAGAGTGGGCTTGGTTAGCTTTTGGAAATGGCCAAAGTTATTTTAAATGAGCTCCAAACTTCTCCCTGAAACGAAAGGTCATCTTTTATCTATTACAAAGATGATTTTAAAACTTCCATCCTAGGAATTTTGGGATGCTACAGTATCTGAAGATTTGAAGGGCAACAGAAAGGCACACTTTGTGTATGTGTGTGTCTGTGTTTGTGTGAGTGTCTGTATCTGTATCTGTGTCTGTGAATGTAAGTAGTAACAAAATATGAACAAGGAATTATGAAGCAAGAGATACACTTATCTCTCATCATCAAAATGAAAGATAACATATGGTCCATATTTGAAATTGCTATTATTAGGATTTCAGGAAAGGTTAAAGAAGACTCCCAGCATATTTTATGGACTCCCCTGATGCAAACCTTAGAGTGAATATGGGCAAGAGACATAGAAAATGGAAAGTCATGGTTCGATTGTGATTTGATTCATTGAAAGAATACCAACATTGATGATGCCACATATCCATTTGAATACCGAATATTTGAAAGTCAAGTATCTATTAACAAAAGAAGAGGGAACTCTATGTTCCCTTATAAATTTAGATTAAAAAGAAACAGACACAGAAAAGACCTTAACATGAAGGAAACCTCTACTTGCAAGTACCCATTTGTAATCCTATGCAATCAGGTTATCTAATTTAGATTTGACCCCCATCATTAACAAAAAACTTTCTTTTCACATGACCGCCTCAAGGCTCTAATTCTTTTAGTTAGCCTTCAGTGGAGTCTCACCTCAATTTATATGTAGTCATTGTTCATTAATGTTTGTTAAATGAAAAAATGGAAGGACCCTTCACTAAAAATACAATTAGAAAATGCAAATATGTCACCTGTTAAATGAAAAGTCTGTACCAGATGACCTGTTAAAGTCCTTTTTCTGCTCTAAAACCATGCTCCAGTGATCCTGTTTTCTCCCAGGTAATGTTCTACAAATTCTCAGGGCATTCCATTTTTCTAGTGTCCTCCCCACCACCCCGCACTTGGCACTTAGGAAATATTGAGGGGCAGAAGCTCTCCATTGTAGAAAGGTGATCCTAGTAGAAAAGCAATGCCAAACAGCTGACTATTATGCCAGTCAGGATGCCAAATATCTTCAGGAACCAAATTGTCCTTATAAAATCATGGCTTACAGTTCTTTCACTGTCTTTTTTTTTTAACCAGACTTGCTTTATTTGAAAATAAAATGCAAGAAAAAGTGATGCCGTTGGAAGAACCCTGCACTAAAAGTCAAAAGACACGAGTCCAAATCTAACTCTGTCCTGTGGCCATAATCAGGAACCCTAAGTTAGACACTTACTAGCTGTTTGAGCAAGGACAAGTCTTTTAACCTCTTATAGTCTAGGTTTCCTTATATCTAAAATGGGAGAATTCATGCTTGACCAACATACTTCATAGGATTGTTATGAAGAAAATATTTTGAAAATCATAAAGTACTATGTAAATGAAAATTGTTATTAATAGGTAATTGTTAGGGGTAAGTTTCACATGAGGTTAATATATATTTGGAATTGCTTAGTAAACCAAGCACATTATATAATATTAGGCAAATATTTGCACAAAGGACCCTTATTGGGTTATTAAGCAATAATAGGGGAGTTTTTTTTTTGGGGGGGTTATTCTTAATATTTGAAGTTGATTGCAGAGAGAGTAACTGTGCCCTCCTGTAAAATGTCCCTTGGTGTGATTTCAAAGAAAAAAAAGTGGGAGTGGATGGTCTGAACAGTGTGGCATTTCTGATGTTCTTAAGAAAAATATGTTTGTTTGTTGCCCAAAATGACAAATAGCTTGGAGTCCAATAAAAACATCATTTTCTAAGAGAAGAGATTGCTTTACAGCCAGTATACAACAAAATAAAATATCTCACATCCACAGCTCATGTCCACCACCATCCATAAAGAGGTTTTGTATAAGGTTTTTTTTTTCTTTCCCCTTTTCAAATGCACATTCAGCTGAATAGATTTCCCTGGAGTTTGATTTTTCACCCATCCAATGTTCTGACCCTTGACAGGCTGTAAGACATGGACTGGGATAGTTATTACAATGCTGAGAAATCCCCCTTTGAGCAAGAGAGGGCTGCCTTTGATTGGATTGGAGGACAATGGCAAAGAGGCTCACAGTTTTCCCCTGCCAAGGCCAATATCTTCTAGTCCTCACCACTTTGGTCTAAATAACTCAATTTTTCCCACTTATAATTATTTTTTCTAATGAGTTGTCTCACATGTGCTCCCCATTCTCATATTGCTATCCTCCACATCTTCTGCCACTTCACCTTGTTTTCCAGATCTGAGCATACCACAGGGGGTTCATTATTGAAGTCTTTTCTTACATGTCCCATTAAATATAAAAGGATGGAAATATGGAAGCAGATGGAACTCTTTTCTGATACCATTTTCTATCCTATCTGTGTGTATTTCTTTGCTATATAAATGTTTATTCCTTTTCACTTTTCCTCCAGAGCATTTCTTCCTTTACATGATCAGGTTTCCAGAAAGAAGTCATTACAAATTCTACTTCAGCATCTGAAAATTCAGGCCTTTCCAATGATCAAAACAAATTCCCAATCAGTTATGTGATGATGGAGCTAAGAGGCAGTGGCCCTATGGGTTGACAAAAGAGAAATATTTAACACAGGTTACCCTGTCTGCTTGTCTGTGGGACTGTCCAGTGGCATGCCTTAATTTTCCCCCTTTCTGTTGGTTCCAGAAAAAAAGTGAATAAAAAGCCAATATCCACATTCTCTCATCTGAATTATATGTGGTGATTTGCTTCTTTGTGATTGATTCATAGACTCATTGGTGAGAAAAGAAGTTTAGGGGTCCTATAATCCTTGGGCTAATACATTTATCCCCTCACAAGTTGTCTTCCAGCTGCCAGTCAGATGCACTCTCATTCTTTGTTCTGTGTATGCTCTGTCCTCTCAGCTTTGAGTTGGAGTTCCCTGAGGATGAACCAACATTCATGAATTTATTCACCTCACAAACACTAATTTAGTGCCTACTATGTGAAAAGAAGACACTGTAGTTGATTAAAAGGAGGTATAGAAATAAAAATAAGACAGAGTCCATGATACCTTCCTTCTAGTTCTTTTTGGTGTTACTTAGTTGGTTTTAGTCATATCCAATTCTGCTTGGACTCACTTGAAGTGTTCTTCACAAAGATACTAGGGTGGTGTGCCATTTCTTTCTCCAGCTCATTTTACAGATGAGGAAACGGAGACTAAAAGGGTTAAGTGACTTTCCCAGAGTCACACAGCTAGTAAGTGTCCAGGCCATATTTGAACTCAGGAGGGGGGAGTCTTCCTGACTCCAGGCCTGAAACTCTATTCACTGTGTTACCTAACTGTCCAGTTCTTTTCTTTTCATTAAGACCCATTCTGTTTATATAGTAGCTTATATTCTGGAATATGCACTCTGTTAAAAAAAATCTTGTGAAGCAAAGCCACCCTATTCTGTGAAAGTGAATTGAGATCAGAAATACTCCTGAAGAAATCTTTGATCTCTGCACAGATCCCCATAACAATGCCTCTGATGTCCAAGCATACTATTACCTTTCCATCTTTACCAATCTATCTGATTAGTTAATGTATTTTAATAATAATTTTGATGATGAAAGTAACTACTATTGTTATTTCTGCTACTGTTACTTCTAATTTGGCACAATCTGATTATTTTGATCCATTTTTTCTCTCATTAAAGTGACCTCATTTATATTTTGGTCAGATCTAAACAGGTTGATTCATGCAAAAACTAGATTTTTCTGTTTTTTTTTCTTTTTTGCCTCCAAAGTCAAATTCCCCAAACACCATTTTTAGCAAGTTACTTCTCTCAAGGATGTAAAAGGATTCTCTATTAACTGATATTACTGTTTCCTAGCCATGTGATCTTGAGAAATAACTCAGCATCCTGGTACATCAGTTTCTTCACCTATAAAACCCAAGTCTTCTCACTAAAGCTGGACTATCACCTCCTTATTCCTACCACAATTATTTTACTACATTTTAAGATGACATTTGCTTTCTTAGTTACTATCTCATGAATCAATGATTCATGTCTGAAGTCCACTAATATCTGTGGTAAATAGAATCAAAGTGGGTAGATTTCAAATGCTGGTGTAAGTAGTCTATTCTATTTTTTATCATAGATGCAATAAGAAGCGATTGAAATTTTTGAGCAAGGGGGTGATTTGGTCAGTCCTTTGTCTTAGGTATATTAATTTGGCAGTATGTTCAGGATGGATGGGAAAGGAGAGTGACTGGAAGGTCAAAGACTGATAACCTATCAAAATAGTTCAGGTGATGAGCAATGAGGTTCTGAATCAGGAGTCTAGTTGCATGTGTGGTTAAATGTAAAAGAATGCTCTAGATATGGTGAAAGTACAATGGACATGGCAACTGATTAGATATGGGGAGTAATGGAGATAGGCGTGAAGTATGACTGAGGTTTCAGATTTGGTGGATTGAAATGATAGAAGTCCAAATTTGTAAGGTTTAGCAACTTTCTCCAGCACTCTTCAGTAGCATATGAGTAGGAACAAAGTTGGGTTGGGTATTGGTAAAGCAGATAAAGAGATATGACAAAATGACAAGGAATATAAGGGTACAGTATAGTATATATTTCAAGTGGTCAAGCATAGTCAAAACTGAAGAAAGGGAAGTAAGGATGGATGGATCAAGGAAGAAAGAGGATGTATAGATGGGACTGGAAGTTAAGGTGAGAAAAAAAGATGGAATTGAAAAGAATTGAGAAAAAGAAAGCAATGGAATGAATAGTGATATAATCAGAGGGGGATTACAAAGTTTAAGACCAGGGAGATAGCATAGCTATGAATGAGGTTTGATCATTAAGATATGATCATCTTTGCTAGTGCTTGCCATAGAATGAAAAAGAAATATGTGAAGGCAATTGAAGAGGTTGGTGAATTGAGATTCCCAGATGTTTGAAGGAACATTTTCTGTTATACCCAAGTCCCAGAGTTTGAGAGTAAAGGGTTGGAACTTTGACAAAGACCATGAATCAGGTAGTTAAATATTTTAGAAAGCAGAGACTTAGAGGTCAATAAGTGATTGCAATAAGGATCTGGACCAAGTGATGTAGAAGAATGGAATGAACCTCAAAAAAGAGGGTATCTCTTTTTCATGAGACTAGGTCAAATAATTTATAGAGTGCTGGACATAGAGTTAGAAATATCTGAGTTTGAATCCTTCCTCAGTTATTTATTAGAAGTGTAACCCTGGTCAAATCCTTTAACTTTCCTCAGTCTCAGTTTCTTAATCTATAAAATGGGGTTAATAATAGCACCTAATATACAGAGTTTTTTAAGGATTATAACTCTTTATAGAGTTTAGGTCTATGTATCCACAGTTCTAAATACACTTCATTTATTATTATTAAAAAGAGGAGATGTTGTTAATGAAGAAAAACATATTCCAGGAGGTAAAATGGAAGGGGAGGGAAGAGGAGCATAGAATCTGAGGTGGATAGAGATGGAAATGTTGGAATATACTGATCCATATAGATGAGCTGAGTAGAAGGTAGAAGATCACTGGTCACACTCAGAGGAATGTGACTCAATGCCTTGAGACAGCCATTCTCCTGAGTTCTGTGATAATGGTGGGTTAAGTCTAACTGTACTCTCTCAAATACTAGAGGAAAACAATGTATAGCTAACTTAGAGGTTGATAAGGTGACAAAGATTCCAGGGGTTTTAATCAAACTTGTGCTCAGCATCATTCTAGTTGCCTCATCCAAATAGGATAATGGATTATGTGCATCCAGAAGATACTCTACATACGTACTGTCCATTTTCCTCCTTATTGGGCCTGGTGTCTACGTCCCTCATTCCTTAGAGTAAGACATTTGGAGTCTAGTGGATTAGTGGATATGGAAGACTGAGACATGATATCTTATCTTAGATGGTTCAGTGACTCTGAGCAGACTTTGTCTTTCTAACATATGTAGTCATAGGTTCCAGCCTGAAGGAGCTCCAAATTCAGTCCCTAACAGGAAATGCAGCTATGGAGAAGGAGAGCAGAGCAGGAGCCTTGGTGTGTGTCAGTCCCCTTCTCTCAGGATATTAGGCAGTGATGGAAGACTGATAGAGAGGTAAGTAAGGGCTATTCAACCTATGATTGCCTGATAAGGTCCTTCCTAATCTGTACCCAACCTGTCTGTCCAACTTGACTTCCCTCAATAGCAAAGCTTTTTTCTAATAAGACTACTTTTGTCACTGTCTGAGCTGATTACTAGATTCAGTCTTATCTCTGTGAGTATGGTTATTCTGTTTCCCCACTTGGAATGCCTTCTCTGTCTATCTAAATCTTATTTATTCTTTAAGGTCCATGTCAAGGCCCAGTTCCTCTATGAACTAACTCTTCCTTGATAGTGAGCTCCACTTAACACCAACCTGTTTTCATTCCCTGCCATCTTCTTACACATATAGTAAATATATTACACTCTATTTTATTGGCATTTCCATTATTTCTCCAAACTCTAATTTTCCTGAAGCTTAGGCCAGGGAATATTCTATCTTTCTTTCAAGACCCGAAAGAACTTTGAAAAATCTTGGACAGGCAGTGAGTGTTTGGTATACATTTTTTAATTGACAGGTCAGAGAAGGAGAAAGTTCTTAACATGCCTGATCTTACTTCTATTAATTTGTGAGTCCTATAGTGTTCAATAAGAAACCTTAACAGATAAAAGAGGAGTAGAGCCAATCTTACCCAACCTCTTCAACCTAATTTTCTGAGTGATTTAAAGAGAGGAAGAAATCAGAGCTATTTTACAGACTTACAATTGCTGTGATAGAATGGAGAGCTATTGTGGATGGCCAGTTGTTATGCATTAGGTAAGTGATTCTTTAGAAACTTTCCATGGTAAGATACTAAGAGTTGTCATTATCTGAGATATGGGGTTAGATCAGGCAAAAGTTTATCCAGATACAAAAATAAGATTTAGGTAAACTCAGATCAGAATAATGGGTAGGTGAAAGATTATATTCAGTTGGGATGAATTAGTGAAAAAGTCAGTTCTTTAGTCTTTTTAAAATCCCCTTCTTAGGGGCAGCTAGATGGCACAGTGGATAGAGCACCGGCCCTGGAGTCAGGAGTACCTGAGTTCAAATCCGGCCTCAGACACTTAACACTTACTAGCTGTGTGACCCTAGGCAAGTCACTTAACCCCAATTGCCTCACTAAAAAAAAAAAAAAATCCCCTTCTTACCAATATTCTAGGTCTACTTTAGATGTTCAGAATGACTCCAGTCTATTTTGACCTCTTCCTTTATGCACATCTTTCCCCTTAGCTTTTATTGTCTATCTCCCTTGTATTAATTTTTGTTGTTGTTGTTGTTGTTTTGGTTTGGGGGGGGGCAAGGAGGGTTAAGTCTCTTACCCAGGGTCACACAGCTAGTAAGTGTCTAGTGTCTGAGGCTGGATTTGAACTCAGGTTCTCCTGTATCCAGGGCCAGTGCTTTATCTACTGTACCACTTAGCTGCCCCATCCCTTGTATTTCTGATTGTTAAAGTCCTACTCATCCTTCAAGGTCCAAGCAAATTCTATCTCTCATTTCAAAATTTCCCTGATCCTCACGGGAATAAGTAATCCCTAGTTCTTCCGAAATCTCACCACACTTTGTTTATAACTTTCTTTTGTCCCTTATTTGCACCTGATTATATCTTTTTATACATCTTGTTTCCTCCTATTCGATTGTAAACTCCTTGAAGGAAGGGACTGCTTCTAATTCAACCTCAAACATCCATGACATTTATGGAATCATAGACATTGTAGATATTTAATAATGACTTGTTCAGTTTTTAATATTTGCCACCAGGTGTTTTGAAGTGCCAGATTTTTTCACCGATGGCTCATTCTCCAAATGTATTCACTGACTTCTCCTCAACATATACAATGAGAGAACGAAGCAGAGTAATATTCCTAATTCTCTATATTTTAAGGTATTATCTTTCATTTATACTGCATATCTTTGGTTTGTATATAGTTATTTGCATGTTGTTTCTGTCATTAGAATGTGAGTTCTTTGAGGACAGGGGCCATAATTTTGCCTTTTTAATTTTTTAAAAAAATTTATTATCCTGAGATGCTTAGCACAATTGTCAGCACCATGTTTAATAAATGTTTGTTGCCTTACTGATCGGGGGTGGCTCTAGCTGTCATAATTTCTGGAGGAAGAGAACCTGGTGGCTTAGGGAATGAGTTTCCTCTTGTAATGTTTCCCTTACTCCTAGCACACCATGTATTTATATTTATAAACATTTATATTTTATTGCTATTTCTGAGGCTTTTGTAAGTTGGTGTTGATAAATCAGAGGATGTTTGTATCACACAAATCTCACAGAAATATATGAAGGTCTGTGTTTTTCATTGGAGGTGGGGATTTGAGATATAAAAAGATACACTGTATATGTATACATTTAGACAAATACATATAAATATGTGGCAGATGGCCAATAACCTAAGTCCTGAAGAAGGCTAGGAATTGAAAGAGATAGAAATCAGAAGGAAAGATAATCCAGGCATGGAAGATAGCCTATGAAAAGGCATGGAGGTGATAGCTGGGATATTAAAGACATAATAAGCCAGTTTGGGCAAAATAAAGTGTTTGCTTAATGTCAAAGAAGTGTGGACAGAGGAACTAGAGTTAAGTGGTGAAGAGCCTTGAAGGCCAAACCATAACATTTGTATTTTATCTTAGCAGCAATAGGAAGTCAGTGAAGGTCTTTGAGACAAGGGAGTGACATGGTCGGACCTATGCTTTAGAGAAATTATTGTGGCATGTGACACGTGGAGATTTGTATGATTTGGAGAGGAAAAAGACTGGAAACAGGAATTCTAATTAGTAGGCTATTTAAATAGTTCATACAAAAGAAATAATGGCCTGAATTTGAGTTATAATTGAGTGGTTTTCTTAATTAATTAATTAAAAGGACTTAAAAGGACTGATATAAGGAGATTGAATCAACAAGACTTGACAAGGAATTAGACATGAGACACTCAGGAAAGAGAAGAGTTGAGAATAATTCCCAAGTTGCAAACCCAGATGGTGGTGGATCCCTGAAAAGAATTAGAGAAATTAAGAGGAAAAGTGCATCTATGTGTGTGTGGGAAGATAATAAGTTCAGTTTTAGACGTTTTGAAATTTGAAACAATCAGGTGGAGATTTCCAACAGACAGCTGGTAATATGGACTGGAGACATAGACCAGAGACTGCCTTGATTCTTAGCATTGAAAATTGCTACAAGCTTTGAACTATGAGCCTCCAGGTACACATGTAAATGATGATTCTCATTCTTTGCTCCCCTGCCTCAGAATGGTGGTGGCCAGTTTCATTGGTCCATCAGTTCTCTGAGACTGGATCATACATTTGAATTTCCTAGAGTGAATTATTGCCTTCTGTTTAAACACAATCTATTGGTACCTTTGACCCATTGAGCTTGAGGGCATTGTTTCATCCTTTACGTATGGATCCCCCTTTCTTAATTATAAATAACAGGTAAGAATTTTCTTTACTGTGCAACAACAAAAAATGGGATGAATTTTTGTCATTGGTATTGTATAGCACTGAAGCATCACATTTAACATTGTTATACCCTTGTCCCTTTTGTGTTCACATGCAGGCCTGTCTGTCCAACTTCCCTAAACGTGCATCATTTATTCTTATTTTAAAGTTAAATTGAAGTTTTAATTAAATTTGTCTTGAGAAGTTATTTTGAGAATTTCACAGCCATCCCTCCCTACAGTCCTGTCAAAGTCAGGGCTCAGAACTATTTTCATAAAGGGGATCAAAAACCCCAATCCAGAGTAAAATGTAGGCAGCTGGAACATTCTACATCCAAAGCACTGAGGTCAGGGGAAGCTGTGAGGTGCTTCTCAGTCCATATCCACACACTTCAGAGGCTTCTGTTCTGACCCGCATACCACCCTGAAGATGTGAGTCTGATGTGTGATTGGAAGGCGAAGGTGAGAAAGAGGGAGGGCAGGCCTTCCTGCTGTCTACAGCAGCCAGAGTCCTGCCGCCAGGCCGAGAGGTCCCTTTAGGGCTTGAATGATCTGGAGCTGCTGTCAACATCAATTGGATTAGCCAGATAACTGTGAATCCTGTCTTCACTTTGTCAGTCTCTGACTCATCTCTCCCTCTCTGAGCTGGAAGGGTCCCAGAGTGGCTTCCTGTATGCTTTTAGAAGAAGGCACCTGTCTCTCTAAATTCCAGGATCTCCTCTCACTAGCCTGGCTCCTATTTTAGGACCAAAGTCAGATATCCATATACCTGTCTGTATTAGCTTAATAGTTTCCTACTACAAAGAGATATAAGAAAATGAGAATTTGAGTAGAAATTGAGTAGAAAATGAGATATTAAGCAGAAAACAATTGGAGAAGTACATCTGATGTTCCAGAATTAAGAATAGTAAAGCTGAGGGAAGGAGTTGGGGAGAGATACACACAGACAGAGAGTGTGAGACAGAGGAAGACAGAGACACAGAGAAACAAAGACATAGACAGAAACAGAGAGACAGACAGAGACATAGAGAGAGGCACCAAGAGAGACAAGGATAGAATAAAAAGATAAAGGATGGAGGGGAGAGAAGTGAAAAAAGAAGGATGGCGAAGGAAAAGAAAATGGGAAAGAGAAAAGGGAGAGAAAAGAGGTGAAAACAGTAAAGGGGGAAACAGGAAAAGAAGAGGAGGAGAAAGAAGTGGGGAAATAAAGGGAAATAGAAGAGAAGGTTGAGGTAGAAAGCAAGAAAGAGGGAGGAAAGAGGAGAGAAGAAGAGATAGTAAAGGTGGAGAGTGATATCAGTAAAGAAGGAAAGAAGGGGGCACAGGGATGATAGAGACAGAGGAAGAGAAGAGATGAAAACATAGGGAAGGGAAATGAGAAGAAGACAGAGGAAGGAAATTCTGAACATTATGAAAAACATTAATGAGTGACTAGTCCCCTGAGATGCTAGATTTTTGGACTGAATTTTCATCATCACAGTACTGTGTATTTCCTGTGCATTCAAGTACATGTGCACACACACACACACACACACACACACACACACACACAGAGTGTTTTAAATAAATAGAAAAATCATTACCAGAAAATGGGGTTGCTTAACCAGCCTTCTCTTGCCCCAGGGGGTCACAGAGGAAGTAAAATATACTAAATTAAACATAATCATCATCCTTCACTACTAGTCTCAAATACGTTGCAATTTGCTTTAGCTGAGTGGCCTTTTATAAGACTTGACAACTTGTATAGCTAATAGGATATATGGGAATTTATAGGGATTGAGTCTACTTCATTCGTTGATTGAAGGTCTACTAAGTGCTTAACACTCTGCTAGACCCTAGACCCTGTGAGGTATACAAAGATATATTACACATTGTCCCTGCCTTCTAAACTAAGAGTTTCTAATCTGATTGAGGAAATAAAACAGAGGAAGTTAAATGGGAATTTGAGAAAGAAATAATGACAAAGACAATATTTAAAAAATGTCATAAGGCAGTATATCTTTAAAAGCAAATGAACAACACAGATGGGTTGTTATGATCAAAGCAGGCATTGAGCCTCTCTGTAATTAGCCAGGCTGATCCTTGGAAAGAATAAATGATCTCTTGCTGAGACCCTCCTTGAAGCCTTTCCCCTAGGCACAATTTGAAAAAAGCTTGAGTTATGCTGGCTTAGTCTGTAAGAACCCAGAGTCACCTCTATGCCAAAATGAAGCATGGGAGTAGGATTTGTTAAATAATACAGGCCCTATAAATTGAGAGGAAGGTTTTGTGGTTTTGAATGTCACCCAGGTTTACAACTCTGGAATTATTCTTGACTCCTCATCCTACCTGACTCCAGATATCCACTCAGTCACTACATCTTCTTGATTCTACCTCCACAACATATCTCATTTCTATCCTTTTATCTTCACTCACATGGCTACCACCCTAGTTCAGGCATGTAATGTCCTTCTGTTTGGTCTTCCTGTCTCCCTTTTTCAGCCAATTCTCCACACATCCATCAAAGAGATATTCTTAAAATATAGATCATACCACAACATTCCCCTACTCAATAAACTACAGTAGCTCCCTATTACAGCTAGTATCAAATGTAAATCCATAATATGGCTTATATTTATATCATAGGCCTATTTAGTATCTCCATCCCTTCACGCTCTGTGTGGTCTATGCTTTTGCACAGATTATCTTCTATACCTTGAATGCATTTCTTACTTACCTTCACATATTAGAATTTCTAACCTCCTTCCAAGCTCAGCACCTTATATGTGAAGCCTTCACTGATTCCCTCTAGCTGGTAGTGCTGTACTCTGAAATAAAATTATATTAATTTTTTATTATGTATATATATATATATATACACATACACACACATATGTATATGCATACTGCTTTCTTCCTCAGGAGAGAGCCTATTTCTGTAACTTTTTATCCTAAATGTATCTTATATAACAAGTGATTATTAAATTCTTTTTTAATTTTTTTTTTAGTGAGGCAATTGGGGTTAAGTTATTTGCCCAGGGTCACACAGCTAGTAAGTGTTAAGTGTCTGAGACCATATTTGAATTCAGGTACTCCTGACTCCAGGGCTGGTGATTTATCCACGGCACCACCTACCTGCCCCTAATAAATTCGTTTTAATTGACTGCTCCATAGGCAAAGGAAAGTGTCATGGTTTGGACAATAGATACACAATCAGTTCTGGCTCAGCAGTAAATTCAAAGTATTTTCTTCATAATGTACTAAGTAGGTGGGAAACAGTCACAGAATATCTATACATAATCTGAATTGGTTGCTCCATTAAATGTCATCTTGCATTTCCAAAAACAAATTCACCAAGACTGCACATGAGCTGAAGCCAGGCTATATTTAGCACATATGAGCCCTGGGAGGGAGACCTTCTTGGCCATTCACACCATTATAATTTTTACACTGAGGTTCTTAGCCTGAGGTCAATGTACTTCTTTTTTCTAATATTTTGATAACTATTTCAAAATGTATGTTTTCCTTTGTAAAATTATGGTTTATTTTCTGTATCTAAAAATATTCTTACACAGATTCCATAGAATTCTTCATACTGACAAAGAGGTTTGTGACACATGTCAAAAAAGTAAAGAACTCTTACTCTAAAATTTCCACTTAGGTTAAGGCCCAACTCCTGTAACATTTCCCAAGATGAGGCCTTTCCTGATTGCTACATCACCCAAGTTCCTAGTGATTTTCTCCCCTAAAAATACTTCATATTCATTTTGCATATGTAGAATGCAAGATTCTTGAGGGCAAAATAAGTTTTGGTTTTGTCTTTATATCCTTCATGTCCAGGATGGTGTTTTTCAGATTCTCACCCAATAATGTCTCCCCTACTTTGTCAAAATCATGGAAGTTTTCTTGAAATAAATGATAAATTTGATTATTAATATCAAAACTGCCATAAAACAGGGAGATATATGCTTATCAAAAGTTTTTGCCACTGGTATTGAAGATGTGCCAGCAAAGTCTATAATGAACATCTTGTAGTATGGAAAAGGAGGTGTAATTCCATAACAACAGTAAGAAATAACCATAGAGAGTCCCAATGCTCTATTGTAATCCATATAAAATCAAGAGATCCTAGCATTTATAACCCAATGCCTAGTCCATAGTAGGCACTTAATAAATGTTTTTGATTGGTTGATTGATCTAGAGAAAAGCCCATACCATGTTGATTTTATTCCCTGAAAATGTTGAATGTTGAGACAAGCAATAGGGTTGAATAGGCTAATAAACAATGGATGGGTAATGATTTGCACTGAGTGATGTTTAATTTAATAACATTCAGGTTAATCTAATAACATTTGATAAATGTTGACTGATTGTTTGATGAAGAACCTGCATTGATAAGGGCTTAGATGGATGCTTTGAGGCATTTTCAGGGATTACATAGTGCCTTGGTCATAAATTATTATAGATTTTAATCAACTAACAAATATTTAATAAGTACATTCTATGTGCCAAACACTGGGTGCTGGAGTTACAAAGATAAAATCAAAGTAGTCCATGTCCTCAAGGGGATTACATTCTAATGAAGTGAACAACGTGTACAAGCAAATAGTATAAAAATACATATAAAGGGGGGCAGCTAGGGGGCACAATGGATAAAGCCCTGGCCCTGAATTCAGGAGGACCTGAGTTCAAATCTGGCCTCAGACACTTGACACTGACTAGCTGTGTGACCCTCATTGCCCTGCCCCCCAAAAAAAAGAAAAGAAAAAAAAGGTGGTATATAAAATACATATAAAGTAAATTCAGGGTAATTTGAGGAAGAATCACTAGTAATGGGTTAGATGGTAGAAATTGGGGAAGTCCTTATGTAAAGGGGGCAATTCAACTAAATTTTGAAAGAGGTTAGGGATTCTAAGTAGCAGAAGTGTGGAGAGAGTCCATATTAGACCTGGAGAATAGCCTACACAAAGATACAGATATGAGAGGTGGAGTGCCACATGTGAAGGCCTACAAGTCAGCCAGTTTGGTTGTGTTATAGAATGCATGGAAGGGAGTAGTAAATAATTTCATGCTTATTAAAATATTTATTTAATTGAACTGAATAATCCAAATAAAGTTTACTTCAACTGGCAAAACTCCAGCCATCACTGTGGACGCAACTCTACTTGCACTCCAATTCTTCCTTCTAAAATTTTGGTATGGAAGACCCTTGAAGTATAGAAAAGTTTTGAGGTAGAGACTAGATAAAATGATATTCAGATCTTTCTTGGCATAGACAGAATGCACAGTAATTTTGCTTTTTATCATAATAAGGCAAATAGAGGCTAGGGGGCATAGTGGATACAACAATCATCTTAGACTCAATCAGATCTAGGTTCAAGTCCAGCTATTTTTATAATGATTGTGTGACCTTGGGCAAGTCATTTAACCTTTTAGTCCCCCAGGACAACTTCTGTGAGTAAGTTGCAGAGAAGATATAAATCTGTTCTTGTAGTTTCCTCCACCAGTGAAATCACCTGTCTGGTCAATAAAAGAAAAAAAAAACACATACCATAATCCCATTATATATTGTTTACCATTTTCTGGGGTGATGAGGGGATGAGGAGATTTGGAGGGGGACATTGCATGTTGGTCAAGGAGGAAATGAACAAGCTCATAGGTTCTTGCACTATAGGAGAGAGTGGGGAGTTGCTTTTCAATAACACTTTGGAAACAAGCTTAGAAATTGCAATCCCTCCATCAACTCACTCTTCAAACTGAGGGCATTTTGACAGGCACTAACACAAGGAGTTTCTCTATGAACAACATCCTAAATTCCTCTTAGAGCAAGTTATGAACTTGAAATTAATACTTGGCTTTTTACATTGGAGAGAGACAAATCAGGGCATGGCAATTTGCTCCTTTCTAGATTGAGACTCAAAACAATTATTCTACTCAGGATAATGGCCCCAAGCCTGCACAATTCAGACTTTCTCCAGCTCCTGTAAAAATGGCCTGGAGGAGAAATGGCCCTTAAAGAAAAGGTTCGATTTCAATTTAAAATCGGGTAGGTACCCAAGGAAACTGAACAAAGATACTCTTCATCTCCTAACATCTGTCATCAGGTGGGCCATGTGAGTTCTCCTCAGATGCAAAAAATTACCTTTCATCTTTCTGCTTGTGAGGCACATTATGTGTTGGGAGTTAAATGTAAGCTGCCTGGCTCGAGCTGTCAACAACTATGCACTCTGTCACCAATAATGCTGCTGCATATGTGGACAAAAGTTTGAGATCTTATTGCTAATTTACCAGATTTATTGTGTTATTTTCCTATTACTCTCTTCTGGGGTAAAAATAGAAAAAAATCCAATTTCTGATGCAGCTTTAATCTAGTGGGGACTGTTGGAAGCTAATAGAAGTGAGGCCATAAATTCAGAATTCACAAAGGGGTGGAGGAAGCTGGGAGATTTGTTCCTGTCACTCAGACTTAGATATTCTGCATTAGAAAGCCAGGATTCTGTTACAAATGATAAAGGCCCAAGTTCAGAGAGGCAGCTTGCATAAGTATAGCACATGGCAGAGAAAGTCATGGTCTCTTTCTTCATTTGCTCTAGGACCAGAGCAGTTATGAGCTATGATACATGTTTTGTTCTTTCCCTATGGAATTTCCTCCCAGTAGGGCCCACATGCAACCCAGTGAACTAGCTGCTATGCTGTGTTCCACAGGAATTCTGGGTATTAGAGGATGATTGTCAGTGTTCTCATTTGAGACTAGATACTGGCTGAGGTACAATGATTCATTTGTTTGTGTTTATCTCATTTAGAGATAATAAAACCTGTCTCAGACCCCAGAAGAAAGGGCAATACAAGAGAATCTTCCATGTTCCAATACAGAACAACAACAAAAAAGTATATAGGTAAGTAGATGTGTAAATCGTAGTGGTGGTGGTGGTGACAGTAGTAGTAGTAGTGATTGCAGTAGTAGTAGTAATAATAGTAGTTATAATAATAATAGCAGCAATAGTAATAGCAGCAGAATAGTGCAAGTTGTAAGAGCAATAACAGTAGTAATAGTAGCAATAGTAGTTGTGGTGGTAGTAACAGTAATAGCAGTAGTAGTGGTGGTGGTAGTAGTAATAATAATAGTAGCAGCAGGAGCAGTGATAGATTTGGAATGTGTCCTAAAGAAAGCTTATTAAAATACTAAGAAAACCTAAGGCGCATTTCCACTAGAGAACTACAGAAAGATTAACACTATCACAACAAAGAGAAGAGATTCAATATTCTTATATCATATAATAAGACAAAAAGCTTCATATTTATGGAACAAGCAAATGTCAGTTCACTGAGCACTGGTCAGGGCTAATAATGAGCATATGCCATTGGATTTGTTAAATGTAACTAAAAGCAGTTTACCTTTTGATGGAGTCTAGAAAATTACTAAGATTCAAGAACAGAATCCAAAGCCCTTTATAGGTGATGTCTATATGATCTCAGACAACAATAAATGGACAAAGAAATTTTCAACAAATGGTTTAATCAAGCAGATTTTTTGGCGGGGGTGGTGGGGGGTGGTGGTGGTGGTGGGAAATGAAAGGCCAGGCCATTGTCACTGGAAATTATATAAGGGTAAATATAAGGAACCCAGATTTATTCATCAGTGTAGATATTACAAGAAAAATGCAGAAACCATAAAACACATCATAGCCGACTGTTAAAATTTGGCACCCAACAAACACCAAGAAATGTGACTTCTGATAGCTAGAATAAAATGCCAGAAATTCACTGTCTTTAATGGACTGACATAATCAATCCACATACCATTAATGCAAATCATAAAGTACCCTAGAAAAGTCAATTGTACTAGTTCCAGATATTATCACAGATAAAACTTTCCCACAATATCCTGAATATACATTGATCCTTAAAGACTTCAGAAAAAGGGTTTTTTAAAATTATTTTTCCAATTACAAGTAAAATAATTTTTAATATTTTTAAAAAAGGGTTCTAAATTCTCTCCCTTCCTCCCTTCCCTACCTCTCATAGAGAAAGCAAGCAATTTTATCTATGCAAAACATATTTCCATAATAGTGATGTTGTAAAAGGAAACAAAGAACAGCAAAACATGGGGCAAAGTAAAAAACAGTATACTTTTATCTGCATTCAGACTCCATCAGTTCTTTCTCTGGAGGTGGATAGCATTTTCCAGCATAAGTCCTTAGGAATTGTCTTGGTTTTTTGCATTTCTGAGAATGGCTAAGTCATTGACAGCTGACTACCATATGATATTGCTGTTAATTTGCACAGTGTCTTCTTGGTTCTGCTCATTTAGTATCAGTTCAAGTAAGTCTTCCAGTTTTTTTTAATCCTCCTCATCATTTCTTATAGGACAATAGTATTCCATAACAATGTTTTACCACAACTTATTCAGCTATTCCCCAATTAATGAGCATTTCCTTAATTTCCAATTCTTTGCCACCACAGAGAGAGCTGCTATAATTTTTTTTGTACACATATGTCCTTTTCCTTTAAAATATCTTTGGGGTACGAACTAGTAATGGTTTTGCTGGGTCAAAGGGCATGCACAGTTTTATAACCCTTTGGTCATAGTTTCAAATGGCTCTCCAGAATGGTTGGATCAGTTCATAATTCCACTAACAGTACATTAGTGTTCCAACTTTCCACATCCCCTCCAACACTTGTTATTTTTCTTTTCTATTATATTAGCCAATCTGATATGTGTAAGGTGGTACCTCAAAGTGTTTTTCATTTTGATATCTTTAATCAATAGTGCTTTAGAACTTTTTAGATGACTATAAATATATTTGAAAGGTAAACTTTTCCATACTCTCCTAATTTGCTTATGGTATTAATCTTTACATCTAAACATATATCCATTTTGACCTTATCTTGATAAAGTGTGAGACATTGATCTATACCTACTTTCTGCCATACTGTTTTCCAGTTTTCCCAGAAGTTTTTGTCAAATAATAAGTTCTTTTCCTAAATCTGGGATCTTTGTTTTATTTTTCCTCTGTTGTATCTAACTCTTAATGACCCCATGGACCATAGCATGCCTGGCCCTTCTATCTCCTCCACTATCTCTGGAAATCTGTCCAGGTTCATGTTCATTGATACTATCTATCCATCTCATTCTCAGCCATCCCCTTTTCCTTTTTCCTTTACCTCTCCCAATATCAGGCTCTTTTCAAACAAGTCCTGTCTTTTTTGTTATGTGGACAAATTATTTAAGCTTCAGTTGTAATATTTAACCTTCAAGAGAATAACGTGAATTAATTTCTTTTAGTATTGATTGATTTGATCTCCTTAAAATCCAAGAAACTTTTAAAAGAGTTCTCCAGTACTATTATTCAAAAACATCAATTTTGTGGAACTCAGCTTTCCTTATAGTCCAGCTCTCACAGTCATACATAGCTACTGGAAAAATATAATTGTTTTACCATATGTACCTTTATTGGCATGGTGATGTCTCTGATTTTTATTATGCTGTCCAAATTTGCCATAGCTTTCCTTTTAAGGAACAAGTGTCTTAATTTCCTGGGTGCAGTTACAATCTGCAGTGATCTTTGAACCCAAAAATCTAAAATCTGATATTGTTTCCAATTCTTCTCCCTCTATTTGTCAGGAAGAGATGGGACCAGTTGCCAAAATCTTAGTTTTTTGATGTAAACTTCAAACCAGTTTTACGCTCTCCTCTTTCAGCCTCATCAAGAGACTTCTTAATTCCTCTCCACTTTATGCCATCAGAGGTTGTTGATATTTCTCCTGGAAACCTTAATTCTGAATTTTGATTCATCTAGGCCTGGCATTTCACATTATATACTCATCATATAAGTTAAATAAATCACGTGACAAGATACAGTCTATCATAATCTTCTAATCTTAAACCAATCAGTTTGATATTTGGTTCCAGTGGGTCCTTTTTTTTTTTCAGTGAGGCAATTGGGGTTAAGTGACTTGCCCAGGGTCACACAGCTAGTTAAGTGTTAAGTGTCTGAGACCGGATTTGAACTCAGGTACTCCTGACTCCAGGGCCAGTGCTCTATCCACTGCGCCACCTAGCTGCCCCTCAGTGGGTCCTTCTTAGCTCACATACAAGTGCCTCAGAAACAAGTAAGAAGATATTGTACACCCATCTTTTTGAGGAATTGCCACATTTTATTTGATCCATACAGTAAAAGGCCTTATTGTTTTCAACAAAGCAGAAGTTGTTTTTCTGGGATTCCCTTGCTTTCTCCATAATCCGGAGAATGTTTGCAATTTGTTCTTTAGTTCCTCTGACTCTTCAAAAAACAGCCTCTTCTGGTAATTCTTGGTTCACACAGTGCTGAAGCCTAGCTTGCAGAATCTTAAGCAAAATGTTGCTGATGTGTGAAATGAGTGTAATTGTTCAGTAATTTGAACATTCCTTGGCATTGCCCTTTAGGATTGAGACATCAACTCATCTGTAATACAGTGGCCACTGTTGAGTTTTCCAAAGTTGTTGGTATATTGAGTGCAGGCCTTCAAAAGCATCATCTTTTAGGATTTTAAATAAGTGAACTGGAATTCTATCACCTGAAGGTGAACTAGTTTTATTATCAGTAATGTTTCCTAAGGCCCACTTGACTTCATTCTCCAGGATGTCTAGTTCAGTAACCACACCACCATGGTTATCAGTGATGCTGAGGTTTTTCTTCCATAGTTCTTTTGTATATATTTGCTACCTCTTGGTCTCTTATGCTTCTGTTTAGTCCCTACCATTCTAGTACTTTATCATACCCATTTTTCTTTCTTTTTCTTTTTCCTTTTGCAGAGAAATGAGGGTTAGGTGACTTGCCCAGGGTCACACAGCTAGTAAGTGTCAATTGTCTGAGTTCAGATTTGAACTCCGGTCCTCCTGAATCCAGGACTGGTGCTTTATCCACTGCACCACCTAGCTGCCCCTTATCATGCCCATTTTTGAATGAAACATTTCCTTGATACCTCTAATTTTCTCAAACAGATCTCTTGTCTTTCTCATTCTATTATTTTCTTTTATTTCTTTGTATTTATCATTTAAGAAAACCTTATCTCTCCTTGGTATTCTACGGAATTCTGCATTCAATTAGGTATAACTTTCCCTTTGTACTTTCCCTTTCCCTTTTCTTCTTTCCTTAACTATTTGTAAAGGCTGATAAGACAGCCATTTTCCTTTCTTGCTCTTCTTTTTCTTTGGAATATTTTGTTGTTATTGTTGTTGCAGCCTCCTGTACAATGTTCCATAACTCTATTCATGGTTCTTCAAGTATTCTATCTACCAGATCTCATTCCCAGTAGCATATTGGATACCTCCTGATGTGAGGGTCTCATCTTCTTTATCATTTTAGTACTGTCCATGAGGTGTTCTTGGCAAAGATACTGGAGGTTTTTGCTATTTCTTTCTCCAGTGGATCACCTTTTGTCAGAACTCTCCACAATGACCTATCCATTTTGGGTAGCACTGCACAGAACAGCTCATAGCTTGATTGAGCTACACAAACCCCTCTGCAAATTCATTTACCTTCATCCATTTTCCTCTGATTTTGCTCTTCCTGGTTTAGGTATCAGCACCATTTTTTCACAATAGGAATTTGATAGGATTCCTTCATCTATTTTTCAAAAACGTTTATATAATATTAGAATTAATTATTGTTTAAGTTTTGAAGAATTCACTTGTGAATCCATATGCCCCTTGTTCAATTTGTTTTTCTAAGATGGAGTTATTTAAGTATTCTATTTCATCTTCTGTTAATCAAAACAATAGTTTTAAAAGATGTTAAAATATCAAATATTCACAATCTCCAAGCTTCATGATACAGGAAAATTTCAAAATATACAGATCAAATAGAAGAGTACAACATAATGTAGTTTCAGGCTATGGTACACAAATCATCCATGTGGTAGTCAGATACTGGATTTGTGCCAAGGATGCTTTTAGTGGGCCATGAGGGGATGTTACTAATATGTTCTAGGATGATCATAGAGGAGTAGTTATTTTATCCACTTATTCAATAGTCTGTAGAACATTAAATATCAAAGAATTATAGCAGCATGATGCCCGCTCACAGAACTATTTCTATATGAACTTCATTGAAAAGAATAAGAAAAGATTAAGATATAGTCATCACCATCATAATAATTACATTTACATATCACTTTAAAGTTTACAAAGTGCTTATATTATTTATTTTATTTTCAAAGTAAACATATGAAATAGATATAATTATGACCATTCCCATTTTATGGATGATGAAATATGGTGATTCAGAGAACTTTTAAGTTTCTCACTCAGGGTTACACAGCTAATAAGTTTCTGAGAGAAGATTTGAATTCAGAACTTTCTGATCTGAAGTCCAGGGCACCACTAGGTCAGGCCACCTAAAACCTTACTCATAAATGTGTCAAGGATAAAATGCCAGATCCTGGATAAGACCTCTCAGCTTTTCAGAAACCACTTTTATGGCATTGAAGATATTATTACCCTGATAGAAATATCAACCTTTATTAACCTTTTCAATTTGATCATTCTATTTCTCATTTATAACCAAGATTACAAGGGAAGTAGAAAACTGGGAAAGAATTTTTGACACAAATATCTCTGATAAAGGCCTCATTTCTCAAATATATAGAGAACTGAATAGAAGTCATTCCCCAATTGATAAATGGTCAAAGGATATGAACAGGCAGTTTTCAGACAAAGAAATCAAAGCTATCTTTAATCATATTAAAATGCTCTAGATCACTATTGTTCAGATAAATGCAAATTAAAACAATTCTGAAGTATCACTTCACACCTATTAGAGTGACAAATATAACAAAAACAGAAAATATTGGATGCTGCAGGGGATGTGGGAAAACTGGGACACTAATTCACTGTTGGTGGAGTTATGAAAAGATCCAACCATTCTGGAGAGCAATTTGGAACTATGCCCAAAGAGCTATAAAACTATGCATACCCTTTGATCCAGCAATACCACTGCTAGGTTTACATCCCAAAGACATTTCCAAAATGAGAAAAAGGCCTGTTTGTACAAAAATATTTATAGCAGTTCTTTTTGTGGTGGCTAAGAATTGGAAATCAAAGGAATGTCCATCATTTAGGGAATGGCTAAACAAACTGTAGTATATAATGGTGATGGAATATCATTGTGCTATAAGAAATGACAAGCGGGTTGACTTAAGAAAGACCTGGAAAGACATGTATGAACTGATGTATAGTGAAGTGAACAGAACCAAGAGAATATTGTGCACAAAGACAGCAATATTGTTCGATGAAAAACTGTGAATGACTTGACTATTCTCAACAATACAATGATCCAAGATAATCCCAAAGGACTATTGATGAAACATATTATCAACCTCCAAATAAAGAACTGATATTGATGGAACAGACTTAAATTTGCTATTTTTCACTTTCTTTCACTTTTTTCTTCTCTTTTAATCAAGTTTTCTCATACAAAATGGCAAATATGGTAATGTTTTGCATAATCATACATGTATAACCCATATCTGATTGTTTGCTGCCTCAGGAAAGGGGGATAGGGGAATAGGGATAAAAATTGGAACCCCAAACTATAAATAAAACTGTTTATTTTTTAATTAGTTAATTTGTTTATTTAGAAATTTTCCCTGCCTTACATGTAAAAACAAATTGTATCATTGATTTTTAAAACTTTGTGTTCCAAATTTTCTACCTCCCTCTCTACCACCCCCTTAAGAACTCAAGTCATTCAATATGAGTTATACATGTTCAGTTATGCAAAACACAACATAAAAAAAAACTTAGAAAAAGGAACTAACAAGAACAAAATTATACTTCCATCTGTATTTAGATACCACCAGTTCTTTCTCTGTAGATGGATTACATTTTTCGTAAGTCCTTCAGAGTTGTCTTGGATCATTGCATTGCTAAAAATAGCTAAGTCATTCACAGCAGATCATCTTACATTACTGTTGTTTTTTTTTTTTTTTTTTTGTATAAAGCACATTTCACTTTGCATCAGCTCATGTAAATCTCTCCAGGTTTTTCTGATAGCATCCACCTCATCATTTATTTTTTATAGTAAACTACATTTATATAGTACTTGAAAGAGAGATTAAAATGTTTATTATTTTGAAAAAAGAAAAAATTCTAATCATACATTAAGGAGATTCAGGTCACACTTCATATGTCTTTTAATTTATTTAGTATAAAGAAATACACCTCACTTTTTCTCAGCCATAAAATTGGAACAAGAATAACTCTGGTACCTACTCAAAAGGCTGATAAAACACTAAAATGAGATAATATACATAAAGTGATTTTCAAACTTTTAAGCATTATGTAAATGCCACTCATCATTATTATTTTCATTGTTACTATTCGTATTTTATATTCAAAGGAGAGATATTGGAAAGAAAGAATTAGAAAAGTATTATAATGATCCAGGTGAGATATATGTAATAATGGCCAATTAAGTACTGACCTGGGATGGTGGCAGTGGGAATGGCCAGAAAAGAATATTTGTGAGAGATTAGAGAAGTAGAATTGACACAATATAATACATGATTAGATGTATTGTGGGTTGGCAGGGGCAGCAAGCGTGGGTGTTGAAATTAACCTCAGGCTCCACAAGCAGAGCTTCCCTACCGACTCCACTTCAGCTGGGGGGGAGGGGGGGAGGGAGGGGGGGAGGGGGGGGAGGGAGGGGGGGAGGGAGGGGGGGAGGGAGGGGGGGAGGGAGGGGGGGAGGGAGGGGGGGCGGGCTCTGAGCTGGGCGAAGCCGTGTGGATGAAAAACCCCAGGCCATGGCGTGGCCGTGCACACAGTGGAAAGGCCCACGAAAACCCTCAGGGATGCTGGGCTTTGCTTCAGCCAGCCCCAGCTATGAGCTCTCAAAGCACAGGGCTCGAGCCTGGGGGCATCAAGCCCGGGTTTCACCTGGGAGAGCTAGCAAGACAGTGAAAGGGGGGAGGCTGGAGGACTAGGGGGATGCAAAGGAGGCCTGAAGATTGAGAGAATGGAAGGAAGATACAGGGGGTTGGAGAAAGCGAGAAAGGGCTATAATACAGAGACACTAGAGACACCAGTGGGTTGGCAACAGAGGTGAGGACACAAAGGGGCTTTTCAGGGGGGTTGACAAAGTGAAAGGGGCTTGGAATTAGAAGAAAGCAGCTGAGCAGTAAAAGCGAAACTGGGGACTTGGAGTGAAGGAGAAAAAGAGTGAAAGTTAGAGAAAGCTGGAGCATATCCTAAGGCAAGAGGTGGCAATGTCCCTTGTTATGTTAAAAGCAGACAGGTAGTATAATTTGTGTTTCTTAACCCTTATCAATTACATTGATTTTTATAAATAAACTCTGCTTTGGTTATTTAATTAAGAGGTTTCTTAATCCTTTGCTTATCAATTTGGGAGCAGTGTGGAGAAATTTTGTAAAGGGCCCATATTAAATTAATAGCAGTCAGATAGCCAGTCAATCAAAAATCCCCAGATTAGTCCTCCAGTCAGATTAGTCCCTGCAAGTTAGGCCCCAGTAAATTAAAATATTTTTACATTTGAATGGCGACCAAGAAAGGATGTATGGCCCAATTATAATTTTTCTAAACTTATAATCTTTCATATAGATATAATTTTTTCATATAAGTACAGTTATATTTTTCAGATTAAGATTAGCTAGTTAATAATTTCTTTTAGACAAGGGAAGATATTATACCTTATAAACAGCAATTTAACAGCCATGATGCTCAAGACCCCATTTCCAATGACATAGAGTGGAATGATTAGACTCAGGCATTGACTTTAAGACTTCATATGTCACCTTCATTCCAACCATAGCCATAACTAACTAGCCCAGAAAAGGAACAACTATTGGATTAATTCTCCAAACAAAAGCATCAGAGAAAGAAATGAAAATCTATGATAAAGGCCCTTAAAATTTAGAAAGTTTATGATTCAGAGAAGACAGATAAGACCTCTCTAGCACCTCATTCCTTATGTTGTACATAAGCATTATCCAATATAGTTTCTCTTTGCACCTTACCTTCATCCTGTCTTCCCACATTTCTTGCTCCAACTCCATCCCAACATGCAGTATGAACAACCCTTCTAATAACACATGAAAGTATCTTTTTGTGATTAGCTCCCAATCTTCTGCAATCTCTGTCCTCTTGCTCCCAACTTTTTTCATGACTTCTTTCCCTTCCATTGCAAAATCATGGTAACTTTCCTTTTGGCAGATTACCCTGTTTTGTACTACTAGATAATCAGTAATGAATCCCTGAAACAATCCTACATTCCTTACCAAACAAGCTTTGAAAAGGGAATGAGGTAACCTTGCCTATAGGTGTGTTTTCAGGCATATTATATCTGAACATAATCTAGTTCTTTATCAATCTTGCCTCATTGCACATAGTTTAACCCTTTGACCATTATGATGGAGGTGAGTGGATAGAGGAAGAAAAAGAAAAAAAAACATGACTAAGCTTTCCAATCTTTATGGTGGTTAATGGTGCCACTGAGAAATCCTGAAGCCAGGAACAGGGGTAGTTATAGGTAGTAGGAGTAGTGGGGAGATGATGGCATATATTTTGAACATTTTAAAGTTGAATGACTGGTGAGACATCTAGATAAGAATGTCCAGTTGGATAAAGAAGATACTTAACTCCTGACAGTTACAGGTTATATTTTGTTTCTCAAAAAGTTGCAGTCACCCCAAGGAAAAGAAGTTTTGAGTTTGTTACCAGGATGAAGAAAGAGTAGTCTCCATTCCTGCTTTGGATGCCAGCTAGCTTTTTATGCTTTGGGAATGCTGAAAGAAAATAACCCAATTTTCTTCTTTTCCCTGAATGTCTGAGTTTCTCTGCATGGCAGAGTTTGACCACCTCTGATACAGGTGTGTCTGAGAGAAGAAGGAATAGCTCAGGCCTCATCAGGAATGCATTTGTCATTGACTTTGTTTCACAGATTCATCACTGCCACATCTTTTTTTTGTGCTCAAGACCTCAGGCTGATCATAGGATTGCTCAAGGACATGAGAGCTCCCTATAGACAAGCACATCATAAGGAAAATAGCAAGAAACTAAGGGATAGTCAACTAGAAACAACAGACCCTGAGAGCTATAGTGCTCCCCACAAAGAAGGTTCACCTGGCTTTTTAGCTTTCACTCCTTCCATGAGAATCTCCTTATAGTGGGAGTAGAAATGTTGATTCTATGAAACTCCTACCGCCCCTCAATTCCCTCTTATCCTACTTTAATTTGCCAAATTTTGTTTTTAAAAAGAGAAAATTGTGTATTCTTCAAAGTTGTCAGCAGCAGCTGCTAACTTGTAGACCTTTCATTTGAACTAGGTGATTGCTCTTGCAACCACTATATTTAAATGGAAATGCCAATGCAACCCTTCTTGGTGCATTTTAAACTGGCCCCTTTAAATTCTACCGATTTAGAGATCTAGGTCAAGGAAAGAAAAAAGAGGAAGTCAATCAGTGTAACTGGGGTAATTTTAGGTCCCTAGGTGCTTCTCTTTATGTGCTTTCATGTGTTTTGCTGGTAGACTAAACTCCAGGGAAATGTGGGATGGTGGGGGTAGTGGAATGGTGTCTGTATTTCTCTTTAAGTATCTTGTCTGGCCATAGCTCACTTGGGACACTGTCTCAGAACCCAAATATCTGTAGCACCATTCAAATGTAGCTTGAAATGACCCCATGTCTTTAGGTTTACATCAGGCTACATACTTATTAAGCCTTGTCTAAGACTATCACCATAGTCAGGGTATACCCTATAGGGACTACAAGTATAATTAGTATTTAGATAGGTAAAGGAGATATAAGGGAACAATTCAGATTTTTTGAAAAGATGTTCCTTCCTCAAAGAGGTAGAATTAAAAATTGTTTGTTTAGATGACAGTTTGGAGACCATAACTATTTGAAAGAATGCATACATGCATGAATAAATAAATGAACAAATAATCTGGAAGGTGCATGATGAGGAATAGTAAGAGATAACAACCCTTTAAAAAGTATATTTTATTGTACATTGCTTGACTGCAAGTGAGTGGTTTACCATATAGCACTCTAACCTGTAACTAATGTCTTCTATTTCTACCAGCAAAGGGATATATCTGCATCAGTTTAGGATAAACATTAACATAAAAAAGTTATATATTGAAATTCAATTAACCTTAAGAGTATCACTTCTATAGATGACAAATGATCACCTAGCAGTTATACTCAGTATAAAAAGATCCAGGTCTTTTTATAAGTATGTGTCTATGTGTATATACATAAATTTCTTTTTATGTTGTTTATAATAATCAAGTATAGGCCCAGATTATTATCTGTTTTTCCAAGATACATATAATGGTGGATAAGACACAAGGGTCAGTCATCCAGTAGCCTGTCATTGTCCGGACAACAGACATTCTTCATTCCCTTGTTGTTTTGTTTTCATTTTGTTTTTGTTTTTTTCTCCTGTGTGAATAGTTAAGCCAAACTCTTCTGAGTAATTCTGCTTTTTAAAATTAATTAATTAATTAATTTTTTGGTGAAGCAATGAGGGTTAAGTGACTTGCCCAGTGTCACACAGCTAGTAAGTGTCAAGTGTCTTAGACCGGATTTGTACTCAGGTCCTCCTGAATCCAGGGCCGGTGGATGCCACCTAGCTTCCCTCTTCTGAGTAATTCTGGATCTCATTTAGGTAGCTGTACAATATTCGAGTGCTTGATATTATCAGTAGTTTCATTTAAAAAAAGAGAGAATTGTGGGTTGGATTGCCTTTGGGAAGTTGGATGGTTCTTTAAATGACTCTAAACTTTTCTAAGAAACAAAAGTCCATCTTAAAACAACAACAACAACACTTTATGGTAGTACATTTTTGTAGTCCTTGATGCTGAGGGACTGAGGATAGTGAATTTCTTGGGTTTCGGGGTTCTGGTCTGAAGTAAGGCTAAAACCAGTCAAATTTCTGCACTGTCAGGTGCCAACATGGTGAGACATATGAAGTGGAGGACCACCAGACCATCCAAGAAAGGGAAAATCAGACCAGACCAGAAAAAAAGAATAGGTTAAACCTTCCATGTCAATCAGTATTAAGATAAGGTCCATAAATGACTACTGAACTACCAGTCTAAGCAAGATAGGAAGTCTCAGTCTTAAAAAATAAAACAAATCCAACAATGTTATTACTTTATTATTGTTGAATATCTATATGTTCTACCTCATTACCCTCCTTCACTGCCTCTACAAGCCCATCAAGGTAACATGGCATCATCATTATTACTTTAACTTTGTAGGTAAATAGCCAGACCTCAATTTTGTAGGTTTTACCCTTCATGAGTCTTGGCTGATTTATTTATTTATGTGAATTCAAGGAAAATAGGGTATTATCTCACTAAATAAGTTTAGGGAATTCCATTGAAACAGTTTCCACTGTTTCCTAATAACTGAACTTGAGAATTCCCTCAATGGGAAATGATGGAAAACATAATGGGTGTGGAAATGACAGCACCTTATAAATTAGGGATCAATGGAAAAGCTATATAAAGGATCTCTTCAGAGAAATGACTGGACAAAATGGGCTTATCATACAGCACTAGAGAAGAATAGACAGCCCCCTTGTTCAACTTCAGTTTGCTCAGTGTCCAGATATCCACAGAAAAGACTCCACAATGTAGTGTGAAGCCTCTGTAGCAGATGTATAAGATGTGGATAAAAGTACCAGAGGATGGGCAGATGTGGATGGGCTCACATCTGTATCCTTGGAGGAAGTACATACATCAGTGAAATCTCTGAACTATTACTATATTGAAATAATATTTGAACACCCTTAGGAAGAACACACATATCTTGTGAGAAATGGAAGATGAGAATGCAGAACATAAAATAGGAAAGAAAAAATTTGTCACGTGGAATGAACAAGTGGGTATAGTTTGGCAATATATGGAAGGGTAAACAGGAAGGCAATATTTTTCCCTAACAATTCAAGCCCTCTCCCTAAATCTTCTTAAATTATAAATTTTGAAAAGCATATCAAATGTTTCTTAAGCACATGATGGATATCAAAAAGTCAGTGGAAATAGAAAAAGAAGAGGAGTTTGGGAGGAGAAAGGAAGTAAGGACCAATGAAAGACCAACTTCATTAATCATCATATTCATTTGTGATATGTTGTTGGGCAGAACAAGATAGAAAAATCCCAAATCATCTTATCAGCTATCAACTACAGAATATATTAGCTAATTTCAAAATCAGCCATGATTCTTATATTAGTTATGTAGACAACATCTTAATTTCCTCCTATTATTCTATACATTATATCCAAAGTAGTAGTCCTCATAGGGTTACCTGTTAGATCCCCTTAGTTTTCTCCTCTACCTTCTGATGCCACTTTTTACCATCAAAATGCTATGTGGTGGGGGCATTGAGGTGGTGCAGTGGATAAAGCACTGGTCCTAGATTCAGGAGGACATGAGTTCAAATCAGGTCTCAGACACTTGAAACTTACTAGCTGTGTGTCCCTGGGCAAGTCACTTAACCCTCATTGCCCCACAAAAAAATAAATTCTATGTGTCTTAGGATCAACTATTTCACCTCTTAGTAAACCACAATTGAGAGGTACCATGGCTTAGAGAATACAGGATCATTCCTGTAGTCAGGAAGACTTAGATTCAATTCTTGTCTCTGTTATATGTTAACCATGTGATCAAGAGCAAATCGCTTTATTTATCATTATCCAACATAAATCTCTAAAAGATTATAAATGAGATGAATTGTAAATAAGTATAAGTTGAGGGATCTTCCACTCTGGGATTCCATACTCTGAAGAAATCATATATCTTAAACACACACACACACCCCTAATTCCTTATTAAATTAATTCTAAGGAAACTGCATTTACCATAATTCCACTATCCAACTACAAAGCTCAGGAGCAGCCCCAACCCAAAGATTCAGTTAGCGGTAATGTACAAAGACATAGTAAGCAGAGGGAAGGTCTGAAAGATCTGCAGTAAATAAAGAGAATACTTTGAGATTCCATCTTTAACCTCCTGCATTATTCTTCTGGTTTAAAAGAGGCTGAAATCTAAACACAGAACTAGAGCAACTTGCTGTAGGCTTCTGACACTCCGTATGTGCTACCACATGGCAGAGTGAGCCAAGGTCACTGATTCAGCTTTCTCCCTTCATCTCTTTGCTTTGGGGATGAGAAACTTTTCTGTCATTTTTAGAATCTCCGTGATTATTGATTGTATGAAATCTGTTACAGGGAATACAAAGGAAGCTTCTCCTGTTTCTCATCACACACTTTCCTAGGATTCAATGGTCTGCACCAATTGCTGTTTCCCTTTTAAACATTTTCAGTTTTCACATTTCTTTGCTTTTCTCCCGACCCTTTAACAAAGTTAAAAACAACAACAACAGCAACTGAACTGTTCAACATACCAAAATTTAGGCAGTTCCCTGGACCAAAAGCAAAATGAACAGCAGTTGGTTTTTTTATAGAACTGATGGATTCAGAAGTTTTAGTGAATCAAGGAAGTCACTATCTCTGAAGAAACTTGTTTTAGCCCCTTATCATTTACTAAGCTGCCATGGCATCAGAGTTCCTAGAGTTCTTGACTTAGAGTCAGAAACAATTGGGTTGAAGTCCTACCTTAGATAATTATTAACTGAGTGTCTCTGGGAAAGTCATTTCTCTCAGCCTTAGTTTCCCTGTCTTAAAAATGAGGATAATAATACTTGTAGAACCCACATCAGCATGACTGTGAGGCTTAAATAAGATGAGTTAATAACAATAAAGTGCTTTGAGGTTTGTAAAACTCTTTGTACATGGGGCAGCTAGGTGGTGCGGTGGATAGAGCACCGGCCCTGGAGTCAGGAGTACCTGAGTTCAAATCCGACCTCAGACACTTAACACTTACTAGCTGTGTGACCCTGGGCAAGTCACTTAACCCCAATTGCCTCACTTAAAAGAAACAAAAACAAAAACAAAAAAAGTCTTTGTACATCTTACTGTAACATGCTTTTGTTCCACACTCTTAGGGCCATGTCTCTCTCATTTTACACCCTACCCTGACTTTCCCTAGTAACCTAAAGGGGATGAGTTTTTTTTTTTCTTTTACTCTGCTATCAGCTCCCCTAGAATCTTGAGGCATAATCCCCCCTTCATCACCTTGATCTTCAGATAGAGATGAGGTAGTCATGGATCTGAGGATCACAATTTAGCTCAATTCCTACATAACATTGATCCAAAGAATTTCAAATTCAAAGTTGGAAGTTCCAGACTGAAGTTACCACTTTTATTTCTGAGTTCTGTTGCTAGGCTGGCTATAAAACCTATCTTATATTCCTGGACTCCTGAATACCCATCGCTTTAAAGTTTAGTCTGAATTATTAACATTTTATCCATCATTTTCTTAGTTCTAGACAATCCAGATGAAAGTAAATCAAGCCCTGATTTATAGGTTTGCCAATTTCTAAAATGTGAAATCTCTTAATGAAAATTTAACAATTGGCTCAGAGTTCTAGCTATCTCCATAAGACCTCTATGACTTACAGTCAGTCATGGTGTCATAATATTTAGACCTGGAAAGAACCTTAGATATCTTATTCAATCTTTCATTTTACATGGGTGAAGAATAAGGAGCTGAGAGCATAAGCTGCTTCCTCACCTTATTTGGTAGCAGACCTCAGTGTAGGGTTCAGGTCTCCTAATTCACAGGTCACCACCCTATACAATCCAGGACATAACCCCTGTAGCAATCATTATACGAGCAACCGGATGTGTTTCTGTCATGTGGGAGATGGGCAAGTGCCACCATGATGGTTGTGCTCAGAACAAATCATCTAGTTAAGCAGCCTATAAAAGAATAGTTTCAAGATCATGGGTTTAGACAACCTTGAAACAGTCTTATAAATGATCCAGCTGTAGCTATGCTTCTCACCTGTTGTTACTTCTGTCAAAAGTAGTTAGTTTCTTTGTTTTAATTTTTAATTTAATTTAAATTTTTTATTATTTTTTTACCAAGTGGATTTTATTTTATTTATTTTTTTCCGCTTTGAATAGAATTTTATTTTCCAAAATATATGTAAAAACAAATTTTAACATCAATATTTTAAAACTTTGTGTTCCAACTTCTCTTCCTCCCTCCATATCCATCCCCCACCCACAAGAACTCAAGCAATTCAAAATAAGTTATACATGAGTAGTCATGGAAAAATTCCCATATTAGCTAGTTGTGAGAGAAAACAGTCAAAAAATCCCAAAACTTCAGATTAAGGAATTGTCAAAGAGGAAAAGAAAAAAAATTAAAATGTGTTTCCATCTATTTTCAGATACTATCAGTTCTTTCTCTGCAGATGGTCTGCAATCTTCATAAGTCCTTCAGGGTGATATTGGATCATTGCCTTGATGAAAATAACCACATGCTTCCCAGCAGATCATCCCCCACTATTGCTGTTATTTTATACACAGTACATTTCACTCTGCTTCAGTTCATGTAGGTCTTTCCAGGTTTTTCTGATAGTATCCTGTTCATCATAAACTGTCTATAGTATTCTAAGCTTGACAGAGAGTTTTCTTCATAAAAACCCAGCAAAGGAGGTACCATACGTTTTGCCATTATAATAAATCATCATAACTATTTCCCTCCATCCTTTTCCCTTCCCATGACATTTACTCTATCTTCTTTTTACCTATTCCTCCTTGAAAGTGTTTTGCTTCTGACTATCCTCTCCCATACTCTTCACTCCCTTTTTTCACCCTTCCTTCTTTATCCTCCTCCCCTCCTACTTTACTGCAGGGTTAAATAGAATACTCCTCCCAAGTGGATATGAATGCTATTCCCTCCATGAGCCCACTCTGATGAGATCGAGGTCCCTGACCAGAGAACAAGCCAGGTGAGATTGAAACCTGCCTCCCCCAAACCAAAACACCTGGGACCCTCTGAAGGTGGAAACAGGAGTGGAGCCGAGAAGCAGCCCCCCATCCCCCAGTGGAGAGTTTAAAAGCAAATAAAAGCGAGGCTAGGCAGATTGAGAAGAAGCCAACTCATCCCAGTCCATGCTGTAGCTCAAATAGTGTGTCCCATAAGCAGTGCCACACTTTAAGAAAGAGTTAAAGCCAAGAAATATTAAGCCAGGATGAGTAGGCAGAGAAAGCAGAAGAGCATTGAAAATGTCTTTGGGGGGTAAGGTAGACCACAATACAACCTCAGAAGAAGAAGAAAATGGGGGAGGGGGGGTAAGGTAGACCACAATGCAATCTCAGAAGGAGAAAATAGGGTCAAAGTTCCAACATCCAAAACTTCCAAGCAAAATATGAACTGGCCTCAGGCCATGGAAGCTCTCAAACGAGACTTTGAAGAGAAAGTAGGAGAAATAGAAAGAAGATGTAGAGAAAGGGAGGAAAGAATGGAAAGAGAAATGAGAGTGATGCAGGAGAGTCATGAGTAAAAAGTTAACACTGTGAAAAGCCAAATGGAAAAGGAGATTTAAAAACCGTCTGATGAAAACAACTGCCTAAGAATTAAACTTTATGAGAAACCAAGACATAGTAAAGCAAATCCAATTGAATGAAAAAATAGAGGGCAATATGAAATATCTCCTTGGGAAAACAGCTGAGCTGGAAAATAAATCTAGGAGAGATAATTTGAAAATCATTGGACTACAACCAAAACAAAAGCTGAGACACCATCCTCCAAGAAATTGTGAAGGAAAATTTCCCTGATGTTCTAGAAGCAGAAGATAAAATAGAAATCAAAAGAATCCATTGATCACCTCCTGAAAGAGATCCCAACAGGAAAACCAGGAATATTATAGCCAAATTCCAGAACTCCCAGGTCAAGGAGAAAATATTGCAAGCATCTAGAAAAAAGGAATTCAAATACTGTGGAGCTCCAATAAGGATAAAGCAAGATCTAGCAGCTTCTACATTAAAGGACCAAAGGGCATGGAATATGATATTGCAGAGGGCAAAGGAACTGGGACTACAGCCAAATCACATACCCAGCAAAACTGTGTATAATCTTTCAGAGGAAAAAATGGGATTTCAATGAGAAATAGGTCTTTCAGGCATTTGTGATGAGAAGGCCTGAACCGAATAGCAAATTTGACTTTCAAATACAAGACCCTGGAGAAGCATAAAAAGATAAACAAGAAAAAGACTTCATGAGGGATATTAAAAGATCAAACTCTTTATATTCCTACATGGGAAGATAATACTTCAAACTCATAAGAGCTATCTCAGTAAGGAATTCACAGAAGACACAGGTCTGAACTGAATATGAAGGGGTGATATCTGTAAAGCATTTATGTTTTGTTCTTTTGGGGGCAGACAGGGTGGGGTGTGTTATGTCTGGGGCCAGATTTGGGCTTGGGGCCTCCTGGGTCCAGGGATGGTGCTTTGTCCATTGTGTCACCTAACTAACCCATGATGACATCTTTAAAATAGGGTTGAGGTGTAGGAGAAATAGACTGGGTGAGGAGTAAGGGGAGAGATGGTCTGGGGAGAGGTTGTTCACATGAAGGAAACAAGAAAAAGCTAATGGAGGGGAGGGGAAGAGGGGGAAAGAATTGGGGAGTGAGTGAACCTTATTATCATCAGAATTGGCTCAAAGAAGGACTAACGTACATACTCAAGTGGGTATAGTAATATATTTTTGCCCTGAGGGAGGAGAGGAAGATAAGGTGAGGGGTAAAGAGGGGAAGGAGGGAAGGGCAGATTGGGGGAGAGAGCAGTAAACAGCAAAACATTTTCGAGGAAGGTAAAGATGTTCTGCATAACTGCACAAGTATGACATATTGAATTGCTTGATTTCATAGGGATGGTTGAGGAGGGAGGGAGGAAGAAAATTTGGAACACAGAGTTAGCTCAAAGACCTTAATCTGATCAGAGTGGGCTCAAGGAGGGAATAATATTCACACCAAGTTGGGAGAAGTAATCTATTTAACCCTACAGAAAAGTGTGAGGGGAAGAGGATAAGGAAGGAAGGGTGAAAAAAGGGAGTGCAGAGTAGGGGAGGGGACAGGCAAAAATAAAACATTTTTGAGGAGGAATAGGTTAAAAGAAGATAGAAAATAGAGTAAATATCATGGGAATGGAAAAGGATGGAGGGAAATAATTATGATGATTGATTATAATGGCAAAACATATAGTACCTAATTTGCCGGGCTAATATGAAGAAAACTCTTTGTCAAGCTTAAGGTACTTTATTCAGGTTATGATGAACAGGATACTATCAGAAAAACCTGGAAAGACCTACATGAACTGAAGCAGAGTGAAATGTACTATATACAAATTAACAGCAATAGTGGGGGATGATCTGATGGGAAGCATGTGGTTATTTTCAGCAAGGCAATGATCCAATATAACTCTGAAGGACTTATGAAAATGCCAACCCATCTATAGAGAAAGAAGTGATAGTATCTAAAAAGAGATGGAAACACATTTTTTAAACTTTTTTTCCTCTGAAGGTTTTTTTTTTTTGGGCGGGGCAATGGGGGTTAAGTGACTTGCCCAGGGTCACATAGCTAGTAAGTGTCAAGGGCCGGATTTGAGCTCAGGTACTCCTGAATCCAGGGAAAGTGCTTTATCCACTGCGCCACCTAGCCACCCCCTGGGTTTTTTCTTTTAACTGTTTTCCCTCACAACCTAGCTAATGTGGTAATGTTTTCATGTATAACTTATTATGAAATGCTTGAGTTCTAGTGGGTGGGGGTGAGAATGGAGGAGGAAGAGAAGTTGGAACACAAATTTTTTTCAAAAAAATTGATGGTAAAATTTGTTTTTACATATATTTTGGAAAATAAAATTCTATTCAATAAAAAAAAGGTCTGGAAAGACTTGTATCAACTGATGTATAGTGAAGTCAGGAGAACCAAGAGAATGTTGTGTACAGACAGAAAGAATGTTTGATGAAGGACTGTGAATGACTTAACTATTCTCAGTAATAGAAAGATCCAAGACAATCCTAAAGGACTAATGATGAAACATATTATCCACTTCTAAAGAAAGAAGTGATATTGATTGAACACAGACTGAAGCATGCTCTTTTTCACTTTCATTTTTTCCTTTTATTCAAGTTTTCTTGTTCAAAATTACTAATATGGTAATGATTTACATAATTGTACATGTATAATCCATATCTGATTGCTTACTACATTAGGGAGGGGGAAGGGAGAGAGAGAAGGAGGGATGAAATTTGGAACTCAAAACTAAAATTAAAAATGTTTACTATTTAAAAAAACAAAAACAAAAAACCTATCTTGCCAAGATGGTGTAATTATAGTAAGTGATCTCAGAGTGAGCACTACAGTCAGAATGCCATCCCTCCTAATCTCTGACTCTCCAATTCCATGACTTCCCTTAAGAGGTAGCTTGTAGGAGGATTTCCCTAGTCTCTTCAGTGATTATTACTTTTCCTTCTAAAGCTATATTCTATCCACTATTTTTTTATATCTACTAATTTATGTACATGAGGCCTCCTCACCTTTAGAAGAAGGACTGTGTTTACTTGTTTTTTGTATCTCTGCTGCTTAGCATAGTACCTGGCATAAAACAAGCACTTATTAGGTGATTGATTGATTGAGTGTCCAGTAAGTGATCTCCTTGTGAATAAATCTCTCTGTACACAGACTGGTTTAACTCACTGTTCCTTTATTTTCTCTTAAATCACAGGTTGGATTCCTCAAATGTAGTTAGCTTACCATAAGTGGGGAGTATTGTGTATGGAAGGACAAGAGTTGGGGAGAGAGGGCAGGGAAAGAAAGAGAAAGAGAAGAAAGAACAAGAGGTGAAGGGAAAAAATAAGAAGGCAAAGGAGGAGGAGAAGAAAGAAGGGAGGAAGGGTGGAAGGAAAGAAAGAAAGAAAGAAAGAAAGAAAGAAAGAAAGAAAGAAAGAAAGAAAGAAAGAAAGAAAGAAAGAAAGAAAGAAAGAAAGAAAGAAAGAAAGAAAGAAAGAAATCTTTTTTTTTCTTGGCCAGAATAATTCCTTTTCACAGCCTGCCTTTGAATGCATAACAAAGAGACATACATCATAATGACTGGAGGGAACACTCAGCCCACTCTGTTTCACCAACCCAATCCTAACCTATCGTTTATATTACTCATTTGGCCTTTAGAATATATTGTCCAGAATTATAAGTGTAGTAGTCCTTTTAGAGTTAGACTTCATCACAAGGTGACTGATCCTGTGTTCTTGGAGAACATACCAATGAAGCACAATTTTTGGAAGATCTTAACATGTTGGAAAGGCTTGGGGTTTGGGCCTGTTGTTTGATTTTATGCCTATTTTTTCCGGAATAGTTTAGCTATATTATTAGAGGCTCATCACCAGTTTCAATCCAGGATGATGAATTTCTTGGCTGCAGTAATTTACAAAGTTCAAGTATTAAGGCACAGAGAAATTGTTATCTGTGGTGTTGTGACAGCACCACAATCACAGAAGACTTATAAATGAATGTAACCCAAATGGTTGTAAAGATGTATGAGGAGTATATGAAGTCTGTAGCATATTATCAGCCATGACTTTGAATGATAATGTGTGAAAATAATATCACCAAAGATGTATATGACTAGAAAAGAAGGTGAGAATTAAGGGATAACAGATTGACTGTAATGGTATCCATGACCCAGCAGCAGGCCTCCAGTGCATTGGGCAGTTCCTCTGTAGAAGATATTTGCAAGGACACATATAAAAATTATATAGAATAGCAAGACATAGATGGGTTAGGATGTATACCAGTAGACATTGTGCCCACATTGATGAATTTGCCAATGCAATGACACATTGTCACCCTAAGGAAAATACAAGTTTTATGTTTATATTCTATACATCTCAGAGTTTGGTACATTGTAATTGTCTAATAAATAAATACTAATTGACTGAAAATAAATCATTCATGGAAAACCCACTTGCAATACTCAGAAAAAAACCTAAATGGTATGCCCTACTGATAATGCAGATAAGATAGCATGAAATAAACAGCTCTTACTCAGAATGCTCACTCCCAGTTAATGTGGGTGTCAAAAGTGCATCACTTGGGCAGAGTTTACATTCCTTCTCTCTCCTGTTTGCTTCAGGCTTTCCTAATCTCTTGAATCCAAAATGGATTCCAAAATTTCAAATTAATTCCAGGTGCAGTAACAAAGAAGGCAATCATATTATCTGTTGCCTGGGATCATGAATTCTGGAAATTTCTTTCTACCCAATGATGACATGTCACTTAACTCTGCTCCATTTTCCAGCTTACCCATTTGTTAAATAGGGTCAGAGAAAAGGCCTTCTACTGTGCAAATATGCTGTGAATATTAAATAGAAACTGCCTTGGGCCTTTTCAGTAGGTGCCAAGAAAATACATGGCATGTCTTATTTTTTATTATAATATTTGGCTATTAACATTCCTACTAAGACCAGAGATGCATTCTTACCTCTTTCCCCTGGGTGAGTTCTTTCATCTTCCTCTCTTCCTTTTTCCACTTTATTTTTTCCTTTTGCTGTGTACCTTGATCTATTTATTTCCTCCATTTCCATTCAGTGTCTGTTTTCCTTTGGGCTATGATTCCTGAATTATTTAATAGTTGTTCCATCTTTTCTACTAACTCAGTCCTCTTGCATTTTTTAATTTCATTTTGTTTTCTTCTCACCCAGACTGCCCTGTTAGTTTCTTAATGGCTTCTCCTGCCCTTGGATATGATTCAGACAGACAAATATTTCATATCTAAATTGGGCAACAGGATGAAAAAAGCTGGGAATGTCATTTTGGTTTTGTGAGGGCATATGGGTCAGCCAAAGCTGTCTCCAGATGATGGACAGATTAAAGATATTCCATATGTTAAAGGCATGATAAGTTCTAGAATGTGGCCAATATGATTACAGAGGGCTTTCCAGAATGGCTGCAACCAACCCAAAGTTCACATTGTCCTAGCAATTGCATGGTCCTCAGGAAACTGAGAACATGTCTTCACTGAGTTCATGAGTAAATGTTCTTGACTAAAATTATGGCCTATATTTTTTTACATTTTAATGTTTTTTTATTTTTTATTTATACAATAAAATAAGCATTTCCATAACATAGTATAACAAAAAAGATGATTGCACATGAAACTACAAATCTATTATGTACAACTTGCTTTTTCTTTTGAATATATAATAAAGTTACCATATACTACCTCTAGTTTGAAGGGGCATGATAACCTTTTATCTATAAATAATGTTCCCTTAATATTTTCAGAGAATTTTTCATATTTACCAATGACTAAAAAGGTGCTTCTAAATAGAAGGAACTATTATGCAAACACATGTGCATCCACATGCTCTGCTCCCCTCCATACCCATATACAAACAGAACAAATCACAGAATTTTAGAATTAAAAGGCATCTCAGAGGACAGGTAAGTTGACCTATACCCAAAAAATAACCCCTATTACTACACACATGACAGATTGCTATCCAGCCTTTGTTTGAAGTTATCCAATGATGAGGAACCTCTTTAACCAGCCCATTCAACTTCTTTAGAGATCTAATTGTTTTAATTTTTTCCTTGCCTCAAATCTAAACTTGTCAGTTTGCAGTTTCCAACCACTATACCTAATTCTCTCTTCTGTGATTCAATAGAAGTTGAATCCCTCTTCTGCAAAATAGCTGTACTTGAAGAGAGCTATCATCTCTCTGCTGAGTCTTTTCTTCTTTAGTGTAAGTATCCACAATTCCTTCAAATAATCCTCATCTGCAATGAACTTAAAGCTCTCCATAGATGGACAGACAGACACACTCATGATATGCTTAATCAGGGAAAATTCTCAACAAAATTACAATGTGAATAAATTTGTCTTTGATTCTATTTTGGGGCTGAAGAACTGATTTTGAGAAAATGGAGAAGTGATCAATCTTTCCTATTTTTCCCCACCATTTAGTAGCAAATGTTCTCTAACATGAACTTATTTGGTAAGTCTTCCAGTATGCCAGAGAAGTAAAAAGATAACCCATGCTACACAAATCTTAAGTATCAGTAAAGTTAATTGAGGGATGTAGCATAGCTGACTAGTTCTTAGTATTGTTGAGAGAAAGGTACTGGTAATACTAAGAAAAAATGATTAACAAGTATGCATAATGCACCAAACATGACTATGTATACTACCTATTATGGGAATTATAAAAAAAGAAAGAAAAAGGAAAGGTAACTGTAACTAATGAGCTTTATGAAATACGGCAAACCATTTGGATTGTCTTGACATCAATTTAACTATAAGATTTGGGAATTGAATGTAATTTCTGATATCCTTTCTAACTGGAAAATTCTGTGATTCTATGATTTCTGTTGCGGATGTAACCCTCGATTGAAGGGTACAAAGTATACACTTAAAAAATCATCTTGTTTCATTCCTATTTTGTACCACAATATGGATGGCTTACAACCCAATATATGATAACTACAGTTATACCTCCCACATTTCAGGAGTTAGGTTTGCAGTGCCACTATGATCTGGCAAATCCCTGTAAAATGTTTTGGCTCTCCTTTCATACCAGAGAAATCAGAATTATTATGGTATTAAAAGAGAAAGTAAGTTATATTATACAATATTTTACACATATTTATGCATTTTTGTGTTTCTAAATTTTTCTATGTCATATACTAGTCTTCATGTGTCATCTGTGGCTTCTGCAAAACTCCAGAAAAATTCCTATTTAATTTCTTATGCTGAGCCATGATATATCAAGACAACAATAGGGAAAAGTCTTGATGTGGAAGGGATAAGTGTAAATGGAGTTTTAGAACTGGAAAATACCTGTAATAATTTTATAAAGTAAACACAAACTCTGCTAACATACAATGACAATACATTGTAGAGAAAGAACTCTGATTTTGGACTTAAAAGACCCTTCTTAAATCATTGCTCTGCTTTTTGATACAGTCTGTATGCACTTGGACAAGTCTTTTAATCTATTTGGGCTTCAGTTTTCTTCATTTATAACATGAAAGGATTGGACTAGATGATCTTTATTGTCCCATATATTATTTACAGAAGAACTGTTATAAATGCATGATGCCTCATGTGAAAAGGATCTGCTTTCTTATTCTGAAGAAGAGGGAACCCTCTTAAAGTTCTCTAAACTCTTCTAAGGTTGTCCATGCCCAACGAATATCTTGTTCTAGGGGAATCTAGGAGTCACAGTAAATAGTGTATTGGCTCTAGAGTCAGGAACACCTGAATTAAAATCTAGCTTTAGATATTTTTGAAATAAAAAATTGCTAATAAGAGAAACTGAGGCTCAGAGATCTAGGCATGATCCATTTATTAGACAGGCTAGGAATTGCCAATAAAAGGGATCCAAAGATCCTCAGTAGCCAAGGATGCATCTGACATTCTAGACAGCTCTTATATAGTTATATAGAGGAACCCCAAAATAGACAATGACATAATTCTGGCATAACAGAGGTATACTCCTCATTGATTAGTGCTTAATCACAAGTTAACAACTTCTCACCAGGGGGACAAACATCTGCATCAACAACCTCTGGAAAGTCCTGTGGTTGGCACTTTCTAAGAGAGAATAAGGCCTTGTATTCTGGTTGATATTTCCTAAGAGTTAATGCTATTGATTCCTGATTGAATTGGAATTTCATGGGTGGAAAGCACTCAGGTAAAGGAGAACTAACATTCAGGGTTGTTTTCTTCATTGTTAGAAAAACTGTTGGATGCAGACAAGTTGTTTGTCCTTGTGGTCATTAAACTGCACATAAGGCATCTTTCAATGAAACAATAAGAGGAGGGCTAAGCTCACAATGAATAATATGGTTAATTTTACAAAATGAATAAAATATGAATAAATTAATTACCTGATCAAAATCAATACAAATTAACAATAAGTAATTAAGTAAAATCTCACTGCAACTTAGTAGTTGTGTGACTCTGGGCATATTACTTGACTTCATTTTCATCAACTATAAAATGAAGATGATAATAGCACCTATATCCTGGGGTTGTTGTGAGGATCAAGTGTGATAATATTTATAAAGCACTTAGTACAGTAAATGACACATAGTATGCATTAAATACAAGCTTATTCTCTCTTCCTACATTGTTCTAATATTCCTACCTTTAAAGTTTCCAAAGGAATAGAAGTCACCTATATGAATTGACAATGGGGATACACAGCAATAGCCAATCTGAACCATTTCTGAGTTTAGGAGTAGTACAATATCAATGGTTCTGACGGTATAGAACTGACAATAAGTGAAGATAGGCATCAACCAGGGTTAGTTATTGTGTGTGTGTGTGTGTGTGTGTGTTGTTTTTTTTTTTGCGGGGCAATTGGGGTTAAGTGACTTGCCCAGGGTCACACAGCTAGTAAGTGTTAAGTGTCTGAGGCCGGATTTGAACTCAGGTATTTCTGAATCCAGGGCCGGTGCTCTATCCACTGTGCCATCTAGCTGCCCCTAGTTATTGTGTTTTAAGGGTAATAGAAGAGGGAGTTGCATATGTCACCAGCCAATAACTTTGAATAGAGTGAATGCAATGTGTGCAACATATAATACTTTTTAATGTATTTACGCTTGACATATATTTAGCCTATTGAATGCAACTTTTCTATACAGTTTGTATTGTGCATCATTCATCTGTAGATGACTTACTTTTTTATCTTCTAAATTCTGTTCGAATGTAGATCATACTTTTTACATGGGAAAATTATTTCTGACTGCTATATGCCAATTAATGAATGTTAAATGATGTGTGACCACAAATTAAACCTCTCCACTAGAGACTAGAAGTTTTTGCTTGGTTTTACTTGGAATAAAATGTAATAAATACAATGAGCTAAGTATAAGTGCCTAAATAGAGGGCAGGACTTGCCAACTCCACCATGATTCTCTGGGGTTGGTAAGTATATCTCCATAGTGATTTGAATTAGCCAGGTGCTAGATTTCAGGGGCTAATGGGATCTGAAATAAATTTATTCATCTTAACATAGATAAAAAGTGAACCTGAAAGAGTTCTTGTTAAGAGAGAACTAAGAAAAGCTTTGATTTGAAGATCCTTGGCTGTGTTGACTGGGTGTGGATATGTGCCTGGCTACCAAATGTACTAATTAACCTTGGGTCTCTTTTGGTCTTTTTTTGCAGTCTAATAAAATAGTATTAATACTCACCTTGAGAAAGATGAGTGTCTGGCAGCCAAAAGAAGCTAAAGTAGATGACTGTTATTATTGTTCAGTCTTTATTTTGGAAGAGAACTAATGACATCAGAAGTAATTGCATGTGAATTCAAGTGAGGAAGAGTTGCAAAAAATCATCAGCCTCACTCTGTCTTCTGGAGTCATCCAAATCCAGTGGCAAGACAAAAGTCAAGATGGCTGGCAGTGGCCTGGTATGTAGTGGTTGTCCTTGATGTCTTCACTGTCTGACCAAGCTCTAAGCATTCCACAGCACCTGCTTCATCCATCTTCATGGATGTTGGAACAAATTGTTCCCATCTACACATTCATCAACAGAGACATCTTAACATGATTTGAGTAGACATCTCCCTAACTCAATGACAGTTTTGAGGCCTGTCAATTACCTTCAACCTGGTTTAGCCTATTGACTGAGATGGGTTTTATTGGGATAAGGCCACTGTGCATTCTAAAGCTTTTCAGAGCCACAGAAAGTCCTCATACCAGGGGTGTTCATCCTCCCTGAACATTCCATATACCTCAAAAAGATGGTAGTATCTCAGCAAAGATAGCAAGGCTAGAATCTGATAGAAGTTACGATTATGTAGAGAAGTAGTATGCAGTAGTGTCAAAGGCAGAGAAGGAGCAACAAGAAAGTATAGCAGACTATGGGAGGTGTTTCACCTGAGTCAACATTATGGAAACATCCTTTTTCCTATTGGCAGCATAGGAAACTGAAGGATCATTGGATTATAGATTTAGATGTAACAGGTATTGTGGATCGAATTTATACTTTCTGGTGCTGCAGAAATGATAACAATCCACAAATGGCCCCTTCCTTCTGTTTTCTGCAACTTGTAGAAAAATAGTTACTTAATCAATCAGTTAGGCAGTATAATGTGTATTTTGGCCCCTAGGTGGTGTTATACCAATGAGTTTGTTGAGTGGCACTCAGTGTGCATGTGTTGGTATTCCCAAAACATATTGTATTCCTGTTTCTCACCAGAACATACTTGGCCTACAAAACTCTCAGACTAATACCTTCCTTCTTTGCCCTGAATTCACACAGATTGTTGTGTTTTAGTGGTGGCCTAGGGATTAAAAGGCATATGATGTAAAATAAGCTACAAAAATACTGAAGTAGGAAATTTTAAATTTCTCTCTTTGAGTTTCCATCCTACATTTGGGAAATCTCTTTTTCTCAACCAAAAGAGTTCATTAATATAACTGAAACAAAAAAATTTTGACCACACAATTCAATGAAATATAGTAAGGGAATTATCAAAAGAATTGAAGCTAAGCAAAGCACAAAAGATTACAAAAAAATGTTCAAAGAGCAAGACTAAAGAAACTTGTTTCTACCAATGGACTTCCCCCCCTCCCCTCCCATGCAGTAGAAGGGGAATGAATAAGGGAAGAGATTGCAAGTTTTAGAACTCATAGGACCAGCTCAATAAGCAATTGGAGAATGGGGAAAAGTGTTGAGGATTTTATACCAGCTGCTAGTTTTAATGCAGGGTATTCTCCACTTCAATGCCTGGTTCTGTCCTCCTGGCCCTGCACTGCTATAGGTCTCTATTTGCAGTCTTTTGCCAGGATCATCAATACTCTCCAGTATCTGTCTTAACTCTATGCCATTGTGTCTCACTTACATTAGAATAGCAGCACTCACAAAGAATATAGCCACAAGCAACAAGCAGATGCAGCTTTCTACTATGAGCTCCCAGTTGCAGAAATCCCCAGTTCTATTAGTTGCATGAAAGCAAAGGGATGGCATGGAATGCCAGACTGGAGGTCTCTTCCCAGAACAAAGGAAAGGGAATTTGGAGTTTTCATCATCTTTATTACTGAATTCCCTTATCTTCTCTAGTTTCTCAATGATTTTCTTCCCTGTTGGCCCTTCCAAGAAGGGGGATGGTGGCATTAGAAATAATCTGCAACAGACAACTGAAAGATAATGCCTCATTCTACATTGGAAGTAGAAGAGAGAGTTTCCTGTGTATTTATCTTGCTATTCTGTTTTTATTAAAATTTTTTGCCCTGATTTCATATTTCATCAGCTTAACCCTTCTCCTTACAAAGAGAATCTGTTCTACATGTATCCTTGATTCTGGCCCCTCTGGTCTTCTCCAGAGGTTTGATATTGCTATCTTTACTCCATCTCATTTAAATTCAGTCACTCCCTATCTATGACTTCCTCTCCTGTATACCAACATGCCAATGTTTCCATCAATCTTGAAAAATCCAAGCATCCACACTATTATCTTATGTATCTCCTCCCCTTTTTTCAAAGCTTTTTTGAGAAAACTATCTGTACTAGGTGTTCCCAATTACTCTCACTCTCTTCTAAACTCTTTGCAATGTGGCTTTTGACTTCATCAATGAATTAAATGAGATAATTTTTATAAAGCACTCAGCATAATGCCTGGCACATTAAGGTGTAGAAGCTTAATAAATGCTTATTCTGGGGGCAGCTAGGTGGCACAGAACTGGCCTTGGATTCAGGAGGATCTGAATTCAAATGCAGCCTCAGACACTTAACAGTTGCTAGCTGTATGACCCTGGGCAAATCACTTAACCCTTATTGCCCCGCAAAAAACAAACGAATGAATGAATGAATGAGCACAGAAATGAATGAATGCTTATTCTTCTCCCTTCCCCTTCTCCAAAGTTGCAAATGATCATTCATCAAATCTAATAGCGCTTTTCTTCATCTTTATACTATTTTATCTCTCTGAAGCATTTGACAATATGATCACCATGACCTCATGAATAGTCTCATTTCTCTGAGTTTTTGTGACACTGTTCCCTTCTGATTGCCCTCTTACCCACCTGTTCTCTTTCTCAATCTGATTCCAAAACACTATTACTGAATATAAGTGTCTCCCAACACTCTGTCTTGAGAATTGTGTGATTTAGAGCGCTACCAACCTGTCGAGAAAGATACTTCAAGGAAGGTCCGACATGAAAAGAAACCATGTGACTTTGGTATCCAGAAGTTGTGTCTGCTGTCTGAGTCCTGTCAATCAGTGCTACCAACCAATTAGCTTGGAGATGTGTATGAGGGCAGCCCAGTTTCCAGTGTCAGAGGGGGATTCTGGGAGAAGCCCCTGAGGCAGGGCTCTTCATTTTTGGGACTGAGTTTGGTGAGAACACAGATTCTGGGCTTTCTTAGATAGATGAAATCTGCTTTTTACCTCTCTCTCTCTCCTCACTAACTTCTGATGCACTTTAATCAATACTTAAAAGTCTAAACTCTTGCTAAAGCTTCTAATTTAAGATGACCACTAATTAGATTTTAGGCATCATAGCTAGAATTTTAGGCCCTTACAGACTGCTTTTATTTTCCGTCTATATCACCTGGTGATCTTGTCAGCTCCCATGGGTTTCCATGTAGATTATTCATAGATCTACATATCCAGCTCTAATCTCTCTCCTGAGCTCCATTCCTATATCACCCATTCCCTTTTGCCAATCTCATATTGAATATTTCATAGACGTCTTAAATTCAGCATGTCAAAATAGAAGAAAAAAAATGTTCCCCTTCAAACTGCTTACCTTCCCAGCTTCCCTATTACTGGTGAGAATACTTGCATCCTCCTGATTACTGAGGCTTGAAAAACTCATTGACATCCTTAATTCTTCACTTCCACTTATCCCATATATCCAATATGTTATCAATTCTTATTACTTCTCCTTTACATGCCTCCTTTCCCCATACAGCCAATAATGAAATGCAGACCCTCATCACGTGTACTTTGGTCTCTTTTTTTTAAAGCCTTCTAATTGATCCCCTGCTTTAAGACCTTCCCTATTCTTATCCATCTTCCACATAGCTGCCAAAGTAATTTTGCTTAAGTGTAAACCTCATCATGTCATTCCTCTCCCTTTCCAGCTCCCCGTATGCAAAAACATGCTAGTGGCTCCATTTTACTTCCAACATCAAATATAAAACATTCTATTTGGTAAGAAAGATCTTTACAACATGGCCCATTACTGCTTTTCCACCTTTCTTAAACTTTATTCCCTCTGATACTCTATGATCTAGCAGAACTATCTTACTTGCTAATTTTCACACACAGCATTTTCGCATTTCTTTTGTTTGTTTTGTTTGTTTGTTTCTTTGATAGTTTTTTTTTTTTGGTGAAACAATTGTGGTTAAGTGATTTGCCCAGGGTCACACAGCTAGCAAGTGTTAAGTGTCTGAGGTAAGATTTGAATTCAGGCCCTTCTGAATCCAGGGCCAGTGCTCTATCCACTGTGCCACCTAGCTGCCCCAACACACATAACATTTCATCTCCTTAAACTTCATGTCTTTGCCCTGGGTTTCCCCCACTTCTGCAATTCTTTCTCTCCTTATCTCTACCTCTAAGCTTACTTGGCTTCCTTCAAGCAGGAACTCAAATCTCATCTCCTTTAAGAGGTTATTTATTTATTTATTTATTTATTTTGCCCTTTACCTCTCTTGCTGCTCGAGGAGCCGTCTACCACAATGAATGACACTGTAACCATCAGAACCAGGAAGTTCATGACAAACAGACTTCTTCAGCATAAACAGATGGTTATAGATATCCTTCATCCTGGAAAGGCGACAGTGCCCAAGACTGAAATTCGAGAAAAACCAGCCAAGATGTACAAGACAACTCCAGATGTCATTTTTGTCTCTGGATTCAGAACCCATTTCGGTGCTGGCAAAACAAGCTTTGGCATGATTTATGATTCCCTTGACTATGTAAAGAAAAATGAACCAAAGCACAGACTTGCAAGGCATGCCTGTGCGAGACAAAAAAAGACATCAAGAAAGCAGCAAAAGGAAAGAAAGAACAGAATGAAGAAAGTCATGAGTACTGCAAAGGCAAATGTCAGTGCTGGCAAATGAAGGAATGAAAGACACTATAGCGGGATGTTTATCCATGAAGATATGGATTGTTCATTAGAGCATAAATAAACTATGTAAAAAACTTTTTAAAAAGTTTTTTTTTTCCTCACCCAACCTCTAATTCCTGGTGTCTTTCCTCTTTTTTTGTTTTTGTGAGGCAGTTGGAGTTAAGTGACTTGCCCAGGGTCGCACAGCTAGTGTTAAGTACCTAAGGATGGAGTTGAACTCAGGTCTTCCTGAATCCAGGGCTGGTGCTCTATCCACTGTGCCACATAGCTGCCCCTGTGCCTTTCCTCTTAAATGACCTTCCATTTACATTGTTTATATCTTATATGTGCATAATTATTTTCATTTTGAGATTCCCATTAGAACATGAGCCCTGTAATGGTACATACCATGTGTGTATACCTATTGATTAGCATGGTGCATTGTATAAGGTATACTCTTAATAAATGATTGTTCTCTAGGGTACCACCCCACACCTATCAGATTGGCCAACATGATGGAAAAGGAAAATGACGAATGCTGGAGGGTATGTGGAAAAATATGGAAATTAATGCACCATTGGCAGAGTTGTGACCTGGTCCAACCATTCTGGAGAAATATTTGGAACTATATATAAAGTTCTATCAAACTATCCACACTTTACACAAGCAATACTACTACTAGAGGCTTGTATCCCAAAGAAATCAAAGAAAAAGGAAAAAGACCTATATGTACAAAAAATTATAGTACCTCTTTTGTGGTGACAATGAATTAGATATTGAAGGGATACCCATCCATTTGGAAATGGCTGAACAAGTTGTAGTAAAAGGGTATAAAAACCTGGGAAGAACTATATGAACTGGTATAAAATGAAGTAAACAAAACCAGAAGAATATACACAATAAAAGCAATATTGTAAGGATGATCAATTCTGAAAGACTTACCCACTCTGATCAAAAAATACAATGATCCAAGACAATTCTCAAGGACTCATGATTAAAAATTATATCTACCTCCAGGAAGATAATTGATGAACTCTGAGTATAAATTGAAGTCTATTTTTTCACTTTAAAAATTAAAAAGTAAATAAATAAAACAATTATTCCTGTTACTGTTGTTGCTTCTGTTATTGTTGACCTAGGAAAATCATTAGGTAGGGATTTAGAACTAAGAATCTGAATTTATCTTGAACCAAAGCAGAATATTGAAATTCAGAAATACCAAGGAGTCCCAGACTAATGTAGGGCCATCTGTGTATTCATGTATGTATAAGTTTATGACATACTTCCTACATATGTGTCATATTTCTTTTTTAAAATTAATTTATTTATTTTAGTTTTCAACATTTGTTTAGATAAGATTTCTAATTTCAAATTTTTCTCTCTCCGTCCCCCCCGCCCCCCTCCCCTAGAAGCAGGTAATCAAATATAGGTGATATATATATATATATATATATATATATATATATATATATATACACACACACACATATATAATAACATTAAGCATATTCCTACATTAGACATGTTATATGAGAAGAATCAGAGCAAAAAGGAAAAAAACCACAAAAAAGCAAAACAACAGCACCAAACCCAAAAGAAATAGTATGGTTAGTATGTATGGTCCAACCAGCATCCATATTCCACAGTTCCTTTTCTTTTTCTGAATTTGGAGAGCCTTTTCCATCATAAGTCCTTTGAACTTCCCTTGTACAGATGGATTGGTGAGAAAAATTCTAGTCTATCACAGTTTATCAACACATAATGTGATTACTGTGTACAATGTTCCCCTGGTCTGCTCATCTCACCCTCATCAGTTCATTCAAGTGCTTCCAGCTTTCTCTGAACTCTTCCTGCTCATCATTTTTACAGCACAATAGTATTCCATTACATTCAGATATCACAACTTGTTCCAGCCATTCCCAATTGATGGGCATCCCCTCAATTTCCAATTCCTTGCACCACAAAAGAGCAGCTATAAATATTTTTTGTACATGTGGGTCCTTTTCCCTTTTCCATGATCTCTTTGGGAAAAAGACCCCAGAGTGGTATTGCTGGGTCAAAGGGTATGCACAGCTTTATAGCCCTTTGGTCATAATTCCAAATTGCTCTCCAGAATGGTTGGATCAGTTCATAGCTCCACCAACAATGCAATTAGTGTTCCATTTTTCCCATAGCTTCTCCAACATTTATTATTTTCTTTTTTTTTGTCATATTAGCCAATCTGATAGGTGTCAGGTGGTAGCTCAAAGTTGTTTTAATTTGCATCTCTCTAATCAATAGTGATTTAGAGCATTTTTTTCAAATGGCAATAGATAGCTTTTATTTCTTCATCTGAAAACTGCCTGTTCACATCCTTTGATGATTTCTCAATTGAGGAATGACTTGGATTCTTATGAATTTGATTTAGTTCCCAATATATTTTAGATGAGGCCTTTATCAGAAGTACTGGCCATAAAAATTGTTTTCCAGCTTTCTTCCTCCCTTCTAATTTTGGATGTATTGCTTCTGTTTGTACAAAACTTTTTAATTAATGTAATCAAAATCATTCATTTGTGTTTCATAATATTCCTTACTCTTGTTTGGTCATAAACTGTTTCTCTTTTCCAAGATCTGAAAGGTAGACTTTTATGTCTATATCATATACCCATTTGACCTTATTTTAGCATAAGGTGTAAGAATGTTGGTCTGGCCTAATTTTCTATCATACTATCTTCCAGTTTTCCCAGCAGTTTTTTTCAAATGCAGAATTCCTATCCCAGAAGCTGGAGTCTTTGGATTTATCAAACACTATATAACTAATGTCATTTACTACTGTGTCTCCTGTGCCTAGTCTATTCCATTGATCCTCCACTCTATTTCTTAGCCAGTAGCAGATAGTTTTGATGATTGCCACTTGAAGGTAGAGCTTCAGATTTGGTGCAGCAAGCCACCTTCCTGTGCATTTTTTTCATTATTTTCCTTGATGTTCTTGTTTTTTTTTTGTTTGTTTTTCCAGATGAATTTTGTTATTATTTTTCTATGCATCTATTAAAATAGTTTTTGGTAGTCTGATTGGTATGGCAATGAATAAGTAAATTAATTTAGGTAGGATTGCAATTTTTGTTATATTAGCTCTGCCTATCCATGAGCAATTGATATCTTTCCAATTATTTAGATATGATTTGATGTGTGTGAAAAGTGTTTTGTAATTGTGTTCATAGAGTTAGTGGGTTTGTTTTGGCAAGTAGACTCCCAAGTCCATTTTGTATTATCTACTGTTACTTTAAGTGTAATTTCTCTTTCTATCTCTTGCTGTTGGATTTTGTTGGTCATGTATAGAAATGCTGATAAATTATGTGGATTTATTTTATATCCTGCTACTTTGCTAAAGTTGATAATTGTTTCCAGTAATTTTTGAGTTGATTCTCTAAGATTCTCTAAGTACAACCATCATATCATCTGCAAAGAGTGATAGTTTGTTTTCTCCTTGCCTATTCTAATCCTTTATTCCTTTTTGTACTCTGATTGATAAAGCTACAATTCTAGTACAATATAAGTAATAGAGGTGATAATGGACATCCCTGTTTCACCCCTGATCTTATTGGGAAGGCCTCTATCTTATCTCCATTATATATAATGTTTGCTGATGGTTTTAGGTAGATACTGCTTACTATTTTAAGGAAAGCTCCACCTATTCCTAAGCTCTCTAGTGTTTTTATTAGGAAAGGGTGCTGTATTTTGTCAAAAGCTTTCTCTGCATCTAGTGAGATAATCATATGATTTGATTAGTTTTCTATTGATGTGGTTGATTATGTTAATAGTTTTCCTAATGTTGAACCAGCCCTACATTCCTGGTATAAATCCCACCTGGTCATAGTGTATTATCCCTGGTGATCGCTTGCTGTAATCTCCTTGCTAATATCTTATTTAAGATTTTAACATCAATATTCATTAGGGAGATTTGTCTATAATTTTATTTCTCTATTTTTGCTCTGCCTGGTTTGGTATCACCACCATAATTGTGTCATAAAATGAATCGGTAGAACTCCTTCACCTATTTTTTTCCAAATAATTGTGTAATATTGGAATTACTTGTTCTTTAAAATGTTTGGTAGAATTCACATGTAAACCCATCTGGCCCTGGGATTTTTCTTAGGGAGTTCATTAATTGCTTTGTTCAATTTCTTTTCTAATTTGGTTTATTTAAGGATTTATTTCCTCTTCAGGTAAAACCTGGGCAGTTTTGTATTTTGTATATATTTATCCATTTCTTTAGATTGTCAAATTTATTAGCATACAGTTGGGCAAAATAGTTCCTAATTATTGCTTTAATTTCCACTTCCTTGGTGGTAGTATCACCCCTTTTATTTTTGATACTGGCAATTTGGTTCTCTTCTTTCTTTTTTCTAATCTAATTAACCAGTGATTTATGTATTTTATTGTTTTTTTCATAAAACCAGCTATTATTTTTATTGATTAATTCTATAGTTTTCTTGCTTTTAATTTTATGAATTTCTCCTTTAATTTTCAGGATTTCTAGTTTAGTATCTAATTGGGGTTTTCTAATTTGTTCTTTTTCTAGCTATTTAAGTTGCATGCCCAATTCATTGATTTCCTCTGTCTTTTTTATTCGTCTAAGCACTTAGAGCTATAAATTTTCCCCTAAGCACTGCTTTGGCTGCATCCCATAGATTTTGGTATGTTGCCTCATTATTGTCATTCTCTTGAATATAGTTATTGGTTGTTTCTATGATTTGTTGTTTGACCCACTCATTCTTTAGAATGAAATTATTTAGTTTCCAATTGTTTTTCTGTCTACCTTTCTCTGGCTCTTTATTACATGTAATTTTTATTGTATCATGATCTGAGAAGGATGCATTTACTATTTCTGCCTTTCTACATTTGACTGATGTTTTTATGCCCTAATACATGGTCAATTTTTGAAAATGTGCCATGTACTGCTGAGAAAAAGGTATATTCCTTTCTATCCCCATTCAGTTTTCTCTAGATATCTATCAGTTCTAACTTTTCTAGTATTCTATTCATCTCTTTCACTTCTTTCTTATTTATTTTGTGGCTAGATTTGTCTAATTCTGAGAGGGGAAGATTCAGACCCCCACTAGTATAGTATTACTATTTCCTCTTGTAACTCGTTTAACTTCTCCTCTAGAATTTGGATGCTATACCACATGGTGCATACATGTTCAATATTGATATTATTTCATTATCTATAGTAACTTTTAGCAAGATGTAGTTTCCTTCCTTACCTCTTTTAATTAGATCTATTTTTGCCTTTGCTTTGTCTGAGATAAGGATTGCTACCCTTGCTTTTGTGACTTTAGCTTAAGCATAATATATTCTGCTCCAGCCTTTTACCTTTACTCTGTGTGTATTGCTCTGCTTCAAATGTGTTTTTTGTAAACAGCATATTGTAGGATTCTGGTTTTTAATCCACTCTGCAATTCACTTCTGTTTTATGGCACAGTTCATCCCATTCACATTCACAGTTATTATTACTAGCTGTCTATTCCCCTCCATTCTATTTGCCCCCTTTGTACTTCCCCCCTTCTTTCACCCTATTCCTCCTTGCCAACATTTTGCTTCTTACCCCTGCCTCCCCCAATCTGCCCTGCCTTTTTATCACCCCTTCCCTTTTCTTTACCCTTTTCTCCCTTGCTTTTGCCCTCCTTTCTATCAGTCCCCCTTTTCCCCTAACCCTTTTACTTCCTTAATGAATAAGCTAAGTTTCTTTATCCAAATGAATGTATATGTTATTCCTTCCTTGAATCAAATCTAGTGAGAGCAGGGTTGAAACAATGTTCATCCCTCCTTTCTTTCCCTCCATTGTAATAGGTTTTTTCACATCTTCTTATGATGTAATTCACCTCATTTCATCTCCCCTTTCCTCTTCCCCCCCAAAATTCCCTTTTTAAGCCCTTAATTTTCTTGATATCATCACATAAAAGAGAGTTTATATTTATACCCTCTGTGTATAATCCTTCTGTCTGCCCGAAACACATATACACAAGAGTTATAAGTATTATCTTCCTGTGTAGGGATGTAAACAGTTTAACCTAATTGAGTAACATTTTTCCCCTGTTTACTTTTTTAAACTTCCCTTGAGTCTTGTATATTAAGATCAAATTTTCTATTCAGATCTTGTCTTTTCATGAGAAAACCTTGAAAGTCCCCAATGTCATTGAATGTCCATGTTTTCCCCTGAAAGAGAATGATCAGTTTTTCTGGGTAATAGATTTTTGGCTGCAATCCAAGCTCCTTTGTCTTCTGGAATATCATATTCCAAGCCTTGCGATCCTTTAATGTTGAAGCTGCCAGGTCCTGAGCAATCTTGACTGTGACTCCATGATACTTAAACTGCTTCTTTCTGGCTGCTTGGAGTATTTTCTCCTTCACCTAATAAATCTGGAATTTGTCTACATTCTTTGGAGTTTTCCTTTTAGGGTCTCTTTCAGGAGGTGATTGATGGATTCTTTCAATGATGATTTTATCCTCTGATTCTTTCCTGAAGTCTTCTAAATTATCACTGGTTGGAAGACTGTGCCTCTCTGTCTCTTTGCAGATTTTATAGTTTCAGAATCCTTCTAGAGGCTTGATTTAATGTTCTTTTTGAGGGAAGGAACAGAAGGAGAGCTTATGTGATTTGCTGGCTACTCTCTGCCATCATGGCTCCACCCCCCATATATGTAATATTTCACTGCAAAAATGGTGTTGTATAATATGTATATTTTAGCCATAGTGGTACAGTGGATAGAGTTTTGGGCCTGGAGTCAGGAATATCTGATTTCAAATCTGGCCTCAGATGCTTACTGTGACCCTTGGCAAACCACTTCAAATTTGTTTGTGTTTCCTCAACTGTAAAATGGAGATAATAATAATACCCAACTTGAAGTATTTTTGTGAGGATAAAATATTTTGGGAAAAAAATTATTTAGCCTAGTACCTATGACACAGCAGATGCTATATAAATGTTTATTCCCTTCCCAGTTAGCCCAATTTTATCAGCATTGATAGTGCTGATTTGTGGATTCACGTGTCTTAATCCCAGTTTTTGTCCCACAACCTGATTTTGTGACTAGGCCATTGAAAGTTATTTTTTTACCTCCCAAATTTTCAGTATAAGGTCTTTTAATCCTCATTAAGCAATGAGTTGCATAAAGAAGATCTTGAAATTATTGGGAGATATATGCACTGGAGGGACATTCTCATTAGTTGGATGTTTGTACAGCCTTTTCACATTTTCCCCCCTAAAGTTCCTTGAAATGCAAAGGAAGTAATTCATAATGCAACTATATAAAAGCAGAGCTGCTGCTCCTGGTGCCTTTTTAATTTGGTTATGGAGACCCCCATAGCCCTGCTGTCGTTAATCTCATTTCAGTATGCTCTGTTCAAATTGGGCTGTTCATATTTTTCCACTCGGCTCCAGCACCAACTGCAACATACACTATATTTTACCCAGAGTCACATGCTTAAGGATAAGGCAAATGTTACATCATCAGTCCTTTATGCTGGCCACTTGTTCCTCTCGCAGACATTAAGTATTTAACATTTTTAATGTGAACAATTTACTGAATATAGTCACTTTATTTCATGTCTAGAATTGAGAATTTCACCTGAAGCAGAACTTGTACATTTCATCAAAATTAAGTCCTTCCCTTAAGTGTTTGGAATGTACATAGTTTGGGATGAGAGCCAGTGGCTCATTTGCATATACTTTAAAAATCCTTTAAGTAAAACCCAAACTGACTTCTGCATTCTGCACCGGGCATTCCATTACCTGCATTTAATTCTCTTTATAAATTTGTGAGCTTCTTGTTTTTGATGTAACACGTGAATTACTGAGGCCATGGATACCCATAAGGTGTCACATTTTCAAAGCCATTTTAAAAGCTTTAATTTTTTTAAAAAGGCTTTGTACTAACATCTCCCTGCTGAGGTTAGAGTTAATTCCAATTACTGAAAGCTGAGTTAAAAATCATGCTTGTCAAATGCACATGTGTGGCTGTCCATGGCAATGTTAAATTATGCAAAGGCTATTTCCTAAGTTGAATTAGTGTTGCCCTTTTTCTCAGCTATTCAAAATGTGGCAACTGGAGATTTAGCAATCTTCTTAATATGTTGACTAGTTTAGGAGTAAAATATTTTCCATTTGGGATAAAGCCAGTGAGATTGAATCTTACTTACTTAGAGATCTTTCCACATGTCCAGTGAAAGGAAAGATAAAATGAGATTTGCTATAAATTCTGATATCTAGCAATCTGATTTTTTTTAATGTAATTTTTGATCCAAATCTTTCAACAACTAGGTGGCACATTAGATATAGTGCTGTATGTAGTCAGGAAGACCTGAGTTCAAATCCAGCCTTAGATCCTCACTAGCTGTGTGAACCTGGCAAATCAATAATCTTTGTCAACCTCACTTTCTCAGCTGTTAAATGAGAATGATAATACACCCACCTTGTAAGGTTATGATAATTAAAAGAGAAAATATTTATAAAGAACTTAGAACATAAAAATGATTATCTAAATGCTTATTTTTTTCCCTTCCTTGGATAGACTTTTTTTTTTTTTTTTTTTTTTTTTTAGTGAGGCAATTGGGGTTAAGTGACTTGCCCAGGGTCACACAGCTAGTAAGTGTTAAGTGTCTGAGGCCGGATTTGAACTCAGGTACTCCTGACTCCAGGGCCAGTGCTCTATCCACTGCGCCACCTAGCTGCCCCCAATATCTTTTTTTTTTTTGTGGGGCTATGGGGGGTTAAGTGACTTGCCCAGGGTCACACAGCCAGTGTCAAGTGTCTGAGGCCGGATTTGAACTCAGGTACTCCTGAATCCAGGGCCAGTGCTTTATCCACTGTGCCACCTAGCTGTCCCCTGGATACACTTTTAATGGGGGTATTCTGTGTTTTCAATTTATAAGGCAGAGTGGCATGTTTCCTATCAACAGATAAGTCAACTGACTTTCCAAAGGAAGAAGTTAAATGCTAGCTAATAGTACCTCTCCTTTTTAAAAACAATGCTGCAATTTCCATGTTAGCTACTATTTGTGTTTATAATTTAGCAGAGAAAGACCTGCTTGCTATCACCTATTGGTTGGGAAAATTAGGACAAGTCCACATTTCATCATTTCTCAGGTAAATAGGATCAATTTCTGGATTAAACACATTTATCAATCATATTAAAGGATATGTATGGTGGACATTTATACCATCCAGACCCCCAGAGTAAGTCAAATGACAACTGAGTCCCATATTCACTCTCATTCAAATGGAGGGCATATTTCTAATACTGGGATTTCTCAATTTTTTCTATATTACTAAATAAATTAGGACATAAAAAGATGAATCCATTTACTCCAGGCTCATAATGTAGCCTTTCTAGGAAGAGAATGAAAGTAATGTGTCGGATACCAATGATCATGTTCACTTAGATTTTCTAAGCCTCAGTTTTCTCAGTTACAGAATAACTCTTGTACTATCTAATTTACCGAGTGTTATGATCATTAAATGATATAATGCATATAATATGCATTACCAAATGAACATATAATACATATTTTAGGGTTTTTTAAAGCTTGAAACTACATAATTTGAGTAACATTGTTTTGACATGGTTGAAATAGAATAGCTTAGAGTACATTTTGCCTGAAAGCTAGGGCTGACCCCAAATACAGGGTGAGTTAGTAAGATTTGAAGTATAATTAAAGGTGTCCCTGTGCCAAACTACTGGCTTGTTATAAGCATTTAGTTATTCTTTTAGCTTTAAGCAGAGGAAATCCAGCTAAAATTCAAGTATATAATGTGGGGAGGGTTTACTTAGTCATTATCACCCATTATCATATTACCATTTGTAAGTTTGAAAGTCATGAAGCGGAACAAAGAGTTGACCTAAAAGTCAGAAAGATGTGAGTTCTTATCCCATAATTGCCACATACTAGCTGTGTGACCCTGAGCAAATTACTTAACCTCTTAGTTATCCAGGACTTTATAAGTTTTATTGGTAGAGGAATTTCCTTGTTTGAGAGTTCTCTATTTAAAATGAATCACAGTTCAGGTCATATTTTCTCTCCTGATATCAAACCAAGATTCACAATTCTGAATTTTTTTTTGATTCATTGCTCTTAGTTCACCTCTCTGGCATCAAAGCTAATCTCTCTTCCACATGACAACCCTTCATAGAATTGAAGGGAACTGTCATATCCCCCAAACTATGTTTCCCTCTACAGGATAAATATACCCATTTGACAGAATCATGGAATCTGAGTTGAAAAGGACCTTAGTGATCATCCAATCCAATGAGCACCTCAAAAGGAATTCATTATAACAGTCTTTCTCCTTGGATACCTCTAAGGAGTAGAAACCATTATTCTCAGAAATAGCTCTAATTAATTGTGGGCAAATTTTTCATTACATTCAGCCTGGATATGCCTTTGTACAAATCCTAACTATTGCTCCTAGTTCTTCCCTATGCAAGCAAACAAAACAAATATATTCTCCTATTACACTAAAAAACACCCTTTTAGATGCTCAGAGGCAGCTGCCATAGCTTTAAATCTTCATATTGTGCATCTCTAGTTCCTTCAATTGTTCTTCACTTGATATATCCTTAAGACCTCATGACATTCCAGTTGCCCTCTTTGAATGTGTTCCAGTTTTTCTTTGTCTTTCCTAAAATGTGTTGCCTCAAACTGAATACAATGTTCCCACTAGGTTCTGACAAGGGAAGAGTAAACTAGAATGGTTGCCTCCCTTATTTTAGAAAATATATCTCACTTAATGCAGCTTATGATAACATTTGCTGTTTTTGCTGCAATTCTGCACTCTTGACATAATGAGCTTTTTTTTTCCCTTTGGGCAGAAGGAATTGGTAGGCCTGTACCCGTATTTTATCAGTGTGGTGAGGTCCCAATATGGAACTCTTTCTACTGACACTTATCAGTTGATTCTAGATTAACAGACTGATAAATTCTTGAAAGTTTCCCAGTGAGACACTTTCCACACAAATAAAGACAGATATAACAATTGGAGAAATATTAATTGCTCATGGGTAGACTCAACTAATATAATAAAAAGGAAAACTATGTTTTAGATGATCATTCAGGGCCATACTAAACTACCAAATAATTATTTTATAGAGCTAGAAAAAAATTTTTTTTAATTATTCAGAAGAATAAAAGGTCACAAGTATCAAGGGAATCAGCGAAAAACAAGATGAAAGAAGATTGCCCAACAATACCAGATTTGAAACTAGATTACATAGGGGTAATTATCAAAGCAATCTCATACTGGTTAAAAACAGAGTGGTGGATCAGCGCATAGATATGCTACAAAACACACAGTAGGACATAACCATAATAATCTAGTGTTTGCTAAATCCAAGCTTCTGGGGCAAGATCTTGCCATTTGACATAAAATGCTGGGAAAACTACACAGTTGTTTGGCAGAAACTAGACATAGATTAACATCTCACATTGTGTACTACAATAAGGTCAAAATGAGTACGTGATTTAGACATAAAGGGTGATATTATAACTAAATTAAGGAGCATGGGAATTTAGCTGTCAGACATCTAAGAATAATAAAAGAGTTTATTACAAAACAAGAGATAAGAGAGGATCATAGAAAGCATAATTATATGAAATTAAAAGACTTTAAACAAATAAAATAAAGGTAGTCTGTGACAGGTAAAACTAAATGCATGTGGTCACCTGTCCCCAGTGTGGAGAGAGCTAACTAAGACAACAGTTTAACAGTTTAGGTATTAAACATTTATTAAAATATATTAGAGGTTAACAAAGAGAAAACAAGTGTCTCTGAAAGAATAGGAAAACCTAACTACCCTCCAGGGCTCTACCTCTTATGAGATTCCAACCACAAACTGAGAAAATGAACAGCCTTCCACATTGCTTGAAGCTGATTGGTTGATAGTGGTCTCATGTTGATTCGAGGTAACTTTGGGACACTGAACCTTAGAAAGGTCAACCCATGCCCTCTCAGCAGGGGGCCCCTGGTAATAATATTCTTACAAGCCCAAATTAAAAGGAAAGCAGGAAATTATTTTTAAAAATACAGTAACTTTCTCTGATAAAGGTCTAATATACAGGAAACTGATCCAAATCTATAAAATATAAGATAAAAGCCATTCCCCAATTGATAAATAGTCAAAAGATATGAACAGGCAGTTTTTAGAAGAAGAAATAAAAGATATCAATAGTTCCATGAAAAATATTCTAAATCCCTGCTGATTAGAAAAATGCAAATTAAAATAGTTTTGAGATACCACCTCAAACTTATCAGATTGGCTAATTTGACATGATAAATGTTGTAGGGCATGTGGAAAAATAGGAACACTAATGCCCTGTTCATGGAGTTTTGAACTTGTCCAACTATTCTGGAGCACAATTTGGAAGTATGCCCAAAGAGCTATGCAACTTTACATATGCTTTTTATTTTTTATTTTTATTTTTTTTAAGTGAGGCAATTGGGGTTAAGTGACTTGCCCAGGGTCACACAGCTAGTAAGTGTTAAGTATCTGAGGCTGGATTTGAACTTAGGTACTCCCGACTCCAGGGCTGGTGCTCTATCCACTGCGCCACCTAGCTGCCCCTGTACATATGTTTTAACTGAGCAATATCACTACCAGGTCTGTATCCCCCAAAAAATAAAAGGAAAAGGACCTCTATGTATAAAAATATAGCATCTCTTTTTTTGTGGTATCAAAGAATTAAGAATCAAGGGGATGCTCATTAATTGGGTAGTGCCTAAACAAGCTGCTCTATGTGGTTGTGATGGAATACTGTTGTGCTATAAGAAAAGATGAGGGAGATGGTTTTAGAAAAATCTGGGAAGACTTACATGAACTGATGGAAAGTGAAGTGAGCAAAACCAGGAGAATACTGTACATAGTAACAGCAACATTTTAAGGATGACCAAATATGAAAGACTCTGATTGATACAATGATCCAAGACCATTCCAAAGAACTTAGGATGAAAAATGCTATCCAATCCAGAGAGAGAAAAGATGAGCTTTGGATGCAGATGTAAGGACTAAAATTCTAGCTATACTATCTAAAACATCTAATGAGTGGTTGCCAATAAAGTATAAGCTTTAGCAAGAGTTAGAGTTTTAAGCATTTATTAAGGAGAATAAGAATTTGGTAAAGAGAGAGAGAAAGGCCTAGATTCATCTATCTATTAAAGGTAGAGTGCATTTCTAGATCTCTTCTCCGCCAGAGTCCTCAGGAAAGAGAGTGAGGCAGAGCTCCAGCCTCCCCCTTCTTCCTCCCACCAGCCAACGTCACTTTCTGACGCCAAAGAAAAGCTACATGGTCCTGCCCTTAGAGGGCCTCTTCTCATGTTGGAAGTTTCCTACAGTAAGTCTCCAGTAGGTGGCGTCATTCCAATCATTACACAGATCAAAGACTACTTTTTTTTTACTTTCTTTATGCTTCTTGCTTTTTTGGGGGTGGGGGGCATGGCTAATATGGAAACATATTTTGTGTGACTTCACACTGATATTGGGTGGGGTGGGACAGAAGTCAGGGAGAAAACTTGGAACTCAATTTCGAAAAAAAATGTAAAATTAATTAATTAATTAATTAATTGGGGGGAAAAAAAAAACAACAAAACACCAAATGCCCAGGTGCAAACAGCCAGTATAACTCAGAGGCAGGACTTGAATTACGGTCTTCCTGATTTCAAAACCAGCCATTATACCAGACAAATTCTATTTTGAGCTTGCAATCCACTAAAACTCCCAGATCATAAACTAGTCAACATATTAACTGGAATCCCAAAGGACCAATTGCTGTATTTTTTACAGCTAGGGGGGAAAGGGGCAGTAATTCAACTGAGGGACTAACTTAACTAAACTTAAATTCATGTAACTTGAGTTAGAAATCCCACTTTGGCACTTTGTACTTATTACTACAAATTTCCTATTCTGTAAAATGAGAGGGTTGGTCCAGATGGCCTCTCTAGCTCTATATTTATGATTTTATTAAATAGCACATCCTGAACTTATCAAGTTGATTTTTTAAAACTTAATGATTGAATTTTGTACTTTTCTCTTTAAATGCCATCTTAAGTTTTTTATCATTATTTCCCTTCTAGATCTTTCTTCATTCTAACGTGTTAGTTATTACCCCCAGTTTTATGTCATATGAAATTTGATAAATATGTCTTCTTTGTTTTTATTAAAACTGCTTATCAAAATGCTAAACAGCTTAGGGCCATAAACAGATATGTAAAGTCCTTCCCTAGAGATCTCAATCTGAGTTGCCAACAAATCATTTAGATACAAAGATTCATACATTTCCAAATCTGTCTAATTAAACTATCATTTAGCTCACATTGCTCAATATTGTCTATGAGAATAACATGATAGACTGGGTCAAATGTTTTGATAAAATCTAGGTCAGCTACAACTATAACATATCCCTGTTGAATGGATAAAGAAGCATGTGTTAAGCAGTTAAATGCCAAATACTATGCTGATCTACTAATCTAGTTACACTGACAGAAAAGGAAATGAAGTTTCTTTGGTATGATCTGTTCTTGATGAAATCATGATCAAACTTAATTATGGTTGCTATCTTTTCTAAGTGTTCACGAAATATCCTTTTTGTCATATTTTCTAAAATTGTTTCCAGAAATAGAAATAAAACTCATTTTTTCTATAAATATTTTATTGTTTTCCAGTTACATTTAGGGATAGTATTCAACATTTATTTTTATAAGATTTCTAGTTTCAACTTTTTCTCCCCACCCCCTCCCCAAGACAGCAAGTAATCTGATATAGGTTATATATGTACAATCACATTAAACATATTTCTAAAAGCATCACAGTCATGTTATGAGAGAAGAATCAGAGCAAAAAAGGAAAAACCTCAAAGAAGAAAAACAACAACAACAACAAAACCCCACTAGAAATAGTATGGTTTGATATGCATCTAGATTCCACGGTTCTTTTTTTTTCTGAATTTGGAGAGCATTTTCCATCAAAACTCATTGGTTTTTGAAGTTTTCATTCTCTTCACTTTTTTTTTCTTGAAAATTGGGATGCTTCTCTTTTTCAGTCTTTTGGTACTTATCCCATTCTCCAAGAGTTTTCACATATCCCCCAATAGTGACTCAACAATCACACCTGCTAGTTCTTGCATTATTCCAGGATTTTTCCTGGTCCCAGAAACAAATTCAGTTAAGTCAGCTAGAAGCTACCTAACCATCCCCATTTTAATCTTGGATTTCTATCCCCTCCTGAATACTCATTTTGCTTTTGTGTTTTCTGCGTGTGTGTGTGTGTGTGTGTGTGTGTGTGTGTGTGTGTGCGCTCGCGCGCGCGCGCTTTCTACTTTAAACATCCTCCAACCGATCTTCATGGTTTTAAGTTCTCTTTTGGACCCACTCTAGTCTGTTGGGGAAAGTGATATCAGTGATGTAGGCATTCCCTCCTGTTTGTTAGGTAGTCAATCCACTGAATTGGACCATCTGTGTGTGTGTGTGTGTGTGTGTGTGTGTGTGTGTGTGTGTGTGTATCTTGGATACTTACTTTAGAGGGAGGATGGCTGGAACCTATAATTGAATGGAGGGACAAAGAGGTTTAAAATGAATTTTGGCATTTGTTATGTTTTCAGTGATGCGGTTCCCTAACATAAACCCTGTCTTTTTAGTGATTATCTAATAGTCTTCCAGTAATACTCTATGGCTATAAATCACAGAATGCCATAATCTCCCAATAAACAATAAAAAATTAATACAACAGAAATATATATACTTCAGCTTATATACTATAGGGTAGAGTATCATATCTATGATGACCTGTTGGCAAAGAATGGTATTTGGCTCCCAGAAATTTTCATTATTCCAATTTGTACCAGAATCGGAGGTGAACCAGTCATCTAATAAGAGTAAGCGATAAGGGGAAGCTAGATAGCACAGTGAATAAAGCACTGGCCCTGGATTCAGGAGGACCCGAGTTCAAATCCAGCCTCAGACACTTGACACTTACTAGCTGTGTGACCCTGGGCAAGTCACTCAACCCTTATCACCCAGGGGGAAAAAAGAGTAAGGGATAATTGATGGAGAATCCAAGCTCCATACTCATACCCATTTTAAAAAGTGAGAAATCAACGTACTGATTGGGTAAATTCTCCCCAATATAGCACATGGGGAAAATATAATTATATCAAAGAAATCTTTTTTTTTTCATCTTTGTAAGTAGGAAGACATTGCTCCAAAAATCTTTTTATTTGGTTTCTACTGTAGTAGGAAAACTAACTAGATTCTGTTACATAGAGTTAATTGTTGCTTGGCAATGACAAAAAAAGAGGGAAAACATAACACAATTTCTGCAAATAAGCCAGAGAAAGGGAATGAGAAAGAGAGAGTGGCGTGGTATCATATAAATGTCATTAAAATGGGAGCCAGGAGACCTGAGACCAAGTCCTAACCTTGCCACTCACAGCACTTATGCCAGCTAAACTCATAGGTCAAGGAATGCTATTAAGAATGGAAATCTTTGGACCTCAAAGGACCTTTTGTGGACAGACAGCCTAGTCCTTTAATTGCAGAAAGGATGCAGGAGATGAACCCTATCCATGTTAAATGCTTCTTCCCTTCTATTCCTTTTACCAGCCATTTTAGCCACTTGACAACTCTTAATGCCAGGAAATATTTCATTCTAAATCATTAGAATGCTGTTCAAATTCTTACCCTTCACAGACATCTCAAAATCAACATATGCTAAATGGAATTTATGATATCCCCTATAAACCCATCCTTCCTCCAAACTTCTGTTTCCGTTGAGTAGGCCACTATTCTTAGTCACATGGTTTTCCAGACAGAATTATCATCAGCTCTTTTCCTTTCTTTGCATCTCATAATTGAATAGTCACCAAATCTTATCAATTTTACATTCAAAATATCTCTTGGCCATTGTCCCATTTCAAACTCTCACCTTGACTATTGTAATAGCTTCTTAATTTTTCTCCTCAATCACAAGTGCTTCCTTCTCTAATCTATCCTCCAAACAGCTCTCAAAAATGATTTTCCCAAAGCAGATAAGTGAACATGGCACACTCCTGCTCAGGAATCTTTGGTGGCTCCCTATTGTTTCTAGGGTTAAACACAGATTCAGCCTGGTATTTAAAGTCCTCTACCATATGATTTTCACTTAAGTGGTATAGTAGATAGAGAACTGGCCCTGTATCAGCAAAAAACTAAATTCAAATCCAGATTAAAATATAACACTCCATCTGCTTTCATGCCTTAGCACAGAATGTCTCCTATACTTAGAAGACAATTCCTCTTTTCTTCTACCTTTTAGAATTCTTCACATCCTTCAAGGCCCAGTTGACTTCAACAGAGAGCCTCTTTTGAAACTTTAGTGGTTAGTTTCTTTCCCTCTCTAAATTTTCTTGGATTTACTTATCTCTATTGGTGGTATGTTTCCTCATAAAATTTATAAATCCCTCAGCATAGGGAGGGACTCAAATTATTTATTTGTTTGTTTGTTTTATTTTATTTTTGCAATGCCGGCACCTAAGATGGTGTTTTGTACATAATGGCTACCTAGTTGTGGAATTGAATTGCCATCAGTCTTTACAAAATAAGCCATTGCTGCTATTGTGTAATGGAAAAAAATACTGGCCTGAGTGCCAAGAGATCTAAATTGCAACACAAACTCTATCACTAACTAGCTATGTGAACTTGGCCAAATTCCTTAATCCCTTTCTGCCTCAGTTTCTTCATGTGTAAAATGAAGGGCTAGGGATCTTAATGCAAAGAGGCATCTTAAAGGTTAACTGGTTGAAGCCCCTTACTTTTAGCAGCTTATACCACATCGTCTCTAAAGTCCCTTCTAACTAAATTCAACCATTCTGTCACCCTTGAACACTATGGAATTCTGTTTCTAATACCTTTTCTGGATAGCTGTTTATTCTTTCCTCCTTTCATTAACTTTTGTAGATCATTTCAGAGCACATTTTGAGTTCTTCTTCATCACCTGATTTTGTGGACACTAGAAGTGGCAAGAGGACTTTCCAAGAAATTTGAAGACCATTTGTTAATCTTGTTTTAGCCTTCACTTTCCTTTCTAAACAACAATATTGATCAAGTGCTCTCTTTGAGTAGCTTGATTCTGGGTGTCACAAGAAAGGATCTCTGAAGGACCAGTCCCTTTTGCCTTATAGACAGGAGTGTTCTTACATGTGGTCAGAGTAGGCAGTCACCTACATCCTGTGATTTGATGGATATCAGAGAGATAACTTCTTCCCAAAATAACACCCTCCATGAAATATCTCCATTAGTGTTTTATTTTCTTTGGATGAAATATTGCTTTTTTCCTGTGTCCCCCTTTTTAAAAGAATACAACTTTCTCAGGGATTGATAACTTAAATTTACTGACAACTCAGAATTAATGAGTTTATCAGGTCACCTTCTCCCATGACTGTAGGGATGAGGCAGCCTGAAAGAACTGTGGGGGAGAGGGAGAGGCTGCAAAGCTGACTGAAAAGAATAGAATCAAGGAGGGAGGGCACAAAGGGGAAAATTTTCCCCAGCTAGAATTACCAAAGAAAAACTTGACCTGGTTCTTTTTATTCTTGGTGGACATCACTGAGCATACAGCCAAATGCAGTCAGTAGTTTTGTCAGACAAATACAAGAAGCATATAGCTAACTGTTTGTTGTACAACAGACTGGAAACAACAATCTCTGTGAAAGCCCAGGCTAAAAATAAGCAGAGGTTTTAGTATATGCAGCCTCTCGTGCTGCAGCATCTGAGAAACCCTGCACACTCAACCCAATGTGAATGCCTTTCTTTTAATATGCACACATCCACTGATTTTACATTTGCTTTCTAAAATTCAGTTTGTAACAATCGACTTGAAATGCAATATAAAATGTATAATAAAAGTCCATCAAAACCAACAAAGTATCTCTGGAAAAATACTGATTTAACCCACACAGCTAATTACATATATATAAAAATCCATTCTGTATTATCTAGTTTAGGGTGTTGTACTCTGAGCAGTGATACAGACAGGCTGTCTGAGGCTAACACCAGTACAGAAGATGTGTGGGATAATCTCAAAAAAATAATAGCCTGAACAGAACATACTCATTACATTTTTTTAAATTTACCAAGCCCTCTGAACCTGCTTTTTATTTCAACAAATATCATCTTGTGATAGCTTTACTGGAAGTCAAATATAACTAGGTATGAGATAAATATTTATGCCTGTACTCTCCTTGTCAAATAGGCTCACCTAGACATTGCATTCCACTGATATACCAATTTCACCTACACAAAAAAAATCAACATTTAGGCCAATGACCTTTGAGTGGAAGAGAATAAACAGAGACCAAAGGCCAGTGGTTGATACATTTATTCTCAGTCCTAATAGATTAAATATTAAGGTACATAGTCCTGCATTTAGGGGACTAGATTATACAAATCAGATGCATATCCAATATACTTTTATAAATATATGCCTTACCTGTAATCATATATAAGCTTACTGCAGGTGACAACTGCTTGTAAAGAGATTTTGGAAATTCTATTGTATACTGCTCATCATTTTCTTACTTATTAGTAGCTTTTACAACATCCTGGGAAGTCTCCCCCCCATCCACCCAAGGTGCTATGTTACTCGACCTATTTTCACCTTGCAAAGGAAATATCTTATTTGTCAAATTTCTGTAGAACGTGACACTTTGCATGGGGCTTAGTAGAATACTTAGGATATATGTCTTATTTGTTATCATACATAAGCTTACTGCAGGTGACTACTGCTTGCAAGGAGATATTGGAAAGTCTACTGTATACTGCTCATCATTTTCTTACATATTAGTAGCATTTACAACATCCTGGGAAGTATCCCACCCACCCACCCACCTTGCTATGTTACTCTACCTATTTTCACCTTGCAAAGGAAATGTCTTATTTGTCAAATTTCTATAGAACATGACACTTTTCATGAGGCTTAGTAGAATAGTTAGGAGAATCTCAAAATCACAAAAACAAAAACAAACCCTAAAATTCACGCAGGGCCAGCCCTTGTCAAAACTGTAAAGCCTGATCCCCTTCTAAAAGAAAAAGACCTAGTTGTACAAAATATTTATAGCAGTGTTTTTTATAGTGGCTAAGAAGTGGAAATCAAAGGAATGCCCCCCAAATTGGGGAATGGCTAAACAAGCGGGGATATATGATTGTAATGGAATATTATTGTGCTATAAGAAATGACAAGGAGGACAATTTCAAAGGCGTCAAAAGACTTAGATAACCTGATGTATAGTGAATTGAGCAGAACCATGAGAACAATATTGCTTGATAAAGAACTATTAATGACTTCAAAGAATATATGATTTTTGCCACCCCCCCAAAAAAGAAACCTGCAGTGGACAATGCTTAGCAAAAAGAAGCTGTAATGGGGGTATTTTGGCAACAGCAGAGAAGGTATGGTGGTATTAGGGAAGGAATGCTTAATCTTCCCAATATTTCTCATCACATTACATTGACAATTAACTTCTCTATCAATCCTGAGCTCACCATACTTCTGAACATCTCATGACTTCTGAAAGTCTATCTGCCTTCATCCCTAATTTCATTGTATGTCTTGTGATTATTTTGATTAAATCATTGCAAATAACTTGATGGGACCTAAGAAAAGATCCTATAACAGAAATGGTTGTATAGTCAACATCAGTATCATGCAATATAAGGTAGTGAGGTTTGGATTTATAGAAAGCTACCATCTATGAATGCACCATACTTGCAACACAAATTTTCAAATAAATAGAATACAATGAAATGGATTTGGTGTAAAAAATTACACTGAACTCAGATTAATCTCTTTGTTTATGATTTAGAAGACATAATACTCATTCAGCATTTGTGGTTCATTATCATGAAAATCAATGATTATCTCTTAGTAGATATGTTGGGATACTGGATAACTAATAATATAAAGAGATTGATAAAATTCCAGGGGAAAGAGTTTTGGGTTATTTTTTCATAACTCTATGATGTGGATGACTATAAATATTTCCCCACAAAATTCAAAGCTTTACTTTTTTTCATTTAACTTCACAGAATCTCTATGAGGTAGGGAGGGATGAGTAGGCATTTTAATTTACCTTTTACACATGGGAAACAGAATACAAATAGGTAAAGTGACCTTCCCTTAGGTCACATAGCAATTAATCTAATTAGTAGCAAAGTTAGATATGCACTAAAACCTAGTTTGATTGTATGCAAATTTCTAGAGCTACATTCAGAAAAATTTCAGTTCAATTCAAAAGTCCCAAATCAGATCCAGTTATGAGCTTTACATTAAATAAATTTGTAGGATATCATGCAGTTTCCTAGGAAGCTACCAAAAACTTTCAAGTATTTTTGTGGGTAAGAAATCTCTCCAAATCATACCTATGAGCCCCCATCATTGAGTTTTCTTTTACTTCTTAGCCAGAGATCATATTTAGTTTGAAGCAAAGGCATTTATGAAATAGCCTAGTTATCAAAGTAATCAAAATTTATTCCACCTCATAAAACCCTGAGCATATTCTTCCACAAATACATTCACTCAGTGCAGAGTATACCTACATAGGGATCACACATGGGGAAAACGTGTAATATAGAAGGACTCACACAGAGCAAACATGCATCTAGTTAATACATGTGGCCAAGGCAAAAATGTAGACAGGCAGCTTTTGCTACTGCCAATATAGACCCATTGATGTTCGCTGGTGTGGTCATTACACTGATTTCTAGTGGGTCTATTCTTCATTCAGTGTAATGTCTCAATTGTTCCTTTTTGAACATAATATCTCTATTGTTACCTGGCTGACATTGTGTCTTTCCTCCATTTGGACCTCAGCTATCCAGATATCTTTAGGATCAACTGTCCAAAATCTACTAGGAATGTTCTGACTAGTAAACCTCTATGCTGGAGAGGAGTATTATAGCTCTTTCAGTTTCAATTGTATCTCAATAGTCATCTTCAAATGAGGTATTGCATTCAGGTCCATCTGCTACTCTGTCCTCCACTTGCTGGGGAGTGATTTATTTGCTAAGCCTCTTCCCTACATCTAAAGACCACACCTGTCTTTATTCAGATCTCTCAGCCAGTGACAATAAAGCTTTTGCTTTCAACAACACTGCTCATCAAAAGTGGCATATGCTTAGGCTAAGATCACAGCTGCCCTTTTAATTTTTGAACAATTCTCTCCTCTACTGTGTCCCTTGTTTCAGCTCTCATCTGACTTGTGGTTTGAATGAACTAACTTTCTTGTTTGGCTTGGCCCTTATCATATCCCTTGGAGAAGGGAAATACTCACTGGGAGCGAAGTAAAGCTGTGGTGCAGAGATTATATTGAACTTTCTCCATCATGCCCTTTCTTCTATGGAAACTGAAAAAGCAGGCCTGGTTGGAGAAGTCTGAAATGGCAGGTAACCTTTGCCTGCCTTCCACACAGTGACATAATTAAGGTTCCATCTCTCTTTGCTCTTGCTACTAATTCCTCTAAAAAGTGCATACTATGAAAATGTGGCAACAGTAATATCCTTGGAAAGGAATAGGAGAAATTCCAAAGTACAAAAACAGTTCATTTAATGACTCATCTCTAACCAATAAATAAGAAAGTAGCTTCTGGTGTTCCTAGGTCCTAATAATGGCTAGTCCTAATAATGACTGTCATTTGTATAGTAATGTAAAGTTTATTAACCACTTTTAGTGTATAATCTGAAAGATGTAAATTTAAAATTTACTTCAGACATCTATTAGCAATGGAATAAGTCATCTAGTCTCTTTCTATCTCCTCATCTGGACAATAATAGTGCCCACCTCCTAGGCCTATTATGAAGATAAAATGAGATAATATTTGTAAAGTGCTTTGCAAACCTTAAAACATTATATATAATTGCTACGTATTATTACTACTGTTGTTATTTTATTGTTATCCCTACTTTACAGATTAGGAAACTGTGACTAAGAGGTTAAGTGATTAACCCAAGATCACAGTGATTAACTGTTACACATTAGATTTGAACTCCTATATTTCTGATTCCCAGTCTAAAATTACCTACTCTACCAAACCCTGATGAAAGAAGCACCTTTCTGAAGCCTATAGACACTTTTCTATTTCAATTATATTCAATTCTTCAGCAGAGCATCTGAATTCCGAATGTGCTGTTTATAATTCTTTGAGTCCTTTATAGTTTTTTCTTCATTCTCCTTTATCTTGTTAAAGAAAGGGTTGGCATTAAGTACAATTTGGGCCTATTAATCACTTTAAGCCCCTGACAGGATGAATCTACTTTTGGGTCTTTGATCTCTCATTCATCCACATTAGAAGTTTAAGAGTATTGAATGACTGTACTCTCTCCAAACAGGGCGACAAGATATTTCCATTCAGGGCATGGAAAATCATCCCCTGGGACAAGGGAAGAGATTTCTGGAAGATTTTGAATCCTAGTTACAACTTAATCTCCTTGTTCTTCTACTTGGGCTAAAGTGATACTTTGAAAATAATGTCTCAATTCACAAGTCTCAGGGTATTTATTAACTCAGGAGATTGTTGTAGTTATTAACAATGAGAAGAAGGGGTTGTATAGTGGAAAGATCACTCAATAAGTTGGAGTCATAAGACTTCAGTGTCAGTTAGGGCTCCAGTTACAACCCCTCTGAGGCCGTTTTCTTATTTATAAAATGATTTAAGTCATAGTTGTCCTACTTACATCAAGAGGTTATTGTGAAGATCAACTGAGATAATGTACATCACACTTTTAATTATAAACAACTCTATAAATGTATATTAACATATCATATAGAAAATACAAGGCTTTTCCAATAAGAATTAGAGTTGTCAAAAAAAATCAGCTTACCATACTCCCCTACCCCCAGGAAACAAAAATAAGGTCATTTTACCCTCCCATATCCACACACTCACATTCTTTAGTACATTGATCTCCTTGCTGTTCCTTGAACAAGACACTTTATTACTCCACTGTGAGCATTTTCACTATTTGTCCCCCTGCCTGAAAAGCTCTTTCTCCTCATCTCTACCTCAATGTATCCCTGGATTCCTTCAAGTCCCAGTTAAAATCTTACCTTCTACAGGAAACCTCTCCCAATTCCCCTTCATTTTAGTGCTATTCCTTCTGTTATTTCTAACTTATCCTGTATATGGCACGTGGGAACATAGTTGTTTATATGTTGCCTCCATCATTAGACTTCTTGAGAAGAGGTACAGTCATTTATTTGCCTTTCTTCATATCCTCTGTGCTTAGCCCAGTGCCTGGTACATAGTAGGTACTTAATAAATGTTTATTGATTGTACATAGTTAGATGAGTAGCCAATTGAGTTAGACCACACACATTTATTTTGAAGTGACCCTATAGCTGGTCTAAAAATTGAAGAGGAGGAAAAGAGCAGAAAAGATCACACTGGGGAAATTTCTCAGGGCTTTAACCATGTATTCAAAGTGTGACTTTGGAAGGTCACAGCCACAGTTTCTTGATCTATGAAATGAGAAGGTTGTTCTCAAGGGCTTCTCATGTCCTTTCCAGCTCTAAACTTATGATACTTTGCTCTTTTATTCCTATGGTACTCTCTGAAATAAAAATCCATACTTTGAAAAATCAATATTCTTCTCTTTATGATATATAGCTATAAGTCATTCAATAAACATCTATGTGTGAAGTACTGTGTTATGCTCTGGGGATTCAAAGAAAGGAAAAAGTATAGGCCCTGTCCTCAAGGAGCCCACATCTAATGGGAGAGATAGCATATAAACAATTATGCATATATGAAATACATGTAGAGTAAATGGAAAGTAATCTCAGTTAGGGTACTAGCAATTTGTGTGTGTGTGTGTGTGTGTGTGTGTGTGTGTGTGTGTGTGCGTGTGTGCGTACGTGCGCGCACGCGCTTTGGATAGGAGAAGACCAGGGAATAACAATTTTGGAAAATGATCTTTGAGATATATCTTGAAGCATGTTATTAATTTAAAAAGCAGGATGCCACAATCACTAAAGAATAAAAATGAGAGGTCACCCAAAGGGAAATTTAGAGATAGATGGTAGGTATAATTTGGGTATTGTCAGGGATGATTGGCATGGAAGAAGAGGTACAAAAGATATCAGTTAGGAAATGTCTAATGAGAAAAGAAGATGGATTGGTCATATAGTAAAGAGGGAAGGATATTGGAGAGAAAACCAAAATACTTCACTGGTATCAATGGGATATTAAAGGAACTAAAGAAGGCTTCTAAAAATTGGGTAGTACTATTTAGAAATGATTTGTAGGAGGAAATGAAAAAGTCACAGGAGGAGAGGGCATCATGGATTGGTGTCATTGGAAAGAATACTCATATCAATAAGATCAAAGATTCATGAAGATTCTAAAGCATTACTGCTTCCCTCCATTGCCATTTTCTTCTGATTCATCCTCAAGGCATGGACTTGACCTTGGTTTCTTGAAGGCTATGCTAGTGGAGTGCAAGCTCTGAAAAGATGCTAAACTAGATGGGCTCATTTATGTATCTGTTGTACAAGAACCAGCCTAGCATCATTTTGACTCCCTATTACAAAGTTGGCTGTGAGGTGATGTTTTGTTTTGTTTTGTCCTGAAGAGTTCACTATGTTTATTAACATGTACATGTATCTGCCTCATGGGAGGGACCTCCTGCCCTGGATCAATCTTTGAAGTCTTAAAATAAGCATAATTGTATTGCTTGTGATTTTTAAACCCCAATGTTGAAAGGTGTAAGGGCCAAATTTAATATGGGGAGAGTTAATTGGGTGGCTCACCATAATATTGGGGTTCAGAAAATAATGAGGGACCTCTAGGTCTAAAGGTTACTCCCTTCCAAACTGCCTTTTTTAGTTATTTCTCCCAGGCTAATAAGAAAGGAGATTAACAGCCTCTTTTCCACAAACAAATCAGGTTTTATTAATGGGAATAGAATATATAGCTAATAATATATATAGTTACATATATATATATATATATATATATATATATATATATATATATATATATATAGTTAATAAAGCCAGTGACAAGAACATAGGTAAAGAGAAAAATGGATAAGCTCCCTGGCTCTAGCAAAGACTGACTCAATCCCCAAACAGCTAATTCAAAGAGCTGGCTTTGTTTCTATTAACTCACCACCTGGGGTCCATAGTTTCTATGGGAGTCAGCTGTGCAGCCCCTCTCCAGTCCACTGTCTCTGGAAGCTCACCAACAGGAAAAGAGAGAGCTCCCATTTCAGTGTTCTCTTTTCTACCTTTTTTTCCCTCCCCAAAAGGGAGGTCCTTCAAGCTGGATGGCTGATAGTGATCCCCCTGCTGACGTCCACAGTATACGTCACTCAGGGCAGGCCAGGCCAGGTGTGGCCTATATGTAATCATCCCAAGTAGGTACTTACTAAACAATACTAAATGAATCAGGTGGGACCCCTGAGCATCTGCCAAATTCCATTATTTTATCACAAAGGGTAGGTACCAATATTAGGAGCATTTATCTATTTCCTTTTTTAAATAAAATTTTATTGATTTCACTTGTTTTTATATCACCTACATTACCTAGTGTTTTCCTCTTTCTTTCCAGTATTACAAAGAATACAGTAAGAGGAGGAAAAATAGTTCAATAAAACTAACCAAGATATTGAAAAAAGTTTTCATATGTAGTATTCCATACCCATAGTCTTTCACTCCTGCCAAGAGGCATATATGCTGTTGGAGAACCCAGGGGACTCTCTGTTACCCCTCTGACTGAGTTCCCCCTCCCCAGGCTTGGGAGGTGGTCACTGAAGCAGCAAGTCTCCTAGGAGACTTTGTGGTCAAGGTCTGGATTCCAGAGACAATGCTTGGCCGGACTCCCAGGGTCTGAGAGATTCAGCTGTACAAACATTGCCCTGTATAAGCCTGGAACAAGTTCTGATGTGTCAAGGCTGAAAGGTTGAAAAATTACTCTTATTCTCTTAGAATTATTCTAGCAGAGACTTTATTCGATTTCTTTGTGGTTTTTTGCTTTAAATACTGGGCTATCCCAAATAATAAAGTGCACACAGTTAATCACACATGATGTGGTGCTGATTTGTCAATTATTAATCATCTCCAATCCTCAACCACCTTTGTTAGGGATTGAACCCATGACCCGGACATATACCATCCCATATTTCCTCTTTTGATACAAAGAATAGTTATTACTATTTCAAAGCACTGGGTTTCAATAGTTTTATTGGTGTGTCCATTTATATTTTTGTTGCCATTGTGTATGTTGTTTTCTGGTTTTGCTTATTTCAATTTGTATGAGTTCATACAAAGAATGCTTCTCTGTGTTCAATATTCATTCCTTATAGCACAGTAATAGAGTAATATACCATTATATTTTTGCATCACAACTTGTTTAAATAGTTCCCATTCAATGGACATCACTTAATTCCAGTTTTTGGCTATCATAAAATTTACAGCTTATCAAATGTTGATGTATTTGGGGTGATTATTTTTAATCTGATTATTGTTATGTAAATAAAAGACTTCATTCCCTGCTCACCATAAAAAAGAATGAAAATTTGATCAGAAATACATTTAATGATTTACTGATTTTCTAGATTAAAAGCTCTTGTGGGTCAGGGACTGTTTTGGAGAAGTATCAGTTGATAAATCAACACATTCTCAAATGAATTAAGTTGATTCAAATCAATTAAACAAACATTTGAGTACCTACTATGTGTAAGATAAAGTTTTAGGTGCTAGGTACAAGGTCAAAGATGAAATGAGTCTTGGCACTCAAAGAGTTTACATTTTACTGGGGAGGTGGAAGGAGTTGATGGGCAGGATGCCAGAAAATAAATGAAATACAAAGTATTTCAGCAAGAAAGAGGTTACTACAGCTAGTTGGTGAGCAAGGATATGAGGAGAGTCCTTAAGTGTGAAGTGACACCTGATCTGAGCTTTGAAAAAACATAGGGATTAGATTATATGAGGTGGAGAGGAGGAGGGGAGTTCCTTGTGCTAAAAACCAGAAGAGGGAGATAGTCATGTCAGTTCCACTAAAATGGAGAATGTGAAAAGAAGAGTGATAATAAAGTAGACTGGAAAGTTAGGTAGGAGACATTATAGGAAGTTTTGAGACACTGGAGAGCCAATGATTTTTTGTTTCTTAGGGGAGTGATATTTCTGACTCATATCACTTTCTGGCTTTCTCTTCCACTTCATTAGCCACCTTCATAACCTGGAGAAATGTTCTCCCTTATGTCTTGCTCTAATTGGTGATTCTTTGGCTTAAAACACCATTTCATGAAGAGCCCCAGCTAAGCTCACATCACTCCCTACTCAATTCTCTTGTCTCTCCTTGACATACGTTTGCCCCAACCTATGTACTACCCATCTATCTTTGCTCACCCCCCAACACCCTTTTCAGCTCCTTTTTTATATATTATCTTTCCCCATTACAATATAAGCTCTTTGAGGGTAGAGTCTATCTTGATTCCCTTTATTTGAATCTATAGTGCTTAGCACTGGACATGGCATAGTAAATGTTTAGTAAATATCCTTCCCTTCCCTTCCCTTCCCTTCCCTTCCCTTCCCTTCCCTTCCCTTCCCTTCCCTTCCCTTCCCTTCCCTTCCCTTATTCCTTCCCATCTTCCTTTCTTTGCTTTCTTTTTTCTTTCATATCTATCAGTTATCCTTTTAGAATATTAATGGGCAGCTATGTGAAGGTGAAAGATAGGTGAGGGGAGAGATGTGATGCCTGGAAGCCAGGATACTATTTGCAGTAGTCCAGGTGAGAGACAATGAGGACCTGGACTGGGGCAGAAGACATTGAATTTATTCTCAGTGAAACTCAAATATTCATCTTTGATAATATTCCCCCTATACAGCATGCTACATCCTGGACAAGCTCCATTTTAGGAATGTTTTCAGGGGCAGCTAGGTGGCGCAGTGGACAGAGCACCAGTCCTGGAGTCAGGAGTACCTGAGATCAAATCCGGCCTCAGACACTTAACACTTACTAGCTGTATGACACTGGGCAAGTTGCTTAACCCCAATTGCCTCACTAAAAAAAAAAAAAAAAAGAAGGAATGTTTTCCCTTATCTTATGTACACATGTCTCTATGACTGAGACAAACCCTAGGCATCATCTAATCCAACCACCTCATTTTATAGGTGAAACATATGAAGCCCAAGGAGGTCATATGACTTGGCCAAGGTTTAAACCCCATCTCTTGACTTTCATTCCAGTGCTTTTTCCACTTCACCCCCATTGTCTATTTAGCAAGCTCACCACTACTGAGCTGTATTACTTTACAGCTGTAAATAATGAGACTGGGAGCTTTTAAACAGCAGGCTTGCATCCAATGAAACATTTCCATATCATTGTAGATTAAATAAAACATTTACTATTTCATGCTTTCTCTCCTGGTAATTTTGCTTTGTCCTTCACATTAATGATTTGTTCCACATGGTCACTCATTTAGGATAATAGCTGGCCAGGAGGCGTGACAAACAGAGACAGGCCTGTACCTGATCACCAATTTCCCATTATGCTTTCTTGTCATGTGAACCTGGTAAAAGTGACAGTGTCTTAAGACAATGGGATGGTGCCTGAGTATGAGAATCAAGGATTAATTGACAGCAACTGTGGTGATCAGATGATATATTAAAAGGTAAGATGCTGCTTTAACAATAGGCCACAAAGCAGCTTGGCACAGTGTCAAGAATCCTGTGAGAAGAGTCAGAATGTCTAAACCGGATTCTTGGTTCTGATACTTACATGGGCCTATCCTGAAACACCAGTGCCTTTATCATTGAACCATTAGTCTCTCTTTTCTAATGTTCTTTTTAGAAGGTTTTTAGGATGTTTATAATTCTATACCTTTTAAAAATTCTTATCGTAATAATAATATATGCATTCCTTACATGCTAGGCACTGCAGGATACAAAGAAAGGCAGCAAATAGTCCCTGCCTTCAAGGAACTTAACAGACTAATATGTGAGATAAATGAAAATAATTCTGTACAAACAGAATATATATTCACATATATACATACATATATATATATATATGTGTGAATAGGGTGTGTGTGTGTGTGTGTGTGTGTGTGTAAGGATTTGGGAATAAACTCATTCAGGAAGACCAAAAAGGTTTCTTGCAGATGGTGAGACTTTAGATGATTCTTAAAGGAAGCCAGTGAAGACAGAGACAGAAGTGAGGAGGGAGAGCAATCCAGGCATAGAAGATAGCCAGTAAAAAAATAAAGCTTGGGGGTGAGAGATGGAGTGTTGTGTTCAAAGACCAGCCCAGAAGCCAGTGTCATTGGACTGAAAAGTACAGGAAGGGGAGATTATTTGTGAGCAAAATACTTTGAAAACCTCAGATACAACAGAAGTAAAAGCTACATACATACTCAAAGAGTTCAATCAGCCATTATGTATTTATAGCGTACCTACTATAAGCCTGACCTTGTGCTAAGTGTTGCTGAAAAGGGAAAGATGCAGGAAGAAGAGAAGCAGTGCACCTACTGTCAGACCACTTACAATCTAGATGGTAAAATAAGACACACACACATTAAAACAAAACAAAGCCTTAATAATACTCATGTATGGCTCTTACCAGATGATCAGCAAAGATGGTGAGTAACATGGGAAGGTTAGAGGTAGAGATCACTGGAGGCTGAAGTGCCATGGACATGAAGCAATCAAGAGGTAAGTTGGGCCTTAAAAATAAAATAGCACTTAGATTCTTGTGAAAGGATATGATTAGGAAAATGAAAAAAACAACATAAGATATAATGAGAGATGGAGACTAGACAATAATGACAACAAATTTTCAAATACCTCATTAGGCACTATGGAGCCAAAGATAGTTATTTGAGGCACTTGGGTAGTATAGTAGGTAGAATACTTGGAGTAAGGAAGAATTGAGCTGAAATACTGCCTCAGACTCTTATTAGATGTGTGACCCTGAGCAAATCACTTAATTTCTCTCGATCTGATTTCTTCATCTGCTAAATGGGATGACAATAATAACACCTACCTCATAGGGTTGTTGTGAGGATCAAATGAATATGTTTGTAAATCACTTTCCAAAACCTTAAAGGATTACATTGTTGTTGTTGTTGTTATTTTGCATGATGTTTTTCCCAATAGCTTGGGAATGAGGTCTGAGTAACATTTCTGGTACAAATTACAAACTCAGACACTTTTTCATTCCAATTGCATATTTCAAAATATTGATCTTTTAGTCTCCCTGCATGTTATTTCTATAAATATTCTGTCAACATACCCCCACACACACACATGACATAAAGACCCAGTACAATTTTGGGGTTGTCTCATAAAATCTCAATGTTGTGTTCTCACCTAGAGAAACTCTGGGAACATCAATATCTAGTTCACTGTGTCCTCCCACCCCCACCAGAAAACAAAACCAGAAACAGAATTTAGCTCTTAGGCAAGCACTTGGGGTGGCAAGGGTATTAATCACAGTAAAAGATTTTATTTTCACAACAATAATTCACAAAGGATTCATAGATGCAAGTAGGTGACTCTGGGTATAAAGCCAGTAAGCCTTGACTTTGAATCATACACAACAGATGTATGATTCAGAGCAAAATTCTTAACCTCTCTCTTCCTCAGTTTCCTCATCTGTAAATTAGGAATGGTAAATGATAAAACTTAACTCATGGGATTGAATGAAATTGCAATTGCATATGCAAATTAATTTGTAAACCTATACATGCTATAAAAATGTAAGTTGTAATTTTTTGTTACCGATGCCCATAGAGAGTTACAACGTCCATTCTGCAGGTACCTATACAGTTCATCAGCCTTCTACTAGACTGCATAGCATATACATAGGACCATAGTCTCAGGAAATGGGGCTCCTCCCCATCATATCTGTGTACCTCATCTCTTTCCAGTTCTGGTTCTTCCTATATTTCTTGTTTTGGAGATTCCCTCCTGGGTCAAATAATTCTCCCCCATTCCGTGCTCCATCATTCTTCCTCTGCCCATGCAGAATTGCTGTCTGACACTAGCTATTTCCCTCTAGGGCCACCTACATACATGTACATTAAGTGTGGGCCTCTCTCCAGGTCCATGTGTGCTTTGGTGTCTCTGTCTGGCACTTTTGCCTGCTTCTTCTGCCTTTAGGTCTCTCTGAGTGAATCTCTGGAACAATAGGAAAGACGCCTTTCTGATTTTTCAGTGAAATCACAGATCCTGTGTCTATCCCAATCCACATACACCATGGACACACAACCAACAATCTTCACTATTCCCACTTTCTTTTGCTATAGTCCCTTACTGGATAACTAAGTTCTCTCACTAATAATAGTCAGTGACCCTACCCACCTCTCAAAAACAAGTGGTCAGGAAATATCCTGACCATTCCTTTATTGCCCAAGTAACAATCAATGATAGCATCCGGTTGTTGCTAAGTTTGTGTGGCTCACACATAACCATCCATCTTCCCCCAAATTCTCAGCCTTAATGCAAATGTAATAAGTACAAGGAATAGGTCCAGGCAAAATGCTATGATAAATTTAAGCAGAGAAAAAAATCAATGTCAGATGATCCAGGGAAGGCTTCCTGGGAGAAAGTGGTACCTGAGTTCAGCTTTGAAGGAAAAGAGGAATTATAACAGAAAAAGTTGGAGTAGGGTGAGGAAGGAATCCTTTTCAAGGGCTGGTGTGATTAAAGGCATGAAGATAATAGAGGGCAAGAAAAGAACCGAAAATCAAAAGCAGTTTTCCTTGGCTGGAGAACAGAGCATGCAAAGGCGATTCATAGATCAGTTTGGCTAGAGCAAAGGGTTTGTGTAGGCGAGTAGCTGGAAGTGAGGCTGGAAATATAGGCTGGGGTAGGTTGCAGAAGATCTAAATGAGAGTGTACGATGTTTGGACTTGACCTTGTAGACATTGAGAAAGCCACTAAAGGTTTTAGAACAGGGAAATATGATGTAAGCCATGCTGTGGGAACATTACCCTGGCACAGGATGTAGGATGCTTAGGATGCAGTAACTGGAATCAGGTTCACCAGGTAGGAAACTACTATAACAGTACAGGTCCCAAATTAAGGTCATGGAAGGAGAAGGGCAAGGAATGGATGGATACCCAGATTTATATTGTCCCACTCTCATAAGGCAAACTTAGCTTTGATTCAGCATTTTAGTTTTTCTATAATTTAAATTGCCTCTCTTAAAACAAAGGTATTCTAGATTCTTTCTCTTTCTAGAAACAAAACCTAATGGGGGAAAAAAGAAGCAATTGTCCCAGACCTGTTCTCACACTAACTACATTACACCCTTGAAAGAAGAACAGAAGCTAGCATCTAAAATAATCCAAAGTCTGGCTCTCAGCTGGGAAATCTCAAACAGTACTGAGCCTAAGAATATGGAGCTCAGCATTTACAGCAAGCCTACAGGGACCACCCTGGGGGGCCATAGAGAAGAAATTGGCAGCAACTGCTAGGCCATAGGAAGCCTCTGAGAATAAAAAGGAGAAAGAAAAGAAGGGAAAAGAGACATAAGAGAAGACAAGAGAGACAGGAAGGAAAATATAGAAAAATAGAGAGGAGACAAGAAGCAGCAGAAGGAAGGAGAGGAAAAAAGGCAGAGAGAGAGAGAGAGAGAGAGAGAGAGAGAGAGAGAGAGAGAGAGAGGGAGAGGGAGAGACAGAGAAACAGGTGCAGACAGACAGACGTAGAGAGACAGACTATTGAAGATCCTCATGTTACACGGAATGGTAAAATCCCCTAATCAGTGATTTTCTGGACTGTTTCCTTACCTAAAATACTTCAAGCTTCTAGGATTTCATCAGTGTAGATGCTCCTCCCTAGCTATCATTTATTAATATTATTAACAGCACCAACACCAATAAGAGCTTACGTGTAAATTGTGATCATTCTATGGCTTAGTTGATAGTCTTTATTCATTGCTGTGGCTCAAACATTAATTACTCTGCATCCAACATGGTGATGCATGTCTCTGAACTTTACTCTTCTCTGGTGACAAACACATATTCAATCACTTGACTGCTCTGGGTCCCCATCTGTAAAATGAGTGGAATGAGATAGATGATCCCTAAGGCACTTTCTTACTTTTGAGTATTCATGAGTTCAAAAGCATAACAAAGAAGGTAGAGAGGCAGCAATAAATAGAGAAGCTTGGAGTAATGGAAAACACAATGAACTGGCAATAGTTAGGTGTTTTAGTATCTGGGCAGCTGGGTGGCTACTGCAGAGAATAAAGCATGGGACTAGGAATCAAGTAAGAATGGAATTCAAATCCAGTTTCAGACACTTTATTTGTTGTGTAATCCTGGACAAATCACTTAACCTACCTTCTTGCTGTTCAGTCATGCCCAACTCTTCATGAATCCATTTGGGATTTTCTTGGCTGGCTACCTTAGCCTGAGTTTTTTCATCTATAGAATAGGGTTAACAATAGCATCTACCTCAAAGGCATTTTGTAAGAATCTTAATGCAGTACTTGAATTCTGGTTATTTATTTGTAGTAGTAGCTCAGAGTTCTACTTAGAACTGTATTTTTTTTTTTTTGCTTTTCTTTGTATCCTCAGTATTCAGCACAATGCCTAGCTCCTAGGAGGTGCTTAATAAATGTTAGTTGACTGATGGGCTTGCCAATAATTTGTTGTATGATCTAGGGGAGTGTGAGATTGAGTTTTCTCAATTATAAAAGGAGTAGATTGGACTTAATGATCTTTTAAGTTCATTCTTCATTATTACTTTCAATGATTTTATTAGGATGGGACATTCTTTGCTGTATACAACAAATTAACTTCTAACAATTTATATATAATTGAAAAGCATTAAAAATGATTGCTATTTAAAGGAACCTTGCAGGCATTCAATCAAATGACATTTATTAAGCACCTACTATGTTCTGGACACTGTGCTAAGTGCTAGAGACACACAAAAAGAGGTAAAAGATAGTCCCTGCTCTCACGGAATCTTATAATTTAATTGGGGAGACAGCATGCAACAATTATATACAAAGAAGCCTACGTACAGGGTAAATGGGAAGTAATTAACAAAGGGAAGGCAATTGAATTAAGAGGTGTTGGAGACAGCTTCTGTAGAAGGTGAGATTTTAGTTGTGACTTAAAGGAATCTAGGGAGGAGGGAGAATGTTCCAGGCATGGGGGATGGCCAGAGGGAATGCCCAGAGCTGAAGATGGAATGCCTTGCTCATGAGACAGTGGTCAGAGGAACAGTAGTGATCAGTGGTCATGACCATTGTCACTGGGTTGAAGAGTGTGTGCTGGGGAGTAAGGTATAAGAAGGCTGCAGAGGTAGGAGAAGGTTAGGTTCTGAAGGGCTTTAAATACTAAACAGCTTTTCAATTTGCTTCTGAGGGCAATTGGAAGCAACTAGAGTTTATTGAGTAGGGAAATGACATGATCAGACCACGTTTTAGGAAAATCACTTTAGTGGATGATTGGAGGATGGATTGGAATGGGGAAAGATTTGAGGCAGGCCGAACCACCAGTAGGCAATGGTAATAATCCAGAGTGGTGGCAATGTCACAAGGGAAGAGGGGATGTAATTGAGAAATGTTGCAAAGAGGAAATCTACAGAGCTTGGCAATAGATTAGATATGAGAGGTGATTGTGAAGAATCCAGGATGACTCCTAGTTTGGGAAGCTGAGGGTTTGGGAGGATGGTATCCTCTACAGTAATAGGGAAAATAGGAGAGTGAAATGGTTTGGGGAAAATATAAAGGTTTCCATCAGAGAGAAGGTAATTAATCCCTTTTGAAAGTGAATAATTGTGCCAGATTTGCCTATTTTATAAATTTGAATTTTCATATGCTGCATCAGCTTTGACTCAATCTCGTCATCAGGCCAAACCAGGTCATCCCCAAACTCACACTTCCTCAATATTCCTATGACCCTCTCCCTTACTCTGATTAGAGAGGGTGAAGTATAGACAGTGGTGAACTCCTTCCAGATTCTCCATTTAAAAAGGCTACTGAGGGGAGCCATCCCATCATTTCCCACCTTACTATACCCCTCGAGACTTCATCATACACCTCTACTAGGTACCTGACTGACCCCTTTCAGCTTTTTAAAAAATGTTGTCTTCCTACATTATGTTGTGAGTTCTTTGAGGCCAGGGAGATCTCTTTTGCCTTTCTTTGTATCCCCAGCACTAAGCATGGTGCTCTGACACATAGTAGGTGGTTAATACATGTTTATTAATTGAATTACGAATTGTAAAAGCCCGCTAAACCATTTACTGTCAAATCTCAGTTTTTCTTATAGGCAAGGAATTGAATCATATGACCCCCTTGAAGTCTCTTCTAGGTTGGGGAAACCTCTTAAGGCTTTGTGAGTTCCTTTTGTAAAAGCAATACTACTCACAATAGAATTTCAAAAAATCAACAATAATATTCAGTCTCAAATGTATGCACTGATTCAAATGGGCATGATTCAGGTGGACTGTGGAAATGACAGGAAAAAAGAGTGGTCCAAAAAGTAGGGAATAAAGGACTTTATGATGATTCACAGCACTGATGCAAATGCATTTTGTTGAAATCACTTTCCTGGCCCATGAAACACTTTTTATTGACTACATAATGTAGAAACACGATCAAAGAATTTTAAGCCCATTTTCTACAAACGTTTTCTCAAACTATCATTACTCCAAAAAAGATTCATATCTGCAGCCGATCCAGAGTGAATAGTGACTGTGGTATCAGAACTACAATTCTTATTGGAAAATTCCTCTTTGCAGATTGTTACTTTCCTGGCACTTAATGAGACCAGGGTCTGGAAAAAAAATGGAATCTCATTTTGCTTCTGCCTCTTTAAATGTAGGCTTTTAACTATCATAATTTAAAATAGTACATTCTCCCATATCACCTCTCTCCAAACAGTATGCCAAACAAAACACAGAGATAACTGGCAGAGTTTTAAATGCATAAATCAAAATGCAATTGCTTTGGGAGGCACTTAAGAACAGTAGCAGCCTAGAGAAGAAAAGGCTACATATGATGTGTGTCTGGAAGACTAGCTTTGTGGATGGCTACCTATGTGATATTAAGAACTAACATGTCTTCTATGCAGGTACTGCATCCTAAAGATATGGGCATAACATAAATATTTAAGCCCTTATGATAAATTACATGGTATAGTGGGTAGAAAGCTGGTCTCAAAGCCAGGAAGAGTTGGGTTCAAGCATTGCCTCTAACACGTACTAATGACATATCCCTTGGCAAATTACTTAACCTCTCTATGCTCTACGCAATCAACCCTTGCTCTAGGCAACCCATTGCTCTAGGCAATGAAATCACAGGATCAGTCTTTACCCTAATTTTATTAAATCCCATATAACAAGTTCTCAGTTGTAATTGTATTAGAAACAAGAAAATAAAATGGTTTCCTACTGATGTAAAATGACTTCTGAACAACAGGTTGTGCTTTTGCTATTAATAACACTTTACATTCCTGCTAGAACCAGGAAGATCAAACTTTGGATCCTATCTCTGTTATATGTATTAAAAAGATGACCTTGTGGTCCAGTTTTTTTTTAATCTATACAGTGGTTATGATGATAATAATACTTGTGATATCTATCTCACAGGGTTCTTAGGTAGCTAAAATGAAGTAAAGAATTATAAAATGTTTTATATCTTTTACTTGTTGATATTTTCTAATTTGACCCCAAAGATTCTAGGAGTTAAGTAGTTACTCCCATTTTAGAAATGAGACAAATGAGGCCAGAGAGATATCTTAAGTTACACATCTGGTAAAAACTTGGACTTGATCCCAAGCCTTGAGTCTAGCTTTCTTTCCAGTAAGGTGATTTCGACTCTAAAATCACCGCAAGAGCCCTGGTTGGCAGTAGAATACTTGTCCTTGACCTTTTTCATCAGCAATGTTAAGAAATATCTCAAAATAAAATGGGTGAGCTTGGGGGTTGCCTCTCTGTGGAGGTCTTCTAAAGGAAAATGGAGAGCCATTTGTTAGGTATCACAGAATCATGAAATTGTAGAGGTTGAAGGTATCTCAGAGGACATATAGTCCAACCTATACCTATATAAGAATTTACTTTATGACATATCCAGAAAATAATTATCCAATTTATGCTTGAAAACCATCAGGGAGGAATATTTTACATAGGAGCTTCTTCTATAGGAAACAGTTTTTCTAAGATTTGCCTGAGGACTCTTCCTGAATCCAATAGTATGGGATTCTGTGATATGTGCCTAACATATTATATCAGCCCACCTTCCCTTAGAGAGAAATAAAATGAGCAGCATTTCCTACTCCCTGGCACTAAATTACTACCTACCATTTACCTGTGTCAGTAAATCAGTCAATAAACATTTATTAAGCCTACTTTTTGCCAAGCCAATCTCTTTCAAGGGATAAAAAAGAGGCAAAAGACAGGCCCTCATCTGAAGGAGCTTCTATTCTAATGAGAGAGTAAAAATAAAATCAACACTGTATAAACAATTTAGATACATGAATAAGTTAGAGATAATAGAGAGAAGGCACAATAATTTTATTTTATTTTATTTTGCAGGACAATGAAGGTTAAGTGACTTGCCCAGGTTCACACAGCTAGTAAGTGTCAAGTGTTTGAGGTCACATTTGAACTCAGGTCCTCCTGAATCCAGGTCCAGTGCTTTATCCACTGCGCCACCTAGCTACCCCTTGAGAAGACACAATTATTAAAGAAGTTTGGGAAAGTTCTTGGAAAAGGTGGATTGAAAGAAACTAAAAAAGCTCAGAAATGAAGATGAAGAGGCAGAATACCCCCAGTTGATCTATACTTTCCAAAGAATAAATAGACTTTGTTAATAAGTCATTTCATAGTGAACTCTCCTTTATTCTGCTGCTTTAAAACTGATGAAACAGCAACTCACTTGGCATGTGTGATAAGGAAATGATACCTTTAGTATCCTGGTTTAGGTTCTGTGGAGGGGAGAAGATGATCCCATGGTTTGCTAAGGCAAAATCCATGACCTGCTCAACTTTAACGAGCTTGGGAGGATATAAGAAGCTGAAGAATTTTCTAAGGCAATAAGCTTACTAAAAAGGCCATTTCTAAGACCCTTGGTTGTTGTTTTTAAAGGAATAATATACTGCCTGGGAAGAAATAAATTACTAGGTAAAGATGAATGTGTTTCGTTTTTCTTTAAAATTCTACCTTGTAAGAATTTCACCCACAGCTAGACAAACAACCAAAAAAAGTACATAATACAGTATTTCTTTTCCTCCATAGCAGAGAATACAAATGTTGGAGCTGAAAGCAAATGCATTCATCCCATAGCCCTGCAGAGAGAAATGCAGTGGGCACCATTTTTCATTGCTATTCTAACCAGTAAATTCTGCAACAGTTTTCTCTTAAAAATAAAAATGAAAATAAATTGCATTCAAATGCACAATGAAAGAAAAGTAGGGACTGGCTTTAAAAAAATAGTTTGAATGTTTCTATTATTCTTTTAGAATGCCAAATTCTTGGATTCCAAAGCATAGCTAAGTCATTGCCCCCAGGACTCACTAGCCAGCAAGGCATTGAGAATGCCATGAAACTGACATAGAATTTACCGAGGAAACAAGAGCTCAGGGACAAGGTCTTCTCAATATTTTATGTAGGACCTTCACAGGCAATCAGACATTCAGATTAAATTGGATTTAAGAACACATTATCTGCTCATCAACAAGCCGAAATGACAAGCTATCTTATGAGGACCTCCCCTCTCAGTGGTAATAGACTATCCCAGCCCACACTGATGTTTCCAGTCAGTGAATTTCTATAGGATGCTAGAATAGGAGTCAAAAAACTTAGGTTGGAATCCTTCCTCTGGCATTCACTGGCTGTGTGAACGTGGGCAAGTTAGTCACTTTAGTTTTCTGAGCCCTTGTTTCCTCATCTATAAAATAGAGATAAAAATATCTGCGGTCTTGTTTTACAATGTAATTATAAAGCTCAAAAGAGATGATTTTGGGGAAAACAGTTTGCAAAACCTTAAAGTACTTTATATATTCAGGGCAAACCAGCATTAAGATTTTAGGGACATGATATTACTAGATAACTATATAGATAAAGACATAGATATAGTTAGGGGTAGGGATAAAAATAAGGATAGAGATTGAGTTAGAGATAGAGACAGGTAAAGGTATATATATATATATATATATATATATATATATATATATATATATATATATATATATATATATATATATATATATGTAGATATGAATAGATACATATGCATGTACACACAGAAACATAGATACATACATGTATGTGTATATGCATGTATTTGTTGTTCTGTTTTTCAGTTTTGTCCAACTCTTCATGACCCTATTTGGGATTTTCTTGGCAAAGATACTGGAGTGGTTTGCCATTTCTTTCTCTAGCTTATTTTACAGTTGGAGAAACTGAAGTAAACAGGGTTAAGTGACTTGCCCAGGATCACACAGCTAGTGTGATCTGAGGCCTGATTTGAATGCAGGTAGTTTTCCTGACTCCAGGCCCAGCATTCTAACTATTGTGCCATCTAGGTGCCCATATGCATGCATACATGCATGTATATTAAGCTTTAATACCTTAAAACTGCACTAAGACTTCTGGCCCATTAATCAGTGGCTGCACCCAAAATAGCTCCTGTTCATGCAGAGGCAGAAGTCAATGTGAAGGGCATCCCAGATGGGCCTGTGGATGCTCACTGGCCTGCACTAGCTGAGCACTTCAGCTAAGCCGTCTATGAGCTAATAGATTAACCACAACATCCACACAGCCATGTATGAGCCAACATTGCAAGAGCTAGAAAGAATTCCTTCTCACTGATTTTTTATCTCTACGATTCTAGGTTTACAGTGTGTTGGATTGTTTTCAGACTAAATACATCAATCGTTGCAATATGTTAAAGTAGAGAGGTGTTTTTCCAGGACTTTTGAATGAGGCTGGGTTCATTCTTAGAGCCGATTGATATTCAGCCTCCCATTATCTCCTTGTGTGCATTTGTGTGCCTTGCTCACATGTGAGCTCACATGCAGGAGCTCAGGAAGGTCCCTGACTCAGGGAGAGAATTGTCTCACTCTGATTAGGGAGTGGTAATTTACTGGGGAACCTCACTGGTATATTGTGTGCTGTGAACAGTAGGAAGTTTGGATAAATTACTCATTACTAGAGCCAATAACACTAGCTGGTGATGAAGTCTGACCCACAAAAAATACCTCAGACAAAGTTAATATAAAATCCCAATTTATTTGAAAAGATAAAATTTGTGTAAGTGCTGGAGTATTTATCTCCTCCTTTCCCCTTTCCCATTCCCACCTTTTCCTTTTCTCACCACTCTGACTTCCAAGCTACATTTTATGTCCTTTCTTCTTCTTTAAAATATAAGTTACTTGAGGGAAGGTATTATTTTTCTTGTTTTCATTCATATTTCCAGGGTTAGCATAATGCATGGCACAAAGTAAGTACTTAATAATATATGTCCATTATGTATTAAATACATACATTCAGATAGTATTGAACAGGGCAGCTAAATGGTACACTGAATAGAACACCAGCCTGGAGTTAGGAGGACCTGTTTAAATACAGCCTCAGACACTTACCAGCTGTGTGATCCTGGGCAAGTGACTTAACCTTGGTTGCTTAAGTTTCCCCATCTGTAAAATGAGCTGGAAAAGAAAATGGCAAACCACTCCAATATCTTTCCAAGAAAACCTCAAAAAGAGTCACTGAGAGTTAGACACAACTAAAATGACTTAATATTTATGTATGTATATTTGTATATATGTATGTATCTATAATCTATTATCTATCCATTTATCATTTCTCTATTTTTCTATATCTTTCTATCATCTTATCTACATCTGTCATTTCTATCTCTATCATATCATATTTATCTATATGTCTACTTACTATCTCAGTCTATGTATCTATGCAACTATGTATCTATCTATCTCAAGGGATATGCACAGTGATCAGTGAGGCTGGTAACTGAGAAAGACAGAAGGAGAGGAGGGAAAATCGACAAGGAGAGATGAGAGCTCTCTACTATAGAAGGCCACCAGAAATTTTATTCCTCTGTTTTTCTCTTGCCTTGCACTGACGAGATGGCATGGGAAAAACTAGAAGACTCTATAGAGATTTATACTGGTGTTTCTTGAGAAACAGTGACATGAATTGGAGGGAGAAAATTTCATTTATCAATTCTTCATGCCCCTTACACTCCCATTCTGTAACACCTCCTCCACTTCTGTGATCTTAGGGGGAAAGGCATCTGCCAGAGGAATTGTCGAACGTGTGAGTGGCATGGGGGATGCACATGCATTTTTAGGACCAAGTGTTGCTCACTTAAATATTTTGCTTTGTTTTCCTCATTCTTTTAATAAAACTTGAATTGAGGGCATAGAAGTAAAGAATGGATCTCAGTATGCTCGTTGAGATGGTGTGTCATTGTTCCAGGCTTGCTGGATGTGACCTGTGACCAAGAATCAGAAGATCTGCTAAAGTGCACCCATGGCCCAAGTCTCTGAAAAGGTACCTAGGATTATCTTCCCTCCTGTTCTGATCTCCCTTTTCTCTCTTCACCATCTTGGCCCTATGGAGATTGAGAACTGGATGAGAACTTGGATGTTATTGGATTCAATGCTTTCACAGCACCACAAAATCATAGATTTATAGTTTCAAGTTCAAGCAGTTCATTTTATCAATGAAGAAATGGAGAACCAGAGAGGTTAAGAGACTTGCACTGGCCTCACTCTTCAATTTGTTCCAATCTGTGTCTAAGGCTTGATCTCTTAACTATTTGATGATAGGACACAGGGGTGATGATGCAACTAAATCAAGGAGAGTAAATGGAAATGATGAGGTTGATGAGCACCATTTTTTCCCCCTGGAGTCTGCTCACAAAGGAATAAGAAGCAGTATGAGAAGATAGGAAGGTAATGGGATCAGTGTGCAGGTGTGTGAATCTGGGCTACTCTTTTTTTCTTTCGTTGCCTTAAAGAAAGACTTCTTATCTCACTTTGCAGTAAGGCACAGGAAATGTATACTGCCAAATGGCAATTGGGCTGAGGGGGTGCAAGCTGGAGAAAGAGATGTCCTTGTTGCCTTATTGGGAATATAGAACAGAAATCCATTGAAGTTGAACTAAGACTTTCTGCTTGACATGTGGGGGGAATGGTAACTGACTTTGGGATTGGGAAATATTTTGCAGAGCCCTTGTTTGTAGGCTACAATGGTGACCCATATTCAGTGACCAGGACCAGAGGAGGGAAAGTCGAGACCAGTGCTGCAGAAGTAATTCAGACACTGCAGGAAAAGTAATGAATGGAAAAGTTCCTAAACTTCAAACAGTTATCTTTATTAAATCCTGGGCAATAGATAGACAGGGGATCACAAGGCTAATTTCCCTTTCTGTATTTCCTTGCCTTTCATTATTTATACTCATATATATGGACTTTGGGGGGGATGGTGTCCCAGGGTTCGTTCTCTCTCTCTCTCTCTCTCTCTCTCTCTCTCTCTCTCTCTCTCTCTCTCTCTCTCTCTCTCTCTCTCTCTCTCTCTCTCTGATTTTCCATGCTATGTTAGCAATAATAGTTCAGAAATTTCTATGTTTAACCTAAAGCACTGACTGGGAGGTTTAAGAGAACATATTTGCCTCTGCAGGAGTGGTCAGCCATCTCTTTTGTTTCATTTTCATTCTATTCAGTATAAATGTGGCCACAGTATTTGCGTCTGTGCCTTGCAAACAGAATCTGTAAATGAGTGACAGAAATGAATACAGAATAAGGTAGGGACCAGAATCACAGAATAACTATCTATCTATCTATCTATCTATCTATCTATCTATCTATCTATCTATCTATCTATCTCTATCATTTTCTTTGTCATTTTTCTGATGATACCCTAGCTGAATTCAGGATCTGAGCCACATGAATTTAATCCAGCTCAGTGCCTCAACTGCAACCATGAAACCCTGCAGTGGGGGCCCACAAAGACATTTGCCAGTGGAGCACCTTCTGGTGGCCAGAAGAGATATTGTAGCTTTTTGAGAAGCTATCCTAAGTGTTGAAGTCTAGTTAAACAGGTTACCCTTAAATAAGGCCATATATCAATAAATTTTGGCTGCTTAAGTGGCATTGCTACTACTGCTAGAGTGTACCAACTGGCTCAATACTATGTACATATGAAGTATCACACCCAGTTCACAAATGTCCTCTATGTCTTCACATGACCTCCTCCCCTCTCTCTTTTCCCTGCCCCCTTCACTGTCTCAGCCCTATACTTTTACAGTACAACTATGCCACTGTCTATGTTTGAATATCTTGACTATGTTCTGCCAATCTTCAAATTAGGTTCATCCACCTTCTCTGCTCCTATTCCAATTCTGCTAAATATTAATAGAGGGAGTCATACCCCACTAGAAATGCACATTATCTTCTCTTAACCAGGCCCTCAATGTCACATATGAATCCTTTTTTTTCTCCATCCTTGAGTGACTCTCTATTACATTGCCCCAAACAGATGTTCAAACCTTTCCTTTGTTTCAAGCTACATATTCCTTCTCCAAAGCTCCCACTTAGCCAATGACCTTGCTTCCAAATTTACAGCAAAAATCAAGACAAGTCATCATAAGCTCCTTCATTTTCCTTATGCACATCCTTAAATATTTTTGCTCAAATGTATATATCTATCTTCAATAAATACCTGAGTCCTGAATACTTGTATTTCAGCATCTTAAATTCAATGTATCCAAAATTAAAGGACCACCTTTGCCCTCTCCCCCATTTTCTTATTTCTACCAAGTGCACCGCAATCTTCTGTATTTCCCAGGTATGTAACTTCACAATCATCCTAAACCCTTCCCTCTCCTTCAAAACCTACATTAAGCTAGTTGCAGTATCTTATTGATTCTACCTCCAGTAGAATCCTCTTCACTTAAATGACTTAGGCTGAATCATGCAGCAAGAACCTGTAAGAGGAAGAATTTGTAACCAGGTCTTCTTGATATCTAATTAATGCCATTAAATGATGGATATGATTTGTCTTTTAGGGTTCTAGGCAATTCTTTAAGGCTCTAAAGTTACATGTGAGTCAGGGATCTACATGGGTAGAATGAGTTCTTTCATCCATTTCTCCATTGATATTACAGGTCAATATTACATTACAATCCCTCCCTCAACTCTCCATATTTTAAAAGCAAACAAATGAAAAAAACACACAACACAACACATGTGTTGAGGTTCTGGGAATACAAGAACCATTTCCTTTTTACTCACCCTAGGTCTGATGCTCAATTTGTTTCTTTCTAGTCTTTCTGCTTCCAGTTGGGATCTCTCAATTCAAAAACATCCTTCACACACCTCTCTAAATAATTTTCTTAAAGTCTGAGTGTGTCAGCCCTATATGAGAACATTCTGTGTCTCCCTATTACTGCTAAGTAAAAATATTAACTTTTAGTGTTGGCATTTAAGGCTTGCCATAATCTTGTTCTAAACTTCCTCTCTAGGTTTACTTCACTGTACTCTCCTTCAAATACTCCACACATTCAAAGCCAAACTTCATTACTAGCTCTTGCCTGAGCTTAGCATTCCAACACCTGTCTCTGTCTTCTCACTCTTAATCTCTGCCTTTCAGAATCCTTATCTTCCTTAAAAGCAAGCTGAGGTGCCACTTCCTCTGTAAATCTTTTCCTGATTCCTCTCTTTCTTCAGTTGGTAGCTTTCTTCCCTCCTTGATTTATGTCTCTACTTCAAATTAATCCTCTTACAATTTACTTATTGGTGTGTAGTTGTATCCATCCAACAGAATGTAAGCTCCCTTTAGGGTAGAGATATTTGATTTCTGCTTGGTATTCCCAGAACTTCAGCATATGTCTTGTGTATTTTTTTAAATAAGAGTTGAGGGGGAGGTGGCAAGGTAATACGGATGTGTAATTTCAGTGGTATGGAGAACTGGATAAAGGAACTTATTTACCCATGTAGATACTTGATTCATACCTTAAAAAATTGCCTAGAACCCTGAGACAAACAACACCCATCATTTAATGGCAGTAAGTAGCTATCAAGAAGACCTGGTTTTGATTCCTGCCTCCTACAGATACTTGCTGTAGAACTCCGACTAAAACACTTAAGCCTTTGGCTGTCTTGCACTTAATAATTGTTTGCTAAATTGGATTAAAATAGTATAGGTCAGAGCTTCTCAAACTTTTCCACTCACAACCCCTTTTCTCCCAAGAAAGTTTTATGTTACCCTGGGTGTATAGTTATATCTAATAGTTATACATAACCTTTTACTGTTGCCAAATTTTTTGCTACACCCAAATTTAGTTAAATGACCCCATATGGGGTTGCAACCCACAGTCTCAAAAGCTGGATTCTAGGGGGCAGCTAGGTGGCGCAGTGGATAAAGCACTGGCCCTGGATTCAGGAGGACCTGAGTTCAAATCTAGCCTCAGACACTTTACACTTACTAGCTGTGTGACCCTGGGCAAGTCACTTAACCCTCATTACCCCCCCCCAAAAAAAATAGCTGTGGTCTAGGTGATAGAAACTTCCCTTCTACACTCTAAGCTGCTTGAGGATAGAAGCTGTAACTTCTTGTCTTGTAAACCTCATTGTACCTAATAAAAAGTGAAGCTTATAGCAGGTCCTCAAAAACACCACTCAAATGAATATGTTTCACATGTTCACAAATTGCAGCCTGGAATCCTGTCGGATCTGTTGGGGCCCTGAGATTATGTCCCTCATTTCTGTTTCTCAGAATACCTTGTAGATTACATGATACCAGTAACACAAAGATTTCTCATTAATCTCATCCCAGGAACTTTTAGGAGGGATTAAAAATTATTGTTGCTATTTTTGCTTTTCGGTTGGTGATGGCTTTGTTAAATGGTGAGAGCAGATTTTTCCCCTTTTTCTTAGCCTTTATTTTTAGAATGTAATTCCCTACTATTTTGCTATCCACCTCCCCATACACATACTTCTTGTCCCATGAATTCCTCTGCTCTCATAAAAATCCCCATTTTCTGGGGCCAGCTAGGTGGCACAGTAGATAAAGCACCAGCCCTGGATTCAGGAGGACCTGAGTTCAAATCCTGCCTCAAACACTTGACACTTACTAGCTGTGTAACCCTGGGCAAGTCACTTAATCCCCATTGCCCCACAAAAAAAATCCCCATTTTCAATCCTTTAAAGTTTATCAATTATTCTCCTCACAATAACCTTGCAAGGAAGGTGAAATCCATATTCTTACCATATCACAGAGGAGGAGACTGATGCTCGAAGTGTTTTGTATAAACCAGGATTCAAAGCCAGGCCATCTGATATGTCTAGTAATCTGTCTATTGTAGTATGCTGCCTGCTCTAAGGAAAGGATCTGAATCTGATAAAGTCATCCTTACTGAGGCAGAGGAGAGCAACTTTTGGAAGGTAGTGTGCTAGGATATGCATGGAATCAGATACTGACCTCACAAGAGTTTGGAGTAAGAGCACCCTGGTAGCCAGATCTCCCAATAGGTTAGGATGGAGGGAAGGTTTAGTTATCAGTTCTACAGAAACTCCCTCAAACAACACAGAGAAATGACTGATAAGGCTTAATATATTACCCTCCAGGAGTATTTTCATTTAAAATACACACATGCATATGTTTACATATGTATGTAGGAATACATATGTAGATATATTTTATAAAGACATATATATGCATATATGTATAGATATATATATATATCAGGCCTGTGATTTTATTAGAGTATAGGATTTCTGATATGAAATTTTTTTCAACCCATAGAAGTCAACAAATTCTCTGTTGTCTTAGTTGCCTTGGAATTCTTCCTGGGACATCAAAGAAGTGACTCATCCATGGTAACACAACTAGAATATGCAAGATGCAAACACGGAACCCTTATGCTCTTGACTGCAAGGCCAACCCTCTCCCTGAAATAGGAGGCTTACTCTCCTCTCTCTAATGATAATAATAGCAATTAACATTTACTTATTATTTTGTTTAACGTTTGCAAGTACTTCTGGTATCATTATTATTATAATCCCTACTTTACACATCAGAAAACCGAGACTAAGAAAGGTCAAACAACTTGCCCAGGAGTCACATAGGTAGTAAGTATCTGAGGCAAAATTTGAACCTACATCTTCCTAAGTCTACTACTTCTGAGAAAGAATCTGTAATGGTAGAATTTTGCACATTTGTATACAGTTTAAGGAAAGGTGAGGAGAGAATTTTGAGGAAGGTACTTATGTTTTCCTGATGTCTTTACAATTTTACCATGAAGGAAACTACTACTGCCTATGATAAAGCACACCTTGGATGTTCCTTTATTTTCATTAACAGGTGATATTTACTCTGTGATGACATCTAATCAGTCAGCAGTTCCTAGGCCTGGAGCTTTGTGTCATTTACAAGAAAGGCATCTTGTTCTAGAGCTACCTAGCCAGAAAAGCTGCTTAACTGGCACATTTTGATGATCAGCATGAGGGGCTGGAAGAAATGGCTTCTGTTGTGAAAATGTTTATATATGTGGCATTTCCACCTTCCTAAACACACACACACACACACACACACACACGTTTTGTTTGTTTTTAATACAAACTGAATGCTCCATACCTGGACTCAGGCCAGAGGTGAGTCTCTTGGGGAGTGGGATGGAGATTGTGGGACAAAAGACACTCTAGTTGCATCTGTTGAGGCATTTTCAGGTTGCAGAGTCAGGGAAAATAAACTACGTTTTTTTTCCTCTTTCATTTTGCATGGTTATATTTTTGTGCATCTAAGTCGTGCTTAAAGTGAGCAATTGAAATCATCTCCACAAAGTACCCATTAAAATATGCCCTTCCCCACCCCCTACACCCATCTTGGACATATAACTCCTTTTAGGAACAGCAGTTGAAGGTGGGTATCAGAAAACATGTCGATTTGAGGATATTTAGGCTAGGAGAAGAAAGGAAAGCTGGTTGCTACTTTTTATTTTTAATAGATTCTGAGAAATAGATTCTCAGACAGACGAGATTTATACATGGGAATAAGGAGCTTCCTTCCTAAACAGGCAATAGCATCCTTACCTAGGCAGAAAGCAGGAAGTCTTCAAAGGGTCTCTGAGAGTTCCCTCTTTCCAAATGTCTTTTTTTTTACTAGCTTCCCTAGGACCTACATTACTCATTTCTTTGGATAAGGACATTTTAGGTCCCAATTTAGATTCATCTGGGTTATCTGGGACAAGTAACTTAAACTAGCAAGAGTTATTGAAATTTTCACTTGAATTAATTTGCCAGAAGAATAAAGCATTCACCTAAAAGGGACACAAGGACTGAGAAACAGGACAGGTAGGTTGGGGAGACATTTAGGAATAGTCTTGAGTATAGGGCCTTGCCTCTGTAAGGGTCTAATGTGAAGTTTTTGGACAATATGATGACATTTGTCACCTGCTGCCTGGAAGAGGGATATAGGAAGGAAAAAGAAGGGGAATATGAAAATAAGCCTGAGGGAGGAGATAGTGACTAACATTCGTGCTAAGGTACAAATTGCTTAAATCATATCCTTTCCAGAAAACAGGTTTAATTGAGGGTTTGGTGGGGTGAAGGGGGTAGAGAAAAAGAGAGAAACAAAGACAGAGACAGAGAAAGACACTGACACAGACAGGTAGACAGACAGACACACAAATATTCTCCAGACTACATGTTAAACTTTGTTGTTTTCTACCAGACCCAGAAACCTCTTCCTTCTAGAAGCTGATCCAAGACTTGGAATCGACACATCAGGAGTACCTTGAACTCCTGTAGCCTTTCACTCTGATTGGATATCTATTCTCACAACCTCCATTTAAAGAGGGAACCCAGGCCAGCCATGTCTTCGTTCCTCTCTAGGTTATACTCCTAACTTTCTCATTCTTCAGAAAAGCCTGTTCACTTCCTGTCCCTCCCTCACTCCTTTTCAACTTCCCTTTATGTGTTAGCAGGTAAGCTCCTCAAAGTCAAGAATGGTCTTTTTGCTTGTATTTGTATTCCTCACCTTAAGTTCTTGGCACACTGCAAGTGCTTAATAAATGTGTGTTGACTGACAGAAAGGGAAAGAAGGTGCCTCAGAAATGGGACAATATCACACAAAGAGAAGAAGGCTTGAGGCACAAGACACTGCAAAGGCATGCCACCAATTTCATCATCTTGCCTAGGCTTACAAAGACCTATTCATTCTGAATAGGTCCCAAAGACTATCACCTAAATATTGCTTTGTCCCTTTAATGACCACAGCTGGGACAGCTAGGTAGTGCAGTGATTAAAGTACTTGGTTTGCAGTCAGGAAGACTCTTTGTCAATTCAAATCTGATCTCAGACACTTACTAGCTGTGTGAACCTGATCAAGTCAATTAACCCTGTGAGAAACAATTATTTGTAACTAATATCTAGGGGAGATTCAGATCTACCCCCTTCTTCTAAAGCCCTGACTTTTTAGAGGTCCAATTCTCCTTGAAATGAAATTGCTTGGGTGTGACCCTGGGCAAGTCACTTAACCCTCATTTCCCTGCAAAAACAAAACAAAAAGAAATTGATTTGAATCTCTTCATCTTGGGAGTGAAGGGGAGGACATTCATCAAATTGATAGCCCAAGGTTGGAGATTATCTCTCTGTACAGGAGTCAATTCTTGGTCCCATTGACCACTTACTGTTTCAAAGGTAGATAAGCTCTGTGCCCCACCATAATGGGGTATTTGGTCTGAGAGACACAACTAATGACCATCTTTTTATTAATAACCTTCTCATCTTATCGATAAAATTATTAAATTGCATAGAAACTATGTCTCTCATAGTTTTAATCATCATACCCTATCTGCCTGTTTCCTCATCTATAAAGTGAGCTGGAGAAGAAATTTGCAAAGCACTCCAATATCTTTGCCAGGAAAACTGCAAATGGGGTCTCAAAAAGTTGGGCATGACTGAAAAATGACTGAACGCACTCTCTACTTCACAGTCATGCCTTCCAGTATAGGGTAGCATATGGGGGAAAACCCCAAAATGGAAAAACCTCTTTTCCAAGGGGAATGATCTTGTCAAGAAAGTTGGTCAAATGACATTTTTCTGAGCTATCAAGGCTGTAAATTATCTACAGTTTAAGAAAAATATGTAAATAAAAATTTAAAGATCACTATTTGTATCAGATTCATATGAATAGGAACTAGACTTGTAATTTCATCAGCACAGTAACTTGAAAATGAATCAGCCACCTCTACCAATGCAGGTCAGTCCCTTCTCCACAACATACAGCCTTAGAGTTGCCTAGAGGTTAAGCCCCAGGTTAAGTGATTTGCCCACATTTACTTAACCAGTATGTGGCAAGAGTAGGACTTGACCCCAGGTTTTCCTAGCTGGGAGGTTATCACTCAATCTTTTTTTTTTTTTTAATAATTTAATTTATTTATTTATTTGTTTGGTGAGGCAATTGGGGTTAAGTGACTTGCCTAGGGTCATACAGCTAGTAAGTGTTAAGTGTCTGAGGCTGGATTTGAACTCAGGTCCTCCTGAATCCAGGGCCAGTGCTTTATCTACTGCACCACCTAGCTGCCCCTATCACTCAATCTTTTACACAGAAAATGTCTCTTTTTATCAGATTCTTAACTTGTAAGAATTTGTCTTAGGAAAAAGAACATGCTTACTAAACAGGCCAATTCTACTGTGAGAAACCTCTCACAGGAAGAAAAACAATGTCACAAGAATTATAATTTAGCATAATTATTATTAAAGCCCCCAGAAAAGAATTAGTAAGCCCTCACCTAGTCTATTTACACTGGGAATTTAATGATAATTTGGGTTTCTGCACTTCTGGGAATTTGTAATCTGGGAGAGATCACCAAAACTGAGAAACTGAATTGTACAAAAATCAGTAGCAATGTTCTGTATATAGGGGGACATTTAAGAATTTAGGAGCCTGAGTACTAGGAATAAGATGATAGTTCACATTTAAACCATAATCTAAGATTTACAAGTTCCCTTCCTCACAACAATTCTATGATTTAAGTAGAGAAATTATTTTGTTATCCCCATTTTGCAGATAAGGAAATAGAATCAGAAAGGGTAAAACACTATGGTCATATAAGTAGGAAGGGACAGAGCTGGGACTGAAACCTAAGCTTAGGATCTGGATCCAGTTCTCTCCCCTGTATCATTCAACAATATTTAATGTAACAAAAATATAAATCCCTCTGTACGTAGAAGCTATTATTCTAGGAACTAGGGATACAAAGTCAAAAATGCATCCCATAAAGAAGAGGTTCCCAAATTTTCTGGGCACCTTAAGCATGTCAGTAATGACCCCTCCCCCACCTCCTACATGCGCAATGCCCTCAGGATAAAGAAAAATCCAATAGTTCCATTTATTAATGAGTTAGGTCCAACCAATTTAATAAGTATTTACATCTTAACAACTCTATAGCCACTTAAAAATGATACACAAAAATTGAAAGAAAAATAGATTTGTTTCATTTTTAAATAACCATAGTTTCCTACTAATGGGATGTGTGCATCTTCTTAAACTATACCACCACTCTCAATTTCAGTTCCATGTTGTCCAGTACTTGATTTTTATCATAGCAACCCCCAAAACCCCAGCATTGCAAAGCTGTTATCACAAATGAGAAAGATGAGAATTAACTGGTATAGTCAAAAGGACAAGTAAACAAAATTTTATCTCAAAGATTGACAAATGTCAAAGAAAGAAAGGCAAATCTAATGTTGAACCTAGCTATCTTGAGCTAGTTAGTAGTTCAAAAGGTATTTGACAGATGTCCAGGATCTGTGTCTCCCTGGAAAATTAAAAAATAAAAAATAAAAACACCCTGTGACAGCCCTCTTCATTCAGTGTGGAATCCTAGGAAATTAGGATGCGTGGTTGGGAAGCAGAGCTTTAAGGAGCTTATGTTCTACTGAGAGGACACAACATATTTATGGATGACTAGGTATACCCCAGGATCAGGGATCAGAAACAGCTAACTGGTACTGTGAGTAGAGTGCTAGGCCTGAGGTATATGGGGTGTTCAGGGACCACTAGCACCTTTTGGTGAGGGCTTGCTGAGCCTTTTTCAGGGTTGCTTATCCACCTTTGGTGTCTATATGGCTCTCAACTCTCTCCTGTGGCTTCAAAAAGCTATAGCATATGGGGGCAGCTAGGTGGAGCAGTGGATAAAGCACTGGCCCTGGATTCAGGAGGACCTGAGTTCAAATCCAGGATTCAGACACTTGACACTTACTAGCTGTGTGACCCTGGGCAAGTCACTTAACCCCAATTGCCTCACCAAAAAAAAACAAACAAAAAAACTATAGCATAAGTAGTGGCCACACCCTGGTATAATCATATTGGCAGTTTGGTTAAATTAAGTAAACGGTAACTGACAGGCTTCAAACCCATCAGTGAGCTAGGCAGGGCTTCTTAATCTTTTTCCACCCATGATCCCTTTCAGCCTGAGAAATTTTTATGGGATCCTGGGTATATAGGTATATAAAATAGGTATATATAACTTTTTACTGATGCCAATTTTTTCATAATGCCCACATTTAGTTACACGACCCCATATGGGGTCATGACCCACAGTTGAAGCAGCTTGGACCTGGGGTAATGCCTATCCTAAGCATGTGAAGAGTTTCTCCATGAAATGGGCAGATGAGAACAATTTGTTCCAACATTCATGTAGGCAGCTGAAGCAGATGCTTGGTCAGGCACCAGAGATGTCAAGGTCATCCACCACATCTGGGTCGTTTGGACTATGTGGACTCTGAAAGAGAGAGTGAGGCTGACAAACTTTGTGCCCCACTTAAATCCAATTCACGTGCAGGTTAAGACATCATCCCGTGGTCCTCTTTAAAATTGGACAAGCAGCAGCAACAACAACAACAACAACAGCTAGGCCTGGAATCAGGGAAATTTGAGTTCAAATAAAGGCTCATATACATAGCGGCGTGGCCCTGGGCAAGTCACTTCAAAAGAAAACAAAACTCTGCTTCAATTTCTTCAATTGTAAAAGGGAAATGATAATATTTCCTACCTCCCAAGGTTGTTGTGAGGATCATATAGGATAATAATTTTTATGTACTTAGTACTGTGCCTGACATGTAGTAGGCATTTAATTAATTCTTGTTTCCTTCCTTCCTTCCTTCCTTCCTTCCTTCCTTCCTTCTTGAACTGGCTATTGGCAGAGTGACCAAAAATACAAATATCTCTTTGGCTCTTTATGTTTTCACCTGTTGATAACTATGAAAAATCTTCACCAATATGGCAAAAGCATAGACTAATCCCATCCATATTGAGATCTCATGTAAGCATTCAAGGTAACAGTGTAATTATTGAGTATAGTTTAGCTTTGATTTCTCTCCAAAGATAATGAAAACAATTGAATGCTCCTTCAGTAGATTATTAATACAATTTTCTTCTCTCTCCATGCTTCCAACTTTTTCATAGGGTTTTAAAGTTCCATACTTCGTGCCACTGAATGGTTTCAACTCCCCTGGGAAGGGAACTGAATTGGGAGTAGCCAGTTAGTTGTATAAACACCTGATGTTCGCATGATTCCTTCCTTCCTACAGGGCTCTCAGACTACTGGTGCTATGCTGTGATTTGGATACCCCTAAGATGGGAAAAACACTGAGGCTACCAGAAAGTCATCACTCACTTATTACAGTAATTCACTCTAAACCTCAAAACCACCTTTGAAGAACTGTACTTTTTCAAAATGGAAACATACCCACTGTGGCTTGATGGGCAACCCCCTACTTATATCCCTTCCCAGGGGATCTACAAATAACTCTCTGTAATGGTGGAGTATAAGGGGGCAGCTAGGTGGAGCAGTGGATAAAGCACTGGCCCTGGATTCAGGAGGACCTGAATTCAAATCTGGCCTCAGAAACTTAATAGTTACTAGCTGTGTGACCCTGGGCAAGTCACTTAACCCTCATTGCCCTGCAAAAAAAAAAAAAAGTGGAGTATACAACTATGGTCCCTTGTTATACTATATTAAGTCTATAATCCCTTAACACAGCTGATCCCAGTATTGGGATCACCTGCCAGATTCTTTCTATTCTCTTGCCAAGAGTCATGCTGTCCATGCTTCCCTTGACTCCATTAGCTTGGCATTACTAATGAAGCAACCCTTAAGGCTGACCATGCTGAACATATCGCCATTCTGTTATCAGAAGAATAAATTTTGGATTTTTGTTGCTTAGGAATTCTTCCCTCCTTTATTAAGAGGCAGAATTTTTTTAAATGCCATTCTCTAGGACCCTGCCTGTTAGATTTGCATGGACAAACATGACTACTTATGGCATAGCCACTAATGGCTAACATTTCATAATAACTCAAGACAGAAATATCATGGAGTTGAGTGACTGGTTAGATACAAAGTAGAAAACAAAAATGGAATGCCAAAGATGAGTGGATTGCTGTACTGTGTTGAAGTGTATCCAATAGAACTTCTGCTGCTTCTGAAAAATAGGAGCCAACACATAAGAAGATTCCCTGTCACCACGTGGCACTTTTGCTGGCACACCAGTTGGCCTGGCACCCATTCATTCTATTGGAGTACAACTTCAAAAGGCAGAAAACAGCAGTCTGAGAAGATGGAATAAGCACATCCTTGAGAGAAATGAATCAGCTGAATGTATTGGGGCAAACAAACTTTTAAAAAAAATTCATGTTTTGCAGAATCACGAGTTTTGTGCTCATTTCTCAAAATATTGTAGGTTATCAAGATAAAGATACGATCGTTAGCATTTAAGATTTATGGAATTCATTTGGCTACGAGGGATGGTCTACTTGTCACGGCAGAATGAATCAAACACAGCTCTTAGGCGAAGAATATGCAAGCCTGTTTGTGTGAACCTGTAATGGCACCCTATGGCAATAGAGGAATCAGTGCAATTTTTTTAGAATTCATATATATATATACACAAACACACACATACACATATATATAAATATATAAAATGCCTAATTAGTCCATATATAAAAAAAATCTTTGTTTTAATGTATACAGTGTACATTCTTTTACAAGCCAATAGAAACAACCTAAAATTAAACTAAGTGTGGAATAATTTAAAGGGTTCCTGGGCAAGAAATCTTGAGGAAGTAAGATTTTTTTCAAAGCTTAAGAGGCATTACATCCTAAATTCACTTATTTGAGTAGAAAAGGGAGGCCTCGTTTGTAGAAAAAAATAGACATAGTTGAGAGTGCCTAAGTATTCAACAAGCCCTGAGTTGACATCATGGCTCAGACATTTACAAGCCATGTAACATTGGAAATGTCATGACCTCTCAGATTTAGTTTCCTCATCTGTAGAATGGGGATAATAATAGCATCTGCCTTAAAGGGTTAGATAATATATGTAAAGTGCTTTGAAAACCTTAAAGTGCTATATAAATACTTTCTATATAAAAAATACCTCATTACATCACTGCCTTTTCCCCACCCCACCTTCCTCTTGATTATTATTCCTGTAACTCTTAGAGTTCCATTCGCCTACTTTAAGAATTTATAGGGGCAGCTAGGTGGCACAGTGGATAAAGCACCAGCCCTGGGTTCAGGAGTACCTGAGTCCAAATCCATCCTCAGAGACTTGACACTTACTAGCTGTGTGACCCTGGGCAAGTCACTTAACCCCCATTGCCCTGGGAAAAAAAAAGAAAGAATTTATAAAAGTAAATAATCCTGGGATGGCGACTTTGCTTCCTGCCCTCCCTAAGGGGTCATCAGTAGTAGTAGTAGTAGTAGTAGTAGTAGTAGTAGTAGTAGTAGTAGTAGTAGTAGTAGTAGGCTACCACCAGTCATGGACGACCATGGATCAGTGCCTTGAAGAGCCACAGGCCACAGTGTGGTTGTGCAGTCCAATACGGGAGCTGCAGCTCCTGCCACAATGAGGACATCAGAAAACTGTGCCCTCTGTTGCCCATCGGTTCCTGGGTCTCATTCGTTTTTCTTCCTCCCGAGCTTGAAGGCTCATCTCAGCTGCACGCAAGCTGCTCCTGAGTACTGAACTCCATCAGGAGGTAGTAGATAGAGAATTAGCATTAGAGGCCAGGAAAAGTTGGGTTCAAGTTTGGGGACTTTGTCCCACCCTAGCTGTGAGATCCTGGAAAAATCACTCAACCTCTCAGAGCTCTAGACATCTCTCTAAGGCCATAAATTGCAAAGAAGATGCTATCTGTATTGATGGAAGGAGTTTCCTAACTGGAAAGTCCCTTCTTCTAATGAAATCACAGCTCTAGTCTGTATTCTTATCTGTTATTTACAGTTTAGCAGGCCATCTTCAATTGCCACCATTTGCTCTGCTTGGTTTCAACTCCATCCCCATCATCATTAGCATGCTCTCTCCCCTCCCCTTGGATAAGCTCATTACCTAGAAATGCATCATCATCAGCTTTGGTACTCACACCTCATCTGTACCCTTGGTTGCTTCTGCCCCTCTGATTGAAGGGCTAGATGATGGAGTAAGGAACTCCTCCCATAGCATCCCTTTGTAGAGGTCTCAAAATCTCAGCCATCTTTTCATTTTCTACCAGTTGCTCTACTTGGTTTCAACTTTGCCATTATTATTATTGTGGCCCCACACTGGGTACCCTCTGGCACTCCCCCCTTTTCAGTTTCATCTTGTATATTGTCTTCTATTAGACTGTAAGCTCCTTGAGGCCATGGACTGTCTTCTTATTTGTATCCCCACTACTTAAAGTTCCTTGTGCATAGTAGGTATTTAATAAATGCCCATCATAAATGTTTACTATGTAAATGGATTCGAGAGCAGTTTTTTTTTCCATTGAGGATTCTGAGGAATATGGATATGGGGAGATGGGGAAATGGGAAATGGTAGTCAACCAGACAAATGAGGGATCTTAGACTTAGTCGAAAAGACACCTCATGGGTCCCTCATTTCACAGATGGGGAAACTGAGGCCTACAGAAGATAAGGATTTGTCTACAAATCACACAACTGACTACTCCACACTAAGTGGAGTTCAATTTTGAACTCAGGACCTTTGCCCCAAATTCAAGGCTCTTTCCACTATAGTACATTGCCTCTAAGGAAGAAGAGTTGGGGGCTCAGAAAACAAACCCCTCACTTCACAGATTGCTGAGGATCATCCCTGTTGTGCAAGAGATACATTTTCTTCTTGTTTTGTCTGAAAACAGCAGGCTCAATAACAAACTTATACAAATACGTGTTGACATTGGAGGAGGAATTGTGCTAGGGTGGTGTTCTGTAGTGGAGTTTGATGATGTCATTTGAAGACCTTGGCATTTTATTTCAAATGGAGGCTATGGCATGAGTCTAAGATAGAGGAATGGGCAAAGTAGATTCTGGAGTAAGAAAGTTCAGTCATGTTGAAGGCCTGCTTGTTCCTGGTCTGTTACAGATGTGGATGCAACAGGGGAAGTATGGCAAAATGCAAAGCCTGGATTTGGGGTCAGAGGATCTGGGATTGAAGGCCAACTCTGTTGCTTCTTACCTGGATGACTTTAGACAATTCAAATCACTACTCTAGGTCTCAGTTTGCACATCCATAAAATAAAGGGGTTGAACTAGATGAACTCTAATGTCTCCTCTTGGGATTTTGTGAGGACTATAGTCATAAACTTCTATTATTTTGCTTGGCAAACTTTTACATTTTATGTAAATGTCAGCCATTAATAATGTTGTTATTCTGCCTACCATGCTTTTACTTTGTTTTCCTTTGGATCACTTTTATTTCTGATTTTTTTTATATTTGAACAGGTAGGTGGCACAATGGATGAGTCCTGGGCCGAGGCTGAGGAAGATCTGAATTAAAATCTGAACTCAGACATTTACTACTAACTATGTGACTTAACCCACTCTCTACCTTAGTTTACTCAGCTGTAAAAATGGGATTAATAATTGCACCTACCTCCCAAATGAGATAATATTTGTGCAGCTCTTAGCTACTATGAGTCTAGTACATGGGAGATGCTTAATAAATGCTTATGTCTTTCTCACTTCTTTCAGCTCTCATAGTATTTTTGCCTTTCTTTGTATCCCCAGAACTTAAAAACGTCCCATTTGCATAATGAAAGAGATTAAGAAATACTTCTTGACTGGCTTATTTACATTTTATTATTATCTATATTATATGTTTATAATATTTATAATTTGTAATAATATATTTATATATTATTATTCTATGTTATTTTATTATTTATTTTTTATTATGTTAGTCAGAGTCAGAAAACCTGGGTTCAGGATTTGGCTCTGCCATTTACTATCTGTGGAACTATGGGAAAGACCTTTAATTTCTGGGCTTCAGTTTCATCTTCTATAAAATGGGGACAATACCTGTTCTGCCCGTGTACTTGAAGAATTAGAGACAAAGAGAGGAAGGGAGGGAAGGAGAGTGCATGAATGTGCCTTGATGAAGGAAATGGCAAACCACTCCAGGATTTTTGCCACAAAAACTCCCAATAGGGTCACAAAGTATCACACCACTGAACACAACCAAACAACAAAAATGTGAATGTAGGTCATCATTATTATTATTATTATTAATAATAATACTTTGAAAGCTATCATTTATTCTTGAATCAATACAGGTTCTCAACTCCTTGATGTATATATGTGTATATGTATGTATATGTATACACATATATATATACATATACATTTTTTCATTTTGTGCATATTTTGCTATAGATCCACCATAGGAAATGGAGTCAGAATCCTGAAGGAAGATTTTATCCTGTTCTTTAATATTTTGGGAGGACTAATCTCTCATTTAGGTTGAGTTGACTCTTGACACATCTGTGAGAGAGAAGTTATTAATTTCACAGAATCATTTCACAGAGTAGGAAGTTAGAATCTCTTCATATAACATCCCTAACAACCCAGAGGCTTGCTGAACCTTGCTCTAACCAGCCTGCCAGAAATTGTCACATTTTCGGTGTGAGAATTTACACCTTGGAAACCAGCAATTGCTAAAAATTAGGGCTTAATTTATAAATCCCTATTGATTGTACATATTTAAGAAAATGTTAATAATGCAGATTAAATAAAAAAGCATGTGTTTGTGTGTGCGTGTACATCCTCATTGCCCAATAAGTCCCAGACCCTGATTGTTAAACATTTGCCAGCACGCCCCTCGATTGCTCTTTAAACATTGATTGAGCTCAGCAGGAGTGTGGTTAGGGAATGAAGTCATTGTCAGACTGGAGGCCTGGTGCCTAGAGACTAATGACAACAACAACAATAGGTATTTATATAACACTTTAAAGTTTTCAAAGTGCTTGACATCTATTATCTCATTATATCGGATCCAATATTTCAAACATATTGAGCTTGGGCGGCTTCTTTGAACCTCGCAGCACAAAACCCATGTTAACAAGTGGATAACCAATCACCACCTAAAGTCCTCCAATTAAAGGGCACCCACGAAGTCTCTGGCTTCCCATTGCAATGATACATAGCTTTAAATGTTAGGAAGGTTTTCCTGACTTTGAGCTTAAATGCCCCTATTTGAAGGGAGAACCATTGGTTTCAGGAGTTGGAAGCTGCAAATTCAGCTCTTATGTCTCTCTTGAGTCATCCCTTCTTTCATTTACATATCCCCAGTTATTTTTACTGTTCCTCATATGATAAGAGAACAGATTTTTATCAACTATCCCATTTGCTTTCCATTGGGCACTCTCTGGTGTGTCAATGTCTTTCCTAAGTATCATAAACATCTCTCTAGGTGTTGTCTTGTCAAGGCAGAGTTTAGTATAGTACTCTATGACCTCAATCCTAGGAACTATGCTGCTCCAAAGGCAGCCCAACCAAGATGTTTTAAAGCTTGTTGTTGTTATTGTCACATCACATAGTCTGACAAATTATGCTTGTAGTCATGTAGCATCCTATTCCTGTACTTAATAAAGTTGATTTTTTTGAAGCCCAGTGTAAGACTTTACCTTCATCCCTCCTGACCTTTCTTCTTATTAGATTTAATATGCTCCCTGTTCATTTCCTGTCTTGGGTATCAACTCCCCATTAGCCATTTTAATTTTTTGCTCTTCTACCCAAAGTTTATTCTCCTTGTCAGGGAAACAGAAGCAATATGACAATTAAGGAATTTTTCTTTCCCTCTGTTATTAGCTATCTTTATCCATACAACCCAGGTATTATATATTGTAATGATTGGAATGACGCCACCTGCTGGAGACTTACTGTAGGAAAGCTCTACCATGAGGAGAAGGCCTCTGAGGGCAAAGGCATGTGGCTTTTCTTTGGCATCAGGAAGTGACATTTGCTTGTGGGAGGGAGAGGGGGCAAAGCTGACACTCTGGGTCTCTTTCGTGTGGACTCTGGCGGAGAGCAGAGCTAGGAATGCTCTCTCCCTTTAAAAGATAAATGAATCTAGGCCTTTCTCCTTCTCTTCACCAAATTCTTATTCTCCTTAATAAATACTTAAAAGTCTAACTCTTGCTAAAGTTTATAATTTATTGGCGACCACTCATTAGATATTTTAGATAGTTTAGCTAGAATTTTACCCCTTACAATAATGTGTGTGTATACATGCATGTATATATTTATATTATATATGTGTGTATACATGTATATGTGTGACATATGTATATGTATGTATATACACACATGTATACATACATATATATATACACACACATGTACACACACACATATAAACCTTTCCCCTGTTGTTTTTAGCTTTTCTTCTAGCATCAGTTCATCCTGAGTATTAGTGATCCTGTGCTATTTTTACAGGACCACAGGACCAGGGTTTCAAATTAATTATCTATTATTTGTTCTATTTTTTACATACACACACACATACACATATATCCACAAATACATATAAATTCTAAATTGATTGTTGAGTTCTTTTTGTATTCATATTTCTTGTTAGTCATGTGGATTGCTTTTGTAAAGCACATACATATACATATATTACATATATCATAACATATAGGAATGTATGCAAACACATATGTATATAATTGTGGTCATACATTAAACAACATATTCTCAATAATGTTGTATAAATGATTCATTGCTCACAAGTTACTTTGGCTAACTTGTAGTATTCTTACACCCAGCATATCTTTTAAGTGCAAATGTGTTTTTTTTTGTTGTTGTTGTTATTTTAATTCTTCTGATATTGTAGTGTTATAGTATTCTCTACTGCACTGACAATGGAAGAATACTGAGGGTTTATTGTTTTAACAGAGATGAGCTTTATACAGTTACAAACAGTCTGCCAAATGCAATCCAGCTTAATCTTAGTGTAATCAATTTTTTTTTTGCTCACATCATCATCTACATGAAGAACTTCTCCAGCCTTCTATTATAAATCCAAGGCCAAGTTTCAACAATATAGCTCTGTAAATCCAAAGGCTCACGGATATTTAAGTCAATACTGTCAGTTCAGTTTTTATTTTAAAACTTTCTGCTACATTATTGCATTGGTGTGTGGGTAACTTTATCTTATTTCTCCAATTTCTAAAAATTTAGAATTCGTGGTTCTTTCTAAGAGACAGCGGATAGTTTATCTGAACAGAAAACTGGTCACAGAGTCTCTAATTTCTGATTTTCTTATTTTGGGTTTTGTAAAGCACTTTTAAAATCACATATTGAAGTTTATGTACAAACAGAAGCAATGCATCCAAAATTAGAACGGAGGCAGAAAGCTGGGAAACAATTTTTACAGCCAGTATTTCTGACAAAGGCTTAATTTCTAAAATACATGGGGAACTAAATGCAATTTATAAGAATGCAAGTCATTCCCTTATTGAGAAATGGCCAGAGGATATGAACAGGCAGTTTTCAGATGAAGAAATCAAAGCTATTTATTGCCATATGAAAAAAAAGTTCTCTAAATCACTATTGACTAGAGAAATGCAAATTAAAACAACTCTGAGGTACCACCTCACTCCTAACAGATTGGCTAATATGAGAAAAAAGGAAAATAATAAATGTTGGAGATGTGAAAAAAATTGGAACACTAATGCATTGTTGGTGGAGATGTGAACAGATGTAATCATTCTGGAGAGCAATTTGAAACTATGCCTAAAGGGCTATGGGACTGTGCATACCCTTTGACCCAGCAGTACAACTACTAGATCTGTATCCCAAATAGATCATAGAAAAGGGAAAAGAGGGGCAGCAAGGTGGCACAGTGGATAAAGCATTGGCCCTGGATTCAGGAGGACCTGAGTTCAAATCTGGCCTCAGACACTTGTCACTTACTAGTTGTGTGACCCTGGGCAATCACTTAACCCTCATTGCCCGGCAAAAAAAAGAGGGGGAAAGGACCCATATGTACAAAAATATTTATAGCAGCTCTCTGTGGTGGCAAAGAATTGGAAATATAGGGAGGGAAGGATTGGAGTGAGAAAAATTTGAAACCAAAAATCTTATGAAGACAAATGTTGAAAACTATCCTTGCATGTAAATGGAAATAAATAAAATATTTTAAAAAGGGAAAAAATCACATATTGAAAATTTTTGAGAATCTTGTTAAGATCTGCAAAGGAACTTGGGCCTCCTTTGGAGGAAATGAGACTCAGATGATACTTATAAAATGATTTTGAATTAGAATTTAAGTCAACTGAAAAATAAAGTTACAATTCCATAATATCATGGTTTTTATGTGAACTCACCATTTGACATTCTTAATTTAAATCCTATTCATACTAACCATATAATATTATTAAAATTCATTAAGCTGAAATTTCTATTATTTGTTTTCCCGTACCTTTAGTAAAACCAGTTTGAATTTTGGATATACTTTACATTCTCCCTTGAATTTTTTTTTTCTAAATGAAGATTACAATTATGTTTTGAAGTTCAAAGGTACCAAAGTATATATGTGTGTTTATGTGGAAGCATTGGTGACGGTAGAGATCTAATAGGGGACAAGATGCAAAGAAATGGATTTGGGTTCAATGTCATGGAAAATAAAACTTCATAATTTGATCTATCTAAAAATAGTAGACTGTCTCAAGAGTCAGTAGGTTCCCCATCTCTGGTCTGTTTAAGCAGAGGCTGAGAAACCATGATCAATTATCAGGCATGTTATAGTTGTGATTAATTTTCACGTTTGAGTTGGATGGAATGCCCTCTGAGGTCCTTTCCAACTCCCAAATATTCTCATTCTATGGTTCTGTGAAATGGTTTTAAGGAGGCTAAGAAAGTAAGAAATATTCATAGCACTTTCCACCCATTAAACATGGGTTCCATTCTTAGCCTTCCTCTCTATATTGTACCCTTTTTATCTCATACATTTATATATTTTCGAATCATCACTTTGAAGAGGACTTCCAAATTTGTATTTTACCCTCAATCTCTCCTCATGGCTCCAGTCTTATGTTTCCATCTGCCTATTTAATATCTTCATATAGATGTTCACTTCATATCTTAAATTAAAAATGTTTAAAACTGAGCTCTCCACCTTACTGCTCCTTCCAAATCCTCTATTTATATTGCTGATGTCACCTTCTTCCCAGTCATTCAGATTCAATAGTAGAATAATTATTCACTCTTCTCACTTTTTCACTTTATATATCCAATCTATTGTCAATTCCAATGGATCCTCCCTTCAAAATATCTATGAAACAATCCCCTTCACTCAACTACCATTGTAATCACTCTCATTCAGTCTTTCATTACTTCTTATCTATAGTAGACTATTGTAATAGTCTCTTAAGTAGTCTTCCTGTGACCTTTCTGTTGTTTCTTCAACTATTCTTTACACAACTGATTAATTATTCTTCCTACTGAAATGATATAGTAGTGTCTTTTATCTTAGGGTACACAGAACTGGAAATAGATTGCAGTGGGTGTCTGAACTTGGAAGGGAAAAAAATGATTACATATTTATTTTCACTAACCTCCCATTGAAATTTATCATTTCCTTCAATTATGAATTAAAAAACAAAACAAGACATTATTCTGAATCCGTGACCCCCAAATGCTTAAGAATTTCTATGTTATTGGTGCAGTGGATAAAGCACCGGCCCTGGAGTCAAGAGTACCTGAGTTCAAATCCGGCCTCAGACACTTAACACTTACTAGCTGTGTGACCCTAGGCAAGTCACTTAACCCCAATTGCCTCACTAAAAAAAAAAAAAAAAGAATTTCTATGTTATATTTTCTTGATATTTAGTGCTGAGAGACCTCAGAGATCATCTAGTAGAAGATCCTCATTTTTCAGATGAGACGTCCACAGGGTCACTTAAAATGCCCCATCCAGTGATCTTTTTATTGAACCTTATTCTGCCCCCTCTATGGTTATTGTCACTCCTCCACTGAAATTATTCCATATTGCCTACTAAATAAAGTATAAAATCCTGATCCTGACATTCAAAGTTCTTCAAAATCTCTCTAAAAGCTATCTTTCTAATCTTTTGGCATATTATTCTTTATCTACCTTCCTGTCCATAATCTAATCTCATCCTGATCTTCCCTATCTCTTTGCCTGTGCTCATGTCATCTTCGCTGCCTACAAGAAACTCCTCCACATCACCTTCTTTTCTGTTTCCTTGGTTTCTTCTAGTCCAAATGAGGTATCACATCTTCCTAGAAGAGTTCTCTCCTTTAAATATTATAATACTTTGGGAACTCATGACAGCAACACTCCCAAAAAACCCTAAATAATGCTATAGGACAATTCCTGGAGCAGCAAAACCCACAAAATAACGGGCTGAGATAATTTTCCAGCCAAATACTGCTTAGAAGGTGAGCAGAAGGGGGCTGCTGTGCCAGGTTGGGAGTGGAGCACAACCCTGAGCTCACTCTGACACAGATCCAGTCCTAGATAGGCCTTGCCAGAGAAAGAGACCTCCGGAGCCTCTGAATCAGCTGCAGCACTGGTATCATTTCGAAGTAAGCTCACGGTCTGGTGAGAGGGATGAGCGGTTGGCCAGTGGGAGATTACAGGGGTGTTTGCTGATGTTGAGGCACAACTTAGGTGTTTCACCCCTGTTGGGAACCAGGAAGTAGGCTTGAGTGCAAGTGGTCCAGGTTGGGGAGGAGAACAGACTCATCAGAGCTAACAACCACAGCACACAAAGTTTTGCTGCCTAGTTAATTAGCAAGTTGGCCTGGGGTTATCTACTTTGTATTTTAAAATTCTAAATGTGGGTTCTAATCTGTCCCCCCAGTTTTGGGGAGAAACTAGCTAAAATTACCGATAAATGAGTTTAGGTTTTTTTAAGAGTTTGTTAAAAGATATAAGATAGTAAGGAAAGAGAAAGATCGATAACAGAGTTCTTATAGCATGGAAATCCTAGCCTTCCTAAACCTCCCACATGAAGTCCTGCCACCAAACCAATGTCTCAAACCAAAAAAGGAAATAAACCCTCAGCCAGCGTCCTCTTCCAACTGTGTACTCTCCTCCCAGAAATGAGAGGTTCTTCAAGTTGATTGGCTAGTGTCATTCAAATCCATTGGTTCACTGGACGTGAAGGTGGTCTCAAGTTAAGTTCAAAGTTTTTAGCTTCTGAGAACAATACCTTCTTAAGGGCCAGCCAGATGTGTTTACAATCTAGTTAACTGGAAGTAGGCTAATCAGCAGTCAATCACTCTCACTTAATTCAATCAGTTTAGATTAATTTCCAGGTGGGCCTTTGAGTATCTGCTAAATCCCCTTATCTACCACATTCCATTATCTTGACACATTATACACCAGAGAGCCCAGGCAAGTAATGAACCTGCCCCTCTTTAAACACCACCTTAGACTCCCTGAAGCTTGGGACAGTGCATCCTGAACATAGTGCCCCTCTTTAAGAAAGAGTTAAAAGTCAAGTAAAAGATGGTCAAGATGAACATACAGAGAAAGATAAGGACCATAGAAAGTTTCTTTAGTGACAAGTAAGATTGAGGTACACCCTCAGAAGATGATATCAACATCATGGCTCCTACATCCAAAGCTTCCAAGATAAATATGAATTGGTCTTAGGCCATAGAGACACTCAAAAAGTACTTTGAAGATAAAGTAAGAGAGGTAGAGGGAAAAGTAAAAGAGGTAGAGGAAAAATAGAAAAAAGAAATGAGAGTGATGAAGGAGGGTCATGAATAAAAAGTTAACAGTTTGAAAAGCCAAATTGGTCCAAAGGAAAAGGAGGTACAAAAGCTCTCTGAAGAAAATCATTGCTTAAAAATTAGGATAGAACAAATGGAAACAAATGATTTTATGATAAATCAAGACACAGTAAAACAAATCCATATGAATAAAAAAAATAGAGGGCAATGTGAAATATTTCTTTGGAAAAACAGCTGGCTTGGAAAAGAGATCCAGGAGAGATAATCTGAAAATTATTGGACTACTTGAAAACCATGATCAAGGAAAGAGCTTAAACATCATCTTCCACGAGATTGTCAGGGAAAATTGCCCTGATATTCTAGAAGCATAAGGTAAGATAGAAATTTAAAGAATCCACTGATCACCTCCTGAAAGAGATCCCAAAATGAAAACTCCCAGGAATATCAGAGCCAAATTCCAGAACTACCAGGTCATGGAGAAAATATTTCAAGCAGCCAGAAAGAAATAATTCAAGTACTATGGAGCCACAGTCAGGATAGCACAAGATCTAGCAGTTTCTACATTAAAGAATCAGAGGGCATGGAATATGATATTCCAGAGAGCAAAGGAATTGGGATTACAACCAAAAATCACCTAGCCAGCAAAACTTGTATAATCTTTCAGGGGAAAACATGGGACTTCAATGAAAAAGAGGACTTTCAGGTATTTCTGATGAAAAGACCTGAGCTGAATGGAAAATTTAACTTTCAAATACAAGAACCTAGAGAAGCATAAAAAAGGTAAACAGGAAAAAGAAATTAAGAGGGATGTTAAAAGGTTAAACTACTTACATTCCTATATGGAAAGAAGATATGTCTAATAAGAAATTTCTCAGTATTAGGTCAGATGATAGGAATAAATTTAGACAGAGGGCACAGGTGGGAATTGATAATGAAGGCATGATATCTGTAAAGCATTTATTTTTTGTTTATTTTTTTTTGTGTGGCATGGTCAGAGTTGGGTGACATGCCTGGGGATAAGCAGTGGGTGAGTGTCTTGTGACTGGGGCCAGATTTGTTCTTGGGTCCTCCTGCATCCAGGGTGGGTGCTTTGTCTACTGTGTCACCTAGCTTCCCCAGATGACATTTTTAGGGTAAAATTGAATGGTGAGAGGACTGCACTGGGGGAGGGAGAAGGGGAAAGGTAGAATGGGGTGAAATTCCACATGAAAGGTTTATGGATTATGGGAGGAGATGGGGGAGGAGCAGGGCAATGAATGAACCTCACACTAATAAGAATTGGTTCAAAAACCTTATCTCATCAAAGTAGGCTCAAGGAGAGATTAATATAAACACTAAACTGGGTGGAATAATCTATCTAACCCTGTAGAAAAGGGAAGGGGATAAGGAAGGAGGGGTGAAAGAAGGGATGGCAGAGTGGGCTAGAGGGCAGTTAGAAGCAAATCCCTTTTGAGGAGAGATAGGGTGAAAGAAGATAGACAATAGAGTAAATATCATGGGGAAGGGAATAGGATGGAGGGAAACAGTTAACAATAGTAACTGTGAAAAAGAGAAAAGGAAACAAATTGTACAAAAAATATGGCAACTCTTTGTGTTGGCTAAGAATTGGGGATCAAGAGAATGCCTATCAGTTGAGGAATGACTGAAAAGGCTGTGGTGTGTGATTGTGGTAGAATATTATTGTGTTGTGGGAAATGACGAGCAGGATGATTTTGAAAAATCCCAGAAAGACTTATATGACCTAATGTATAGTGAAATGAGAAGAACCAGAAGAACATTGTGCACAGTGACAGCATTAGTGTTCTATGAGCAATTGTGAATGACTTAACTACTCTCAGCAATACAATGATCCAAGACAATCCCAAATGATAAAGCATCCTAACCACCTCCAGAAAAATAACTGATACTGAATGAACACAGGAGTGAAACATGCTACTTTGCATTTTCTTCTTTTTTTTTTTTACTTGAGTCTTTTTATATAAAATGATTAATATGGTAATGTTAAAAAAATTTTAAAAATGATGAGCAGGATGATTTCAGAAAAACCTGGGAAGACATATGAAATGATGCAAAGTATAGTGAGAAGAACCAAAAGAACATTGTACACAGTAACAGCAATATTGTAATGATGTTCAATTAATCAATACAATGATCCAAGACAATTTCAAAGGGCCCATGATAAAAAGTGTTTTCTCCAGAAAGAGAACTCATAGACTCTGAGTACAGATTTAAACACACTCTTTTTTCATTTTCTTATTTTATTGCTCTTTTTTTTTTACAACATGACTAACATGAGAATAAATTTTGCACAATTTCACATGTATAATTGTTATCATTTTCCTTGTCTTCTCAATGGGTAGGTGAAGAACTGGAGGGAAGGAGAGAATTTGGAACTCAAAAGGAAAATATTATAATGTGTTGAGATCTTTCATTTGCATTTATTTTAAATGTCCTTATATTTTACATATTGGGAATAAATCTTCCCTTACCCACACTAGATTATTTACTATTTGCAAGTAGAGACTGTATAACATCTAATGTAATATTCCAGTCATCTACCATGGTGTATTGTATATAAAATGTGTTTAATAAGTGTTCTCTGAATGAATGAATTCATAGTGTAATATTTATCTGGTTTAAATTTGAGGTCCTCTAACAAAACTTATCTTGCCACTACCAAAACTACCTTCTCTTATAGCACTATCCCTCTACCAATAGGAATAGCAATTATTTTATCAATCTATTCTTCCAATTATAGAATATTAGAGCCAGAGGGTTTTTAGAAATCATCTAAGAATAACAGTTGACATTATCTCATTTGATCCTCACAATAACCCTGTGGATTAAGTGCTACAGATACAAAAAACTCAGGCTTAAAGAGGTAAGTGTCAGGAGCCCAATTTGAATCTGGGCCTCTCAAGCATTTAAGTATCATTCTCATTTCATATTTATCTAGTTCAGTCATTTCACTTTACAGAGTAAGTAACTGAAATCTGGTCAAAGCAATCAGGCCAATATAATATACCTAATTAGTTAAAATAAGAAGCATGGCAGAGTGGATAATGGTCTGGGTTTAGATTCAGGATGACCTGGATTCAAATCCTTCCTCCTCAATCTAGCTGTGTCACTGAGAGAAAGACATTTAAGTTCTCAGTGCTTCAGAACATTTTTTAAAATAAATTACACATGGGGCAGCTAGGTGGCACAGTGGATAAAGCACTGGCCCTGGATTCAGGAGGACCTGAGTTCAAATCCAGCCTCAGACACTTGACATTTACTAGCTGTGTGACCCTGGGCAAGTCACTTAACCTCCATTGCCCCGTGAAAAGAAAAATAAAGAAAGAAAATAAATTACACATGTCTTCCCGATCTGCATGAGTCAAGGGAGTTTCACCCTATGGAGTTCCCTGCATGGAAAAAGTCACAGGTCCAAAACAAACATAGCAATAGAACTAGAATCCCATCCCAGGCTTTCAAGTCTAGTCTTCTTTCCATTTTTGTGTTGTGATCTCTAGGACCATGTACCTCCAACATATGAAGTAGAATGTTTCATTTCACTCCCAACCAATATTAGCAGCATATATTGATTTCATACTGTATAAAAGCACAGGTCACTGGGTATTCCAGAAATCAGTCCTGGTTTTGCTCTTTGGAGTTATTTTTTATACGTGGACCCAATGGGGGATATTTGAAGACAATGTATATTCCCTGCAGTTAGAGCCATGGGGCCCCACTCACATACTGCCCATCAAAACAGTCAATAGGTGATTCAGCATCTGTGTTCTCTGTTCTTTCAGAATATATAAATGTTATGCCTCCAACAAAATTCCACATATTATGCTATTTGGCACCAATGGGTTGTAGCATCTGCAGGATGGTACAAGTGTTAGAAGATGTCACAATGGTGACATTTGGATTTGAAGGATGTTTTGGCTACATGGATATAAATTGAAATGTTTTGATTATCTTAACTGAATAAATATCCTACTAGAAATGAGGACAGGTAGTCCTAAATTATATAATTTTGTAGTTGAAAGGGACTTTAGGGAACATCTCATCCAAAAATGTCATTTAATAGAGAGGAAATGGAGGACCAAAGATATAAAATCAGGTTTCCAATGTCAGAACGAATGAAAGAGTCAGAGTTTAATTTAAGCAGGTAGATACATAGAAATTCGGATTCAGAGTCAAATTGCCTGAGTTTAAACTTGTCTCAAGGCTATATGAACCTGGGCAAGTCACTTAAACTGTGCTATCATTTGCTCAGCCTCTCAAAATGGATATGATACTATCACAGGGTTCTTGTGAGGAGCAAACAAGATAACACATTAAAGTACTTTACAAATATTAAAGTGCTCCATAAATGCTATCATCATTATAATTATTTTCTTAAGTACAGGTATCTTTCCACTACACCTTGCCACACTGAAGAAACCAGAGTACTGCAACTCAGTCTTATTTTCAAGATAATTTTTGGTACCCAAGCTTGACTCTCTTTTTAGAAAACCAATGGCCAGGATAACAGCAGCCACTATTTAAACTGGGGACCAATACTCAAGGATATTCTCTGTAATAGAGTAGTAAGGCCAGATTTAGAAATCAGGGGAAAACCTGAAATGGGTACCAGAGAAGACAGAGTTTGTGATTTTTATGAAATCACAGACTCCTTGCTGGGTATTCATGGGTTCATCTCCAAAACTCAGAATTGAGGTCCCGGAAAGAGATATCTATAGGAGGAACAATGGCCCACAATTGGACCAGAGTGGCAACCATGGAGATCAGGGCATAAATGTATATTTATCTGGTCTAATCCTGGAAACAAGTTAGCACATTTTTTTAAATAAACAATTATTGAGTATCTACTATGTTTAAAGCACCAGAATTATGTATCAAGATCTGAGCAGACCCTGGCAAAGAAGGCAATGGAATGCTCAATGATTAGAGTTAATCTTAAAGGTTATGAAACCTTAGTGTGGCAATGGGAAATTCCCTCTGTAGATGAGCTATACCCATAAGTATCATGAACCATCATCTACTTAGCATAGAATAGCATTTTAAAGCTCAAAGTAACCCTAAGGAATGTCCCTTGAAAATGTATCCCCCTTTCTTTTTTTATCCAGGAATCTAACTCAGTACTCCAATGAATCTGTTATTTCTTCAATGTTAATATTCCATCCAATGATGTAGATTGGATTCCATCTATACCTGTCCCTACACTCACTCAAATCCATGTCTTCTCATCCATTCATCACAGGGGGTCCATCCAATGTGTTTAGGACTTCTTTTAGGGTCTCAGTAAATCCGTTTTTACCTTTATGTCATACAATGGCTTTTTAAATATTTGAAGATAGCAATTATATCCCTGACTCATCTTTCCTTCTCCATATTCCTTCAGTTCCTTTAACAAACACTTATATGTCATGATTTCCAGTCCTCTTGCCACCCCAGTTACCCTCATCTGAACTCTATTTCAGTTTGCCATTATCCTTCCTAAATGTGGCACCCATAACCAAATTAATTTCAAATAAATTCACCGCAAAAAAAAACATTTATTGTAGTAATCCTATTATGTTTTGCCCATGTCAAGTTATGGAGAAATTATTTATTCTCTTTTCTTCACTCTGTGATTCTACAAGCCAAAGATTACATTGAAGCAGAATTTTATATTTGATAGTACTGGCCTCAGAGTAAAGAGGGCCTAGGTTCAAGTCCCAACTCTAACACATATTGGTTGTGCAACCCTGGGCAATTATCTTAAGCTCTCTGTATCCCCAGCCAACTCTCTGAGAATAGAAGTTGCAAAACACTTCCTGATCTTCATTGATACAGGGAGTCACATTACCAGGAGCTCTCTATAAATCATCACATCAAGGCAATAAGTATTTATCAACCAATAAAATCACAGCTCTTTTGGCTTCTGTAACATATTTGACTCATGTTAAACTTCTGGAGTCTTTTCCATATGAAATCTTATCTAGCCATGCATTCCCCTACCCCATTCTATATTTGGACAGTTTATATTTTGAATGCAAGTACACGACTTGGTATTTATACTTCTTAAATTTCATCTTGTTTGGTTTAGCAATTCCTTTCTAGCCTGTAATTTTTCCCTTTATCTAGGTCATGGATAAAAATATTGAACTGAGGTGGGATATAAAACAACATGTATTCCATGGTAGAGTAGTAGAATCAGCCCAGGAACAATATAGGAATAAACAATGAATAATTTTCTACTTGTAACTCCATCATGAATTAAGTAAGGCATGGTGTGAATAAACTTATGGAAAGCTTTCATGTTCCAGAATACTCTGGATCTCCCCTTTTCAGACACACTTTCTTCTCTTTTCCTTTGATAGGAAAATGAGAAGCATGGTTTGCAGCTTACCCAGCATATCAGATTTCTCAGGGGCACCCACTGCTATTTAGTGACCTATATGTTTCCCACACCTTGGCTATACTGAATTGGGCATATTGATTCTCCCATTCCCAGGCATACTAGCCTCATAACAAAAGTAAGCTAACATTCAACTGCACTCTGTATTGCAGTCCACTTGTTTATGGTGCCAGTGTGTGTTGATGTTGGATGGTGAGAAATCAAAGGCACTGTCACTATGGGACTGAGCTGCCATTATCTAGGCAACTTCATTAAGAGCCTCTTGCACCATGGACAATTATTAGCTCTCTGGCTTCTGCAGTCTGTTTCCATCTGAGTCCATCTTTGATAATTGGAAATTTCCATCTTTTTGCATTGATCTACTGCCTCTATCAGTTTCAACCTCTTTTTACCACTGAAATGTTTATAAAATATCTATCATTTTAAGAGGGAATTTGCCCTAGACCCAAAGAAGCTCTGAAACATTATTTTGGAGAAGTCATTCAGACTTCAGATGTTCAAGAAAAGCATCACCAGAATGAAAGATAATTCAAACTTGAAATCCTCAAATTATTTTCCCTTCTGCAATGCCAAGGACCTTTAAATCTTGGAGAAGGAAAATATAAAAATATGTTTCTCCAGGTCAAAATGCAATTATGAAATCCATTGTGAGGACTTGGTACATCAATAGTGATAGACTAGTGTCTGTCTCATAAAGGACTCGGGAAAGGTGTAAGGTGGTGGTGGAGAGGGAGCACTTTATTTAGCTGAACTGAAATAAAGAAAATGTCAAATTCTTTATGTAACCCTAGCCCCAAAGCCCACTGGTATATACCTCTCTCTTCATTGGTTAAAATCAATTACTTGTACCTGAATGAACGGTGAAGCAGAATTAGTGAGAAGGAAAAGAAGAGAGAGGAAGTTTCTCCAGTCTTCTTCAAGTTCTTCTGGGCACTAGTATTAGGAGAGAAGGTGTGGGAGAATTTCAACCTTTCTTCAGGTACATGAAGAGAAAAAACCCTTGGAAGAAGGCAACTAGTAGAAGTATAATCTTCTCAGTTTGCTACACTAAAGACTTTGGGAAATTTCCCTTGGGGTAAAATTTGGGAATGTCTCTGTTGGTCGAGCTGAGTTACCTTGCTTCCAATGGGAGAGCTCCTTCACTCTGTATTGTCCACATTATATACATTCATATGTATATTTTCTCTCATTTCTGTTTTGCTTTTGACTTGGATAAATGGCTTTTTCTACTGGCTATGTGTGTTGACTGTGGAACTAGTATTTGGTAGGAAGGGAGTAAGCCTTGGATATAGAATTTTGGGTCCCTCTTTCTCAGTTAAGAAACAAAAATTAGTCATTTAGTTTGAATTTAAAATTATGGATAGACCTAATTCAGCCCAGCACCCCCTCTCCCTAAGGAGAACAATGGGCCTGTCTTTGGCCCCCAAGCTCATACTTCCTTTCTGGGAGGAATCAATGTCTCCTTTAGAGAAGGGTGGGCAAAAGAGATATTAGTGTTTTATCTATTTTGGCCTATTTATCAGAGCCTCGATTCAAGCACAGGTTTTCCCAGTCTCTAGGTCAAGTGTCCTTTACACTGCACCATGTATGTCCCTGCTGGTTAGCAGCCAGGGCCACAGAGAACACATTCCTCTCCAAGCTGCTGTATTACAAGCCTCCTCTACCATTTACCAGAAACCTCTTCATCTTGAAGCTCATTCCAACCCTGAAATTAACACATTGGAATTAACCTCCAGCCTCTCCCAGGATCTCCACTTAAGGAGAGTGGACTGGCCAGTCCTCTCTTATTCCTCTCCTGGCTGCACGATAGTTCCACATGTTAGGCACTTTCATTTCCTCCTTGCACCTCTTCCTTTTATGTATTGTCTTCCCCATTAAAACAAAAGCTACATGAGGTCAGAGACTGTTTCTCTTTTTTTGTTGTATTTCTATTCCCAGCACTTAGCATAGGACTTGGCAAATAGTGAATGCTTAACAAATACTCATTGAATGACTGAAGGAGCAGCAGATCACCAGCACTCAGCTACTGCACCATTCTCAAAAGCTTTCTCTATTTTTGACTCTATACATTACAGAGTGAATGTCACCAACAACTGCACCAACGATTGTCTAATTTGCTAGATCAGCACTGTTTTGCAATAGTGACTCTCTAAATGCCTAGGTTACCTATGTAGCCTAGAATTGGAAAGTGGCTCTTGAATGCTCTTCTGGAGCCTATGGCCTGCTCTGGATATAGCTTGTTTGCACATCATTGTTAGCAAATCGCCTCTTTTTTTTTTAGACTGTGAGGTCCTTGAGAGCAGGTGCTATTGATTGCACTTTGCATCCCCAATACTTAACACAGTGGCCGACACAGAGTAAACACCTAAAACATGTTTAGTGACTGATCAAATGACTGTCCCCACAAATGTTGCTACCTTTTTTCCCTTTTGATTCTCTTGATTCTCATCCAAAAGAGATGTCTTGATTAAGAATGGATTTATGCTTAGATAAACTCTTTGTTGATCTTTGTCAGGATAAAATTCCACCAGGAAAGCCACTTCAACTAGAAATATCACATCTAACTACTACCAAAGCCTTTTATCAATTTCTGATATTGAACCATTAGAGATTCAGTCCTTTAGGATTGGAAGGCATTGGGGCCTAATTTAAAAAAAAAATTCCCTGAGAGGAGTAACTACTTAAGACTTAGTTAATACTTTGGAATGTTAGTTGAGTGTGGAGGAACAAGACACACTGTGGACACCTATAGGACACCTATAGGAATGTCAGGAAGAAGGCGATTCACAGTTTTCAGAAGGGTAATGGCCTCTAAACTTCTACTTTTTCTGTGTAGCCAGATCTTTAAATCACACACACACACACACACACACACACTCACACACACATGGCACTGTGGACAGAGAATGCAAGAGTTATTGCCATGGTAAGTTAATGGAATCTCCCCAATGTTCATGATCATAGATGTCTTCTGACTCTCTTGATTCTATCTTCCTTCTAGATACATGGGAGTATTCTTCAAGTGACGTTTCTGAATGTGTCTATTGCCAAGAGACCCCCGTTGTATTCGGGTTTCCTGGGAAATTGCATTTCTTCTGTACATATGTCTGTGTGTTTGTGTGTGTGTGTGTGAGTGTATGTATGAATGCACCAGTGTGTGTGCATGTGTATAGGTGTAGGTCTATCTCTTTGTGTTCCCCGTTTGTTATGGACCTCAGTGTCTAAGTATCACCTTTCCTCAAGGGAATTTGTTTGAAACTGCTTCTCTTCTCAAAGAAGGAGCCCCAATAATTGTAGAAAGAGAGGCAGGAAACAAGAAGAGCAGTACAAGATGAGAGCAAACACTTTCTCATGCTTATTTCCCAGGCTGAGTTACAGAGGTGAGGGCAACACAGCTGGGATCTGGCAGGATCCAGATTAGCAATATCAGAGAGGTGCCTGTACCTTTCAGTTCACTGCAGAACCCAGGGCTCTTTGGGAAGGAAACATAATAATATATATCATCCTCATCATCCTCATCATCATTACCCAGAATAATCAGAAATGCATTCTGATATTTCCCTCATCCCATCCATCTTCATGCAGTGACCACTTTTGAGTGCTTCATTATGGGGAGACATAACAAGTTGCGAGTTCCCCCTGATTATAAGAGAAGGGCAAGGAAGGGCAGAAATGTTCTTTCCTGCTCAATGATCCATGCAGCCCAAGCAATATCCATTGTAGGCAAATTCAAGGCAGAGATAAGTTGAGATGTAAAGCATGGCAGCTCTCTTAAATGAATTTAGTTCAGGTTGAATTGAGGTGATCTGGGAAAATGTGCTCCAAAAATGTTTCTCTTCAGCATTGGGGATACTGAATCATTGACAACAAATGAGTTAGTGCTTTAGATAAATGTTTCTATTAAGATCTTATAATTCCATAGTTGCCAGTCTAGGGGCTTTAATGAGCTTTTCAAAACTGTGAACACCAAATGCTTTTTCATATTCTTGGGAATTTATTAAGGACAAAAAGACTACTTTATTCTACTTTCCATCTATCTACTTTCAGCTGCTTTGTGAACTGGTTGACAAAAAGACCAGCCACTTTAAACAAATGTGTTAATATTCTAAATTAACAATTATTGTTCTTAATGGCAAAGAGCCATGGCAATGAGAATAGAGACAGAGTTGTTCCTTCCAGTAGAACTGAGCATTTTGATTTTCAGTCTCCTATAAGAATTAGGTTACTGAATTTTATACTTTAATGATATTTTTCTGTCCACACTCTTATGGAAACTATGCTTCATGGAGGTGATCCAAATGAATGATCACTGAATGGTTGCCTCATAATTGGTCTCCCACCATCCAGTCTCACTTTTCACCAAGCCATCCCCTACAAAATCAACAAATGGATATGCCCAAAGCACAATTTTGGCCATGTTGCTCCTCTGGTCAAGAAGCTTCATGATCTATATTGTCTTTAAGATAAAATACAAATGCCTTTTATTTTTAAACACTTCATGGTCTGCATTCAGTCTACTTTTCCAAGGTGATTAAAGATTTCTCCCCCTTGTAGACTCTACTACTCTTTAGCCAAATTTACTTACTTCCCATTCCCTGCATGTGACATTACATCTTCCACGTCTGCTTAGTACAGGTTCCATGCCTGAAAACTTTTTTTTCTCTCTTCATCTCCTCTTCTGGCAAACCTCACCTCCCTTCAAGACTCAGCTGAAGTGTAACTTGCTTCAAGAGGCATTCCATATTCTATGTTGGTTAGTGCCCTTCCCCAAACTGCTATGGTTTTATTTTGTCCCTATCTTATATTTACTAAACTGACAACATTTTCCCTCTTTAGTAGAATGAAAGGTTCTTGAGGGCAAGGGGTATTTTACTTTAGTATCTGTATTCCCAGGACCTAACACAATCCTTAGTACCTAATACAGGCTTCTTGGTTGATTAATAGGTTGACTGAAATAGATCATTTGGGCATGCATGCTTGAGAAGTGATACAGTGCAAGAACCATTAATCTTCAAGTAGAGTCCTGACTATTGTTGAGTCACTTTTCAGTTGTTTCCAACTCTTCATGACCCCTTCAAACCCCATTTGGGATTTTCTTGGCAAAGATACTGTAGTAGTTTGCCATTTTCTTCTCCAGCTCATTTTACAGATAAGGACACTTAGGCGAACAAGGTTTAGTGACTTTCCTGGGTTCACACAGCTACTAAGTATCTGAGGCCATATTTGAACTTAGGAACATGAGTCTTCCTGACTCAAGGCCCAGCGCTCTATCAACTGCACCACCTAGCTACCCTGTTCTTACTATTACAGCTCTAACCTCCACTATCTCTGTACACAATTAATTTAACCCCTTTGTGTTCTAGTTTTCTATTCAGTAAAAGAGATTATAATGTCTATTATGCATCCTTCAAAACAGTAACAGCAAAATGAGTAGTTGATCATAGAACTATAGGATCAAGATTTGGAAGGGGTGTAGGTAATTATTTAGTTCAACTCCTTTTATATATGAAAAATGAGATCCAGAGAGGTGAGATCACTTGTCTAGGGTCAACACAGCTAGTTAGTGGCAAATTTGAGATTTGCAACCATGCATTCTGATACCAAATCCATATTTTCCATTCTCTAAATTAGTATAGCACTTATCACATGTACCAATAATTCTGTACCTCATGCACACTCTTCCATTTTTACCTAGTTGTTCTCTACATGTGTGTTGCCTGTCTTCCCATTGAAACTGGTCATTCAAGTCAGAAAATCCACAAGAATTTATTAAGTTCTTACTATATGACAGGCCCTGTGCTAAGTCATAGAAATACAACTATAAGCAGAAATATAGAAAGTTCCTCCCTTCAAGAACCTTACATTTTGAAGAGCTGAGGAGGGAAGAATGAAAGAGAGCAGGGAGAGAGTATTTTAGTGGGGCAAGGTTAAAATAAAAGTCTGAATGGACAAAATATTTCCATTCCTAGGTCTTTTTTTTTTCTTTCTTTTTTTTTTTTTTAGTGAGGCAATTGGGGTTAAGTGACTTGCCCAGGGTCACACAGCTAATAAGTGTAAAGTGTCTGAGGCCGGATTTGAACTCAGGTACTCCTGACTCCAGGGCCGGTGCTCTATCCACTGTGCCATCTAGCTGCCCCTATTCCTAGGTCTTTTTGATTATTTTTTCTTTTTCTCTCCTGAGCTTCTACTTTGTATAGGAATTATTTATTGTAATATTATATCCCTACCACCCTATTAGGTAGTCCAATTCATACTTAAAAAGGCACTCTTCAAAATTTCTAACAAGTGACCACCGGGGGGCAGCTAGGTGCCACAGTGGATAGAGCACCAGCCCTGGATTCAGGAAGACCTGAGTTCAAATCCGACCTCAGACACTTGACACTTACAAGCTGTGTGACCCTGGGCAAGTGACTTAACCCCCATTGCCCCCAAAAAACAAAAACAAAAACAAGTGACCACCCAGTCTTTCCTTAAAGACCTTCAATGAGATTTTTTTTGTGGCAGGGCAATGAGTGTTAAGCAACTTGCCCAGGGTCACACAGCTAATAAGTGTCAAGTGTCTGAGGCTGGATTTGAACTCGGGTCCTCCTGAATTCAGGACCAGTGCTTTATCCACTGTGCCACCTAGCTGACGCATTCAATGAGATTTTAATAGCTTCTTTTCAAATCTCTGCCTCCAACCTCTCCCCTTCCAATCTGACTTACATCCTATTTCCGTATTACCCTTGCTTATACATAGATGTGGTCAAATTACTCAAAAAAAGTCAGTTGCTTATGATTGTCTTCTAAAAATCCAAATTCCCTAGCCCCTCATTAAGATTCTACTGTTGGGGCAGCTAGGTGGTGCAGTGGATAGAGCACTGGCCCTGGAGTCAGAAGTACCTGAGTTCAAATCTGGCCTCAGACACTTAACACTTACTAGTGTGTGACCCTGGGAAAGTCACTTAACCCCAATGGCCTCACTAAAAAAAAAAAAAAAGATTCTACTGTCTAGGCAGTTTTCTGATGAAGAAATCAAAGCCATCTATTGCCATATGAAAAAATGCTCTAAATCACTATTGATTAGAGAGATGCAAATTAAAACAAGTCTAAGGTACCACCTGACACCTATCAGATTGGCTAATATGACAAAAAAAGGAAAATAATAAATGTTGGAGAAGCTGTGGAAAAATTGGAACACTAATGCATTGTTGGTGGATCTGTGAACTGATCCAATAATTCTGGAGAGCAATTTGGAATTATGCCCAAAGAACTAGAAAGCTGTGCATACCCTTTGACCTAGCAATACCACTCTTGGGTCTTTTTCCCAAAGAGATCCAAAAAAAAAAAGGGAAAAGGACCCACATGTACAAAAATATTTATAGCTGCTCTTTTTGTGGTGGCAAGGAATTGGAAATTTAGGGGATGTCCATCAATTTGGGAATCGTTGAACAAGTTGTGGTATATGAATGTAATGGAATTCTATTGTGCCATAAGAAATGAAGAGCAGGTGGAGTTTAGAGAATTCTGGAAGGACTTGCATGAACTGATGATGCGTGAGGTGAGCTGAGCCAGAAGAACATTATACACAGTATCTTCAACATTATGTGTTGATCAACTGTGATAGACTAAATTCTTCTTACCAATCCAACAGATCAAGAATGTTCCAAAGTACTCATGATGGAAAAGGCTCTCCAAATCCAGAAAAAAAAAAAAAGAACTGTAGAATATGAATGCTGATTGGACCATACTATTTCTTTTGTTTTTAATGCTGCTAATTTTCTGATTTGAGGTTTTTCCTTTGTGCTCTGATCCTTCTCGTATCACATGACTAATGCAGAAATATGTTTAATATTATTATGTATATATAACCTATATCAGATTGCCTGCTGTCTAGGGGAGGGGGGTGGGAGGGTAGGGAGGGAGAAAAATTTGAAATTGGAAATCTTATATAAACAAATGTTGAAAACTATTTCTGCATGTAACTGGAAAATAATAAAATACTTTTATTTAAAGAAAAAAGACTCTACTGTCTAGTTTCAGCCTAACTTTGGAATCTTTTATCAAATTTTCTCCCTTGTCATACCCTGTGCTCTAGCCAAAAAAGAATATTTTTTCATTACATGAGCATACCTAGTGCTCTCTACTTTCAATCCTTAGCTTGTCCCATTCTTTACATCTGCATTAACCCCCCATATTTCTGTGTATTAAAGAATAAGTAAGGTTTCAAGAACCATCTCAAATGCCCTCTTCCCCAGAAAGCCTTCCTCATCTTCCATTCAAAATATTTTTTATTATTGGGTCTCTCTGAACATCTTTTTTCTACTTCTCTTCTGAACTTCTATTTTGCATAGGAGTTATTTATTGTAATATCTTCTTCCCTACCACCCTATTAAACTGTTAGCACAATAATGGTAGGGATTTTTTCTTAGTTTTTGTTTTGTATCTTCAGGATCTAGCACAGGGCCTTGAACATTCTTATAAAATTGATATTAAATGAATTTTTATCAGATTAAAGATTTTCTTTTCTAAAATATGATGGTTGAGATAGAATATTTCAGGGTATTTTTGGTATTATAAAAAATGAGTTGCTTAGGAATTGATTTTTTTTGAGATATCAATTAATTTAGCAATTATTAAGTGCCTGCTGTGTGCTAGATAGTACTGGGGATAAAAAAAAAAACAAACCTGAAACAATCCCTGACCTCAAGGACCTTATATCCTAATAGATGAGGAAAGACACACACACAATATAGATGATAGATAGATAAATAGATAGATGATAGATAAATAGGTGACAGACAAATAGAGAGATAGATGATAGATGATAGATCAATCAGTGGATGGATAGATAGATAGATAGATAGATAGATAGATAGATAGATAGATAGATAGATAGATAGATAGATAGATAGATAGATAGATAGATAGATAGTAGATACAAGGTAATCTGGCAGTGGAAGTCACTAGTGGCTGGGGGGATCAGGAAAGGTCTAATGAAAAAGATGGTTCTTGAGTCAGGGACTCCAGAGGTGGAGAAGAGGAGGGAGAAGACTCAGTGAAAGGATATGAAGATGTCAGATGAAATTTTATGTGTGATGAAAGAGCACATCTGCCAAAATGGTTAAAGAATGAAATGTATGGAGAGGAGTGATATATAAGAAGGCAGGAAAGGTAAGATAAGGCAAGATGATGAAGAGCTTTACATGCTAACTAGGGGTATTTATATTTTACCCCAGAATTAATAAGTAACCACAGGAGTTTATTGAGTGGAGGTGGTAACATGGTCAGTTCAATGCTTTAGGAAAATCACATTGGTGTCTGTTTGGGGGGATAGACTACAGTGGAGAAAGATCTAAAGCAATGAGATAGTGGTCTACTGCAATCCACTACCAAAAAGATTAATTGATCATCCTTCAGTATATTTCCCACAACAACAAGATAGTAATTTTAAAAATAACATGGGGGAAATTTCTTAAAACTCAAGACTCACCACTTCTGGTGAAGATTATATTGAATTTCTGAACAATCAATGGTCTTATCAACTTTTTAACTGTGAGTGGGAGGAAAATAGGCTGTGGCTGGAATCCTGGTTTTCTCACTACTTTGACAATGCTGATAATGACCAATATTGCACCTTCCCTGAATGCCATTCTTTAAAATACTCTGCTACATGGCCAGCAGACATCATTACAGGAGCCTCTATAACAAAGAAACCAAATCTTTTATTTGCATGGATTCCTTCAGTACACAGGAACCCCAAATGCTTGATTAGTTGTGTTGTACAGAATGCTGGGCAAATAGATGGCTTTGCTTCCCCCTCCCTAGTCATAGTACATCCATTTCTGGGATGAATCTTAGGAACTGTTCAACAGCTTCCAGGAACTGCACAATGGCTTGAGACAGAATTTGAAAAATGCTGTTCTCTGCCAAACTCGAAGGGAGAATTTCAAGCAGAGTGTAATTACCCAAAGAGAAATTTTCTTTGTTTCTTTACTTTTTGTCCTTTCTAAGTTCATTTTTCTTTCTTGGAATGTGCCTATCTCTGCTTCCGGGAGTTAAAAAAAAATCTCATTCACTCATAAATGGATTAGTGGGTACAAGGGAACAAAGCACAGAAGGAAAAATAGGGTATCAAAGAAAGGTGTGGGCTACCAAAAAGTGGCATTTGGTCTATTCTTTATGATAAAGAACTAGAAGGGACATTAGAGGCAATCCATCCAAGTCCCTCATTTTACAGATTATATTTACACCAATCCAACTCAAAGGCACTGCACTAAAATATATGTCCATAAATAACTAAATACAAAGTATTTTCAAGAGGAAGAGTGGGCTTTTAACTGAGAGAACTGGACATATCTTATATAGGAGTTAGCACCTCCCTGGAGCTGTGCTTTGAAGAAAATTAGGAATTCTACAAAGCAAGGGTAATAAGGGGGCACAATCCAGATGTGGGGATCACTTATGAAAAGCACAGAGGGAGGAGATAGAATGGCACACACGGTGAATAGCTAGTAGTCCAATGTGACCGGCAGAGAGAATGTGAATAGATTGATCAATTAATCAATAAGCATAAATCAAGTACCTAATATGTGCTAAGCACTGTGCTAAGCACAAAGACAAATGTGAAGTAAGTCCTGCCTTCAACAAGCTTATAGTCCAATAAAGGATTTATTTATATATCTATTAAGTACATATACATGTGAACATATGTAGGTATATATCATATGAATATTTTTACACATTTATTATATTAACAACATTAATTAAAAGATGGTTTAAAAAGGAAATGGGAGGGGGCAGCTAAGTTGCATAGTGGATAAAGCACCAGCCCTGGATTCAGGAGGACTTGAGTTAAAATCCAGCCTCAGACACTTGACATGTGCTAGCAGTGTGACCTTGGGCAAGTCACTTAGCCTTCATTGCCCAAACAAACCAAAAAAAAAGGAAATAGGAGATCAAGAAGGGTTTCCCAGAATGTTGGGCTTGAGCTGAGTCTTGAAGAAATCCAAGGGTTCTGAAATTTATAGATACAGAGGCAAGCATGCCATCCAGGTATGGAGGAAAGACAACACAAAATCATCAAGAGATTGAGCATTTTGTGTGGGAAAATCAAAGAGGCTAATAATCTATTAGTGCTTTTGTGGAGATAACTAATGCAGAAGAAGGCTGGAAGTGCAGGGAGGGGCCAGGTTGTGGTGAGATCAAAATGCCAAATAGAAAAGTAAAACGGGATCACTTTAAATAATACTGGAAAGATAGGTGGAAGCCAAGTAGCAGACAGCTTTCAATGCCAGGCTATAGAGTAATTATTTTCTCTTAGAGGCAATAAATTGAAATCATGACTGAGGACCAGGAAAGAGAAATGACTTTCCCAATATCAAACAAGTAATAAAAAGAAGGGCCAACATCTGAACTCAGTTCTTGTTATTCCAAATCATTTCATCAAACCAGACTGTATCCATATAAAAATGGAGAAACTGAGATCAAATCTTCCCTAGTTCAGACAGGAACTAAATTAAGAATGCATACTACTCAATTGGCCATTTAGTTTACTTGACTCAAGGAACACAATGCTGTTTCTATTTTTATCTAAAATTTTCCAAAGTATTCGATTGAAAGGCTTTTGTGTTGCCAACTATTTCTTGAGAGCCTAACTCCTGGGTTTTCTCTCTCCCCCCTCCACTCTGCCCTTTCCAACACTAAGCAGGCATATCTGCTGTAAGATGCCAGGGAAGATTTGTAGGCACCCATTCCCATAGCGTGGGATTTGTGTTGAAGAGTCATTAAAACAGGATACATTGGTAAAAGCCACAAACTCTAATTGGTCACAGGGAGCAGGAATATTGGTGATGGACCTGAAAGTCACACAGACACTGGGAAAATGAAGACAACCATAATTTTCCAATGTCTCTGATTACAGCCATCTGTGCCTCCCTAGTGAAGCTCCCCTAATGTATTCTAATGGAAAATAGCCTCTTCCCTTGTTTACTTTGGAACACAGCTGTTGTTTTAATTGAGCCTAACAGATAATATGACTATTGTTGCTTGGTTTTAACCAGCAGTCTATGGTATTCGGAAGAGGTGAGACAGGGGGGAAAAGCATTGGTTTTGTTTGGGAATTCTGTAGCAGGTTAAAATCCATGTTGATTCATGGTAACAAATAGAAAGCAGGAGGTTTTCATCATTCAATTCCACTAGCAATCAGTATCTTTATTTTTTTAATCAGTATCTTCAAAATATCAGTCACTCAATTCGTTATTCACTCATGCAACTTTTTACAAAAATGCTGATTGTTTTCTACATTGACTAAAAAGGACTCACTCTGCTTCAGAGCTTACCCAACACTATATCTTTTTGTAATTTGAAATTACGTGGAGAAATTTACTAAAATATTCAAAGCCTTTCACACAGGGATTTCAATAATTGGCATATACCCCACCTCAGTTTCCTCCTCTGTAAAATAAGGAAGATAATAACTCCAACCTTTCAAGGTTGCTCTGAAGTTCAAATCAGAGATGATAATTACAAAGTGTTCAGCACAGTGCCCAGCACAGTGTTATATAAGTTATTATTACTGTTGTTGTTGTTGTTGTTATTTGCACTTGTTTTCCACTAGCAAAGAAAAAGAAACAAAATATATGCTTACAATTGGGAAATAGCTAAAAAAGTTGTGGTATAAGAATGTAACACAATGTTTCTCTGCATTAAGAAATGCTGACTATTATGAATAGTGAAAAATATGGGAACACTTGTATGAATGGATTGAAAGTAATCATAACCAAGAAAAATACACACAAGCATGTCAACAATGTGTGTTGAAAGAACAAAAATTAAATGATTAAATGATGCTTCAAAATCATAATGACCAAGTTTAGCCCCAAAGATTCTTCAAAACCATAATGACCAAGTTCAGTCCCAAAGAAGAGATATGGAAATTGAAACTCTGCCTCTTTCTTCTTTGCAGAGGTTAGGACTATGAATTTGGAACACAGCACATAACACCAGGGTTTTTGTTTGTTTGCCAACTTAGATTGTTTCACTGAAAAATTTTCCCATTGTACTTTGTTGTAAAGTATGCTTCTTTGGGAAGAGGAGGGAGAATGAATGCTTTGGGGATTTGGAAGTAATGCAAAAATCCAAACATATTAGCAACCATTTATTCATCTAGACAGACAAGTACCTTTTGGCTTTTCTCATCTTAGCTGCTATCTGGTGATTTCTGCTTTCTTCCCCTATGATACATGTCATCTTTTAGGCTCAATGAGTTCTCAGTTTCTTTACTTTGTACTTCATGCCTCCAGAATGATTACTTGTTACACAAGAAATTCCACATCACTTTCCTTTGGACTGTTTGTAGTATTTTACATTACAAGTCATAGATTTCAGATCACAAAACTTTGAAATCATCCACACCAACCCCCGTATTATTTAGAAGATAAAAATGAATCCAGATAAGTATAAGGATCTGCCCAAGGCAATCATTATTGATGGCAGAGCTCAGACTTGAACTTAGACCTTTTGACTACAGATCTACCGTTCCACCTCCTACCTCATACCACTGTTGCTCAGACAATTCAGTTTACATTGATTTCTTTTGACCAGGCACATTTGAAAGATGGTGCTTTCAGAACTAGCTCTTTCCAGCAGCTTCCTCAAGTTTTTATAGATGCCTTTTTTTCTTCTCTAATAATTATTTCATATGCTAGTGAGACTTCCATGCCAAATTAAGTGATATCTTTTTTGAGAGGTGACCAGCCAGTTATGAACACAGCGTCTTTTTCAAGATGGGACAGCTATCTGGCACAGTTGATAAGAGTGTCAGGCTGGGAATCAGAAAGTCATCTTTGTGAATTCAGATTTGGCCTCAGGCATTTACTAGCTATGTGATCCTGTCCTGTTTGCCTCAGTTTCCTCATCTGTAAAATGAAGCTGGACAAGGAAATGGAAACTACTGTACTACCTTTTCCAAGAAACCCCCAAATGTGGTCATGAAGAATTGAACATGACTAAGACAATTCAACAACAATCTTCTTCAAGGAGAAAAGAGACATCAATGTACTGAGTAAGACCTGATGAATCATATGAACCACTGAGAACTATTTAAGAAAACATTCTACTACCTAATCTATAGCTCCTTAGCAGAATGCTGTGCAAACAGCAGATTCATTGATTAACTAAGTATTTCTCTTATAACCCATTTGACTGTAAACTCTGTGAAGACAAGGAGAATGCTTTAACTGATTCTATTTAAAAATATATAGAATCAGGGGCAGCTAGGTGGCGCAGTGGGTAAAGCACTAGCCTTGGATTCAGGAGGACCTGAGTTCAAATCCAGTCTCAGACACTTGACACTTACTAGCTGTGTGACCTTGGGCAAGTCACTTAACCCTCATTGCCCCACAAAAAAATTAAATATATATATATATAAATATATATATATATATAAATATATATATATAAATATATATATATATAAATATAAATATATATATATATATAAATATATATATATAAATATATATATATATAAATATATATATATATATATAGAATCGGGGCAGCTAGATGGCACAGTGGATAGAGCACCGGTCGTGGAGTCAGGAGGACCTGAGTTCAAATCCGGCCTCAGACACTTAACACTTACTAGCTGTTTGACCCTGGGAAAGTCACTTAACCCCAATTGCCTTACCAAGAAGAAAAAAAAATTAAAAAAGATATATAGAATCACTAATAGCCTTCACAATTTAGCTCAAATGACACCTCCTAGATTTTCCACCACCTTACTACTAGTGCCTTGCCCAAAAATTACACTGTATTTTAAAAAAATATTTATATGTTTTGATTTGCCTCCTGCAGTAGAATGTTTTTCTCTTCCAGCTTGTTTTTCATCATGAATAGGTGTCTAATAAGTGATTGCAGGGTTACATCACAGATCTATAACTGAAAATTACCTGGGAGGATATCAGGATATTCCCCCACCCCAAAAATTTTACATCTGAAGAAATTGGCCCAAAAGGTTTTATGAACTCACCTGCATTCATTCATACAGGTAGTAATCAGTGGAGCCTAGATTCTTTGATAAGAATTGCATTGATATTGAGATCCTGTGGCTTTCTAGCCTGTTATGGTTTCCAATCCATAATGATGATTCTAGGAAGAGATGACCCTAAAAATTTCACTAGGACATATGGAATAGAAATAGTTCAAAAGAGAGAAAAGAAAAAAGGGGTTTTATATGTAACTTTCCTTCTATCCCCCAAACAACAACAACCCAAAAGAGAAGGGTAAGGAAGATGCAAAGCCAATAGAAGGAAGAAGAGAATATTTATATTCCCATGGTTCTATGATTCTATCTTTGACATGGAAAAGGAAAGATAGACTTTGTGACTAGTAAAAATAGAAAACGCACAAAAAAAAATAGCTAGATGAAGATTGTCTTACCTAGGAATAGTTTAATGACTATGTTGAATGATTTAAGATAATGTAGAGTAGTGAATATGAGACCGCACACTATAAAATTTAAATTGGTTCATTACTTTTATATTAATAAGTGATATTACCCAATACTCTTAAAACAGGAATCAATAGCACTTTATTTGCCATTAATTTATAAAAGAGATCCATTTGGGGTGATTTATTCAAAATCTGGAGTCTAGGTTCTAATAAGAATATGATAGATTTATTTTGCAATCTTTATACAATTCCTTTGTAATAAATTGGACCAGGGTGAAGGAGGGAGGGAGGAAGAGATAAAGAGACACAGGGAAAGAAATATAAAAAAAAGAAAAGCAGAGAGTCAGAGAGAGACAGTTAGGGAAGGGACAGAGACTGAAACAAAGAGACATGCATTCTATTGTAGGAGACAACATGAATAAGTAGAAGTATATACAAAATAAACAGAAGGTAATTTGAGATTAAGGCACTAGTAGCTAGGGCATGGAAAGCACACGTTTCATTAGAATTAAATCTTGGAGAAAACTACAAATTCTAAGAGTTTGAGATGAAAAGAGAGTACATCCCAGGCATAGGGGAAATGGAGCTAGACTGTGTAAAGGAATGGATATTCTAAATCAGGAATTGTCAACTCTGAACTTTTTTTTTCTTTTTTAGAGAAACATGGGGTTTAATGTTAAAGCTCAGCACACTCTGAACTTTTAAAAATAATGAAAACTGAATTTCAATAAATTTTATTTCTTTTGTAATCCTTGGTATTTGGTTTTAAGCTTTTAAAAACGTTATTCTGAGAACAAGCTTACAGATTTCATCAGACATAAAAAAGGTTTAAAACCCCTTCTCTGGACAGAATGGTGCGTGGTGTTTAGTAAGAAAGTCAATTTGGCAGGACCAAAGAATACCTTAAGGGAAGAAAGCTTAAAAAGATAGATTTCAGGAAGATAATAAAGGGCTTTAAATGCCAAACTTTTGAGTCCCTATTTGATCCTAGATATACTCCTTACAATAGAAGTTGCTTGAGGGCAGGGAAACTCTTACTTTTTGTCTTTGTTTAGCCAGAGTTCAGTACAAACACTGGCAAGTGGTAAGTGCTTAATAAATGTTTATTGTTGATTGATAGAAAGCCCCTGGAAATGATTGAGCCTGGAATTGGAATGGTCACACCTTTTATTAGCTAGCTGGGTGGATTGGATATGAAAGAGAATTGAGCCAAGGAGACCAATTAGGAGGATATTGCAATACAAGCAAGAGCTGATGAGGATTAACTATGGTGCTGGTCTTGTGAGTGGGGCAGAGGAAATGGTTGTTGCCAGGTAGAACTGACAAAACTTGATTGTGAACTTGTGTACCTGACACTTTCTCATTAATATGTCCACACCCTCATTAATTGTTCACCAGTCAGGATTGATTTTCACCTGTCAGGGGAACCTTCTTTTGCAAAGGTATTTAAGCATTTAGTAATCTCCATGATTTTGTCTTTGGTTACCAAGAGAAACCATTGACCATCAATTTATTGATTATTTGCTAGCCTAATTACCCAGAAACTCTGCCTGAGAGACTATGAAAGCCTGAGAGGCTATTCATTCATCTCAATCTTATAAGCAAGGATCATAGCTACATGCTTATGAGGACCATAGAGATGGTGTACAATTCACAAAGCATGTATTGCAATGAAAAACCTGGGTTACTGACCTTCCAAATATACCAAAATAGTTATTGATCCATTCATTCAGCACTTATCAACTGCCCGTGCATGTTAGATCCTGTGACAAAAGATGGGCATACAAACACAAATATAATCCACCCCCTTAAAGAACTTATATTTAGATGGGAGCAGGGCAAATACATACAAATAAGTGAGTAAAATAATATATGGGGGTAGCTAGGTGGTACAGTGGATAGAGCACTGGCACTGGAGTCAGGAGGACCTGAGTTCAAATCTGACCTCAGACACTTAACACTTACTAGCTGTGTGACCCTAGGCAAGTCACTTAACCCCAATTGCCTCACCAAAAAATAAAAATAATAAAATTATTTAAAAAAACAACCAGTATATAGAATGCAATTATAGGGAGGGTGTTATTCTTTCTGAGGGGAAATAAGAAAACCTTATAATGAGTATTATTTCACTGAGTATTGAAGGAAGTGAAATATTATCAAAGACACAAATGGGCAGGGAGTACATTCTAGGCATAGGGGATAGTCTATACAAAGGCCTGGAGTCAGGAGATGGTATGGTATATACGAGTAACAGCAAGCATGGGCATTCACTGGATTATAGAGTATATAAAAAGGAAGAAATCTCTAAAGAACTCCAAAAGGTAGGTTACAGCCAGATTATAAAAGGGTTTAAATGTCAAACAGAGGAGTTTGCATTTGATCATAGAAGCAATAGGGAGCTTTTTGAGGAGGAGAAAGGCAATGTCATATCTGTGCTATAAGAATTTCACTTTCACAGCTATGTGGAAGATGGAACAGAGAGGGAAGACTTGAGAAAGTGAAACTAATTGAAATGCCATTGCAATAGCTCAGGTAAGAAGTGAAGAGGGTCTGATCATGCCCATGTCTTTCCCCCAGCCCCCTTGGCAAAACAAAACAAAACAAAACAAAAAAACCCTCACCTCATCCCTCCTTCCATTTCTGCTATCTAAACTCTTCAAAAAGGCTGCCAAAATAGATACCTCCACTTTCTCTCTTTTCATTTTCTTCTTTACCCCTTATAGGCTGGCTTCTGATCTTATCATTTCACTGAAACCATTCTCTCCAAAGTTAATAATGATTTTTATTTGCAGAATTGAACACCTTTTTCTCAACCCTCATCCTCCTTGACTTTTGTGCAGCATTTGACACTATTGATCACTCTCCCCTCTTGGATACTCACTTCTTTCTAGGTTTTCAAGACACTACTTTCTGCTGGTTCTCCTCCTGCCTATGTGTCTTCTTTGCTTGGTCCTCTTCTAGATTATACCCTCCATAGGTAGCTCTCAGGGTTCTGATCTGGGCCCTCTTCTCTTTCTCTCTCTCTACTACTTCACTTGGTGATATCTTTTTCCATGGATTTAATTACAAGCTCTATGCTCCCTATCTTGTCCCAATGCCATTGTTGATATCCAACTGCCTTTCAGACATTTCAAACTGTATGTCCAGGAGACATAGTAAATGCAATATGTGCAAAATGGAAGTACTCATTTTTCACCCTAAACCCTCCCCTACCCCACCTTTCCTATTAATGTAGAGGGCAATGTCATCCTCCCAGGCTCTCAGGTTCACAAGCTAGTAGTCATCCTGCATACCTCCATATTTCTGCCACCCTCACCCTCTCACATATCCGATCTGTTGCCAAAGGTGGTAGATTTTACCTTTGCAATATCTCTCCTATCTACCTTTTTTTCTTCTTTAACCCTACCATTAGTACAGACCCTCATCACCTCATGCCTGGATGATTGCAATAGCCTACTGATGCTTTTGCCTGCCTCAAGTCTCTCCTCATCCCAACCCATCCTCCTTTCAGGCACTAAAGTGATTTTTCTTAAAGTCTGGATCTTTTCAGGTTTATACTCAATAAATTTAAACAGCTTCCTATCATCTCCAGTATTAAATATAAAATGCTCTGTTTGTCATTCAAAGCCTATCATAATCTAGCCCCTTCTTACCTTTCCAATCTTCTTAACAATTTATACCCAGTACATACTCTTATTTATTAATCCATTCATCCATTTATTTATTTATTTATGTTTGTTTATTTATTTATTTGTGACTGGGTTAAGAAAGCCATTCTTTTTTTGTTTGTTTTGTTTTGTTTTGTTTGCAGGGCAATGAAGGTTAAGTGACTTGCCCAGGGTCACACAGCTAGTAAGTGTCAAGTGTCTGAGGCCAAATTTGAATTCAGGTCCTCCTGAATTCAGGGCTGGTGATTTATACACTGTGCCACCTAGATGCCCCCCAAAAGCCATTCTTTGCCTCATTTCTTATCTACCCTTAATCACTGGATGGGTTTTGTCTCAGTAAAACTGATACCAGGGAAAGACCTTAGCTTCAAAAGGCCAAGGTCTCCCACTACACCCAGGGGCATCTCCAGTTGTCTTGATCTTTCCACTGGACACAGAATGCTCCAGAAGAGAGAGTGAGGCTGGTGATTTTGTACAGTCCTGCCTCACTTAAATCCAATTCACTGCAAGTCATGACATCACCTCCCAATGTCATGGTCCTCTTTGAGAATGAAGCACAAGCAACAGCTGTTTGATTTATTTTTTGGTTCTACCTTAGCTCATTTAACCATTGTTGTGCAATTTGGGAACCCCAGAAACCTCACCTCCAAGGTCTTGTCATCATGATACACCTCTAATTGTGGGATCTGTCTTCTCCTTCATTCTCTATGGACAAGTCATTTTATGCAGAGGTTCTTTGCAGGGGTGTGACCCTCCCCATATTACGATTATACCTGGTTCACACTTTCCTCTTCATTTATGCCAGCTGTCATTCCTCACAAAATCCCTAAATATAGAACCAGATAAAGGCTGATCTGGAACCTAAACTTTCCAAAGATGGGAGGGATATTTGTGGCTGAATAGTCATTCAAAGAGGCAGTGGGGAGAGAGGATGACATATTTTGCTCAGCTGGTAGTGAGAAAAAAAGATTCAAGGATCTTACACATATAATCAATTCATGCATAAAACAAATAGAAGGATAGAGTATAAAGCTGACTCTCCCACCTCCCAGCACACATTTCCTTTCTTTCACTACTTTCCTCCACCTTCAAATTATAATGTTCATTTATACCCAAGTGAAACTATTTGACAATGTTGTATGGGCGTCAGTAGAGAAAATTTTGAGATGAAATGGATCTGAAAGGTTATCGATTTCAACCCCCTTATTTTACAAATTAGAAGACTGTTTTAAGACTAATAACCCTGCTTTATATAATCATACATGTATAACCCAAATCTGATTGTTTGCCACCTAAGGGAAGGGGAGGGAGGGCGGGAAAGAGGGATAAAAATTGGAACCCCAAACTATAAATAAAAATGTTTATTACAAATAAAGAAAAACTTTTAAAAAGACTAATGAACACTGGTTCCCTCTTTGCTATTCACAAGGTGCTTTTCTGCCCCCTAACCTTACTGCTAGGAAACCCAGTGCAATGGAAACAGTACAGGATTTGGAATCTGAAGCTCTTGGTTTGAATCAAGCTGTGCCAATTAATCAATCGATCACTAAGTATTTATTTGGTACCTACTATGCGTCCAATACTGTGCTAGGTACTGGGGTTACAATTTTCTTTTTAAAAGGAAAATATCTCTTTTCTCAAGGAACTTAGATTTTATCAGAGGAAGCAACACATTATTATATTGTATAAACACTTATTGAATACATTTAAAATAAGTCCTGTGTGGTTAAATACAAAATAATTAGGGAAGGAGAGCACTGATAATTGGGAAGATCTAGTGATTGAGAGGTATTTTGAAAGAAAAGGCTTCCATGAGGTTGAAGGAAGGAAATGAGTGTTTACTAAGCATCTATTGTGGGTCAAGCACTATGCTAAGGTACTTTCAAAATAATGGGATGGGAATGGCACAGTGGATGAAGCACTGGCCCTGGATTCAGGAGTACCTGAGTTCAAATCCGGCCTCAGACACTTGACATTTACTAGCTGTGTGACCCTGGGCAAGTCACTTAACCCCCATTGTCCCGCTTTTAAAAAATGGGATGGTCCTTAAAAAGGTACAGAGAAAGGAGATGGAGTAACATATATGAGGAACTGAAAGATAATGATGAAGCAGAACTTTACAGCATGAGTGGAGTAATATTTATATAGGTTATAATATAGATTAGGTCCAGGTTGTTAAGGACTTTAATCAAATAAAGGAGTTAATGTTTATCCTACAAGCAGTAAGGAAACATTGATATTCGTTAGCAACAGGAATGACATGGTCATATCTTTGCTTAATGAAAATTCTTTTGCCGTTTTGTCAGCTGTGTGAAGGATGGATTAGAGTTGGAAAAATTCTGAGATGGGGGATCTCAACTATGAAGTCTTTCAGTCTTGGGCAGCTAGGTGGTACATTGAATAGAGCAATGGCCCTGGAATCAGGAGGACCCCAGCTCAAATCCATCCTCAGGCACTTGACAGTTACTAACTGTGTGACCCTGGGCAAGTCACTTAACCCTGATTTCTTCAAACATCTGGGACCATCTCAAGTAATCCTGATATATGTCTTGCCACTGGACCCAGGTGTCTCTGAAGAAGAGAGTGAGGTTGGTAACTTTGCACAGCCCTGCTTCACTTAAATCCAATTCATTGAAGGTCATGACATCTGTCATGGTCCTCTTTGAGAACAAAGGATAAACACCACCAACAATAACATTCAATCTAGGTGAGAGATGATGAGGGCCTGCACTTAACTGGTAGCTGTGTGAACAGAGAGAAAGAAAGGGTTAACTGTAAAAAATATTACAGAGAGGTAGAAATGAAAAAGAAATCAGAAACATTGGTTGTATGTGGAAGAGGGGAAAAGGGAGAGACAGACAGAGTGACAGTCAGACAGGCAGACAGATGGACAGAGAGACAGAAAGAGAAGTTGAAGATGATGGCAAGGTTATGAGCCAGGGATACTGGAAAGATGATGCTACCATCAACAGAAATATCAAAATTTGGAAGACAGGTGGTTTAGGGGGAAGGACAATGAGTTTTGTTTTTGGACAAGTTGAGTTTGAGACATCTGGAATATCAAGTTTGAAATGTCCAGTAGGCAACTGGTGATATGGGGCTGAAGCTGAGGAAAGAGAATAGAATCTCTGAGACAACTGTATAGAGCTAATATTAAACCCGTGGGAATTGATAATGTGAGAGAGAGAGAGAGAGAGAGAGAGAGAGAGAGAGAGAGAGAGAGAGAGAGAGAGAGAGAGAGAGGAAGAAGAAGAAGAAGAAGAAGAAGAAGAAGAAGAAGAAGAAGAAGAAGAAGAAGAAGAAGAAGAAGAAGAAGAAGAAGAAGAAGAAGAAGAAGAAGAGGAGGAGGAGGAGGAGGACGAGGAGAAAAGAGAAGAGAAGAGAACCCAGCATAGGATCTTGCAAAGTATTCATTGTTAGGGGGCATGATATGGATGATAGGTCACTCACTACCTACACGACCATGAGCAAATCACTTTACCTTTCACGTTCCTAAAATGAAAGTCCTTTCTAAAGTCTCTTACATATTCTTATGATTGTATAATGCTATGAATCCTTGATCCCTTCCTCCAGGCTCAGAGGGCTAATGACATTCACACTCATATGAGACTACATTCTATGCTCTTAAAACAGACATGGAAAGCCAACCAGAGTCCTTGAGTTACCTTTCAGTTTGTGGAAGAGGGAAAATATGAAAAAAACAAAAAGAGACACCCAACTTTCACAGAGTACTGATGGGAACTCTCTTGATCACTGTGGGTATATAGACAGGGCACAATGCCCAGTGTGGAGATGTGTCATAGTTTTACTATTCCACTACTGACTTCCAACTTTGCTTTCTAATTCAGATTTTAATCACGTGTGGGAGTGGATAATGCAGTTCACTGGGTTGGATTCACAAACTCTCAAGTAGATTATTAGTTCCATGTCCTGAAATTACTAAGCTCATGCAGGTCAGTCATAAATATGAGTTGTGCTAGCAGAGCAAGAGATAAGTCCTAAACAATGACATTCACAAAGAAAATGATCTGAACAAAGGGTAAATGTGTGGAATTTCCTATGTTCAGATGTAGGAATGAATAACTTTTCCACTATCTTCTACAGAAAACAGAAGGACAAAGCCCAAATAATAAGGTAAAATGAATTCTTTGGGAGTTTACCTGTACATGTTTTCCTTTGGTTATACTGCTCCCTCCACAATTGGACTTTCCTCCCTACTCTTTGCCATTTGTTTATGGTAAATCCTACCCATCCTTCAAGGGCTAAGTCAAGCCCAACCTTCTCTAGGAAGGTCTTCTCTAGTTGAGCCCACTCTTATCTTTCCTTTTTCTATAGCATTCCTATAATTCTAATGAACTATTCAACACAATTTAGCATTTGATTATATGTCACCTATTTGTCTTTTTTTCCATATGCATCTCAAATTTATGACCATATTGTACCCTCTTCAAAGGAAAAGAGCCAGTCTTGTGTTTCTTTTTTTAATCTTTTGTAGCCCATAGCACAACGTTCACATCCCCATTCCAGCCAGGTTTACTTTTTATCTCTCCCAACCATCTATAAACTCCAGAGGCTGCTATAGTGAATAGAGAGCTATTCTTGGAGCAAAGGAGATATGGGTTCAAATGGGGTAAACACTGTAAAGTGCTTAGCATAGTTCTGGTAAGTAGAAAGCACTCTATAAGTGTCATCATCATCATGATGATGTTGTTTTTGTTTTGTTATATTCTTCCTCTGCTACATAGTGGCTGTGGCTCTCCAGATAAGTCAGTTAATGTCTCCATATCCATCCCACCCACTGCAACTCTCTAAGACTTAGAACTGCAGGAAAAGTTACTAATGAGTTTTGCTAGAAGAGCCTTAGTCTTACCTCCCTAAACCATTATACTCACTAATTCCTTAAAAACAAATTCATGGATCACAGGATAACTACACTTAGGGATTGGGTCCTGCCTTCACCAGGATTATAAAGATTATTTGATGGAGCAAAATTCTCTGATGCAGGTCCTTCTAATATCTGACTTATTCATTGCCTAGTTTCCTCATCTGACTCTGTGATATCTTGATGCCCTCACCCTTGACTGAGTTACTGATTACTGTTGATTAATTTGCTTCTCATTTAATTTCTCTGAATTTCATCTTCCTCATCAAAAACAAGTAGAATTATATTTCTTGGTAGATATGTATCTGTCTCACAAGGTAAGCAGAATTTTGCAGTTATATCTGATCTGTAATTTCATCAGCATAGGGAACTCCTAGTAAGAAAATCACCTCTATAAATGCAGATTTGTGTTCTGTGTCTTAGTTTTAGAGAATTTCTTGGGACACTAAGAGATTAAATGATTTTCCTAGATTCACAAGCCAGTATGTGTCAGAGGAAAGAATTAAACCCATGTCTTCTTGACTTACATCCCAAATGGCTCTCCACTAGACCACAATGCCTCTTGAGAGTACAGAGTGGTTGTGCTGATTAAATGAGAGAATATGTGAAATCCTCTGTACACCATAAAACATTATAAAGACTATCCCAAAAGTCTTAGTGTGGTTTTTATTGTACTAAGACTATTGGGACATACTATAAATATATGCTAGCTATTACTGTTATCAACATTATCATTATTAATCCCTGCCCTTCCTATTTCTATAGATCCCTTGGTTTCTTTTTTTCTTTTCTTTCCTTTTTTTTTGGCAGGGCAAAGAGGGTTAAGTGACTTTCCCAGGGTCACACAACTAGTAAGTGTCAAGTGTCTGAGGCTGGATTTGAACTCAGGTCTTCCTGAATCCAGGGCTGGTACTTTATCTACTGCACCCCCTAGCTGCCCCTAAACCTTGGTTTCTAATCCTTTGCCTGATTTCTGCATCCTACTATCTATACTCAACTCTAGGATACTTTACTCTACCACCTCTAATCTGTCCAGCTGGATCAGATCCATGTCTCATTTAGACCTTGTTGTTTATTTGCACCATGGCCTTTAATACCCTAATCTACCACTTAATTTTGATACTACCCCCACTTTATTTTTCCAGGCTTTGATGGTTCCAGGTACTTGTAATATTCAAATTTGTGCTTACCTCCCATACACAGGCTGATGTGGAAGGCATATAATAGGTGGTCAATAAACTCTTATTGATTTAGCAGCTTCTCCTAGCATTGAACCAACTAAGGAACAGATATAGGTCCGGGAACTTCTGATATTGCAAAGACATGTTCAAGAGATAAAAATTCATAAAAGATACTTAAGATCTAGAGCGATGCCTATAAAAAATGAACCACATGTTTTATTCCTGAACCTAGCTGTCTTTACTAGGATAGAGGTGCTTTGAGCTGAATTCATAGGAAAGTAAGAAGCCAGATCAAGCAGCTTCAACCCATGCTACCCTAAAGGATGAAAATCTAAAGCAGGTGCTGGGAAGGCAAAGGAAATTGAAGCTTCCACAATGTTGGCAGGCTGGGCAGAAGAGTGGATGCTGAATTTGTGAGTTCCGCCACCTCTCAATGCACAAACACAAAACACAACTACATAATGCAGTGTGGAAATTAAATATGATATGCTATATCAGTTCTAGGCACATTAGTGAAGATTGAAAATGGCTTCACACTTAGACATTTTCAATGGATGATAAATAGGGTTAATGGATTGTGACTGAAACACTCCTGCCCTCCTAAATCTTCCAGGAAGCTTTTAAAACTGGTAAATACACATTCCTCACAATGGTCTACTGAAGTCTACTCTAATTCAATTTAGTGCTGCTTAGGACTCTGCATTAATGTAGAAACCTGCATGCAGAATGATCTAATCCTAGCCATTTTTCAAAAGGAAGAAAATACTTGAAATCCTTTGACTTTTCAGATGCCTTTGAAGTCCTGGACATTGCCATTAGCCTGTGCATTTTAAAACTGTAAACCTGGGTTACTATTCAAGTACAATATGTGTGTTTATCTGGGAAGATTATTTGTAATTACTTGTAATTAATTTTCAAGTGTACAGTTATAGGAGAGGGTTATTGGAAGGGGAAAAAACAAATGTGAAAGAATTATAGGTGTTTGGGTATTTGGGAGTAGGTGAGGGTTAAGCCCTATATTGCAGTTCTCTGAGAAGGTACCACAACAGTGTGAGAACACACCTAAAGAGGAAAATTAAAGGATAATTGTGAACCTGTAGCCCTCAAACTTCTGGAGGTTTTGAAACCAATTTTTAAAAGACCCATTAGGGCCATAGTGATGAGCCATGTCAAGGACATGCAGTTGACAGAATGACATGGAGAGAGTGTGATAGAGTGGAAAACACATAAGGTTTGGAGTCAGAAGACTTGGATTTAAATCCTGCTTCTAGGGTGCAGCTAGGTGGTGCAGTGGATAAAGCACTGGCCCTGGATTCAGGAGTACCTGAGTTCAAATCTGGCCTCAGACCCTTGACACTAGCTGTGTAACCCTGGGCAAGTCACGTAACCCTCACTGCCCTGCAAACAAACAAACAAACAAGTAAAGAAATAAATGAATGAACAGAAAGAATGAATGTATAAATAGGTAAATAAGCAAGTAAATAAATGAATAAGAAATAAATAAATGAATAAGAAATAAATAAATGAACAGATAAATGAATGAATGAATAAATAAGTGAATAAGTGAATGAATGATTGAATGAATGAATCCAGTCTCTGCCCTTCAATACCTGTGTAACCTCAGGCCACCCTCTCTGCACTTCAGTTTCCTTCATCTATCAAATGAACTGATTGGAATAGAAAACTTCTATCTTCTATCTCTAAAATTTAACATCTTGTTCACCACCAGTAAGTCTAGGAACATTTTCAGGAGGTAAAAGACACAAGAAATTTTATAAGAATATAGGATGGACTTAAAACATCAGGACCTGTTATGGGAAGTGGAGAGGGAGACATTAGGAACTCAAGGAATATCAATGGATGAAGGAGAGTCATTGCCTAGATAATAATTACCTGATGATAAACATTCTTCAATATGAGTCATCCTAGAGGGAGAGGGATGTCACTTCTCCCTCCTTGTTTATGGTACAGTACAGCCAGTAGGTCCCTCCTAGATCCCTGTCTTTTCATGGTGTATAACTCAATGAAACTTTGATCTATGCCATGCAGGGTTACCCAAGAGAGATAGGTCATTATGGAGAATTCTAACAAAAGGTGATCCACCAGAGAAGGAAACAGCAAACCACTCCAGTATCTTTGCCAAGAAAACCCCACAGACAGTATTAAATGTTAAGAGATATGACATCAGAAGATAAGCCCCTTGGGTCAGAAGGTGTCCAACATATTACTGGGGAAGAGCATAAGGCAACTACAAATAGATCCAGAAAGAGTAAAGCAGCTGGACCAAAAATGAAAGGATGCTCACCTGTGGATGTATCAATGAACAGGAGCTTGGGCAGACTTCATGAGATAGTGGAGCACAGAAGGGCCTGACATGCTATGGTCCTGACATGGGGTCACTAAGAGTTGGACACAATTGATCAACAGCAAGTGAAAAGTCAGGGATTCCCACTGAAGGAGAAATTAATCATTGAACCCTCCAGTGAACTAGCATGATTGCAGTTGCAAAAAATGTAGGTAAGAGCTGGAGCCAAGCATAGAGAGAATTTGTCATCTAATTACCAATGGAGAGTGTGGCCTGGGAAAGAGAGTTAGATAACCATTCTGGTATACCATGCCTTTTTTTTCTTCTTCCCTCCTCCCCAATCCTGTACAGTGTCTAGCATGGTGCTTCAAGTACAGTAGATGCTCAATGATTATTTATTTAACAGAAAAACTCATTGAGAATAATTAAGTACTCATGATACTTCTGCACTGGACAACTTCAAAAAATAGATCAAAGTTCACTTTAGGGGCTGGGGTGGAGCTTTCAGAATTCCCAAGATGAGGAAGATTAGGAAAATTATCTCTCTTTTGGGGGGGCAGGGCAATGAGGGTTAAGTGACTTGCCCAGGGTCACACAGCTAGTAAATGTCAAGTGTCTGAGGTCAGATTTGAACTCAGGTCCTTCTGAATCCATGGCTGGTGCTCTATCCACTGTGCTACCTCACTGCATCCAGGCAAACTATCTCTACCTATTTTCTGCCTATCTCATGTATCTCACTTCTGGTACCCTACTTAGAAATCAGGGGCTCAGGTGAGGGTTTCCAATTCTTACCAGGTTCTAATAACTCTCCTTTAGGCACTGGATCCAGATTCTGTAATTTCTTGGTCTTTTGACAGCCATTCACATTTCCTCCTGTCTTTCTTCCTAGATGCAGAAAGCAACCACTCAAGATAATGAAATGGAGTGCCCCAGAAGGAGCTGTGAGCATATGTACATTTATTCACAACAATACTGCTCAGAATTCAGGCATTTAAACCAATCGGGCATGCATTTGCTATATAATTTAATTAGCCCTTATGGCAGGCACCCTAAGAGCTCCTATTGCACAGTTCCTATTACAAATAATTATAAAAATATACATATAGCATTAGGGATGATTGGCCCTTTGTGATTATGAGAGGTTAATTCATTCAAGAGTTCTACTGACGTCATGCAGGGCAATAGCTATTTGCTAATTCTGCAAAGTGAAGGGGGACAGATCTTTCTCCAAGGAAAGCGCATTTGTCATGATAGCACTTCACATTATTTAAATATTCATAATGAAACCAATAGAGCAGACACACAGATAATCACCAAACTGTGGAAACTGCTTGATTTCAAATCCAAATAAAGACTTCAGGCAAAAAAGAAGGGAAACATCCCATCCCATGCCTTTGTGAATGAAGGATGCAGTGCCTTAATGAGAAATTGTGATCAATCCACTGAAATCTTCATTAGTATTTTCACTGGAGAAGAATCAGAGATATCAAAAATATTTGGGTTGTAAAAATGCCCCTATAAGTGGGGATGAAAAAGGATTAATGCCTGCTTTGGGTCAGAGGGATTCAAACTAAGCCTCCTCGTTTGTTGTCTCATTCACCTTAAAATAGAAAAGTAGACCAGTTGATGATGCTCAATTAGATATTTGGCACAGGTAGGGGAGAAAAAGCATTTTCTTTTGCCATGCTATTTACCACACTCTTTGGAGATCAACAAACAGTATGAGCTCTTAGGTGATAGCAACATAGAAACCTCATTAATTCAGCAACTAGTTATAATTTGTCAGCACTACTAGTTATTATTTTGCATAGGCCTGGGATGAAGTTGCATTTATTCATTAATTCATTCAGGTACTTAAAGAATTCCTAATATGTCTGTTTACTGCCTTAGATGGCAAACCCTTTCCTCAGATATTGTGATTCAAGCAGACAAAAAGGGTGGGGAAACACTTAAATAGGTATTGTTTTCTAACCAGCTTAAACATCTTAATGAATTGATATACTAATGAAAAATCCATTTTATATATTCTATAATGGGGGTCTTCTAATGAACAGATAAGAATAACTAAAATCTCTGCAGGCCATGGAGTGGTAAATAAGAAAAAGCACCAGAAAAGAAGCAAGATTTGGTTTTGGCCTCCTTCACCCTCCCACTTCCACCCCATCCCTGGAGCAGCATAGGAACAATTTCTTTCCATCTGTGTCTCTGTAAATCTGAATAAGGATCATCTGGCCAGATGAGCTGTGAGAATAAATCATTCTTCATGGTCTTAACTTCACAATCTTTGAATGTGAAATCATTTAAATAATATCTGAATTACAACATGGAAATTGTGATTTTTTTATCACCAAAACACCAATTTAGAACACAACAGAATTTATAACTTGGCAAGTAAGTACTAGGTAGTTCTTCAACCAGTTAATTGTTAAGTGACTTGTTGAGGATCACATAGCTCATATGTATCAAAAGGCAGGATTTGAACCTGTGTTCACTAGTCTTTCCATTGCACAAGGAGTTTGTTGTTTAGTCATTCAGTCTTATCTTACTCTTCATGACCCACACTCCAATTGCTGTCTATGGGAATTTCTTGGCAAAGATACAGGAGTGATTTGCCATTTCCTACTCCACTGGATTAAGGCAAAGAGTTTTAAGTGACTTTCCCAGAGTTACATAGCTAGTGAGTGTCTGAGGCTGGATTTGAACTTGCGTTCTTGTCTCTTAGCCCAGCACTCTATCTACTAAACTATCTAGCTGCCTCTATTGCAACAGGCACTTACCTTTTAGGTCAATGGTAATAACTACATCTTTATTTTTAACCCTTCACATAGTTATGCAACTTTTTAAAGGTTATTAGACTAATCTATTTTGTTGCATATAGAAAAAATAGATAAACAAATACTTAGTAAGCATATGGGACAAAGGGGCAGGATACATAGAAAGTATGGATGATACAGTCTATTTTAGAAGTGTAAACATATGGAAAATTAAGCAATAACATCAAAGAAATAACAAATACTACAGAAGATGTCACAAGGGAGTATAATATAAGTGCCAAAGTAATAATAATAGTTAATTCGTCAGTCAACTAGCATTTATTAAACTCCTACTATGTGCCAGGCAGTGGGCTGACAATGATAATAATAGTGTAAGAGTAACAGGTCTAGAAACCAGAGGATCACACACAAGGCAGGAACTCAACATTAATATAGTAAGTAAGATTTGGTAAGTTGGGATCCATGACAAGAACATGGTTGTTGAAGAATATACTTAATTTAAAAGCAGTGGCAGATACAAAAGGGGATGGGGCAGAACAACATTAAGAAGTTATATTCATGTGAGAAAATCTAGTAACCAAAGGGGAATGGGAATATGGGGAACATTTCATAGAAAATAGAAATAATATTGCCAAAACAGTGTACTACAGACTATCTAGGGAGAAAGAGGAAATAGAAAAGTTGATAATGATCATAAGATTATTACAGAAATATGATATGGTGTAGTTGTGATAGCAGACTTGGACAACCTAGTCTGTTAGAACTCTCTCTCTCTCTCTCTCTCTCTCTCTCTCTCTCTCTCTCTCTCTCTCTCTCTCTCTCTCTCTTCCTGTCAGAGAAAGAGCAGTCAATAATTTCCTAGATTTACTTAATTACTTAATTATGAGTTATACTTCAAAAGGTATAGGAAGTAATGACATGAACTGAAATTCTGTACTTCATTACCCATGTCATGGAAGAACTAGGTTTCAAGAATGGATGTAATGAAAACATTGGGGGAATTTGACCAACTTGTATTGGACTTCATAACAGAGAAGAAAAGCAGCATTATTTGGTATTGGGTACAAGCTAGGAATCATTTTAACATTCCCAGGAGTGTATTTACAATCTCATATGCACCTTGGGAATATGCCCAATACTTGACTCCAGAATGAAGAATATAATTTTGTTGAGGAAATGCCACCATAGCTGTCTGAACTTTAACCAACTCTCCTTTAGCATGATCCTTTGCTTAAAGATGCAGTTTCCTTCCCCTCCTTCTACCAAGAAGATAAGTCTCTGCTCTCATAGTAGTCTTGAGCTATATACACAAATTCTTGGTGTTAGCCATCATGTCCCTGAATTTTGAGATTGAGTAGTTAAGGTTATTTAAAGACATAAATACAATGTCAATATCTCTTTATCTCCATGTATCTTTCAATATAGACTATACCAGAAAACTGATTGTATGTGAACATTCAGAACATGAAAGCAGTGTTTATAGAGGAAAAAGTGACTTCACCTAGAATAGATAATGTTAGACTAATTCCATTGCCTTTATTGATAGTATAAATCAAGAGAATGCTTCAGATGTATTGTAACAAAGCATTTGACAAAGTCTCTTGTGGTATTCTTGTGAACTATTTTGACACATGTGGACCAGATAATAGTATAGTTAGATATATTGGAGCTTGTTGAATGCCTAAATCTGAGGAGTTATTATGAATGATTTAATATTAACTTGGAAGGAGCTGCTAACATCATAGAGCAAGAGCTAGAAAGGACCTCAGACATATCCAGTCATACCCTCTCATTTTACACATGAAGAATCTATGGGTAAGGGATTTGGGATTACTTTCCTAAGGCCACACAAGGCAGTAAGCATCAGAGGCACCATTTGGACCCAGGTCTTCCCAAAACCCCAAACCATCACTGTACCTCCCACAAGGTCTCAAGCAGCATGCCACAGAGATCAAAGGCATTTGTTATTTTTATCAATGACTTTCTAATGAGAAAGTCATTGATAAAAATAACGGATGGCATCAATTCCTGGAGCATGCTACTCAGAGATAGTAATAGTGTAGGAAATAGGCAATTGCCCTTGAAGTCAGGAAAAGCTGGGTTCAAGTAAGGCCAATGACACATAATGGCTGTATGACCCCAGGCAATAGACTTAACTTCTCAGTGCCCCAGTCAACTCTTTAAGGCTATATTTAATTCACATTAGTTTGCATTGATAAGAGGTGTTTCCTTTCTATATGTTCCCTACACCAAGGAAATCACAGGATCAGGCCCTGTCTCCATCAATGCCTTCAATATAGGCAAAGATAAAATATTTATCAAATTTGCTTGTGACATAAAGTTAGGAGGATTAGTTAACATGCCAGATGATAAAGTCATGATCCCAAAAGAGATTTTAAGAGGAGATACCATCAAGCCAAATCCAATAATATGAAACTAAACATGGACAGATATAGAAAGCTTTATACTTGGGTTCAAGAAATCATTTGCAGAAGTACAAGGTGTCAGAGGCACAGCTAAGATAGCAGTGTGTTTGGAAAAAAATCTTCAAATTTTAGTGGACTTCAAGCTCAATGCAAATCAACAGTATGATAGGAAAACCATTTTTAATTGAATATTAGGTTACATTAACATAGGGGTAATGTTCAGAACCAAAGATGTGATAATACTGTACAATTAGACTTTGCCCCACTCAGACTATAGCTACCCAGTCCATTTCTTGCTCTCTGGGAATTCATTCACTGATCTTTACTTATACATCATCCACCTTAGTTCTGGCCCTCATAGTGTCTCACTTGGACTATTACATTACACTAGCTTATTAATTAATCACCCTTCCTCAAGTCTCTCTTTTGTCCAACCGTTTCTTACCAAACTGATTTCCTAAAACATCACTGTCACTTCCCTACACAGTAAACATCATTGGTTTATAATTACCTCTAAGATAAAATATAAACAATGTTTAACATTTAAATCCTTTCAGAGCCTGGCTCTAATTTATCTTTCCAGAATTATTGTATATTGCTTTCCTTCCTGAACCATGAGGTCCAAGTAAACTGGTCTTCTTGCTGTTCCTCATATATAAGACTTCCTATCCTGACTCCATACCTTTTTATAGTTTGTCACCCTTTCCTGGCATACTCTCATTACTCACCTCCATCTCGCGGAATCCCTTATGTCTATCCTTCAAGGCTCCACTCAAATTCCACCTTCTACATGAAGGTTTTCTGGATCCTTTTTGCTGTTAGGACTTTCCTCTCTTTTATCCAATTTGTATATACCTTTATAAATCCACATTTGAGCTTTGTCAGGAAAGTAAGAGGGTTTCAAAACAGGAATTGCTTGCATTTTTTACTTTATGTCCCCAATCACTAACACAGTGTCTGATGGAGACCCAATAAATCATTCTCTATTGGTTGATTGAATCTGTATCAAAAACTATATATTTTGACTCCAATTTATTCATAAAGCACTTACCCCAGTGTCCATGTTGAATGAACAAGAAGACAGCAAGACAGCTGTCAATCAATTAATCAAATAAGCATTAATTAAACACCAGGTCATGGTGTTTAGTGCTAAAGATAAAAAGTAAGGCAAAAAACATGGTAGGATCTCATAGTCTAATGTGGGAGACAACAGACATATACACATACATATCAAAAAGTATATGCATACAAGATAATATAAAGTGGAAGGTAATCGTAGAGGGATTACTACACTTGTCCCTTTTGTTGTTGTCATTCTGCTGGGGGTGAGGATGAAGGGGTAATAGGGAGGCCTTTTGAAAAGGGTACAATTTGAGCTGAATCTTAAAGGAAGCCAAGTAAACTAAAGGTTTGAAGTGAAAAAGTGGGAGCATTGCAAACATGCAAATTAGCTACTGCAAAGACACATGGTTCAGTGACCTTAGCTTTCTTCATAGAGGAATAATGTGAGCTCAATTCCAATCCCAATATGTTTCTAGATTTGTTTTCAGGCATATCTAATGATAAATATCCCTAGATCTGTTCAGAATATTATTTTTAAGTCTCTATGTAACTGGCATGGTGGCATATAAATATAATCTTTTTTTTTACTAGTGATGCTGAGACTGCAGATAACTTGAGCCCAGGAGTTCTGAGCTCCAATAGGCAAAACTGATCATGTGTCCTCACCAAGTCTAGTTACTATATAGTGAGCTCCCAGGAGTGAGGATTTATCAAGCTGCTTCCATAGGGACAAAGTGGCCTACGTCAGAAAAAATATTGCACATATCCAAAGCTCTTATGAGTATTAGCAATGAGGTTGATCTATAAGTGGCTGCCATACTTCCAGTCTAGAAGAGATAGGCTTATATCATCATCACCACCACCCTTATCGTTGTCGTCGTAGGCATTGTCATTGGCATCCTCAGAGTCATCATCAGCATCATCTCTATGCCTACGTGATATCTTGCTAAGCATTCTTTATTGAAGTTACTTCAGAAGAAGATATGGTCCTCTAGTGATCACATTTTCTATAATAATAGATCACTGACAGGACAAATGTTGCAAAATGAGTGTTCCAAAGCCATGTGATGAAATAGAGTAGGGTAGGAGTGGGAGTAAGCCAATAAAGAGAAACACATATATAACACTTTCTGTTGGCTTTAGTGACTAAGTTTGTTTAATTTTAAGCAGTTTCTGTTCTGGAGTGGGCAAAGGAGTGGAGGATAAGTGGGGTGAGTGAGAGAAACAAGGGAAAGGGGGTGATAGAAAAGGTGAGAGATAGGCTCCTTTGAGGGGGTAGGAAGGTAGAAGCTGGTGTCTTAAACCTTCCATTTAAAGCTGTAGGAGAAAGTAATTAAATCTAACAGAAGTTCCTGCACATAAAAGAAGAGCTGCATTTACATAGATACCAGCACCATTTCGTGTAGAGGAAATGTCAGTTTTCTATAAATATGCAGTTTCTGTCATTACCACCAGAATTATTCATTAGACTGTAAATCAAAACAAGATGAATATACTGGGCCAACATTTGGACTCCAATCCCCTTGGAGGCAGCCGGTAAAACCCAAAGAGGCCTTTCATGTATATTTCAGTCCTGGATTTGTTCATCTGTAAACAGAAAGTCCATAAGTACATTGTTGGGTCATCATCAGAAGGATGGACAGTAGATGATTATTTTTATTTTTTTCCAGAAAGAACAATTCATAAGATATGGTTTCAGGGAAAATCTTGAGGTCATTAAAAGCATTGTGCCAGTTCCCAAATAGAGTCCCTCTCTTGTTTCTTAATCCGCTATTAATTACAACTGTGACCATAGGCAAGCCATGAAACCTTTTTCTCCCTGAGGCTAATCCCCTGTGGACAATGATCACTATGTGAACTCAATCTTTAATAAGTAACATAATTCCACCCCCATCATACTCAAATCATTCTTGTGATTCTGAACTCCCCTTTACTGTCCTTCAAACCTCATTCTCAATTCCCCATTGACTCCTTTATTCCCCCCCCTTCAAATCAATCCCATCCAGTCTCCCCACTCCAAAGTTTCCCAAGCTTCTCATCGTATTCTCTGGAATGCCTGTTCTTGCATCTTAAATATTTTTCCATCCTCTTGCAGACACTGAAACCTGGCTTCTTACCGATGACACAGCTTCCCTGGCTACTTTTTCCAACACTAGTTGCATTTTCACTTATATCCCACTCTAAAAAGTGGGGGGAATGAAATATTCCTTGTCCTCCATTGCTTATTTTTAGGGTTTGTCTACCACCATGACTGAGAACCCTCTCCTCCTTGGAGGTTCATTGAATACATAATATGACCCAGTCAAGATTCTGGTAGCTTTTATCTACAAACCTCTAAGGCACTCTATCTTTCTTTAATAAGTTTTGTGCCTGGTTGAGGGTCTGTCTCTCCTCCTCATGTCCTGCTTTCAGTCTAGGGGACATCAATATATATTGATATTCGCTCAAACACTCTAACCTCCTGGTTCCTCAACTTACTCATTTAAAATGATCTACTTCTTGGGGCAGCTAGGTGGTGCAGTGGATAGAGCACCAGCCCTGGATTCAGGAGGACCGAAGTTCAAATCCAGCCTCAGACACTTGACACTTACTAGCAGTGTGACCCTGGGCAAGTCACTTAACCCCCATTGGCCTGCAAATAATGAATGAAAGAAAGAAAGAAAGAAAGAAAGAAAGAAAGAAAGAAAGAAAGAAAGAAAGAAAGAAAGAAAACAAAATTATCTATTTCATCACTCCCCTGCTCTCTACTTTTTTATACTTATTTGTGGTCCAAATTCCACGATTAGCACATGAGCATTGTGATCTGGAACAAATCATTTAATCCCCCAAATGTTTATTAGTTCTGTGACACCTGTCAAGTCACTTAACCTCTCTGGGCCTCAATTTTCTCATTTGTCAAATGAAATCCTATCACTCAAGATAGTCATGAGTTTTGATCATATGTGTTTGATATAACTTTGAGAGCAGATTCCTTTTATAGGAACTCTCAAGGCAGAAATGCTATTGACTAGCAGTCACTACAGAGACAGAAGCCACTATAAAGTGCCATTTTTGTTTGTTTCTTATTTTCCAAAATTTTGCTAAAGTCCTCAGTGTATGACTCCCTTCCTCTTTATTGCATTAGAGTAAAAGTCCTTAAGTCCACAGATATACCCCATCCCAAAGAATCCATGGATTCAAAGGGTCATAGAAGATTGATGGGGCAAAATATATTTTCTTTCAAAATAATTGGTTTCTTCTGTAATCCTACATATTTTACCTTATGCATTTATATAATTCATCTAAGTAATACAATAATACCTTATGTTATTTTGGGAAAAGGTCCATAGATTTCACCAGCCATTCAAATGAGTCACAACAAAAGGTGCAAACCCTTTGCTGGGGAGCTATGTCCATGAATACCTAAAGGCCATCTAAGGCTGCCTCTGTTTGTGTTCTATTTATGACCTTCTGCACTAACTCTCAACCAGCCCAGTGTCCTTTTTACCACTTCAACCCATTACAATACCCAAAGGTTCTCAGGCATTGATTTTGAAATGTAAGAAAATTACTAAGAAGCAGAATTGGGAGGCCTTAAAAAGTGGTAGACTGATAAATGTTTGACAGTCTATCAAAAAAAAAAAGTTCTGCAAGACACACTTTTAAGTGTAATCTGTGTTATTACTACTTTCTTAAATCTAGACAATCAACGATATAGTAAATCAAGTCCAGCATCTGCTGATTTCTGAGATGTAAATGGTAACACTGGAAATTTACCAATCAAGCTCTCCTTAGGCAGTTCAAGCTAACTTCAGCAAATGTTCCTGGCCTTCAATATAAAACCATGGAGGCCAAGTCAACCCTTTTCTGCCTCCCCTACTCTATCCAAAGATGTTCCATCTCACCCTTTTGCATTGGGTGATACAGGCCACAGACAAATTGGAAAAACATAGATGGGGTGAAGGCAGGTGTATTAAAAGCTCCCCTATTTCACACAAAATCAAAATCAGTCCATTGTAGAGTTGTATCCTTATCAAGTTTTGGAATAAAAGTAAGACTCTCATGGATCCCTCTTACCTCCAAATTCCTGGTTGGCTTCTACAGTCTTTCACAATTTGGCTCCAGCCTATCTTTCCAGGCTTAATGCACATAATTCTCCTTTTTCCTGCACACTATACTTAAGCCAAACTCATCTACCAGCTCTTTCTTGTACACCAACACTCCATTTCCCATCTCTTTACACAAAGTCTCCCATGCCTGGAATTTACTTCCCCCTCATCTCTATTTCAGACAATCCATATCTTCCTTCAAAGTTCAAGTAGCACCTTCCAAATGTGTTGAATCTACAGGAAGTCTAACCTGATCTCCACCTCCATCTAGTTCCTAGGCCCCTCCCCCCTAATCCCAGGCTATTTCTGCATAGATATTTTGAACTTAACACCCCTTCCTTCCCCAAAAGAGTGTATGATACATGAGAATAATGTTTGTTAAATTGAATTGACTTGAACCAGGACATGGGAGTGAGCATTCTCTTGTTATTCATGTAAGAACTGATTGCTCTATCCTAATAAAAGCCAAATATAATGTGTGGTACCTATAGTGCCTGCTTCCTATAATTCCAAAACTTTTCCCAAGCAGCTCTCTGGGCCTTGATTTCCTCATCTTTAAAATTATAGACTTTCGGGGGCAGCTAGATGGCACAGTGGTTGAAGCACTGGCCCTGGATTCAGGAGTACCTGAGTTCAAAGCTGGCCTCAGACACTTGACACTTACTAGCTGTGTGACCCTGGGCAAGTCACTTAACCCCCCCATTGCCCCGCAAAAAAAAAAAAAAATTATAGACTTTCATGAGATGACCTTAAATGTCTTATCCAGTGCTTAATTATGTGATCATCTGACCTATTTAAAGAATATCTTTTGTTAATCCTCCCATGGCTCACATCTCAGTTATCTGCTGATAAAATTCAAACCCTCTTTGCCTGTCATTGCAGGTTTTCCATGACTGAAACCATCTGATATGTCCAGTCCTTTGGCATATGTATATATTTCTCCTCACTGAATATTTATATGTAGTAAAATTTATATATAATATCTACAGTATGTTCCTAAACTCTTAGAGTGCTTTCCAGCTATTAAAGCTGTTGAAAGCTTTTAAAACTTAAAACTAAATTATGACTTTATGGGCTTTCTGTATAATAGAAGATAGATATGGATATATAGAAATGATATAGAGATAATGTAATATAGATTAAATATAGAAACTCAAGCCAATCCAAAATAATTTATCAAATACCTACTATATGACAGATGTTGTGCCAAGCACTGGAGATATAATTAATAAAAAAGACAGTCTCTGCCCTCAAGGAGCTTACAATCTAATAAGGGACACAATACCCAAAAAGAGGTAGGCAAAGGGGGAGGGGAAGATGGAATATGAGGGGTTACCAGGTATGGGAGTGTTTTGTTCTATAGAGTTCAAAAGAGGCAGGGCAATAATTGCAAACTGGGTCTATTTTCTGCCCTCTATAAAGGAAGGCATTGAGCACCCCTGCCCCCCTTCCCCCAGCTTTCCAATCAGAAGAGAGTGGAGACTGAGGGAGGTGGTATAGATCAGGGCTTCTTAAACTTTTTTCACTTGTGACTCCTTTTCACTGGAGAAATTTTTACATGACCTTGGGTATATAAAGATATAAAATAGGTATACATAACTTTTTTACTGTGGCCAAATTTTTTGCTACCGCCACACGATCCTATATGGGGTTATGAGCCACAGTTTAAGAAGCTTTGGTGTAGATCAAGGTTTGAGTCAGCAGCATGGTGGTGAGTTTGGAAGTGATGCACTTGGGGTAGCTAGGTGGCACAGTGAATAGAGCACCGGCCCTGGAGTCAGGAGTACCTGGGTTCAAATCCGGCCTCAGACACTCAACACTTACTAGCTGTGTGACCCTGGGCAAGTCACTTAACCCCAATCGCCTCACTAAAAAAAAAAAAAAAAGAAGTGATGCACTTATCTTGGGAGAAGCATCTTGTTTCATGGAGTTGAAACCAAACAGAGCTTCAGATAGAAAGTGGATATATATGATATGAATATGTGTGTTCTGGACCTGTGATTTCACTGGTATATGAAACTCCTGAAAATGAATCTCCTTCTAAAAATTCAGAGCAGGAAGTACCCTGTCACATATACTCCTAGAGAGTTGCCTAGCGTTACATGAGAGGTTACCACTGAGAGGTTACATAACCTGCTTAGCCATGTATTCCTCTCTAACTAGACTACTCTGTGTTCTTCCTAACATTTCTCTGCTCACAATATTCCTTGTTTTGCATAAAATACCCTCATTCTCTCTCCCCCATAATATCCAGCACTTCCTTCTCATTCTTTAAAATAGCATCAACCTTGCCACCCACTTCTATAGTGAAGAAAGCCCTCAATATAGAGTCATATACCATGCCTTTGAGGTTCCTTGCATGTGTGCCCTTGGGCAAGTTGTTTTACCTCTCTGGGCCTAAATTTTTTCATCTGTAAAATAAAGAATTCTGATTAGATTATCTCTATTTATAGCGCTAAGCCTATGATTCTCCTTTATGTAGCCATTCAAATACCTGAAAATACCTTCTTTTCTACAACATCAAATACCCATTGTTCCTTCATCTGAGTTTCAAATTGTGTGTATATATTTTATCATTTTTTTGGGGGGGGGGCAGGGCAATGAGGGTTAAGTGACTTGCCCAAGATCACACAGCAATTAAGTGTCAAGTGTCTGAGGCAGGATTTGAACTCAGGTCCTCCTGAATCCAGGGCCAGTGCTTTATCCACTGCACTACCTACCTGCCCCTATGTGTGTATATATTTTATCTCTCCCTACCCCTATCCTAATTAAGTCTATAAACTCCTTTTGGGCAAGGACTATATTATATTGCTTTTGCACCCCATAGTTAGGTATACAATAGGTCTTCAATAAGTTTAATTTATGAGTTGAACAATGAGTTGATTGACAATCCACAATCATACTCAAAAAATGTCAGTAATTTTTGAGATTCCTACCTTGGCATATTGAAGAGTGGTGACTAGTCCATAGTTACATAGTAATCAGTGACAGTTAATTGCAACATCATTTCTATCTTCTACAATTCCCCCTATCTCCAGAAAGTATTTTATGCTACAGAAATGTTTGTATATGAGAAAGAGGTGATTTCTAGGTAACATAATGATTGGAATGATGCCACCTGCTGGAGACTTACTGTAGGAAAGCTCCAACATGAGGAGAGGACCTCTGAGGGCAGGACCATGTGTCTTTTCTTTGGCGTCAGGAAGTGACATTTGCTTGTGAGAGGAAGAAGGGGAAGGTTGGCGCGCTGGCTCATTCTCTTTCCTGAGGACTCTGGTGGAGATAGATAGATGAATCTAGACCTTTCTCTCTCTCTTTACCAAATTCTTATTCTCCTTAATAAATGCTTAAAAGTCTAATTCCTGCTAAAGCTTATAATTTATTGGCAACCACTCATTAGATATTTTAGACAGTATAGCTAGAATTTTAGCACTTACAGTAATTTATAATATTCAATAGTTTTTCCTTTTGATTAGAATTTTTTTAGTTTTTATGGAGTTTTGGACTGGATAGAGATTTGTACTAGATACTTAATTTGTACTTGAATTGCTCATTATTCTTTTGTCTCCATAGAATTGGCAGTACAATAGGGAACCAATAATAATATTTCCTATTTATAAAGAATGTTAAGGTTTGCAGAACACTCTGTATATATTACCACATTAAATCTTCAGAATAACTTTGAGAGGTAAGTAATACAGGTATTATTATCCCCATTTTATAGGTGAAGAAATTGAGGTTTGGAGTAGTAAGCTTATTTTCGCAGTCACACAATTAGAAAGGATTCGAACATAGATTTTCCTGATTCCAAGACTAATGTTCTATTGAACACAATCAATCAATAAACATATAGGTGGCACACTGGATAAAGTACCAGCACTTGATTCCTGAGGACCTTAGCTCAAATCCTGCCTCAGACACTTGACACTTTACTAGCTGTGTAACCCTGAACAAATCACTTAACCCTCACTGCCCTGAAAAAAAAATTAAGAAAAATAAACATTTATTAAGCACCTACTATGGGCTAAGCACTAGGGATGCAAAAACAGGAACAAAGATAGTCCCTGCGCATGCATCCAAAATTAGAAGGGAATCAGAAAGCTGGAAAACAATTTTTACAGTCAGCATTTCTGATAAAGGCCTCATTTCTAAAATATATAGAGAACTAAGTCAAATTTATAAGAATGCAAGTCATTCCTCAATTGAGAAATGGTCAAAGAATATGAACAAATCAAAGCTATCTAAAACCATATGAAAAAATGCTCTAAATCACTACTGATTAGAGAAATACAAATTAAAACAGCTCTGAGATACCACCTCACACCTATAAGATTGACTAATATGACAAAAAAAGGAAAATAATAAATGTTGGAGAAACTGTGGAAAAATTGGAACACTAATGCATTGTTGGTGGAGCTGTGAACTGATCCAGCCATTCTGGAGAGCAATTTGGAACTAAGACCAAAGAGCTATAGAACTGAGCATATCTTTTGACTCAGCAATAACACTATTAGGTCTTTATCTCAAAGAGATCATAAAAAGGGAAAAGGACCTACATGTACAAAAATATTTACAGCTGCTCTTTTTGTGGTGGCAGAGAATTGGAAGTTAAAGGGATGCCCATCAATTGGGGAATGGCTAAACAAGTAGTCATATAAGAATGTAATGAAATACTATTGTACTGTAAGAAATGATGAACAGGTGGATTTCATAAAAACCTGGAAAGACTTACATGAACTGATGCTGAGTGAAATGAGCAGAAACAGGAGAACATTGTACACAGTAACAGCATCATTGCATGGTGAGCAAGTGTGATAGACTTAACTCTTCTCAGAAATACAATAATCCAAGATAATTCCAAAGCACTCATGATGGAAAATGTTCTCCACATCCAGAAAAGAGAACTATGGAATCTAGATGCAGATTGACCCATACTGTTTCTATGGTTTTGGTTTTGGTTTTGTTTTCCTTTTTGATGTTTTTCTCTTCTGTTCTGATTCTTCTTTTACAATATGACTAATGCAGGAAAAAAAAAGATAGTCCCTACAATCAAGGAGCTTACAATCTAAGGGAGGAGACAACATGCAAACAAATACATACAAAGCAAGCTATATACAGGATTGTTTTTATTTGTTTGTCCTTCGTTCTTGAAGAAAACCATGACAGATGTCATGACTTGAAATGAAATGGTTTTAAGTGAGGGAGGACTGTGCTACGTCATCAATCTCACTCTCTACTTCAGAACCATCTGAGTCCAGTGGCAAGATATACATCAAGATGACTGGAAATGGCCTCAGAAGTTTAAGAAAATTGGGGTTAAGTGACTTCCCCATGGTCACACAGTTCTAAGTGTCTGAGGTGAGATTGAACTCAGGTCCTCCTGACTCCAGAGATAGTGTTCTATCATCTAGTTGCCCCTATATACAGGATAAATAGGAAATAAAAGAGGAAAGGCATTGAAATTAAGAGGCATTGGAGAAAGCTTTGTATAGAAGGTAGGATTTAAAGAAAACTGGGATATAAAGGAAACCAGGGAGGTGTATAGTCAGAGCAGAGGAGAAAGAATGTTGCAGGTATGGGGGACAGCCAGAGAGAATTCCAGGAAATGAGAAAGATAGAGTAGCTTGTTTGTGGAACAGCAAGGAGGTCAGTATCACTGGATTGAAGAGTATATGTTGGGGGAAAATGTTTTTAAGACTGGAAAGGTAGAAGTGGGGTTAAATGGCTTTGAATGTCAAAGGGAGAATTTTAGATTTGATTCTGACAGTAACAGGAAGCCACTGGAGTTTACTGAGTGGGAAGGTGACATGATCAGACTTGTACTTTGGGAAATTCATTTTAGTGGCTGATTGGAAGATGAACTGGAGTAGAGAGAGACATAGAGCAGGCATAGCCACCAATAGGCTATGACAATAACACAGAAGTGAGGGAGGGGTAGAGCCAAGATGGCAGAGGAAAGACATTAAACACACAGAGCTCCTGATACCTGATACCCCCAAAACAGCAATAAAAGAACCCCTGGAGCAGAAAAACCCACAAACAGATGGGCTAAGATTATTTTCCAGCCATAGACATATTAAAGGGGGCTGTGCTGGGCTGCTAGTAAAATCCAACCCTGCAATTGTGCTGACAGGCATGCCACACCAGAGGAATTTTCCCCCAAACCTCTGAATCAGCTATAGCACCAGCATCTTCTGGAACTGAGCTTACTGTCAGGTGAGAGGGTTGAACACCTTGCTGAGGAAAAGTGCAGGGGTGTTAGTGGGACCTAGGAAGGAATTCAGCTTTCCCACCCCATCAGGGAACCAGGAAGAAATCCTGAGTGGTGGGAGGCCCAGGTGGGGGAGGGGTGCAGGCTCCTTGAAGCTAAAAACCATAGCACAGAAAGCTTTGGTGGTTGGTTAATTAGTAAGTTGGCTTGAGGATATCTTTGGACCAGAGAACAGGCCAGGCAAGAGACAAAGCTGCCCTCCCTTAAACCTAAACACCTGGGACCCTCTGAAGTTTGGGACAGTGTAGCCCCAGTGGGGAGTTAAAAGTCAAGTAAAAGACTATAAGATGAGCAAGCAAAGAAAGTTGAGAACTATAGAAAGTTTCTTCAGGGACTAGGAAGATCAAGGTGCACCTTCAGAAGAGGGTAACAACCTCAGGACCCCTACATCCAAAGCTTCCAAGAAAAATATGAATTGGTCTCAGGTCATGGAAGTACTGAAAAGGGAATTTGAAGAGAAAGTAGGAGAGATAGAAGGAAGATTTAGAGAGAGGGAGGAAAGAATGGAAAGACAAATGAAAGCAATGAAGGAAAGTCATGAGAAAAAAAGTCAACAGCTGTCTGAAGAAAATAATTGCCTAAGAATTAGGATTGAACAAATGGGAACTAGTGACTTTGTGAGAAACCAAGACACAGTAAAGAAAATCCAATTGAATGAAAAAATAGAGGGCTATGTGAAATATCTCCTTTTAAAAACAGCTGACCTGGAAAATAAATCCAGGAGAGATAATTTGAAAATCATTGGACTACCTGAAAACCAGGACCAAAATAAGAGCCTAGACATCATCTTCCAAGAAATTGTAAAGGAATAAATAATAATAATAATACAGAAGTGACCTGATGAGGACATGCATTAATTCAGCATGGTAGCAGGATAGGAGGAGAGAAGGGGATATATAGAAGAGATGTTAGAAAACTGAAATTGAGAGACTTTGATAACAGATTGCCTATGGGTGGGTGTGGCAGTGGTAAGAGACAATGAGGAATCCATGATGGCTTCTAGGTTTTGAGCCTGAGGGACTGGGAGACTGATGTTTTCCTCTACAGTAATAGGAAATATAGGAAGAAGCAGGAGGGTTTAGAAGGAAATGTAATGTGTTTCATTTTGGACATATTTCACTTAATGTCTACTGGACATTGAATTAAAGATGTCTGAGAGACAGTTGGAGCTGTGAGATTGGACATCAGCAGATAGATTGGGGAAGTATAGGTAGGTTTGAGAATCAACAGCACAGAGGTGGTAATTAAATCTATGGGAACTAATAAAAACACCAAGTGGAGTTGTAATCTAGTCCCTACTACATTTCCAAGGAGAGTATGGAGTATGTTCTGTTCGAAGAAGATTCCACAGACCAGACAGTTATCCCAAAACAGTCAGGAATGTTGTAGGGAGGAAAGGGAAGAGAAATGACAGACAGACAGAGACAGAAATAGGGGAGAGAAGTAAATTTTGCTATGAAATTTTTTTTCTTGATTATCATCTAAAAGTATGTGTCAGAAATGCAAAATATATATGGATTTGAAATGCATTTATTCATGCTTGTGAATAACCCAGAAGCATTCATGAATATACTATCATTATAGGAAGAAGCAATGCTGTATGAAGCAATTGACGGAATGGTGTTTTTTTGCTATATCTACCTTGAGTTTTGTGAGCTAAGACTTCCTTGGTTGTATAAGGTGCTAGCTTTTTGAAGTCTATCAGTATAGGCCCTTTATCTCAGGAATAAAGATTTTGGAGAAATAGTTGAAGGTATGTCCTTAAAATAACAGGAACAATAACAAAAGTTATGGATAGAGGCAAAGGCATTTTGAAACAGCAGGGTTTCTGCCTATACCCAAAATAACATTTCTTCTATTGTGCTCTGTTACTCGTACATAATCATGCATAAATACTGGGGGGAAATGGTTGTTTCATTCAAATTGTATTTTGAAATGTTTAGTATAAAGATCAAAATGGCAGCTGATCCAAAGAGCAATAGAAAATCATGATGGTTGTGAGCAATCTGCAGTATATTACCAATACTGACCCAAAAAATGAAGTCGACCATTCTCATGGTTGGCATTAAAGACAAAAACCAGGAAATAAATGGCAGAAAAAGAAGGAGTATTGGTGATGGGCAGTGCCAAGAGAATAAAAGATGAATAATCCAGTTTATTTTAATGGTATCCACAAAATATTAAAAATGCCAGCACCATTGGTAAGAGCTATGAATGAATACTAGTGGAAAGATCATAGACAAAAATTGTACAGGGCCAAAAAGCACAGATGATTAGCGGATAGAGTGCTGGAGTGAGAGTCAAGAAGGCCTAGTTTCCAATCTGTCCTTGAACAAGTACTAGCTGTGTGACACTGGGCAAATTGTTTAACCTCTCTGAGTCTTAGTTTCTCATGTCTAAAATCATTGAGGTCATCAAGTCCTCTAAAATACCTTCCAACTCTAATTCTAGGGTCCTATAAGTTGTGTTCCCTAGTAATGTAATACTCCATTCTGATAGGATCACAGCTCCATAGATATTTAGAAATATCAATGAGATATGGCCCAATTAAAAGAAAAAAATCCAAAGCAGATGCGCATAGAAGGAGCAAGACCTTTGGGTTTATTTATCATGGGTTAGGGTGATTAGATAGTCTGGTCTTTGGAAAATAGTCTGTCACCAAGCTCATACTCAAAACTTTTCTTGCTTGTTGGAACTTGTCAAATTTTATGCCCTAGTTTCAAAGTATTCAACAACTTGGAGTGATCTATACACTATATAACAAGGCATTAATGTAAGACTCACATGAAAAGTTCATCCTTATATTAAGCTAAATCTGTCACCTTATAATTCTACTCATTGATTTTATTTCTTTGCTTCTGAAGTGAGAATGAATGTGTTATGTTCCATGTGATGGTCCTTCAAATATTTTGAGACTGCTATTAAACTTTACCCCTCATTCTCAACCCTAGAAAGTCTTTTTCCCAATCTCACCATTTCCAGTTCCTCCACCATTTCTTCATATGATAGAGTCTCTAATTCTCTCACTAATTTTATCACCTGCCAGTTACCAGACATTTTTTTTCCCATTTTTGAGATCTAGTGTATTACATGCTGAGAGTAGTTAGCTTTTTGCCTCCTTTGATACTAAACACTAACCAGCCTAATGCAATGGAAAAGAATGCTATATTTGCAGCCAGTGGTCTTACATTCAAAATCTGGCCCTGCCACTTTTGACAAGTACTTAGGCACAAGTCACTTAAATGTTCTAGACCTTAGCCTCTGCTCATTTGTAAAATGATGAGTTTGGATAAGACATCTGCTAATTTCCTTTCTAGTTCTAAAGCTATAGTAGAATTAATATAGCATATGATTATATTTGCTTTTTCTTCCTATTTTTAAAAGCCCTTATTGAATTCATTTGCTTTTATACAACCTTGGTTTGCCCCTGTATTGTTTCTTCCCCTATATCCCCTATGGAGAGACATTCATAGTAATAAAAAAATGAAAAAGGAAAAAGAGTAAAAATTCAATAAAACAGATAGATAACATAGAAAAATCTGAAATTATTTTAATGTTCTACACTTATGAGCCTCCCATCACTGCAAAGAATTAATCATCTCAATGGCAAACTATCATTTCACGTCTTTTCTTTGGGGCCTGGATTGCAGAGAAACTGAGGCAATAGCCTTAGCAAAGTTCACGTCTTTTCTTTGGGGCCTTGTTTGAAGTTTCATAATATTCATTTTCAGTTGTTTTCTGGGTGTTGTACTTTTCATCTACATTGTTGTAGCCATTGTTTATATTGTTTTCCTGGTTGTGTTTTATTCATTTTGTATCAGTTCATGTAAATCTTCTGATGCATCTCAAAATTTCTCATTTTCGTTATTTCTTGCTGCATGAAAACATTCCATTATATTCATGTATGACAGTTGATGTATATCTATTTTTTTTCCAGTTCTTTGCTACAACAAAAAGTATTACTATAAATTTTTTTGGTATATAGCAAGCCTTTTTATTTAAAATAACTTCCTTGAGGTTGATGACTATTAGTCAAGAGTATAAATATTTTATCCACTTAATTCGCATAATTCCAAGTAGCTCCAGAATGGTTGCAATAATTCACAGCTCCACAGAAAAGCATTGGTGTGTCTGTTTTTGTCAACCCTTTTATTGTTTATAATTTTATTTTTTGTCACATTTACTCATTTTCTGGTTTTCAAGTAGAACCCCAGGGTTGATTTTTGAAAAAAATTCTCATTTCTCTATTTATCATTCATTGTATTATTTTGTATGACTTCTAATAGTTTGTAATTTTTTTGAGAAACATTCATGTCTTTTTAGCAATTAATATTGAATATTAGACAATGAGTTTTGGTCGTATGTATTTCTATTAGTTGTCTACCTAACTTTGAATACTTCGTGGTCCTATCTGAATAGTTTCTGTCTGCAAGGTGGCTAAAATTCTAGCTATACTGTCTAAAAATCTAATGAGTGGTCCCCAATAAATTAGAAACTTTAGCAAGGGTTTAGACTTTTAAACATTTATTAAGGAGCATAAGAATTTGGTGAGGAGAGAGAAAGAGGCCTATCCATCTATCTCAGGGAGCCAGCATTTTTGCTCCACTCTCCATGAGGTCCTTGAGAGAGAGAGAGAGAGAGAGAGAGAGAGAGAGAGAGAGAGAGAGAGAGAGAGAGAGAGAGAGGGAGAGGGAGAGGGAGAGAGAGAGCCTCACTCCATCTTCATCCAACAAACCTCTGAAAGCCGGAAACATCCCATACACATGCACACAGCTCCGAGTTAATTGGCTGGTAGTTTTGATAGGCAGTACCCACAAGCAAGCATCACTTCCTGATGCTAAGGAACTGACATTCCAAGGTACATGGCTTGCCCTCAGACACCTTTTCCTCATGGTGGAGCTTTCTTACAGTATCTCTCCAACAGGGGGAATCACTCCAATTTTCACAACTTTAATACAAAATCCTTATCAAAAATACTATATACAGAAAATTTCCCCCCAACTAGTCACTTCTTTTCTTATCCCAGATATTGTTATTTTGTTGTGTAAAAGATTTTTCATATGAAGTAATCCAAATAATCTATTTTGACTGTTTAAATTACCTCTTTCCCAAGTTTCTTTAAGAATTCCTTTACTATTTATATGTGAAAATTTTATGATATATATTTTTTAAAAATTATGGTGTGACCTTTTATATTTGTGTCACATATTCATTTTGGATATATTTTGAAATATGGTGTAAGATGTTTTTCTAAAACCAATTACAGTCAGACTATTTTCCAGTTTTCCTAGAAGCTCTTCTCAAATAAGGGACATTTTCCTAAGTCATTAATGTTTGAAGATTATTGAATATTGGATTATTGAGTTCTTTTATTTATGATTATCTTTTGTCTATTCTATTTCATTGATTTAAATTTACATTTTTAATCGATGTCAAGTAATTTCAATGATTACTGCTTTGTAATATAGGTTGTGGTTTGGAAGCACTGTTCCCCCTTGATTCTTGACTTTTTTCATTATGTATATTCTAGATCTTTTGTTTTCCAAATTAATTCTGTCATTTTATCTCTCTCTTTAAAATATCTATTTGGTAGTTAGAGTGGCATAGCAATAATTCTATAAATAAAATTTAATAATGCTGTCATTTTTCATTGTATTTGTATGACCCACTGTGGTTACTGTATATCCCCCCAGCTCTTTAACTTCATTATTTATTTAAGGAACATTTTGTAATAAAAAAGATATGTTTTGATCATATTTTGGTAGACCAGTTCCAAAATATTCTGTGTATTTTGTAGTTTATTTATTGACTCTTGAACTTTTTCTTATATAACAAATGCTTTTGCTTTTTTAAAGTTCATTCTGTAATCTGCAACTTTGCTAAGGCTATTGCCTCAGTTTCTCTGCAAATTCCATAAGTAAACTATCATGTCATTAAAAATAGTGATAGTTTTGTCTCTTCTTTTCCTGTTTTTAAGGCTTTAATTATTATTATTTCATTATTGCTAGAATTTCAAGGATTACATAAAATTAATCACATTGAAAGGAAGCCTTCTTGCTTTAAGCTCACAATTATTGGAAAATCATCTAGTATCTTCCCATTGAAGACAATACTTATTTTTCAAAAAGATATGTTCAATGATTTTTTAAAGATACTATTATGCCTATACTTTCTTAGTTTTAAGAATGAATCAAAATCATATATTTTTAAAATTTTCTTCTTCTATATATATTGAGATATTCATGTGCTCTTGGTGGTTTTGTCTTTATTATGATTAATGATGTTGATTCTTTTTTCTAATATTGAATCATCCTGGCATAAATCCAACTTTTTCATGCTGAAAGGTTTCTTAGGTAATTTTCTGTTTGACCATGTTTTCTTTAACATTTAAAAAGCCATTAATGATGTTTTTTCTCAATGACTCCTTTGCTTTTAACCTTCCCTGTCTTAGGTATTAAAACTCTATTTATCCCATAAAATAAGTGTAGTACAGTTCTTTTTTTTTTCAGTATTTGAGAATAACTCATGTAATACGTATGTTAATTGTTCTTTAAAAGTTTGAAAGAATTCTCTTGTAAGGCCATCTGGACCAGGGGTCCTCCCCATCCCTTTGGTAGTTACTTTCCAAGAATTTCTCTTTCTTTTATTTTTTTGGGATTGAGAAATTTTATTCTTTGATTCATTGTCTACATACTTATTTATTCCTTCTTTTGCCTCTTTGTGTTGCTTTTGGAATTAAAACTTTAAAAAAGTTTGAGTTCCCTCTTCTAACAAATTCATGTTATTGACTTCATAGATTTTTCAATGTGACTGCTTTTTGTTTTCCCTCTTTGGGTTTCACTCTTCAAACTATCAGTTACTGAAATAAGTAATGAGGATATAAATATGGGGGAAAAATTTCCTCTGTCCCAAACTTTGCTCTCCAATTTTTTCCCCACCTACCTCATGACTATTCTCTTTCTTATTTGTTCTTTAATTTAAGTGACGCGTCCCAAATCCCTTCTCCACCATGCCAGATGGCCTTGTAATTTCCTCCCTGGGTGTCAGTTGCTGCTAGGAGTCCTGAGGTAAGATATTTTCCATGCAAGCACAATACATCTGTCAGAGGAAATGGGATCCCTGTTCAAAAACACTTTAAGGTCCCTATCTCTTCTTACAGAATACGGCTCTTTGCCCATTTGAGTACTTTTCAATGAGATCCCCCTTATGGGGTCAAAACCTCCCTTTTATTTCCTCCCCTTCCTTTATCACTTCTTTCTGAGAGATACAAGAATTACTTTACCTTGCACAGCCCTCCCTCACTTAAATTCAATTCATTGCAAGTCATGACCACCCTCATTTCATGGTCCTCTTCAAGAATGATCAACAACAATAAAACTAATTTCTTTAAATTCTACTTTTATCTTTATCCTCTTGTGTATTTTTGAAAATACTCTTGTACTCAATGGTCTGTCTATTGTTCTCTTATTAAAAATGCTGTCTTCAGGGGGCAGCTAGGTGGCGCAGTGGATAAAGCACTGGCCTTGGATTCAGGAGTACCTGAGTTCAAATCCAGCCTCAGACACTTGACACTTAACTAGCTGTGTGACCCTGGGCAAGTCACTTAACCCCCATTGCCCTGCAAAAATTAAAAAGAAATGCTGTCTTTTTATTGTTTTCTTTTGATAGTTTCTAGAGATGGAGTTATTTATTTTACTATCTATACTTGTCTTAGTAATTATATATTAATTTTTCATGTGTTTATGTTCTTTGCAACTTACTTATGTCTGCTTTTTTAGGAATGTTGCAATTTTTAATGGAATGTCTATCTTTTCTTGGCAAAATTTAGTCATGACAACTCAGTGATCATAGATTTCACAGAAGAATATGACAAATCAAAAAATCTGAATACCATAAATCAAGAAATAGTACAAAAACACTTCCCAAAATTTATGAATGCAGTAAACAAAGTACCAATCTAAATAATCCAATAATCCACAGATAACTTCTACAGCAAAACTCTGTTTCATACTCTAAAATGCATCATGCCTAAATTTAGGAATTTCAATGACAAAAATCAAATGCTGCAAGGAATAAAGAAAAAAGGGCCTTCAAATATAAAGGATATTTGAAAAAATACAAGACATTTTTTGTTATTGTTCAGTTCTTTCAGTCATATCTGACTCTTTGTGATCCCTATTTGGTATTTTCTTGGCAAAATGGGGTCACAAAGAGTCAGACATGATTGAAACAACTGACCAACATCAACAAAATAATGTACTCTCCCCTTACTCTATATTTAAATATATGCTGTTGTTATCTTAACCCAAATGAAAAATTTTATATTTATCATTATGAAGTTTCATCTTATTCTGATCCATTATTTGAAATCAATATCTTTCTGAATATTGATTTGGGCATCCTTTGAATTAGAGAACCTGTACTTCATTGTGTTATATGGGGATCTTATTGTCCTTCCTGATGTGTCATTCTTCATTCAAGACACTGAAAAAAAAAGTTGAACAGATCAGGGTTAAAGGTCCACCTAGCAATAAAACAATGGAAAAGTCTACTCTTTGCAGGTTGGACATGTAACTGTTAGTCAACTTGGGGAGGGGCAATGAAATTGAAGTTTATAATCATCTACCCACTACATTTCATCTCATTCACAAGGAAATACCAACATATTTCAAGTCTCTTCTTGAAATCAAGATATGCTATCTTTTGCATTTTTATGTTATACTTATTTATCAAGAAATAGAATTAAGTGAATTTAGGCTTGATGAATATAGAATACCAAGGAAGGGGTGTTAGAGGTAATCTAGCATAGCTCTCTAATTAAATTAGAAGACTGCAACTTAAAGAATTTATGTAACTTGCCCAATATTTTTAAAAAATAGTAGCAGAGATAGACTTTGAATATATATTATCTGATTCAATAGTAGGTTCTTTTTAATGCATCATGCTAAGTTTATGTCTTGTCTTTAATATTGCCTACACTTTATTTTTATTCTTGAAATCTATTTTCATATTTTATCTTGATCAAAACAACAAAAAAGTTAGTAATTATAGAAAGTTAACTTTTTAGTGCTATTCATTCTTTGGAGGTCTATTTTTACCAGGAAAGAAAAGCACCAATGATAGAAATGTGTGGTACTACTGTTTCTCTTAATCATACAGAGGGAGACCTTTGGTTTAGGTCTAAATTCATTTATATACAACACCAGTCACCTAGTGTCAATTACCAAAATTGCAAGATTAAACCCTAAGAGCAAATAGTCCCTAATATAGAACTTCCCTTGCATTTCCCAATCTAAGTGCTTACAAAATAGTATCAGTTTCCTATTGGTAAAATGAAGAGGTTGGAGTAGATGACCTCTAAGGTGTCTTCTGACTTCAAATCTATGATCCTATGATCCTCGACAGTTTCTTCTCTAAAGATTGCCAAATGAAAATAAGGAAAGGAAGACATTTGGCTGGAAACTTCATAAAAAAGATACTTTCATTCTATTTACTACTTTCATACGGCAGGGAAACTTTAAGCAATTCTGCTCCAAAGTAGAATACTAAAAGTATTACAGGGGCAGCTAGGTGGCGCAGTGGATAAAGCAAAGACCCCGGATTCAGGAGGACCTGAATTCAAATCTGGCCTCAGACACTTGACACTTACTAGCTGTGTGACCCTGGGCAAGTTACTTAATCCTCACTGCCCTGCAAAAAAAGAAAAGAAAAAGGAAAAAAAAGTAATACATAAATTGTGTGATTGTACTAGTTGGTGGAAGCCAGAGAATAACTCTTGAAACATGGATGAAGATAAATTCAGAAGCATAATTCCTTCCATGTTTTTGCAGGGAGGTAAAGAACATAGATATATCAGGAAATTTAGGAGCTGCTCTACAAATAAAGAAGAAATTAGGAAATCAGTGGTGGCTCATATTATACTGTATTTAAATCACTTTACTGAAAAATTGTTTGAAAGTTTTCCCTATTTTGAAGATATTGCAAAATTTCCAAGTCTGATGAAGGAAAAGAAACAGCAAATTCTCCAAGCTGTAGAAAATAGGTTTATTGAGAGAGAGTACCTATTTCCCAATAAAGCTTGTCTCAGGTCTAGGACCCAAAGACCCTGAGCAACAAGGTCCATAAGTTTTTATACACAAATAAGGCTTATAGGTATTTAATCAATACTATTTTTAGGTACACAACATAATGAAAATAAAGCATTTCTGCAAGGCAAACAATAAAAAACACACTAAATGTGGTGCATATCAGTGCATATTTGTAAAAGAACCACAAAAGAAAGTCAAAGGGAGGCTGTAGTCCTAACAACTCAGTAGATGACTATTCCTGATTGGTCTATCTAGCTCAGCAGTTATTATTCTTGGTAGTTGATCTTTTGTTTTTGTTTTTTGTGAGGCAATTGGGATTAAGTGACTTGCCTAGCGTGACACAGCTAGTAAGTGTCAAGCATCTGAGGCTGAATTTGAACTCAAGTATTCCTGACTCTAGGGCCAGTGTTCTATCCACTGTGCCACCTAGCCACCCCTGGTAGTTGATCTTTTAAATTTATGGACTTTGCAGAAACATTTCAATCTAATATGTGCATAGCCTTACTAACATCTATCTTACCTAAACATTTTTTATTGACTTAATCTACTAGAAAATAATATCTAAATACATTAAATCACAATTTTAATTTATATACTGATTATCATCCTAGTTAAATCACTTGAATCTAAGGGGTGGGGAAAATCTCACAAAGATGGTTGATAAAAGACAGGTACTTTCTTGAGCTCTCCCAAGTTCCCCTCCAAAGAATTTTAAATAATGCCTCAAAAATGCTGGAGTGGTAGAACCTACAAAAGGGCAAGGAGAAAAAAATTTCCAGTCCAAGACTGGAAGGAGTACAAGACAAAAAGATTGGCAGGAAAGGTATGTTGGACTGGAGTGATAATATAGTGCAAGCTAAGCCACAGCAAACCAGTGGCAGGCCTTGGGGGTGACTGAATTAACAGTGGCATCAGCAGGTTCCAAAGCTCTCAGCCCATAGACAGTAAGGGGGTCACTTTGCAGGTACTGGGTACAAAACTCTGTTGTATTACATATATTCAGATCTGGGTCACAGTCCTGCATCATGTTCTCAGGGTGAGGAAGAGAATTAGAACACCAGAGTTTACAGGCAAGGAAAAGCAGAGACCCTGGTCACAATTCTGGGGAGGAAAAGAGTGCGTATGGTCACTCACAGGCAAGACTACAGGCCAGGAGAATAGTAAACACAACTCTTCTCAGTTTATAGTACCTTGGGGGGGGGGGGCAGCTAGGTGGTACATTGGATAAAGCACTGTCCCTGGATTCAGGAGGACCTGAGTTCAAACCTGGTCTCAGACACTTGACACTAGCTGTGTGACCTTGGGCAGTCACTTAACCTTCATTGCCCGGCCAAAGAGAGAGAGAGAGAGAGAGAGAGAGAGAGAGGAGAGAGAGAGAGAGAGAGAGAAAGGTTATAGTACCTTGGAATTAATGAATACTTATAGACCCCTAGAACTAGCTCTGAAAATAGCTTCACAAAAAACCTCAAGCTTGGGACAGTGCTCCTGCCACCCTGGGAGCAGAGTCTAACTTTAACAAAAAATTAAAAGTCAAGAAATAGTCCAGGAAATAAGCAAACCAACAAAAAAAGAATTAGACCATAGAAAGTTATTATGATTATTAGGAAGATCAAAGCAATTACTCAGAAGTAGACAACAAAGTCAAACTTCTATATCCAAAACCTCAAAGAAAAATTTGAATTGGTCTCAGGCCCCAAAAGAATTCTTAAAAGAACCCCCCAAAATATAAAATGAAATAAGAAAGATAGAGAAAACATTAGGGAAAGAAATGACATTGATGCAAGAAAATCATTTTTAAAAAGTCAGTAGCTTGGTAAAGGCGGCACACCAAAAAAAAAAAAAATACTGAAGAAAATAACACCTTAAAAGCAAAGTAGATAAAAATGGTAAAGAGACTCCAAAAGTCCACTGAAGAGAACTCCTTAAAAAGCAGAATTGTTCACACAGAAAAAGATGCACAAAAATGTCTTGAAGGAAAAAAAAAACTCCTTAAAAAGTAGAATTGGTGAAATGGAAAAGGAAGTACAACAATTTAATAAAGAAAATAATTCCTTAAAAACCAGAATTGGGCAAATGTAAGCTAATGATTACCCAAAACATCAAAAACACTAAGACAAAATGAAAAAAATGGAAAAATAGAAAATGTGGAATAACTCATTGGGTAATTAACTAACCTGGAAAACAGATTGAGAAGAGATAACTTAAAAATTTTTGGTCTATGTAAAAGCTATGATCAAAAAAGAGCCAAGAAATCATCTTTCAAGAAATTATCAAGAAAAATTGCCCTAATATTCTGGAACCAGGAGGTAAAATAGGAATGGAAAGAATTCACCAATTACCTCCTAAAAGAGATGTCAAAATGAAAACTTCCAGAAATATTATAGCTAAATTCCATTGCTACCAGGTTAAGGGGAAACTATTGCAAGAGTCAGCAAAAACAAAAACAAACGACCAAACCAAAAACAAAAAAACAATCCAAATATCATGGAGCCATAGTCAGGATAACACAAGTTTTAACAGCTTCTGCATTAAAGGATCAGTGGGCTCGGAATATGATAGACTGGAAGTCAAAGGACCCAGGATTACAACCAAGAATTACCTACCCAGCTAAACTGAGTATAATCTTTCTGGGGAAAAATAGATATTTAATAAAATAGAGAATGTTCAAACATTCCTGATGAAAATACCATACCAAAGCTGAATAGATAATTTGCCCTTCCAATTCAATACTCAAAAGATGTATAAAAAGGTAATCAGGAAAGAGAAATAAAGGGATTCAATAAGATTAAAGTGTTTACATTTCTACATGGGAAAATGATACCTGTAACTACTAAAAACTTTCTCATTATCAGGGCATTTGGAAGGAGTATACATAGAGGGCACCGGTGTGAATTGAAAATGATGGGATGATATCTAAAAAAAAAATAAGGGGTGAGAGGAATGCACTGAAAAAAGGGAATAAGGAGAGGTAGAATAGGTCAATTATTTTGCATAAAAGAGGGACAAAAGAGCTTTCACAACAGGGGGATGAAGGGAGTGCCTGAAACTTGCTCTCATTGGAAAAGTTGCATATAGAAGGCCATATTATCCTATAGGAAAGGAGGAGGGAAAGGGGATAAAAGAGGGGTTGCTGACAGAAGGGAGGACAAATTAGGGGAAATGGTAGTCAGAAGTAAAACACTTTTGAGGATGGTCAGGATGAAAGGAGAGAAATTGCCAAATACCCAGGGGAAAAATAGGATGGATAGAAATGCATAGTTAGTAATCATAATGGGAAAATAATTATAGCAAATTTCTCTGATAAAGGCCTCAAATATGTTGAGAACTGAGTCAAATTTATAAAAATGAAATTCATTCCTTAATTGAGAAATGGTAAAATGGTATGAACAAGCAGTTTTCAGATGAAGTAATCAAAGCTACCTATAATCATATCAAATGTTCTAAATCACTACTAAATCACTAAATCAGAGAAATGCAAATTAAAACAAATCAGAGCAGACACCTTATACCTATTAGATTGGCTAACATGACAGAAAAAGGAAAACTACAAATGTTGGAAGGTGTGTGGGAAAATTGAGACACTAATGCACTGTTGGTGGAGTTCTGAACTAATTCAACCATGACAATCAGGATGCTTTCGGAAACACCTGGAAAGATTTAGATCAATTGATGCAAAGTGAAATTAGCAGAACCAGGAGAATATTGTATACAGTACTAGTAATATTATATGATGGTCAACAGTGAACGGCTTCATTGTTCTCAGCAATACAATTATCAAAGGCAATTCTGAACGACTTATAATGAAAAAAATGCTATCCATCTCCAGAGGTGTGGGGGGGGGGCAGTGAAACAAAAACAATTTAAAGTCTGAGTGCATATTGAAGCATACTTTTTAAACTTTCATTTTCTTTCTTTTTTTTTTTTTTGGTCTGTTTTCTTTCACAACTTGACTAATCTGGACATATGTTTTGCATGACTGGACATCTATAACATATCAAATTGTTTGCTTTCTCAATGAGGAGGAGAAAATTTGGTGCTTATTTTTTTTTAAACTGCCTATGTAGTCCAACTCCTTTATTTTGTTTGTTTGCTTGTTTTTTTGTGTTTTTTCAGGGCAATGAGTGCTAAGTGACTTGCCCAGGGTCACACAGGGTCAAGTGTCTGCGGCCGGATTTGAACTCAGGTCCTCCTGAATCCAGGGCTGGTGCTTTATCCACTGTACAACCTAGCTGCCCCCTGGTGCTTAAAATTTTTAAGAAAAAGTTAAAATTGGGTGGAAATAAAATATCAAACATATATAAGACAAAAATATACCCAAAATTTGTCCTGTTTTCATAGAATAATTTTATATTAACCATGTTTACAACAATCATAGCCCCATTTTCTCCCTTGTATGGAAAGAGTATCACTAGCCTATCTCTCAAAAGCTGTATTAAAAAGACCAAAAAGAAAAAGAAAAAGAGAGCATTGAGTACAAAATGTCAGAAATATAAAAATGGCACTTAAAATCTTCAGCAAAAGTAAATGAGGGCAATGGAAAGCCCAGAGCAACACCTTTGTAAATTTTTTTTTTAAAAGAACATTTATGACATAATAGGATCTAATACCATAATGTGTTCTTGAGTTGAAGATTACAGAGATCATCAAAACCCATATTTTGCATACGTAGAAATGGAGCCCACCTTATCTCCCAGAGGTGAGGTGAATTGTCCAAAGTCTTACAAGTAGTAGATTTAGGATTTGAACACAGGGGCTCTTGGAAATAGGAGTATTTCCTCTGGCTAGATTTGGAATGATACCCTGGTGATTCACAAAGTCAATCTGCTAAGATGTGTAAGGTTCATGATCTACATTGGACCATGTGTCCTTAAGTATCAAAGAAAAATGGTTTACTGTTGTCCACTGTTCTCTCCCTCTTTCCAATTCAAAAATTTTGGTCACCAGCCTTACAATCATCTTTGGAAGAGTTTTGAGTACATTCATTTCCTGCTTGTGTTGAAGTTAAGTAATAACTTATCTCAAAGGACAACTCTCAGTGGCAGCTAGATGGTGCAGTGGATAGTGCATCGGCCCTGGAGTCAGGAGGACCTGAGTTCAAATCCAGCCTCAGACACTTAACACTTACTGGCTGTGTGACCCTGAGCAAGTTACTTAACCCCAATTGCCTCACCCCCCCCCCAAAAAAAAAGGACAACTCTCTAATTTGTCCTCTCCTAAATAATTAATTCTAGAACAAATATTTTTTTCCCTAAGAGTGGATTAAGGAGAAAAAAAAAACTCTGGTCATAGAGAAAACTAAATTTTAAATATAAAATAAACTAGCATAGCTATCTCATATAACTTTAAAAACTGTTACAGGTCTCTGACATAACCAGCAAAATTCATCAGTAAAAAGTGACTTCTTTGAGACCTTTTTTTTTTTTCTCTCCTCTCCCTGAAACATCTCTCCAGGCTGCTCTGGAAATAGCAGATGTCACAGAGACCATAGAAACTCTTCAAGTCATGCATCATGGCAGGAGCAGGTGTCCCCTCAAGAGAAAAAAAATAAAAAGCAAGAGATTCCTGTTTTCATGCAATTATCCTTTTTAATGAAAATAAATGAAGGAGAAAAACTCACAAGGCTGTATCAACATTGGCAATCTCTGTCTCATTCCCTCTCCCAAATGGCATGATTTTCAAAGTTTTCCAAGAGGTATTGACAGCTCTTTAACCTCCTCCCTTCTTGAATCATCAACTAAGTAAGCACTCATCAGGATAAGTACTGAAATTTGAAAAGAATCCCACTGATTGAGGTTCAAATGCTGTCATTCAACCACACAAGAGTAACTTTTTAAAATTAAGTATTGAACAGTAGGTAGATTACAGGAGGATGGTAGAATAGCTGAAGGAAGATATTAGGGATGCAAAGAGAATCTGTGATAATAGGTGAGGAAAAGCATCTTAAAAGTGATGTCCCTCCCTTTTTTAATGCTGCAAATCAAAGCATCATGAAAAGGAGAAAATGAGTTCATTATACATCAGGATAAGAAATTAAGATATTGGGAGTAGAGAAGGGGAGGAAGCATCCCTATATTTTACTCTTTACTTATCTAAAAGGATGAACAATAAAAATAACCAATAAAGGTGTGTGTGGGTGATGGGTGGTGTGTGTATGTAAAGGATCAACTGTAAGATTATCATAGGATCACAGAGATAGATTTGTAAGTGAAATTAGAGGTCATCTGTTCTAACCCCCTCATTTTGCCATTGAGAAAACAGAACCAGAGAGATTGTGACATTCCCGAGATGATACAGAAGTAACCGGCAGATCTGGGATGCAAAGCCAGATCCTCTGATTCTGATTATAAATCAGGCCCTCTTTCCAGTGCATTTCTAGTTTAGGCCAGAGAGCACAAAGCCCTAATTCCATAAGGGTTTGGAAACCACTAATATGATGTTACTGAGATGCAAGAAATGGACCCAAAGTAATGAATATGCAATCTTTCTTAGAGCAAGAGTGGCAAAGGAGCAGTGAAGAATTGAAGACTGATCTGCTTCTAATCTGCTGGACCATTTTCTGGCAGAACCCAGGCTGGTCTTCACTCCTACCAGTTTCTGGTGCCCTATTCTGGACTTCAAAACCAACCCTCTGTGCCAGATACCTTTACTGAACCTCCCTGCTGCCTTCCATTAGGTCTCTTTTATATGCCTTCTTATTGTTGTTATTCGGTTGCTTTTTATTTGGATTCAACTCTTTGTGGCCTGATTTGGGTTTTTTTGGCAGAAATACTTGGGTGCTTTGCCATTTCCTTCTCTATTTCATTTTAGAGATGAGAAAACTGAGGCAAGCAGAGTTAAATGACTTGTCCAGGGTCATACAGCTAGTAAGTGTCCGCGGCCAGATTTGAACTCAGGGAGATGAGTCTTCCTGACTCCAGACCTGGAGCTCTATCTAGTTTTTTGAAAGCAAGGACTGCCTTTCTTTCTTTTTTAAAATAGATATAGATATAAATAGAGAAAGTGTTAGAGATAGATACTAATAATAAACATTTTTATTTAGAGTTTTGGGTTCCAATTTTGATCTCTCTTTCAATGCCTTCCCTCCCCTCTCTCTGAGGCAGCAAATAATCAGATATGAGTTATACATTATATGATTATGTAAAACTTTACCATATTTGTCTTTTTGTACAAGCTAACTTGATTAAAAGAAAAAAAATTGAAAGAAAGTGAAAAAGAGAGTGTTTCCGTCTCTTCCATCAATTTCAGTTCTTTCTTTGGAGGTACATAGTATGTTTCATCAATAGTCCTTTGGGATTGTCTTAGATCATTGCATTGTTGAGAACAGTCAAGTCATTCACAGCTCTTCAACAAATAATATTGCTCTCTCTCTGTACAATGTTCTCTTGGTTCTATTTACTTCACTAAACATCATTTCATATATGTCTTTCCAGGCCTTTCTGAAGTCATCCTGCTTGTCATTTCTTATAGCACAATAATATTCCATTACTATGATATACCGTAGTTTGTTTAGCCATTATCCAATTAATGGGCATTCCTTTGATTTCTACTTCTTAGCGACCACAAAAAGAGCTGCTATAAATATTTTTGTACAAATAGGTCTTTTTCTCTTTTGGGGGATATCTTTGGGATATAAACCTAGCAGTGGTATTGCTGAATCAAAGGGTATGCCCAGTTCTATAGCCCTTTGATGATAGTTCCAAATTGCTCTCCAGAATGGTTGGATCTTTTCACAACTCTGCCAACAGTGGATTATCATCCCAGTTTTGCCACATCCCCTCCAACAACCAATATTTTCCATTTTTGTTATATTTGCCATTTTGATAGAATGCCTTTCTTTTTCCTTGTATTTGTATGCCCAGCACTTAGCACACTGTCTGGCTCATACTAAGTGCCTAATAAATGCTTTATTCCTTCCTTCCTTTCCCTGAAAACTCCATGTCACAGAATATCAGAGTTAAAAGGAACCTCAGAAGTGATTTATCTTTATCTCTAGCAGTAGAAGGGTAATTTGCATATGTATACAGTTTTCAGTTTTGTAAGCACTCTGGATACCTATCTCCTTTGAGCCTAAAAAGCCATGGAAAGCAGGTACTTGTTTTACTGTTTCCATATGTCTATAATCTCATCTATGTTTGTTTTCCTTCTAATTGTTCAGATCATCATCAATCCAACCATACCATCTTAAGTGACAAATATAGAATCAAAATATCACACATTCAGAGCTGAATGGACCTTATTGCCCATTGAGTCCAGCACCTTCATTTTATAAATGGGCAAACTGAAGCCCAGAGAGGTTTAGCAACTTGTTCAGGGTGACACAGCTTTTATGTATCTGAAGCATCATTAGAAACACCAGGCATTTCTAATACCAAGTCCAGTTTTGTATGCACTAGCCCACATTTCCTCTCATTGCTATGGTAGGATCATAAACCTACAGTGGGAAGTATCCTCTGAGACCATCTAGTCTAACATTTTCATTTTATAGATGAAGAAATTGAAGCCTTATGAAATGAAGTGGTTTGCCAATGGTCACCCATGTAGTAAGCCTTAGCAGTGGCATTTGAACCCAGTTTCTGTGACTTCAGGTCCATTTCTCTTTTATTGAATCCTTGTTTTCAAGTCATCTTAAAATTGTGACACAAGTGGTGTACCCAATGCACTTGGTGACTGTCAATAGAACTCTTGACATTGTATGAATATCAATGGAGTATGTAGGCTATCCAATGGTAATCTCTTATTCTTTTGTGCTTAAGACGCTTCTGGGCATACATTTCTATAATACTATCCTTTATGCTACTTCTCTTATATAAGTCCTTGCTTGTAATGTATTGTACACTGTACATGCCCATCATATTCCACTCCATTAGCCTGTGAGTGAATCACATCTTCAATTCTTTGAGGATTCTGTTATTCTATGCCCTAATCCCATGCACGCTATACAATATCAGTGGAAGAATATCAGAATGTTAAAATATACCTTTGTTTCAACTAAGTGACTCTTGCTTGTGTTCTTTCTAAGTATAGGCCGAACTCTCTCCTGGAAGAGAAAGTCAAAGAATTTGAATCACTCTCCACTTTTCATGTTTTAGGGAGGATGAAGTGTTCCTAAAGGAAACAGAAGTGATGTTTTGATGAAAAACATAATCTGACGTGTAGAAGGGGAGACTTCATCCTTGTTAGAATATTGGAGAATGTTGGGATGTTTCACAAATGAGAAAAGAGAAAGACAGATGTACAAATTGTATAGCTTAAAAATAGATTGGGGGCAGCTAGGTGGCGCAGTGTACTAAGTGTACTAAGTGTACTAAGGCAACTGTTTGACTTGGTAAGCACAACTCAGAGAACAACTTTGTCTAATGTATGACAGGAAAGCTCATAAGACTTACTAAAATGGACAGTAATCACTCACTTCCTGGGTATTCATTTGAACATAAATGATACTGCCAAGAGGAACCTAAAACATTTTGCCAACAACTGTGAAGTATTGAGTAATAAACTGAAGATTGTGGGGGCATGGTTTGTGTTTTCCTCATATCGTCATTGCTTTGAAGACAAAGGATAGAAAGGAGAAATAATTAATTTGGAAAGCTGATGATTAGCCAAGAAGGTGGCATATTTATTTGGACTTGTGCACTGCAGCTCAAAACCCCCCACAAATGGTTGATTTCTGATAAGAGGTAAAGTATACCTAACAATGCTTGGTAAGACTGAATTTACCTAGGATCTTACAAATCTGGTTCTTGTTTTTTTCTAGACTTTTCCATATTCCATCCAAACAGGTCTTCTTGATTTTGCCTACCTACAACATTCCTTTCCCTGGATAAAAATCGATCATTTTCTGTTTGGTCAGAAATTCCAAGGACCTTTCCCTTCCAGAGTGATAACTTTGTTTTTTGTTTTGTTTTTAGTTTTTCTGGTGAGGCAATTGGGGTTAAGTGACTTGCCCAGGGTCACACAGGTAGTAAGTGTCAAGTGTCTGAGGTCAGAATTGAACTCAGGTCCTCCTGAATCCAGGGCCGGTGCTCTATCCACTGTGCCACCTAGGTGCCCCTAGAAGGATAACTTTGTGATAGTAAAGTAGGCCATCTTCTGTCTCAATTCTCATTGAATGTATGTGATCTCAGACAAACTGAGACCTAGGAAAGACATTAATTTAGAAAGGCCAAGGTCACCCACTACATCCATCACCACAGAGGGCCATCACAAGTCCTTTTGACCTTTGTTTTTCCACTGGACTCAGATGACTCTGGAGAAGAGAGCAACAACTTTTTGTGCAGCTCTGACTCATTTAAACCCAATTCATGCAGAAGTCAAGACATAACCCTCATGATGTAATTGGTCCTCTTCAAGAATGAAGGATGAGAGGGATGAGGGGGCAGTTAGGTGGTGCAGTGGATAAAGTACAAGCCCTGAATTCAGAAGGACCTGAGTTCAAATCCAGCCTCAGACACTTGACACTTACTAGCTGTGTGACCCTGGGCAAGTCACTTAATCCTTATTGTCCCACCCCCCCCAAAATGAATGATGAACAACAACAATAACAACATATTTGCATGGATTGTATCTCATGTTACCTCCAAGTTTTCAATTAACTAATTGGATTTAGTAAGTGCCTGCTATGATCCATACACTGTGTTCAGACCTGAACATATAAAAACTAAAGAATTAAACAATCTTGAAAGTCCTAGATCTTTTCTAAACATCTCCCCTGCCCCCACAATGTGTCGTCTACATATAGCCTTTTTCTAATCTTCCTAGTAATTAATATCTTCCCCCCTTCCCCAGTTTGGAGGTAGTTTGTATAGTGTAATCTATAAACTTATGTCTTCAATGGTCTCCTGGTCCCCATTCCAAGAGAATAGAAGTTTCTTGAGGGCAATGACTATTTCTTTCTATGTGTAGGTCCTTACATAAATAATACACAATAGATGATGTTATGGATTGCGTTTAGAAGCATTCAGATGAGAGCAACCAAGAATTTAAATGGTCTTGAAATCCTCCCTTGTGAGGAACAGTTGAGGGAACTGGGGTGTTTCCCTCGTGGAAGGGCAAACAATATATAATTAATACTTAATAGGGTTTTTCCCAATATTTGAAGAGCTGTCATAAGGAATATGGATAAGATTTAGCCAACTCAGGCTCAAAGGGGAGAACTAAGAACAAAGGGTGGAAATTTCAAAGAAGCAAGTTTAGGTTTGATGTAAGAAAAGAAAAAAAAAACTTCCTAAGAATTGAAGATCTATCTTACTCAGCTGTGGATTGAATTAAACATCTTCCCTGAGATTCTGTGATTTAGATGACAAACACAGGCAACAGAATTCAAGTCATATAAGTAATAAGTGAGCAGTGTACCATAGTCTTTGACTCTTTCCATAGGACCATGCTGCTTCTCCATTGCAACAAGTGACTTTTTTTTTTTTTTTGCCAGGCAATGGGGGTTAAGTGACTTGCCCAGAGTCATACAGCTAGTAAGTGTCAAGTGTCTGAGGTCGGATTTGAACTCAGGTACTCCTGAATCCAGGGCTGCTGCTTTATCCACTGCGCCACCTAGCCACCCCCATGACTTTTTATTAAATGATGAAGAATCCTGGAATACAGGGTTGGAAGAGACTTTAGAAGTAACCTAATCTAACTTCTGCCCTAACTAGATTCAATCAGTGATATGTTAAGCATCAGCTATAGGTAAGGCTGGTTTCCTATGTTTCAAATGTTGGGAATATTTTCTATTTTTCTCTGCTCATCATCTTTCAGTATCTAAGGATTGTCAAGCTTCATTGATTTCAGCTTCCTAAAATAATTCTGGTTTCAATCTATTTCTCTGGCCCAATGGCCCATTTCCCTAGTACAGGTCCTCCTAACCCTATACATGTAATATTGCATTGCAACAGATCTACAATCCATCCTTTAAACAGCTATCAGGCTAAGTTCCTCATGCCTATATCTGATCTTGTAACATCTCCCTTCAAACAAGCCTACCTTGGTTTTTCCCTTCCAATATTCTCCATGCCTACAATGGTTTCATTTCTTTTCCTTGCCCAACAATCCTTTAAAGTATTGGAGTATGTAGACTATCCATTGGTCATTTTCTTATTCTTTAATTGTTCTACTTTTCCCTGCAGTTATATAATATTGTATAATTTGTCTCTCTCCCAGAAAATAAGCTTTTTGAGGGAAGGCTCTGTGTTTTACTGAAACACTATTTTTTTCTGTCCCTAGTTCTGAGGTATGTGTGTGTGTATGTTTATGTATATATAACATATTATGTATGTGTGTATGAATGTATGTTTATATATGCATGTGTGTATGTATGTGTATATATATATATACACAGAGATCATGCAAGATGCTTCACATATATTGAACACATCAATAGCATCTTTGCATCAGTGCTAATTCATATGGCTCATTACTTGCAGGATTTTCACTCTTCTAGAGTTGGGATTAGAAGGCAGCAAAACTGAAGGCAAACATGAAGATAGGTGTATGTTAAGGGTAAGGGACAAGGAAGTAATGGAGGAAAATAAGTTCTAAGTTAAAATGGAGGATCCCAAAGGTAAACTTCACTGATTTCACTGTTACTCAATCAATAATCATTTATTAAGAACTTACTATCTGTCAGGCTCAGTGCTAAGTGCTGGGAACACAAAAGAAAAAGAAAGAGTCCCTGCCCTCAAAGACCTTACATTCTAATGGTGAAGAAAATATAGAAATGGAAGCTGAAAGGGGAGGGAGGAGAGAGATAGAAAAGGTACCCACTGCCAAGGCATAAACACACACACACAAACACACACACACACACACACACACACACACACACACAGAGTGTCCAGAGGATGCAGCCTAGTGAGTAAAGAAGAAAGGACAGTTCTGGGAATCCTCCTTAAATGAAGGTTCTGGACTGGAGGGTGTTTCCAGGATATGAATTTCAGGGCTGAAACAGATCTTCCAAGAGGAGGAAGTTTCTGGAGCATGGTGGGAAAGTCTGAAGGAATGCAATTTGGTGGGAAATAAAGATATGGCTGGCTTTTGTATCCTCCTTAAATGGAATCAACCTGTTCAGGAAGCCTAGGTTCCAACCCTAGCTCTAAAGGAACTACTCTAAGCAGCAGTTTCATCAGTTAGGCCAATAATGCTTTTGCTACCTACTACAAAGGATTGTTGTGAGTAAAGCAAACCTCAAAGCCCAACAAAAATGGGAGTTGTCATAATTTACTGACTCGTTGAAGGCCAACCCTGTCAATGAGGGTTATAAAAATTCTATATTTTAATTTTTTTGGGGTTTTTTTTTTTTGGGTTTTTGGGTTTTTTTTGCAGGCAATGGGGGTTAAGTGACTTGCCCACGGTCACACAGCTAGTAAGTGTCAAGTGTCTGAGGCCCGATTTGAACTCAGGTACTCCTGAATCCAGGGCCGGTGCTTTAACCACTGTGCCATCTAGCTGCCCCTATATTTTAATTTTTAATGAAAGAATAAAAGACTATCAAATGCAACATTACTCAAGATTATAAAAAAAAAACCTAACTCAGAATTAAAAAAAAAATATGTGGCAGGAGAGACTATTGCCCGATGTGAGCCTGAGAAATGAGTGTGTATGATATATTGGCTGACTAGTGGGGTGATTTTTAAGAAGGGCAAATCTGACAAACATATTTTTAGCCTTGCAAAAATAGTAGAGGCCAAATAAGCATATGACCTGGGAAGTTTCAAAAGCTAATTATTTGCATATTGTCTGGAAACAAGATGAGCAAGATGGTTTAAATAGTAGAGATGAATGAGTTGCTAGGAAGGGATAAAATTAGCGAGTATGTATGGGAAAAAATGAATGAGATGTTTTACATTCACTGAGTATGTACCATCCTATTGTATAGCCTTGAAAGCATAAAATAGCTCATTATAATTAGTGGTGGGTGAAATTCTAAAGATGTGGATATTTGATAGCAATGAGCATTTGGATGTTGATCTAAAATTCATGTGTACTCTTTACTTCTCAGGCTGCAGAACAGAGGAAATCCCACAAGGAAATTGCTTCTAGGACTGTGGATTTATCTGCTTCTGCTCTATTCCAAAAGGCAAAAGAGAAAGACAGCCTACAAATGGAGGGGTGGGGAGAGGTTGAGGACAAGAAATAAGTAAAAGTCTGTAAGCCTGAAAATTTTTTGGTAATTGGATACAAATCAGAGAGAGGAGGGAAAAAGAGGAGAGTCAGAGAAGAGTTATGGAGAGAGACAGACACAGAGACACAGACACATTTGCAGAGAGACAGGCAGGAAGACATAGAGACACAGAAAGTGAGGAGATAAGAAGGGAGAGAGACCAAGACTTACAAGCATATATATACACAGACAGGCAGGTAGACAAGCAGACATGGAGAGATAGAGACAGAGCATGGGAAGAAGGGAGAGAGAGAAGGGAGAAAGAAGGGAGACAGAGATGTACAGACAGGAAGAAAGAGAAAGAATGGGGAGAAAAGAAAGGAGATAGAGAGAAGGGAAAATGAGAAAGTGGAAGAGGAGAAGAGAGGAAGAGAAAGTAGGGAAAAGGGAAAAAGAGAATAGAGAAGAAAGGAGGAGGAGGAGCCAGGCAAGCAGACTCAGGTTATCTCCCATTTCATCCAAGTAATTCTCTTTCCTCTAGGTTATATATTTAGGTGGATAGACCCTACAAGATTCTACAAATCACTTAACTTTCATTCACCTATATCTATTTAGTTCAGCTTGATGGCTATGTCCAGGAAATGAAGGCTTCCCAATTGTAGCCAGGTTATCAGAGGGTGAATCTTTACATAGGGAGAGGATCAGGAAAGGTCTGGGCTGACTGCAGGAGCAGCCTGTGTGTCAGACAGCTAGCAGGAGATGGAGAATGAGAGCCAAAAAAAGGAATGTGCTTTTTCAAAGGCAGCTAGCTAGCTCTTTGTTCTTTCCCCAGATGTGCTTGTACTTGTTGACTTCATAAAGTCCCTTGGCTTGTGTGTCTAAAATGAGTTTAAGACCTTGAAAATAGACTGCTCCTAGGGCTCAGGGCCAGTTCATTAAAGCTTTAATTGCTAGTAACAAATGACTTCTTGGGACTTATTGCTTAAATAACCTTCCAGAGGATGGTTGGGAGAGGGTGGGAAATTTTCACTTAAAACCATCTACTTTCTGCCTAACCAAACATATTTCCATAATGCTATTTGGGAACAAGTAGAAGAAAGGGGGCAAAGGCAAATATGAGAATGTGCACAATTTATTCAGAGAAGACAGTTTAAACTCAGGCAATACATTCCTGTCATCTTGTCAGCTGTCAAAGTGACAGTGGCCTTTTACAGTCAATTGTTTCAGTAGCTACTCTGTTATCATCATTTTTTTAGAATGAGCACTCTAATTAAAGCATAGACAGATGTGACTCTCAAGGCTCTAGATGTTGTGTATTTGTATATTGTACAGGCATGTGGAAATGTAGTGTGGTACCTATATAAAATATATATTTATATGTATTTATACATATATGTGTGTATATGTATGCATATATATGTGTGTATACATATACACACATATATATGTATAATAAATATACATAGATGCCTAAGCTTTCCTCACAGCTGAAAAATCTGAACATGGTAAGGGATGTATCCTTAACACAGGTACACTTAATTTTATATGATGTATGTGCCTAGAAAAGTTGTATATGAACCAGATTTTAATCTTAATCTTAAATTTGTGAGCTGACTATTTAATGGAATCCTGCTATGAATCCTTTTGAAATAAAAGAATTATTTTGCAAAATGAATAATTATTTTGTATCCCAATCAGGAAAGTCAGGAGTATATAGTCTGACATGAATATAGCCCTTTGTGGGACAATTAAGATGTTTGTGGAAAAATGAAACTGAATCTCTTAAATATCCTGGATTTAACCTTCATGTACTCTGCATTCCAGTCAAACTGGCCCACTTGCTGTTCTCAATCCCTCCAGTGGGCATTTGTACAGACTGTCCCCCATTCCTAGGTTGTTCTCCCTCATCTCTACCTCATAAAATCACTAGCTTCTTTCAATGGCCAACTTTTGTTGTTGTTTCCTCACTTGTTATGTTTTTCTCACTCCCTCCAAAAACCCAAAATGATCATTTCAGATTGGACATCCTGAAGGCATTTTAAACTCAACATGTCCAAAAAATATCTTCCCAAATCCACATTTCTTTCAAACTTCCCTATTACTGTTGAGGACATCACCATTCTTTCAGTCACTTGAGTTCAAAACCTCAGTGTTGACTCCTCATTCACCCACCTATGTGATTCTTTGCAAGCCATACTTTTTTTTTTTTATTTCTCCATGGCCCTACCACCACCCTAATTGAGGTTCTTATTACCTTCCACCAAGACTACTACAATAACTTAAAAATTCATCTCTTTGCTTCAACTCTCTCCCTACTCTAGTTTATCCTCCATAGAATGGTGAAAATGATTTTCCTAAAGTATAGGCCCCATCATCGCTCCTCCCCCTCCTCCTCCTCCTCTATTTCTGACCTTTACCATTCATCCTCCCCCTTAAGTAACCTGTGTCATCCCCTCAACCCTGCCCCCCCCACCCCGCCAGCTTCCAGGGGCTCACTCTATTAGCACTGATCTTGGTGCAGACACCTACCAATTAATTATAGTCCTGCTATAGCACAGAACTCCTCAGCTCAAACTATCCAACAACCTTGGTCTCCTGAGAAGGAGAGGCATTTTTCACCATGTGGGTCAGGGTGCATAGCTTTTCAAGGCTTCATAAAAGCAAAGTCTAAAAGTGGCTTTGTCCCATAACTTTGTATACTGCATATTAAAAATTTGGTGAAACTCTGGCAAGAAACAAACTGTTCAGTAGGAATCCAATGACTGTGGATTAAATATAAGCTAAACTGAAAGCAAGGTGATTAATTTGCATGCTAAGGAATCTGCTTTCACTGATAGGAGATTCAGATTCCTGGAATACAGATTGGTTTTTTATAACCTTTAAGACCTGCTTAGAGTATAAAGCCAACCAGCAGCATTCTACAGCAGCTTGGGATAGAAAAAGACAGCATTTCACAGGAGATGGTGACGTAAAGGATAGGTGGATCAGTCTAAGGAGAACAGGGGAGTATTTGGCAGGATTTATTATCAGAATGAGATAACACTCCCTGTTCAAGGGCAGGAGACAATGGGAAGAAACCAACTACTTTTATAATTGTTAAAATTGTTTTTAGAAGTTTTTTGGTGTTTTTTTTTTTTTTAGCAGAAGTGCAGGGTGTCTTATCCAAGGACTGCAAGTAGTTGCCACAAGAGTGGATGAGCCCAATCACTTTACTGTATACTTGCATAGGGATTGGGGACTTTCTAATATTAATTAAACCACCAGGAGTTTGGAGATGTCTACACTGTTAGTCTATGAAGATGTCATGAAATGATTATGGTTCCTAATCTCCCCCAACATGTACAAATCTTTGATCCTTCTCTTTACTTATTCCTAATCTATTTCTTCCATATTTTTTCACTGTCCTCACTTGGGCCCACCTTTTCATTGAACTTTCAAATTATGTGTTGATTTATTTTTAATTTGGAGTCATCAAATTTTCTATAAAATTTCTCTTCTGTTTTATCTTCTGTAACCAAAGTTGGGACTTAGGTTAGGTCATAATTATTTTCATGGTAGTATTTTTTGATCATTTATCATGAGTGCTATAATTCAAGATAATCAAATATCCAGTGAGATAATAATGGTTTTGTTGCCTTTTGTATACATGATGAAAGCAATTCTATCAACTCCTTTATTTCCTTCTCCAAAATGAAATTTCTTTTGAAATTTTATGAAAAGGGAAAAGAATATAGTTTGGTTTAGGGATAAGAAAAGAAAAAAGGAAAACCAGAACAACTGTCCAGGGCCATTGTACTAAAAAGGAGGGATCCTTGTGGTAGTAATAATATGGAAATAATAATAGCTCATATTTATGTGGAACTTTGTTCACAACAACACTATAAAAGTGATAGTAAAATTTCTAGATAGGGAAAAAAAAGTTTCAGAAAAATTAATTAACCCCATTCATAGAGTTAATAAGCCTCAAATCTAGGAGTCATTCTTTTAAAATAATATTTTGATGCAGTTTTAGAGTAGGGAAGAGCTCATTGGACTTGGAATCAGGATGACCTGGGTTCAAATTCTGCCTTATATCTATTAGCTTTGTGACCTTGGGTAAGTCACTTAACCTCTCAACCTCAGTTTCTTCATCTGTAAAATGAAGACTTGCACTCAATGGCCTTTAAGATCCTTTTCATGAGCCCATGTCTCTTGAATCCAAGACCAGTGCTTTTTCAAGAACTCCACAATGCCTCTCAAAAGAGAGTATATATATCAAGTGAGAAGAGAAAGCAGAAACATATCCAAGAGGAATTATCCTTCTCCTTCTCCTCCTCCTCCTCCTCCTCCTCCTCCTCCTCTTCCTTCTCCTTATAACTAGGATAGTGCCTTAGGGGTTTGGAAATAACTTCATGTAGATTCTGTCATTTAATCCTCACAATAACACTGTAAATTGGGTGTTATTAAACCCGTTGTATAGATGCAAACGTGGAACTCAAGAGTATTTAAGTGACTTGCTCAGGGTCACAAAACCAGTAAGGAGGTAGGGTTTTGTGAGACATGATTTTTGTAATTAATAACTTGGAGATATAGTCCTGACTTCTCCCCATTCCAAAGTCCTTCTTAATAAAGTCAAGTCAAGTCTTCTTGGTTCTGTTTAGGGCTATAAACCTATAAGATAAGATACTCTTCTTGGTCCTGGTCATAACTATAAACATTTAGGAACCTTGATAAGATAAAAATGACTCTTCCAAATTCTTATTAGGGCAATAAAAATTTGGTCTGGGGTACAGATTAAGAGTTAACCCTAGGTTGGGGGTAGTCTTTGATCAGTCCTTTATTTTAATATAGCATCCCTCAGGAACACATCCTCTTTGAAGGGCTTATAATCTATGACCCTACCACCATTACGGACTTTGGTCTGAGAGGAATGGCCATAGACCTCATTTAATGATAACCTACCAACCATAATATGATAAAATTACTCAGATACTATGTCTGTCATATTTTTCATCATCACAATTTGAACTCAGGGCTTCTTGATATGAAATTCACACTCTATCCACAACACTCTCTAGCTGCCTCATATATAAGGCATAATTCTGAAAAAAGAGAAAATAGGCAAAATGGCAATATAGCCAAGTGTGTTTTACCAAGATAGTGATGGAGGCCATGGAACTAAGAAATAGAACCAGAAAATCCTAGACAGAACCTCTAGGCACAAAAGGAACGAAAGGCATCAAAGATCTTATCAGGTGATTTGCTAAATTCTGAGCAATGGAACCAAGAATATAGTTTTTTTGTTTGTTTGGTTGGTTTGGTTTGTTTGTTTGTTTTCTTTTTGGTGAGGCAATTGGGGTTAAGTGACTTGCCCAGGGTCACACAGCTAGTAATTGTTAAGTGTCTGAGGCCAGATTTGAACTCAGGTTGTCCTGAATCCAGGGCTGGTGCTCTATCCACTGTGCCACCTAGCTGCCCCCCAACAATATAGTTTAGCTAGAGTTCCACTGTAATTCTGACTCTGTCAGGCTTCCTGATCTCCCTTTCTGCTTCTGCACTGATTGTCCTTTGTCTCTCTCTGACTCTGGCCAGTCATCCAGACTCTGAAGATCAGGTGGAAAAATAAGGAGTTATGGGAATATGGGCCTGCTACACTAAATATACTCCTCTTTTCAGGGATGGGTATGTGATTTCACTAATTATTTATGAAAGGCCCAAATCCCCTTATGAGATATGAAATATCTAATCGGCATTGGGTGGAGCCCATTATCTTTTCATCCCTTCCAAAGTCATTAAGCGACTGTTTCCAGCCTATATGATGATGCAAGCAAAGGGGACACTGAATGCTAAGCTTTCCTGAGAAGATTTTAGCTCTTATTCAATGTAATATCCAAGGATGCCCAGAATTTCCTGAATCCTTTATCCTCTGTCCCTTTTTTATTTTTTCAAGACACAACCCTGAATCATTTCCATTACTTAAATGACAAAGGAATGGGTTCCTAGAATGACCTTGCAAAGATGCCCCTGTTGCTATATCTATCTCTCTAGTGACAGAAAATCATTGATTGGTAATATAAAGATAGAAGTTGCTAATATCAAATATCATATTACTTGCCAATCCTTAAATGATTCTAGTATTATCAGAATTTCATTCAGTACCCTTATATACCTACTCTTCAGAAGTTTACCCTTGATTAGGTTGAGCTGAACCACACCCTAGGTCCTCTGACCCAGGGCTATTGCCTTGTGGGGAGCTCAAGCTTCTAGTGTCCTTACCTCCTTCCATTGGGATTCATGGCACAAAGGGTAAAAGTCCAAATGAAATGGTTTTCCTTGTCCAGATTGCCAAGGGCCATTGGGGTCTTATGATGAGGCCTTGCTACCTCATACTATCTTCTCGCCCTCTCCTCTTAAAGTTATAAGAAAATTTTACATGGTTTGTGGAGTTGGGAAATCCACTAAACATCCCCCAGGGTGACCGGTTTGCTACCCTGTTATGTAAATTAAAGAAACTTTATTCCTCAATTTAAGGCTTTGATTTACTTTAGGACTTAATACTAGCATATGGCAAAAAGTAGAAAATTGTGTTAAGAACTCAAGAAAGGTATTCCAATAAGGGAGTCAGTTATCATATGTCTCATAATACTGGTCTGCTCCTACTGATCCAGGAGGAAAATGTTGGTTTAGATGAGGGAAAGCAATAGTGAGGATTTTGTTAGGATATACATTGACTCCATTGCCCCCATCTCCCAGGTGTCAAATTCTACCCAGAAAAAAATGGGTTAAGCTTGCCCTAATTTCCAAACTGTGGGAGTAAAAAGGATTAATGTCCTCTCCTCTTGCTATTTTGTCTTTACTTTGCAAACTACCATTAGAATTGGGATGCATTCCAGGGAGAAATTTTTATTTAGCAACATGAAAATCAGGCAACCTACTTTCTTGTTTTCAGCCAAATTAGCACCATCGCTAAGGAAATATTTTGGGCTGATTGGCAACTGGATCATATCCTTCACATCAGCCTGCAGGCAGCAATCTTAGGTCCAGAATTGTCCTCTGTGAGGTTTGCTAATGGAAAGGAGAAGAAAATCTCCCCTGTGCTGGCATCAGCATAAATCAAAACTTTAATTATTTTCTAATTGTCCAAGTACCATCCTGATGTCAAATGTTTTCTTACAACAATGAGGAGCATGGACCCCGTCTCTTCTTGACTATCCCTCTTCATGCCATACTCCCTTTTGTAAGCCTTTCTATCCCTCTTCTCCTTATGTAGGTAATTAAACTCCATAAAATTCAGGACTGAATCCAATAGTTAAATAATTCATTGTATATTTAAAAGACAAGCTGTACTCCTCTCTTATTGAAGGTACAATTAAAAATACATAAAACTTTAATTCATATAATGTTTAATTGGTCGGTTTGAAGCCAATTATGGTACCAAAGTACTCTTCCCCTAATTTAAAGTTTTAACTCCTACATTATTTTTCATTAAAAATGTTAAATTAAAAGATATTGTCATTAAGCATCAGAAGAAGCTGTCACTGAACCTAGCAGGCGGTGTCTGTTAGCAAAACTAAATGCACTTTAGGGAAATGGTTCCCGTGGACTCATTTTTTTGATCATCCCTGTCAGGGAAAAACACGCTTGAAATTTTGTAATATGTAGACCTGAGCCAGAGTATCAAATGGTACCCAAATAGGTAATGAAATAAGCTCAGTCTCACTTACAAGACAACAAAATTGGTCATCTTGAAGAAAAGACAAATTTTCTGCTGACACCTGGGATTACCCAGCATGACAGCTCTAAATCACCCAGGGTGGCCTTGATGTTTCTTCTTCTCCTTTGTTCCACTTCCTAGAAGACATTTCACTTACCAGAAAACCATTATGCCTCAATTATCTTTGCTGAGCAGAGAAAGGGGGCTGGAAGTTTTGAAGATGCTTTGTCCTGATCTGGATTCAAGTCAGGCCTCAAGCAACTCATTGTAGAAGTGGACCTTTCACTGCTGACCGAGAATAACTTTGCTATTTGGAGTTTTCTGGATTTGCACCAGTTTCTGGGATGACTATTACATTCCTTCATAGTTCTAGTAGTACTCTAAAGGAAAGAACATTAGAGAAGGGAGTCTTTTTTTATGGTTGCCTGGGCTGTTTAGGGAGAGGAACATTAAGCTTTAAGGAAGAACCTAGATACTTAAATATATTCTTTAGTCAGTTAATAAACATTTATTAAGCACCTACTATATGATAGCCATTAATTATTCTAAGAGAAAGGATAGCAATACAAAAAGAAAGATAGTTCCTCACCTAGAGGAGCTTTCAACTTAGTGGGGAAAGACAAAAGATAAAAGGAAGTTGGAAAGAGGGAAAGTTGAAACTCTGCCTTTGCGGCATGTTGGAGAAATCCAAAGAGTGCAGCAGGGTGGGAAATGAAGAGGTGGCTGCCCTGCTAGCTTTCCTTAAATGGAGGCTTTGGTAGGAGCTCTTCTTTGACTCACTCAACTGTGGAAATCCAGGTCATGGGTTACTGATGAAACCTGAGTACCATAGTTGATATAATCTTTTAGGATAATGGGACCAATCACAAGAAAATAGAGTGATATAGGTGATTCATAATTTAGGGAATAGCATGGAATAGTGGACCCTGGAGCCTAAAACCCCCCCTAGATTTAAAAGCTACATACTGGAACATAATGGCTATGCTACTTTGGTTACATGACTCTAGGCCCCAGCTTCTTAAACAGTGGGTTGTGACCCCATATTGGATTGCATAACTGAATGTTGGAGTTTGGAAAACATTGGCAAAAAATAAAAGGTTATGCATACTATTTCTTTTGTTTTTGGTGCTGTTGTTTTTATTTTTTGAGGTTTTTCCTTTTTTGCCCCAATTCTCCTCTTATATCATGACTAATGCAGAAATATGTTTAATGTTATTACACACACACACACACACACACACACACATATATATATATATATATATATATATATATATATATATATATATATATAACTTATATCAGATTACCTGCTGTCTAGGGGAGGGGGGAGGGAGGGGAGGAAGGGAGAAAGATTTGAAATTTGAAATCTTATATAAACACATGTTGAAAACTATCTCTACATGTAACTGGAAAATAATAAAATACTTTTATCAGGAAAAAAAGTAAAAGGTTATGTATATCTATTTTATATACCTATATACTCATGGTCATGTTAAAATTTCTGGGGTGAAAAGGGGTCACGAGTGGAAAAAGTTTAAGAAGCCCTGATCTAGGCAACTCTATATAACCATAAGTCACAAAGAAAGCCCAACCTGAACTGATGAAGGGAACTTCACTTCAGGATTCCCTATACCAATTAAATCACAGGTGAAATTCCTGTCTTTATCCTTATATTTCTTATAATTTTGGATATACATTTTTTTATTATTTAACAAGTAGAAGAAATTCAGAATAGAAAGGAAATTATTTTGATAGTTAAAAATAAGTCTTGTACAGCAAAAAAAGGTAATGTAGTCAGAATAAAAATGAAAGAAGAAGACTGGTGAAAATTCTCTGTTGTAAATATTTAGGAAGAAAAACTAAAAGAATTTAAATATTTAAAGAATTGATACACTTGCGAGACTGATTCCCAGTGGATCAAAGAATATGAAAAGCTAGTTTTCTGTTTTTTTTTTTTTAATTTTTTTTTTTTTTTTAGTGAGGCAATTGGGGTTAAGTGACTTGCCCAGGGTCACACAGCTAGTAAGTGTTAAGTGTCTGAGGTGGGATTTGAACTCAGGTACTCCTGACTCCAGGGCCGGTGCTCTATCCACTGTGCCACCTAGCTGCCCCTGAAAAGCTAGTTTTCTAAAGAAGAAATGTAAAGTTCAATAGCCCTCTAAAACATTATTTTAAAATCACTAACAATTAGACAAACTGCATTTTTAAAACTCTTAGCTATCAACTTACAATCACTAATTTGCCAAAAATGGCTTAAAATGATACAATTTTATATTAATGATACCGTGAAAAGTCAAGTTCACTCTTCCAGATCTACTAGAAGTATGAATTGGCATAATCTTTTTGGGAAACAATATGCCAATATACAATAACAGTTCCAAAACTCTTTATAGTTTTGGGCCAAATGATTCCCTTAATAGGTCTATTCCCCAAGGCAATTATTGAAAGGAAAAATAATGCTGATATCTTCAAAAATATTCATAGCAGCTGTATTTTGTATAGTAAAAAAAACTAGAAAAAAGACTGTGTGGCCAAAAATTTGGGAATGGTTGAACAAATTGTTGCATTTGAATATAATGGAATATAACATTAAGACATGAGAAATAAGAATATTACAAAGAAATAAGGGAAGATTTGTGTGAATTGATGCAGAGGGAAGAAAGCTGAATAAGAATAATTGTATACACATAGGCAAAAAAGCCACAACTATGTAAAAATAACATGAATAATAAAAGCATAAAACATATACAGAAATAAGAGACAATGATATGATATAAATCTGAACTAATATATTTACATATATATGCTTATGTGTACCCATCTATATGTGAAATATAAGTATATGTATAGTATACATACACATATACATGCATGCATAGGTGTGTATGTGTATGTGTATGTATGTATATATATGTATATGTGTATATATATATATATATTCAATTTTAATAGAAGGAACCTCTGTAGCTATGTATTCTTAACATATCCTTAGTAAGAATCAGCTGAGGCAGACAATAACTAACTGCATTACATAAAAATAGATTTATTTTCTGTGTGCAAGGAAAAGCACTGTATCCAGAATTAAAAAGAAAGACATGACGTAAGATGTTTGCTTTAAATATCTATGATAAAAGTCTGGTATGCAAAAGTTTTAAGAGAGCTTTAAGCACAAAGGTATAGGATTAGGATCCTATAAAAAGTCATCTCTCAAAAGTAAGTATACAAAACACTGAAAAATATTTTGAAAAAGGTTTTGAAAGAGGTAACCTTAAAAAATCCAAATTTCAATAATGCAGTTTATAGTTGTGTATATGATATTTTAATTTTTTGGTTTGTATTTGAATGGCTTTCACTGAATATAAGAAAAGGTATTGAGTATGATATTAGATCTCCAGCATTACCCACTACTTCAGGAATGCTATTAAAAAATGACAATTTAGCTTAGTTATTCTGAGTGAACATATTCTATTCATCAGTGATTATTGCTTTACTTTGAAAGTGCTTATAAACCATCTGGTTAATAATATATTTGAGAATTTTTCTGGCACTCAGTGTCAATTTTATCAGTCAGTAGTTTCCAGAATATTACTTTTCCTCCTTCATGAGAGTTACCACAATATTTGTTCCTTTCAAACCTTGTGGACCCCTTTCCATTCTCTATGATTTATTAAAGGTTACTGTCTGGTTTTATTAATGCATCTTCAAGTTTTTTCACTACCTTGGTTTATAATTTGTCTGGAGACTTTGAGTCACTTAAAATAGCTAGATGCCTTTTTACTATTGCCTAACCTCACTTGGTCCTTAAAAACTTCTTAGTAATGCTTGCTCCAGCCTATCCTTGTAAATATTAATATTATATATATATGTATACATATATATTAATATTGGTATTTCTTATTTCTTACCTCACTATCACTATTAAATGTGTTTCTCCCACTTTCCTCTCAGAGAGCAATCCCATATGACTATTTTTTGGATAGGGGAAAAAAATTAGCACAACTGATTAATACATTGAAAAAAAATCTGAAAAACTCCCGGTGCCAAGATGGCAAAATGAGGAAGGATCTCTCTGTGGTCCTCCCACATTTCCCCTCCAAGTAACAAGAAAATCACCTCATAATTGTTCCAGAAGCAGGGAAGCAGAATGGAGCAAAAACCAAAATACTACAAGAGACAAGATCATAAGAGACACATTTGAATCAGAGGGATACACATAGGGTAAAGGTAAGGGGCTGGAATAAAATATCTTATGTTTCAGTTAAAGCAAAGAAAGCAGGGTTAGCAATCTTGATTTCAGACAAAGGAAAAGCAAAAATAATTAAAATTAAAAGAGAGAAAGAAGGAAACTATATCTTGCTGATAGGTACCATAGAAAATGAAGTCATATCAATATTTAAGATATATGTACCAAATGGTACAGCATCAAATTTTTTTCATGAACTGAATGAGTTACAAGAGGGACTAGATAATATAGCTACACTAGTGAGAGACCTTAATCTTTCCTTCTCAGAGATGAATAAATTGAACAAAAAAAATAAATAATAAAGAAATTAAGGAATTTAGTAAAATGCTCAAAAAGTTAGATTTGATAGATCTCTGGAGAAAACGGAATGGGAATAGAAAGGAATATACCTTTTCCCTCAGTGCTACATGACACCTACAAAAAAACTGACCATGTTTTTGGACAAAAAAAAAACCCTCACAATCAAATGCAGAAAAACAGAAATAGGAAACACATCCTTTTCAGATCATAATGCAATAAAAATTACATTCAACAATGGACAATGGAGGCATTAAAAATTAATTGGAAATTTAATAATCTAATGCTAAAAAGTGGGTCAAAGAACAAATCATAGAAACAATCAATAATTTCATTAAAGAAAATGACAATAATGAGACAACATATCAAAATTTATGGGATGCAGCCAAAGTAGTACTTAGGGGAAAATTTATATCTTTAATTGTTTGGGTTTTTTTTAATTTTAGTGAGGCAATTGGGGTTAAGTGACTTGCCCAGGGTGACACAGCTAATAAGTGTCAAGTGTCTGAGGCCGGATTTGAACTCAGGTACTCCTGAATCCAGGACCAGTGCTCTATCCACTGCGCCACCTAGCTGCCTCTCTTTAATTGTTTACATCAATAAAATAGAGAAAAAGCAGATAAATGAATTGGGCATACAACTAAAAAATCTAGAAAATGAATAAATTAAAAATCCCCAATTAATCACCAATTTGGAAATCCTGAAAATCAAAGGAGATAGAAATAAAATTGATAGTAAGAAAACTATTGAATAATTAAATGAAACTAGAAGCTGGTTTTATAAAAAAACACACAATAAAATAGATAAACGATTGGTTAATTTTATTTTGAAAAGGAAAGAAGAAAACTACTAATATCAAAAATGAAAAGGGATGAACTTGCCACCAATGAAAAGGAAATTAAGACAATTCTTAGCAGTCAATTTGCCCAATTATATGCCAATAAATCTGACAATTCAAATGAAATGGTTGAATACCTTAAACATATAAATTGTCCAGATGAAGAGAAGAAATAAAATTCTTAAATAACCTAATCTTAGAAAAAGAAATTGAACAAGCCATCAATGAACTTCCAAAGAAAAATCTCAAGGACCAGATGGATTCACAAGTGAATTCTTTCAAACATGTTAAGAACAATTAATCCCAATACTATATAAACTATTTGGGAAAATAGGTGAAGAAGGAGTCCTACAAAATTCTTTTTATGATATAAATATGGTGCTGATACAGAAACCAGGAAGAGCCAAAAAAGAGAAAGATAATTATAGGACCATTTCCCAAAAGAATACTGATGCAAAAATTTTAAATAAAATACTACCAAAATATGAGTGGAATACTATTGTACTGTAAGAAATGATGAGCAGGTAGATTTCAGAGAAACCTGGAAGAACTTGCATGAACTGATGATGAGTAAGATGAGCAATCAGAAGAATACTGTACACAGCATCAGTAACATTTTGTGTTGATCAACTGTGATAGACTTGATTCTTCTCAGCAATACAATGGTCCAAGATAGTTCCAAAGGACTCATGATGGAAAATGCCCTCCAAATCCAGAAATAAAAAAGAACTATTGAATCTGGATACAGAACAAACCATACTATTTCTATTGTTTTGTTTTTGTTGTTGTTGTTGTTTTGAGGTTTTTCCTTATTGCTCTGATTCTTCTTGCATAGCATGACTAAAGCAGAATTATGTTTAATGCGATTGTACATATATAACCTATATCAGGTTGCTAGCTGTCTTGGGGAGGGGGGAGAGAGGGGAGGGAGGGAGAAAAATTTGAAACTAGAAATCTTTTTTTTTTTTTTTTTTTTTTTTTAGCGAGGCAATTAGGGTTAAGTGACTTGCCCAGGGTCACACAGCTAGTAAGTGTTAAGTGTCTGAGGCCGGATTTGAACTCAGGTACTCCTGACTCCAGGGCCAGTGCTCTATCCACTGCGCCACCTAGCTGCCCCGAAACTAGAAATCTTATAAAAACAAATGTAAATTTTCTCTAGATGTAACTGGAAAATAAAAAAAAATTAATATGGGAAAAATACTACCAAAGAGATAATTAATGTATTAGAAAAATCATATACTATGACCCAATGGGATTTATACCAGGAAAACAGGGCTAGTTCAATATTAGAGTTTCAGTATAATTGTCCACATCAGTAAATAAAACCAACAGAAATCATATGATTATTACATAGATGCAGAAAAAGCCTTTGACAGAATACAGCACCAATTCCTATTAAAACACTATAGAGCATAGTAATAAATTGAACTTACATTAAAATAATTAATATTTTTCTAAAAGCATCAGCAAGTTTTATCTGTAATGGGGATAGCTAGAAGCCTTCCCAATACAATCAGGGTTGAAGCAAGGATGCCCAGTTTTTACCTGTATTATTTAATATAGTACTAGAAATGTTAGCTATAGCAGTAACAGAACAAAAATAAAATGTGGGAGTTAGAATAGGCAATGAGGAAACAAAAGTCTCGTTGCAGATTATGTGATATTATACTTAGAAAATCTAATAGAATCAACTAAAAACATGTGAAATTATTAACAACTTTAGTAAAGTTTCAGGATACAAAATAAAGAGAGCATGTAATAGGTTATCTGTCACTTTTTTTTTTTTGGTGGGGCAACTGGGGTTAAGTGACTTGCCCAGAGTCACATAGCTAGTAAGTGTCAAGTGTGTGAGGCAGGATTTGAATTCAGGACCTCCTGAATCCAGGGCCAGTGCTCTATCCTCTGTGCCACCTAGCTGCTCCCTCTGTCATATGTATTAACGGTGGGAATTTAGGACCAAAGAAGTTATAGAGAGCATTAAAATTGTTAAATAGATAATTTTGATTGTATAAATTTTTTTAAAAAACCTTTTGTACAAATAAAACCATGTGACCAAAATTATAAGGAAAGCAGAAAACTGAGAAAGAATTTTTGCAACAAGTATCTCTGATGCATGTCTCATTTCTCAAATATATAGCAAATTTGTAAAAATGCAAGTCATTCCCCAATTGACAAATGGTCAAAGGATATGAACAAGCAGTTTTCAGACAAAGAAATCAAAGCTCTCTATAGTCATATAAAAAAAAATGCCCTAAATCACTATTGATCACAGACATGCAAATTAAAACAACTCTCAGGTACTACCTCACACATATCAGAATGGCTACTATTTAAAAAAATAAATTTTTGGATGTCGGAGAGGATGTGGGAAAACTGGGACACTAATCCACTGTTGGTAGAGTTGTGAACTGATTCAACCATTCTGGAGAGCAATTTGAATTTATGTGTAAAGGGCTATAAAACTGTACATATCCTCTGATCCAGCAATACGACTGCTAGATTTATATCTCAAAGACATCCCAAAAAAGAGAAAAAATACCTATTTGTACAAAAATATTTATAGTAACTCTTTTTGTGATGGCTAAGAATTGGAAATCAAAGGGATATCTATCAATTAGGGCTAAATAAGCTATAAAATATGATTGTAATGGAATATTGTTGTATTATAAGAAATGAGAAGCGGGATGATTTCAGAAAAACCTGGAAAGATTTATCTGAATTGATGTATAGTGAAGTGAGCAGAACTAGGAGAACATTGTGGATTGTGAATGATTTAACTACTTTCAGCAAAGCAATGATCCGAGACAATCCCAAAGGACTAATGGCGTGCATACTATCTACCTCCAAAGAAAGAACTAATACTGATTGAACACAGACTCAAGCATGCTATTTTTACTTTCTAAATTTTTTCTTCTATTTGAGTCTTATACAAAATGACTAAAATGGTAATGTTTTGCATAATTTCATATGTATAATCTATATCTGATTGCTTACCATCTCAGGGAGGAAGGCAGGAATAGAATTTGGAAGTCAAAACGTTAAATAAAAATGTTTGTTCAGAAGAAAAAGTCTGAAAATAATACGTAAGACCTGTGACTTTCGGTCTTTACAAAGGGTTAAGTTGAGGGTGTCTTCTCATATCTTCAATTCAAGTCCTACTTGATTTTTTTTTTTTTTGGTGAGACAATTGGGGTTAAGTGACTTGCCCAGGGTCACACAGCCAGTAAGTGTTAAGTGTCTGAGGCCGGATTTGAACTCAGGTACTCCTGACTCCAGGGCCGGTGCTCTATCCACTGCGCCATCTAGCTGCCCCCCTACTTGACTTTTTAAAAATTCATCCATCAACTTTTGATTTTTTGGTGTGAAGTTGTTACTTTATATTATTGTAGTTATTGAATACATATATTTTTCATGATTCTGCTTTCTTTTCACTGCATCAGTTCACGTCATTCCATGCTTCTCTGCATTCATAATACGCATCATTCTAACACCACATTTTTCCATTATATTCACATATAACAATTTGTTTAGTCATTCCCCAAGTGATAGGCTACTTTGTTTCAAGTTCTTAGCTATCCCACACACACAAAAATGGTGGTATAAATAACTTGGTTTATATGGGGACTTTTTTGTTAATGATGGCTTCTTTGGAGTATAAGCCAGTAATGGTGTCTTTAGTTCAAGAGGTATGGGAGGGGGCAGCAATGTGGCACAGTGAATGAAACACTATCCCTGGATTCAGGAGGATCTGAGTTCATGCATTTTGTTTTGTTTTGTTTTGTTTTTTGTTTTTGCAGGGAAATGAGGGTTAAGTGATTTGCCCAGGATTCACAAAGCTATTAAGTGTCAAGTGTCTGAAGCCAGATTTGAACTTAGGTCCTCCTGAATTAAGGGCCAGTGCTTTATCCACTGTGCCACCTAGCTGCTCCCAGGTTTGGTTTGGTTTTTTGTAAATTTTGTGGGGGCAATGAGGGTTATGACTTACCCGGGGTCACAAAGCTAGTAAGTGTTAAGTGTCTGAGACTGGATTTGAACTCAGGTCCTTCTGAATCCAGGACTGTTATCCACTAGCTGCCCTAGGAGGATCTGAGTTCAAATCTGGACTCACACATATGGCACTTACTGTGTGACCCTAGGCAAGTCACTTAACCCTCATTGCCACCCCCAAAAATAAATAGAAATTAAAATTAAAATAAAAAAGGGGTATGGGAGTTTTAATCACTTTATTTCCATAATTCCAAATTCTTTTCCAAAATCATTGTACTATTTCATAGCTCCACCAACAATGCATTAGTGTGCCTATCTTTCCACAACCCCTTCTATAATTATTGTTTTTGTTTTTTTGTTATTTTTTTCAATATTCAGAGTGTGAGGACTGTTTTGATTCACGTATTTTTTGTTGTTAGTGATTTGAAGCATTCTTTCATGTCATTGTAAATAATTTTCAGTTCTTTTGAGAACTATTTTTAAAAACACTTTTGACTATCTAGTGGGGAATGGCTATTTTATATATACAAATTCACACAAATACATAAATACCTATATGTATACTGTAGGCATTAAAATTAGCCTCAGGCTCCCCTAGAGGAGCTGCCACCCCTCCCCCTCAGTTTCAGCTACAGGGGTGCCTCTGAGCCAGGCTAAGCTGCGAGTATGAAAAACCCCAGGCCCCAGGTGTGGCACAACATGGCATGTGCCCACAGTGGAGATGTACATGAAAAAACCTGAGGGACACTGGAGCTTGCTTTGCCCAGTTCTCAGCTCCCAGCGCATGTGGCCCTGGGGCGGCCAATGAATTAGCTTGGTGTGTGTGGGGGTGCAGGGAGCCCAAGGTTTGAGGGGAGAGAAGGTTAATAAATAAAGGATGCTTGAGGATGCTGGGGGTCTAAGAGAACGCAAGGAGTTGGGTGAGAGAAGAAGCGCTTGGTGGGTCATCCTGACAGTACAGAAAGGGGGTTCGCCAGAAAACAGAGAAAGGGGCTTTTCAGTTAGAAGGTAGAGAGAAGTTAAAAAGTGAAAAGGAGAATGCTGAGAAAGTTGGAGTGAACTGAAGGCGAACCTGTCTGAGTGAGGCGCGGCTATAGGTCACAGCGGCAGTGTCCAGCATACCCATTGGTGAGAGGTGGCAGAAAGTTTAAAAGACTGACAGGTCATATGTTAATTTTGTTATCCTTGTTTTTACATTTCACTCTAAGTTTATTCACCTAAATAAACCCCATATTTGCTTTAATTCATAGAGGCATTTTAATCCTTTTTTTCTTATCAGACAGAGAGGCAGTGGGGAAAAAAAGAGCCCATATTATATTAATAGCAGTCAGATAGCCAGCAAATCAAACATCCACAGATTAGGCCCCCAGTCAGATTAGACCAGTTAGTTTAAAATATTCTTTCATTTGAATGGCAACCACAAAGGGATTTATGGACCAATTATAATTTTTCTAAACTTATAATTTTTCATTATGTTATAATTTTTTCACATAAGTACAGTTATAAAAATTTACGGATTCGGATGTTTTCTTTTTACAGTACACATATACACATATACACACATACATATGCACATACACATATATATTGTTTACATATCATGGATATGGATGCTATTCAGTATTTTCCATGTCCTAGACTGTGTTGTTTTTTTTTTTACTTAAAAGAAGTATTTGTTATACAGAACAAGGTTGTGAGCCTAGGGCCTATGGATTTGTGAATAGATTTTGAGGGGTTCATTAGCATTGATAGGAAAAAACACATACCATTATTTTCACTAAACTATAACTGAAACTTAGCATTTCCTTTATTTATGAATGTAGACAACAAACCATTATTCCGAGAAGGGGTCCATAGATTTTCTCAGACTGCCAAAGGGTTCCATGAATTTTCTTAAAAATGGTTAAAGACTTTTGATGTAGAAGGATAAGGCTTCTATGTAGTCTCAAATTGAAATTTGGCTTCTTCATTATTCCTAACCTATATTTTTCAATATATTTCTTGCTGTATCTATATGTTCTCACTTTTGCATTGAAGTCTATTTTCCTCATTTTATTCTCTTTAGGACAATTTTTATCTCTTCTGTAAGCAAATCTATCTGGGTCTATGATGCTAAAGTCCAAATGTAGTGGCCCAATCATTCTCCATGATGAAAAATGTGTGGTGTTTTCCTTTAGCCTTCCAGCAATCTTTTATTTGGTAGGTGAGTTCCTGAAAATTTAGCATTTAAATATTATATATACAGAAACTGAGGCATGACCACATATCAAAAAAACTAAAACTAAAAATGGAGACTTAAAAATCCCAACCCTGAAAATCTGAATATTGATATCTATTGTTTAGACATTTTAGTCGCGTCTGACTCTCTGTGACCCCAATTGAGGTTTTTTTGACAAAAATATTGGAATGATTTGCCATTTACTTCTCAAGCTCACTTTACATATGAGGAAACTTAGGCAAACAGTGTTAAGTGACTTGCCAAGGGTCACATGTCTAATAAGTGTTAGAGGTCAAATTTGATCTTACTTCCTCCTGACTCCAGGGCTGGAACCGTATCCATTGTGCCATCTACCTGACTAGCATATAATAATAAAGACCAACAGGTCAGTCCAAATGTGACTGGGGTTACATTCTAATCAGATCCTAAAATATTTAGAACTCATAGGGAACTTAGACATGATCTAATACATGGTTTCTTCTTAATCTTTGGTCCATGAACTATATATATATATATATTTTGTTTTGTTTTGTTTTGGTGAGGCAGTTGGGATTAAGTGACTTACCCAAAGTCACACAGCTAATAAGTGTCAAGTGTCTGAGGCTGGATTTGAAATCAGGTCCTCCTGAATCTAAGGCCGGTGCTTTATCCACTGTGCCACCTAGCTCCTTCTATTGCATTTTTTTTTGGTGTGGACTATATATTTTTAAACAATAATTTGTTGTCTATATTTTAATGTAATTGGTTTCATTTGTGTTTTATGTATTTAAATTTTATTCTTTATTTACATATTTATTATTATTAAATATTATTCTTGGAAGTGTCCATAGGTGTTACCAGACTTCCAAAGGTCTTTATGATCCTCCCAAATTTTTCTTAATCCAATGTAACTGTTTTTTTCTTTCTTTTACAGATGAGGAAACTGAGACCTACAACATTTAACTATATACTCTGAGGTTAGGGATATGTTAAGGGGTAAGACGTATTAGAATTTAAAACTAGAAGGCACCTTAAAGAGAATCTTTATTAGCTGGTACCTTTTGGAAGAAAATGACAATGGCTCTTTTTTTTTTTCCCCCAGGGTCACACAGCTAGTAAGTGTCAAGTGTCTGAGGCCAGATTTGAACTCAGGTCCTCCTGAATCCATGGCCGGTGCTTTATCTACTGTGTCACTTAGCTGCCCTCGACAATGACTCTTATATATATGACAGTGTTCATGTTGAACTCCAGGGGCAAAGGAAACTAAGTAGCTATCAGAATGGGAAGCTGCAGGAGAATGGTAAAAAAACACTTTAATCTTTTTTTTTTTTTAAGTGGCACATGTGGCCTACAATAAACAACGATATTTGTTTTCCCTTTGAACTTGATCCATTTGAGAGTAAGCATGAATTCTGGTTCCCTACCATGCTAGGAGAAGAGTGAGCTAGAGCTGTGTTTGTTGAGGTGCTGCACCAAGCTGAGGCAGTACAAAGAATAAGAACATCTCCCCAGGGTTTCAGTAAAGGCCACACTATCCAATTACCTATAATCCACCAATCCAGGGGGGAAAGAAGGGTTTCATCTGACCTACTGTTTTGAAAATGAGGTATGGCTTCACCTCATTAAAATGGGACAGGGGAGCCTTCTACTTCGTTGATAATGCTTTAATGAAGGCTGCAGAGGTGCTGGGCCTGGTTCTGGCCAAGAGAGTTAATTAAGTAAGAAAAAGATAAAGCCTTGAAGTTGGTCCTGAACTTCCTTGATTGTAGAACTGGAGAAGTTTATAACCACCTCCCCACTTCTATCATTCTTGGAAAAATATCTCCTTACCATTGGAGTTTCAACTGCTGGTGATGCCCTGCTTTCTATTTCTATCAAAATTAGGATAAATGTGTAATAGTCTCAAATTTCAGCAGGTAGAACTGTGACTAGATATTAGGAAGAACTTTCTGGGAGAAAGAAGGTAAAACAATGGAATTTAGAATAGGCAGGATGGTGGACTCCCCTTTATTTGGAGATTATTGGAAGAAAATAACCCTTATACACTACCTGGAGTAATTTGAGGATTTCCTGATTGTATAGGAATATGACAGAGGGACAGAGCTACAGGACGGCTGAGAGTGGGGCTCTGTTTAGTCCTAAATATGAGAGGATACTAATGCAAATGGACAACTTATGTCATATTGCTATTTGTTTCCCATTAGCAGCCCTCAAATGTGATAGCATCAAAAATGTTATATACATTCTGTGAGCAAAGAATTCTTGCCCCTTTCACCCACCTCCTCTTTCTACTCCCCTTGTTTTCTTCTATGATGCCTTTTCTCCAACTACTCTGCTCTGTTTTGTCTTTACTTCCCTACTTCCTTATCCCTACACTGCTAAGAGAGGTTTGGTTGTTCCAATTATTTTTAGGTATAAATAGATCTGGCACAAGTCACTCTACTACTTTTATTCTGTTATACTGAGTGTTTTAAGGACTCCTGTGGAGATGGATAAAATGATTTTTTTTTTTTGGTAACTGAGTAAAAGTATTGACATGTAAATTAATTTAAGTATCTATACTCTTTTTTTGTCATCTCTCAGAATACATAGCAGGGATTTAAACAAATGGTGGTTGGTTGATTAATTGTAGAATTAAAAGCTTTCCCTGTTGAATCAATGTGGAAGATAGGGGTCGAGTGGGAAGATGATGGTTGGATTTTACTCAGAAACTACTACAACAACACCATGTTGGTTTCTACCAACTCCACCTATGTATAAGACCAACCCTTCTATGAGCAGTTGAATTACAAAATACTTCTTTATGTATTTGTAGGTGATGAAAATCAAAGAATGAAAGTCCCTAATTTCCTTTCATCTCACTGTAGATGGTAAATTGAGGATCTGTGATAATACCCTGAACCTTTCAGGTGGCCCTTAAAGGTGAAATAGAAAAAATAGCTGACTTTAGCTTTCCACCCATTTACACACAGCTCCTGGGGTGATAAAAGAATCACGACTCTTGGGAGGAAAGAGGCATTGCGTTAGCAGGGAGGTGGCTAGTGTTACTCCTACTAAGCAAATCATTATGTACCATGAAGTTACATACAGCCACTGTAATGGAGTCATGGAGTCAAAGAAGATATGGAATCAGGAACAATTTCAACCTCAGTTATTTTCTAGCTATGTGACTGGGAATGCTCTCTGGGTTTTTATGACATTACTCTTTCCTTGTTAGCTTCCTACATGTCTAACCATTCTCTGCTGGCTCATCATCTATATCATGCCCTTTATAACTGTGGGTCTTTCCCATGTTTTCAACTTGGTCCCTCTTCTCCATCTCAATTCTGTCTTGGCTATATAGGTCCCCCTCCTCCCACTTCTCTTTTTCTTCTCATGGGTTTAACTATGATGTCTATGCATATGATTCCCATGTATACATATCTAGCCATAGTTCAGTTTCTCCTCAGAGAGTCTGTCCCATTTCACCAATTACCTACTGGACATTTAAAACTAGATATCCTAGGAAAATCTTTTTTTATTTTTTCAGGGCAATGATAGTTAAATGACTGACCCAGGGCTGGTGCTTTATCCACTGTGCCACCTAGCTATCTCAGATATCCTAGAAAAATCTTGAACCCATCATCTCTTAAATTGAACTAATTATCTTTCTCCCTATCCTCATTCCTTTCCCAAATTTTACTTCTGTCTCTCTCCTTCCCATGTCTCAGATTCATATTCTCAGTATTATCCTCAACTCCTCACTCTCCTTACGCTACATTTCTTATCTTTTGTCCAATTTTGCTATTTTTACTTCCAAAGTATCCATCACATTTTTCTCTCTTTACTCACACAGCTATCACCTTAATTCAAGTTCTTATCACAAATTAGTTCCAAAGTTATTAATGTAGTGTTTATCATATACCTGAAAACCTCTATCAATCCTTTTCTTCCTTATTAATGAGGAAGTGTTATACTTTTAACAGGTGCCTTGCAACTATGGCTCCTATGTGGTGCTAATGCAATACTAGTTTGGGGGGGCCAAAATTTAGATCCATTGTCATCCATTTACCATGACAAAAATATATGTTTAAAAACTGTCAAACTATAGCAGACTTAAACTATCTTCCTGGAAGGTGATATGCTTTATATCATTTTTTATAATTATTATGTGAGTGGAGTATTTCAAATAGACAACAGTTTTCCATAGGTAAATTAAATACATTAGGGCTCTCACTGATCTTGTATCTATTTTATGTATTTGTGGTATAGAGCAAAGCCATGAGTTCAGAATAGATCTAAAGGCTTTCAAATAAGCAGTCAAGGCAATATAAATGTAATGGCACTTTGGGGGTCACTTGTTCAATAGTTATAAAATCAATAATGAGTTACTCTTAACACAGGTAGGACTTTTTGGCACAATCATTTTGCTCCTTATCTAACTTATTGTTTTCTTGTATGTATTAAATATACTTAATTCTAAGCATTCACAGCTTGTTGTCCTCAACAAAAATATGAACATTTCGTTGTGATGTGTTTGGAGTAAACATTGGTACTCATCTTTTTTTATAACAAATATGTGGTGTTTTGTGTAAAGAATGAAATTATATTTACTTAAGATAAGAAGCTAATGAAACGTTTTCCTAATAATTTATGTACCTTGTGAAATACTTGAGCCAATAATTACAAATCCTATTCTGACATCATTTTTTGAGTTTTGCATTTGTAGCATAGGTATCGACTGGGGGTTTCTTGGCTTAACCAGAACACTAGCTACTGCCTCTTACCTGATTCCCACCTTTTATGTGAGTAGAGCTGTACTTTGCCAATTCTTTCCTTAAGGTGTGTAGGGGGAGGGAGATGTGCCTTCTTAAGTCAATGCTTTTTCACCTCTCACTCAGGAGCAGAACAGTCTTTCAGAGAATGACAGGGGAATGAACTCTTTTCAGGCTCCTGACTTTTAGGGTATGGGTTTCTTGATCTTGACTCACCCAGTGTCCTTTTTCTCATCTCTCTACTAATCACTCAGACTTCTGTCAATGAAACATTTTTCAAATGCACAGAAAGAAAGAAGGTCAGAAAAAATATCTCAGACAAGAACAGTTTTGAAAGTTACATATTAAAAAAATAAAGTAAGCTGTATAGAATTTATGTTCATAACCTTTTGGAAAAAATCTTTTTCTGTTCTACTATGTATATAGAAATGACCATTTTATTTATTAGTAAATAAGTTCAGGGGCAGCTAGGTGGCGCAGTGGATAAAGCACCGGCCCTGGATTCAGGAGTATCTGAGTTCAAATCCGGCCTCAGACACTTGACACTTATTAGCTGTGTGACCCTGGGCAAGTCACTTAACCCTCATTGCCACACACACAAAAAAAAAAAGTAAATAAGTTCAGAATAAAAAAATCAAAAGAAAAGCTAGGGATGTTAGATTTCTCACTGGAAGCATCGTTAGAAAAAAATCTAGTAGCAGATAGAACAGCAAGGTTGGCATGTATTTCATCTTATTCCCACATGTTTTGGGTCTCTCCTACTAGGTCTATATATTGTGAAAGATTTTCAGTCACCATAATGTGCAAATGATCACTATTAAGTGTAGCAGTATCTATTTAAAATGTTCTGAAATTCATATGGATCAAGGTTAAGTCTGGGTGATTGTGGACAACTATTTTCAGTCAATAATAACTATTTATTAAATACCTACTATGCACCAGGCACTGTTCTAAGCACTAGTGGTACATTGAGGAGGTAAGAAATATGATATCCATTATAAATATGAAGTCATGCAAAACACATTTATATCTACATTAGAAGTGAACCTTGAACCCATGTCTTCCCGACTTCAAAGATATCACACCAGAATGTTTCTCTACAAAAAAGAGGTGTATAATAGTCATTTTATGTGTGTGTATCACCCATAGTATCATAACACCAAGCAGCTAGTAGTTGCTTGACAGCCTTGTATGACATATAGATATAGATATATAGATATGTCTAGGTTTCTTAACTAGACTGCAAATGAAGATTTCAGTAGCAAGAATTAGACCACACTTCTCTTAGATGCTCCATAGCACTTCGTATAGTGCTGAGCACACAGCAGGTATACAAAACATATAACTGATAGATTGGATGATTGAATCACTGAACCTGAAGCTTTGAGTACTTCAAGTTATATAGCATGTCACTGAAACCTTACTATCTTGTAGGCACTCTGATATGATTCAGTGGCTTTCATTTTTATTCTTATTAGAAATCACTAACCACTTTGCAATCATGGGACATATCCACATACAAAATACATGTGTGGTATGTGATGTATTATGTAGTTACATAGAAATATATTCTATAATTATATATAAATTTAACCATATATGCATATATATGATATCATACCATACATATATACACACAAGTATATAGATTTACATCAGATTGGCAGTGAATGGAAATTTAATTCAGACTTGGAAATATGAGACAAATAGTGTTTGGGTCATGTCAAAATGAGGATGCAGATTGATAGACAAAAAAGAAAGCTGCAGCATTTAAATAAACTTACTCAGAATAGAAAACACAGTCTGTTCTGACCCTCCCTTGCAGTTCTATCATGTGACATGATTTTTATTCTTTATCAGGTTGTACTTGTCAAGCACCACAGAAAGAATTTGGAGTTGTACCTTTAAATCTGGCCCTAAATAATACAAGCACTGAAGCTGAAAAAGACCTTCAATTTGCTGGGGTCAAAACCATAGTTGTCCATGATGTTGGCTTATCTAGTAACCTACAGACCGTCAGATTTAGAAAGTACTTGAGAGTCCCAGGTAGAGCTTATATTTCAGAGGAATTGAAGCTGATTTCTTTTTTAGAGCCTAAGTCACCCCAAGAATCTATGCTTCTAGAGGAGAAAATTATTTCTCCCACATGGATGAATTCATAGGGAACTAAGCTCTCCCTGCAGGACCCAGTTCAATCTAAGGTGTCTAACCCCCTCCCCCTTTCCATACATGATGATATTTTTCTAACTTGACATAAATGGATACTGTCTACACCATATGAGAATACATTTACATATACATGTCATCCTCTTGTTTCGTGCTTATCTTGTCAATATGTCAACAAACATTTGTTAAGCATCTACTACATATCTGGTAACTGTGCTAAGCTCCTTGTTGGTAGACACTTTTATTTCTTCCATTTCCTTTATTCTATCCTTTAGAGAGTACTCTATCTCTCTGAAGAATTTTGAAATGAAATGTGAGACATAGGAGATGGTGGCACAGGACTACCCTGTAAGGTATGCCAGTATCAAAAAAAGGCACTCTGCTCTATGATCAAAGCAGAATTACAGTAGCTCAGAAGAAATGAGATGCAACATTTAGCAACATATCCACCCCAAATGTTCATATGGACTATTTCTGCCTGACCTGTGGTAGAGCCTTCTGGGTTCATCTTGGTCTGATCAGCTGGTCCCTGACTCTGACATAGTGATATCATTTTGTTCCCCTTTAAGAACAAAGGATAATAATCAACCAGAATCCTCTGCATATAATGAAAGCTAAGTAATCGTGGGGAGAGGGGGGAAAGGAACTGAATAAATCAATAACATGTACTCCTCCAACAAGGAATATATGTGCTAGATACTTTTTTCTCCCAGTCTACTGGGTTGATATTTTCATGTTAGAATTTAGAGAGTCATCATTCCTAGGCTGCTGAATTATTTTTTGTTTATGCCAAAGCACTAAACAAAAAAATGGCCCTCAGCATGTTTCTGTCATCTTCAGCTTCTATAGTGATGATGACAGAATTCGAGAAAAGGGGGTAAAAGTTTTGAAGAATTATTATTTTAACTCAATTATAAACATTAATTTAGCCATTGGCATACTAAATATAAGGTCCTTGTCTAGTGACCAGTGAGTAGTTACTCTATTGGAGAAACTTAATCATATTCATCTGTTTATTCTTGCTATGAATTATACTATTAGACAAAAGGAATTTTAAGTTCAATGGCAATAAGATTCACAAGTCTTTGTTAGAGAAGAAAACAATTGAAGTTAGTTTTACTTTGTGTCCATAAGCATTATATTTTCACAAGACTTTTTGGTCATCTTGTATTATAATAATAAGCATTTGCAAAAAAAATCACCACAGAAATTGTTGAAGCTTATGTGTCAATGTCTATGACGAATTATAAGGAAGTAGTGAATTCTACAAAAAAAAAAACCTTAATAAATTCCTCAAAATTAAATAAATATATGTTTTAATGTTTGGTTATTTAAGTGTAAAGATGAGAATAAAGGATATTGAGGGGGCAGCTAGGTGATGCAGTGGATAAAGCACTGGCCCTGGATTCAGGAGGACCTGAGTTCAAGTCCAGCTTCAGACACTTGACACTTACTAGCTGTGTGACCCTGGGCAAGTCACTTAACCCTCATTGCCCCACAAAACAAAACAAAATGAACAAACAAACAAACAAAAACACGTGTTGGGTGAAAGAAAAAAGGGACTACACAGTGCCTTCATGCTTAGTATATAAATACATCAATATATTATTTTTAAAAGAGATTGGATATCCAAGAAATTACAGGCACCAAATAAGACAACCTAAGATGAAATTGCTTATGATTTAGCAGATAAACTGTTTTTCAACAGTTTCAGTGGTATCCAACTCTTAATGACCCCATGTGGGGCGTTCTTGATGTGAGAAAATAATGGGTTTTGGGGGGCCCAGAGGACCCCCACTCAAGGGCCTAACTCAGGATCCTTGTCTGATCTCTTTCAGAGTCAACCCAGAGTCAGTAAATTTGGAGCTAAGGCTCTGAATAGAGACAATAAAGATTAAAACCACACCTACCTGAAAGCCTTTCCCCTCAGAAGGTCTGTCCTCTGGACTCTGACCTCAGCGTATACTGCTAATTTTAATATGGACCACCACAAGTCCAGTAAACCAATAGATTTAAATGATGCTAGCCAATTAGCTTTGAGCAGTGTGTAAGGACTGCCTCTCCTCTGGATCACAGGGAACTTTCACTCTCTTAAGTGCTCTCTTGGCCTGGGATGCTGGAGGAGGCAAACTCACTGCCCCTGCTCTATTCTTTCTCTAACTAGGTACATAGGGCTTCTGGACTTTCAGAGCCATGTGCTCTCTCTTTACTAACATTAAATTTGCATTAATAAATGGTTAATAGGGGCAGCTAGGTGGCGCAGTAGATAGAGCACCGGCCCTGGAGTCAGGAGTACCTGAGTTCAAATCCGACCTCAGACACTTGACACTTACTAGCTGTGTGACCCTGGGCAAGTTACTTAACCCCAATTGCCTCACCAAAAACAAAACAAAACAAAAAAAATAAATGGTTAATGCCCCAAACTGGTGCAATAGCCTCTAATTTATAAGTAGCAATATATTAGGAACTCCAGATAAGTTCCCTAAAACCTAGAGGCAGAGATAAACACCCCCATATATTTTCAAATGAAACATTGGTGAATATACAGGAGTGGTTTGCCATTGCCTTCTCCAGATCATTTCAAATATGAGGAAACTGAGGCAAACAAGGTTAAGTGATTTGCCCACAGTCACATAGCTGGTAAGTGTCTGAACATGGATTTGAACCTTGGTCTTCTTAACTCCGGGCCCAGTGCTCTATTCACTGAGCCACCAGGCTGCCCCAGATATCAACATAGATTATGACATTTCTTGGAGAAGTTTAACCTATGCAAAACATTTACTAAAATGAAAGCATGCAAAAAAATTTCTTTAGCAAGGAAAAAAAGGGCAAGAGCCCCATTCAAATTGGAGAGATCGAACATTCATAGACAACATTTGTTCAAAATATTGTTAGTCAATAAACATTTAGTAAGTGCCTACTATATGCCAGACAGGCAGTTAGGTAGCTCAGTGGGGAGAAGACCCGAGTTCAAATCCAGCTCCAGACACAGTATTTTTGTGACCCTGGGCAAGTCACTTAACCCTATTTACCTCATTTTCCTCATCTATAAAATGAGCTGAAGAGGGAAATGGCAAAGCATTCCAGGATCTTTGCCAAGAAAACTCCAAATGTGGTCACAGAAAATGGACATGACTGAACAACAACAACAATATGCCAGACACTGTGCTAAGCATTGACAAAATGGAGTGATGGCCACTTACAAAATGGTGTTGTATTGGTGTGGGAATTGAGAGAACCAATTATATTCTATCTGGTGAACACTGACTCCATCTTATGCTACCACATGTATCATCCTCTATCTTCTTGTTGTTTTCTGCAAGTCAATCATGGAAAACTAGATAGTATAAGCCATCTATTATGTCATAAATGAAGGTATATGCAATTAATCAGCATCTCTCAATTCTGGTAAAAGAAAAACCCCGAAACCCACTTATCCCACTTATTGGGGGGAACTCAACCAAAACTTATTTCCCCATTCTCAACTTGAAAAGTCTGTAATCTCTCTTTCAATGAGAAATACCTAATTGTGTATCCTGCCTTGAATGGCATTAACTGTTTTCTTTTAATTAATTGGTCTTATTTGATTAATTGCTTTTAATATATAAAAATCTCTCTCACTCTGTATTCATATCTTTGGACTGATCTAGGAGTATATTGACCTGTTTATTATGCCTGTTTTGCTAATAAATTATATAGCCCAGATTGTTTCCTCAGTTATTAATTATTCACCATTGCATATATAGAAAGGCAAAAGATGGCCTCTGTCTTCAAAGAGCTCACAATTAAAGGAGGGAGATGATATGCAAAGATCTATGTACAAATAAATTATATATAGGACAAATCAGAAATAATCACACAACTAGAATTATGAGGGATTGTAAAAGGCTTCCTATAGAAGGTGGAGTTTTTTTGAGATTTGAAAAAAATCAAGGCAAGTAACTGGTGGAGATAAGGAGGGAGAGCATTCCAAACATAAAGTATAACCAAGGAAGCTAGTATCACTAGACTGAAGAGTACATGAGGGGCTATAAGATGTAAGATGACTTGAAACATATGGTGGGGGGGGGAGAAACCAGGTTATCATAATCTTTAAACACCAAATAGGATGATTTATATTTGATCCTAGAGGTGATGAGGATCCACTGTATTTGGTTAAGTAGAGTAGTGTTGACAGGATTTTATCTGTGCTTTAGGAAAGTCATTTTAGCAGTTGAATAGAGGATGGACTCAAGTAGGGAGTGGCTTGTGGCAGGCAGACAAAAAAATCTCAGGCCATTGCAATAGTCGAGGTAGAAGAAAAAAGATCTTCTACCAGGATAAGAGCAGTACCAGAGTGGGGAAAAGGCATATTTGAGAGATGTTGCAAAGGGAAAATCAACAGGCTTTGGCAACAGATTAGATGTGGGGGTGGGTGAGAGATAGTAAGGAATCAAGGATGACATCTAGACTGTGAGCATAGGGAACTGGAAGACTAGTGATGCTTTCAACACTAAGTAGGAAGTTTGAAAGGAAGGAGCATCTGGTAAGGAAGATAAGGAGTAATTTGGGATATTATGAGTTTAAGATGTACACAGGATAGCCAGTTTGAGATGTCCAATAGGAAGTTGAAAATGGGAGACTGAAGGTCAAGAGAGAAGTTAGGACTGGATAAGGAAATTTGAGAATAATCATCAAAAAGATAATATTTGAATCTATAGAAGCTGTTAAGATCACCAAGTGAAACTTAATAGAAGGAAAAATGATAAGGGCCCAGAACAGAGCTCTGTGGGGGGACTCATGATTAGTGGGTTGAATGAAGATTCATAGAAGACTGAGAAGATATGACTATATGGGCAAGAGTAGAATCAGGAGAGGCAATTGTCCCAAAAACTTAGAGGGAAGAGAATACCAAAGAAAAGGGGATGATTGACAGCATCAAGGAAGAGGAAGGGCCATTGGATTGGCAATCAAACAATCACTGGTTACTTCAGAGAGAGCAGTTTTGGTAGAAAGATGAAGTTAGAAGCCAATGTATGGTGAATTAAGAAAAGAATCTAAGGAGAGGAAGCAGAAGAATCTATTTTAGGTAGCCTTCTCAAGGAGTTTAGTCACAGAACTCAAGAGAGATATAGCAAAATAGTAGTGTAACGATTGGAATAACGCCACCTGCTGGATACTTACTGTAGAAGAGTTCTGCCCATGAAGCGAAGGTCTTTGAGGGCAAGACCAGGAGTCTTTTCTTTGGCATCAGGAAGTGACGCAGACTAGTGGAAGGAGGAAGGAAGAGACTGGTGCTCACTCTCGCGCTCTTTCCTCTGGACTCTGGTGGAGAGCGGAGCTAGAAATGTGCTCTCCCTTTAATAGATAGGAATCTAGGCCTTTTTCTCTCTCTTTACCAAATTCTTATTCTCCTTAATAAATGCTTAAAAGTCTAACTCTTGCTAAAGCTTATAATTTATTGGCGACCACTCATTAGATATTTTAGACAGACTAGATAGAATTTTAGCCTTAACAGTAGGCAGAAAAGGATTGATCAACGGAAGTTTCTTTTATTTTTCTTTTGAGGGTAGAGGAGAAAATACTTATAGACAGTAGGGAAGCAGCCATTAGACAGGAAGCAATTGAAGATAAGCAAGAGAGTGTGGAGGAAAGAATAGCAAACTACTATAGGAAATGGGTCAGAATGATATCACTTGAACATGTGGAGGAATTGGTCTTGTCAAGGAAAAGGAACACCTCATCATGTGAGATAGGAGTGGAGGGAGATAAATTGCAGATGTCTAAGTAACATGAGATCAGAAGGAGCTTTCAGTAAATGGCATCAAATATTAACTTGTACATAAAATCTTACAAGATGATAGAAGACTATGAGTGATAATTCCTCATAAAACATCAAAAAGAGGTAGAGGGAAAATAAACTAATAGAAATCTTGTCGAGAACTCTTACTAAGCCAAATCAAACTGAGGGCATTTATGTTTATACCTGGAGAGCAGAATGGACAAAATGGAAAAATAAATCCTGAGATTTCTATAATAAACTCTTTTCCTTATCAACAAAATGGAGGTTTCTATAAATTTATTCTAACATCACCATACCCACTGAGATTTAAAAATAGTTAGCATTATGTATTGTTTTAATATTTTGAAATAAAAGTGGGGACACCAGCATAACCTTGAAATACTTTGGTATATAAGGATACACAGAGAAGGTTCATTTTGGAGACAGCATAAATGTGAGTAAAAATCTCAAAATATTTGAAAATGGAAGGTTACCAAATACTTAGAAAAAAATTCCAACCAAAAAGACACAAAGAAAATGTGAATAACTACTGATCCATATTCCTACTTTTTTTTAATTCTACAAATCCTTTTTTTATTTTGCGGGGCAATGAGGGTTAAGTGACTTGCCTAGGGTCACACAGTTAGCAAGTGTCAACTGTCTAAGGCTGAATTAGAACTCAGGTCCTCCTGAATCCAGGGCCAGTGCTTTATCCACTGCAGCACCTAGCTGCCCCCCTGCCAAATACTTTTAAGAGTAATCTATATGCATTAGAGCCACTCTAGTTTTAATACAATTTTATAAGACTGTTAATCATGGAATATGCACCATAATTTACACACGTTGGGAGTGAATAAACTGTAGTGTATAGACAAGGAAGAAATACAAAGGAGAAGTTGCATAAAGTATATCACCACAGAAATCTAAAACTGGCAAAGTAAGTAGGTCCATGATGTAATGAGGGCAAGGAATATCTGGTAGGCAGTTCCTGTACTCTGTTGGTATCCACAAAATATTAAAACATCTAGAGGAAGTCTCTTCAACCACTGGGAAGACCTCCTGTGGAAATTTTATGGTCTGATATAGACAAAAGTTGCACAAGATAAAGAATGAGTAATCAGGTTGAAATCTGTATCATTGGAAATTGTATCACATCATTGAGATCACAAAACCATTGAAGTCTTTACATATTTAGTGCAAAGTAAAGCCTTCTCATCATAAAGGGCTGCAAATGAAAGGAATTTACAATGTCAAACCTGGAAGGTGTCATGAAGACCACTTACTCCATCTTCCCCTATTTTACAGATGAGCCAACCAAAACCCAAGGTAATGAAGTGACTTAGAACCCCAAATTTCTGACTTTAAATCCCTGCTTTTCCAACGCTTCTGCATCAGAACTTAAGTATATGTCATCTGATGTTACATCTAGTGTCCTTTTGGTTTTAAGGATTTCAAAATTTTGGAAGGGAACAGTTGCATGGGTTCTCAGTTTCATCTGCTTACTGAAAACTATCCTTACCAAAGAAGAAAGTCTTGCTCCTTAGCAGCAATGTCTCCCTTATATGTCAAATGCAACCCCATTGTTACAAAGGAAAAGACACTGATGTCACTAGTTATCTCTGCAGACATTTTTTTTTCTTTTCCAAAAAAGAACCCTCTCTTGTAGACATTAGAGTTCCTAGGCTGGGAAGCATTTTTCAAAGGATTTGGGGTCCATTTTCTTACCTTCATAGATTTAAGGTATCTGGAAGGCATAAAATCTAACACTCTTATTTTTACAGAATGTTTCTTTTGTGTCTATTAAATAGGGATAATAATCATTGTAGTACTGACCTCATTGTGTTGTAGTAAGAACAAAATGAATTAATATATGTAAAGTGTTTGGCAAACCTCAAAATGTTCTTTAAATGTAAGTTATTGTTATTCCAGATGAAGAAACCAAGGTCAACAGGTTAAGTCTTCTATTAGCCCAAAGTTGTTTAGGTAGTAAGTGACAGATCCAGGATTCAAATACAGGTACACCAATTGCACATCCCATGCTTTGGCCTACACTGAATCTTTAAAAACTAAGTCCTTCATGATGGAAAAGGCTCTCCAAATCCAGAAGAAATTAAACAAAAGGAACTGTGGAATATGGAGGCTGATTGAATCATACTATTTCTTTTGTCTTTGGTGCTGCTGCTTTTCTTTTTTGAGGTTTTTCCTTTTTGCTCTTATTCTTTTCTTATAACATGAGTAATGCAGAAATATGTTTAATGTTTATATATGTATATATGTATATATATATATATATACACATATATATATATATATATATATATATATATATATATATATATCTCCTATATCAGATTACCTGCTGTCTAGGGGAGGAGGGGAGGGAGGGGAGGGCGGGAGAAAAATTTGAAATTTTAAATTAAAAAAAAAATTTTGGTGAGGCAATTGGGGTTAAGTGACTTGCCCAGGTCACACAGCTAGTAATTGTTAAGTGTCTGAGGCCAGATTTGAACTCAGGTCCTCCTGAATCCAGGGCCAGTGCTTTATCCACTGTAGCACCTAGCTGCGCCCCCCCCCAGTAGGTTCTTAATAAATATTTGTTAATTGTTCAATGGGTGACTACACTTTCAGCTACACTTTTTTTTCCTCCTTGAGCCAGTCACCTTACATATTCCTTTGCCCTCTTAGTCACAAGTAGATGCGTTGCTGACATCTGCACTATCCCTTTAAGGTATGTGAGATGTCTCAGATCACTTTGCCACCCCACATAGATCACTTGCTATCTTAGCACTAAGGGAGAAAATATAGAGGTGTCTGACAGCATATAAGAAAAAATATATATATCCATATCTATAACTGAATCCTAATCCCGAATCTTTGTCTGGCAAAATGAATTTAAACAGCAGAGCTTTGAAAGGGGACTGCATAAAATACTCCAGTAGGCACTTTATTACCGAAATCTTAATGTATTTTTTTTGCATTTATGTAAGTTCTTCAAAGATTTATTTTCTCAATTACCAATCAAAAGAACTCATAAAGGTACAGCCAGTGGACCAGGAAGGATTAGAGCTGTCTGTGAAGACAGATGCACCCACAGCAGTGTATGGGCATTAAACAATCACATTCCAGCCTCTTCTTGGACCAAATGACAGCTGACAAACAGAACTACTCATAATGAACCATTTAGATTAAAAAAAAATCCACAAACCCCACTGCTTGGGACTTAGATAAGATTGAGACTAAAAGGAACTGGTTCTTAAATCTCGTTTATGAGAAGGCAGGAGCCTGGGCCAGGACAAAAGAGCTCCCTAACAAGAAAACAAGCCAGCCTCAAAGCCACAGGGAGGTATTCTCTGTTTCCTTGAAAAATAATATGTTGCATGGGAATAGGTGACCTTATTCTGGTCAAACTAGCCTGTTTGCTACTACCTACTTGAGACTAAGCTAATCTGATTTCCTCTTCTGGGGTCAGTGAAGGCAGCAGAAGCAATGTGTCATGGCAAAAAGGGCACGGGATTTGGAATTAAAGGCCAGGGGTTCAAAGACTGTATTTGCTATTTAATAATTGGATGGCCTTGGGGAAGAGGTCTATCCTATTATTGATCTCAGTTTCTTTATGTATAAAATAAGAATGCTGGACTAGGTTCCCATCCAGATGCAAATTTATGATCCTATGAAATATTTAAAAATTCAAGTAATGGTCCTACAATTTAGTTTATATGACAAATTTTAGTGATGATTGATCAGTCAACAAGCTTGATATAAGAAGAGCAAACATATTTTTGCAAGTTTAATGCAGTGAACCCCTTTCTCAGTCACTCTGAGGAAATCACTGGCCAAGTGACTTAAAACAAATAAGTACTCTATATGAAGATTTTTTTTTTTTGTTATTTGGGTTTTTAAAAAAAACTTTTTGGAGGAAAAATACATCCCTCAAATCTCACTGAGGCCTCCCTGTTAGGATCCTATGTCTCAGTTTACAAATAGTGCTTTTTTCTGATTTCCTATTTCTCTATCAATGTTATTTAAGTACCACCTTTGTTATGCCAAATCATGGTGCCCAGGCTATTGATTGACATAACATGACAGAGATGTGAAAGAAAAACTGTAAACTCTCTCTCTCTCTCCCTCCCTCCCTCCCTCCCTCCCCCCCTTTCTCTCTCTCCATCCCTTCCTCCCTTTCCCCCCCTTCCCCCCTTAGACTGGCTTTATTGTAACTCATCCTTTGATATCAGGTCAGGAATCTTGGTCTTTCTTTTCCCACTTTCCTCTTGTCATGGTGAATGTAATAATATCCTCCCCACATTAAGATATTTTTTCTTATAAATTTCCAAAATCAAGGTGAGACATCATTTCCATGGGAAAGCAGTACCTAACCCACACATTGTGTCAGGTTGGATTCTAAATACAAGAAACGTTTGGTTGTTTTCTTCCACTAGAACATAATGGAGGTTGTTTGCTTTTAGCAACATTTTTTTTTTTAAATGGAGTGAAACCAAGCGTGATTTTTTAATGCCGGCTTTTTCTATTTGGAAGATTGTTACTGATGATATGGCAGAAAACATATTGCTATATTAACAAGGTCACTCAGTCACAAAATCCTATTAATGTTGAAAATGACAGAACCAAGCTGTGTAGTGACAAATAAGGCGAATTCTCACCTTATATCCTTAAAGTTCCAAGTTCAAATTTGCAAGGATGTCAAGAAAGTAGAGAAGTCCAGGAGACTTATATTCCTCCATGAACAAATAATTCATATCTCATCAACTTCAGTTCCTTCTTTCTTTAAGCCTCCCTCCAATAAAACAAAACAAAAAAAGTTTAGGAAATTCATTTGAAGGCTTTAGCTTAAAATCTCTTTCTCCATTTGCAGGACTCATCTAGAGCACTACAAAAGGAAATCTGATTTATAAAAATGTTCAAATAAACATGATCATTCCTGATATCACTATCATCTTTGCCACTTTATTGTGTGCCTTTAATTTTGAAACAATAAAGTGAATCATTTACATTTTAAACCATATTAAATACACTTCAAATTTAGTAGTCAATTTAATGAAGCCTCAAATATTGATTTTAGCAAAATAGTAAAGAGAGAAATAAAAATAAAAGGATATCATTATAATTATCATACCCAAGAGAGAATAAACTCTCTCACTCATTTTTTAAAAGTATTTGTCACTTCACTCAGTGATAAACTGACTTTGCTGGTATGGACTAGACAAATAAAAATAGAGATTGCCTCAACTTAGCCTCAGCTGGAAAAGAAATTGAGCAGGTTTATGGCTTCATAAATTGCTCTGAATGTTTAACATCCCATGAAAAAGAGACGAACAATGAAGATAGTACTTCATTTTGAGCATACACAACCAGGATACCCACCCCCATGCCTTGTAATTCAGATTTAGCATCTTGTTATCCAGTGTTTGTGTTACTGAATGTTACTGAGATGAAAACAAAATGAATGCCTTATCCACTCCTCTCAGACCATTCCAAAAGTCTTTCAATGCTGAAACTTTAGACACTTGTCCCTCCAGGCTTTAATGAGCTTTGTGTCTAAGTCTGACATGAAGTCCTATAGAAGGTTCATGCTGATATGAATTAACAGTTTTATTTTTAAGGCTTTCAGTAGAATGCTGGATTATTTTAAATTATATTATGTATGTTCTTGGACAGAGTAGAGGTGAGAAAGTAACCTACTCTCCTTAGAGGTAGGGAATTAACCCTTTAGAGTCCTTTAGGGTTTAGAAAATGTTTATTCACTGTGGTAAAGTAGTGGATGCCTTTAGACTCATCCTCATTTCATAGGTGAATAAACTAGGATTTAGAAGGCATGTGACTTGCTCTAGGTCATCCAACTAAAAGTGATAGATTTGATACTAGATCCTGGCTTTCTCTGTCCCCCATCTAGAAGGATTCTCTTTCCATTGAGCCACACTAGGGATTCTAAGACAAAATGCATTGCTCATTATTGCATAATTATATCATATTATATTCATAGAGTGTAGATTATTTTCTAGTCATTCTCCAGTCAATGAATTCCCACTTTTTTTTTCCAATTCAGTGATACTGAAAAGATCCCTGCTATATATTGGTGTATTTTGCCCATCTACTTCTTCTGTCTTTGATTTTAATTATGTGTATACACAATAGTAGAATCACTTGGTCTAAGGCTATGGTTAGTTTAGACCAGTAGTATCTAATTCAAACTGAAATGTTGTACATGAGGATGCCTAATGGTTGACTATTGGCTTAGAAAACCAAATATTAACATTATTTACTGTCCATTGTATTTTTACTTATTTTGTTAAATATTATCCATTATATTTTAATTATATTGGGGCTGTACCCTGTCACTGGTAGAACTTGATATTTCTGGCTTACACCATTTTCTTGCATCATTTCAAATTAAATCCATAATAACTTCACCAACTCATATTTTACCAATGATATTTTTGAAAATATATTTCCATTTCATCAAGTACTGTCTTCATAAATTTTATTCATGTAAAATATTCTAATTTTATGCAATCAAAACTATTTTTATGATCTCCTATATGTTTCATTTGGTTAAGATTTTTTGAATAGTGACAATTATGAAACATACTTGATTTTGTATAGAGAGATAGGTAGATATATATATATATATATTGTGAACTATTCAGTCTACACATCCATTTTAAGCTTATTGTAAAATGTGATGCAAAATTGTGACTTAATCCTAATTTCTGACAAATTGCTTTTCAATTTTCTCAGATTTTTTTTTTGTCAGACTCATTCCCAAAATATATGTTCTTAGATTTATCAAGTACTTGACTATTGGTTTCAATTACTTCAGTTTCTTGCTCATTTAGTCAATTCCACTGGTCAACTTTTCTATTTTTTAACCAATATCAAATGATTTTGTTGAATACTTTGTAGCACACATTCAGGATTCTAAATATTATGTTAATGCCATTCATACTTTCTATTATTTCTTTTGATATTTTAGATCTTTTTCATCCAAACATTTTTTTTCATTCTAAATAAGTATCTACTTCACTAATATGTTTGGTATGGTAATAAAACAACATAGCCAAATCATGAGCAGTATTTCTCCAAATATTAAATCATTCATTTGTTTCTCTACAGAATGTTTTTTTTTTATAATGGTATTCCTATAAATTGTGTGTTTCTTGATAGGTTATGCAATTTTAATTCCTTTTAATGGAATTTTCCTTATTGTTTTCTCCCTGTTTTTATTAGTATTGTACCAAAATGCTAATGATTTTTGTGGATTTACTTTGCATTATTTGAATTTACTGTAGCTGCTAGTCATTTTAATTAGTTTCTTCATAGAATCTGTGGGGTTTTCAAAATAAAACATTTGTATATTTGATTTTGTTATATTGATATGTAGTTAACTTTTAAAAACTATATCAAATAATAGTGAGATTATAAGGCATCCTTGCTTTACTTCTCATTGTACTGGAAAAGACTCTAGTATTTCTGCATTGCAAATAATATTATTTCATGATTTTAACTGCATGTTTTCTCTCAAATTAAAGAAGGGTCTTTCCTTAGCTATTCTTTTAAGGATTTAATATAAGAGTTTTGCATAGTATTCTCTCAAAGGCTTCCTTCACTCACTGAATAGGTAAATTGTTTTTACTAATGTTGAGCCATTCTTCATCCCTGATATAAATCTAATTTGGCCAAAGCAAGTGAGTTTCTGTATATATTTTCATAGACTCTTTGGGAATATTTTATTTAAAATTTTTGCAGTCTTTTGAATAAGAGGCAGGCTGCTGAACTTCCGTATAATAATATTTGTAGAAAAATCCTGATACAGACAGTACCAAATTTGTCAGACCATACCACTCAAGAGGGCAGCAAGGGATAGAGGCTGGCACTAACAAAAATCTCCCAATCAGCAATTAAAGTGAAAGCAATGAATGAATCCAACAAATAGTCATGCATTATCAAAAATTATTTCAAATCTAGCTCCATAACAACTGCAACAATATTATTTCTTGATTTTAATGGCATGGTTTTCCTCATTTTAAAGGGCCCTTCCTTAGCTATACTTTCTATAACATTTAATATGAGTTTTCTATAGTATTTTGTCAAAGGTTTCCCCACTCATTGAAAAAATATAGATTGTTTCCTTGTAGAAGGAACTATGAAAAAACCTAGAAGAAATGAAGCAATGTACAGAAATGAAATAGAGGCTCTTGAGAAAAAAAAAATTAAAAGGAGAGTAACTAGTTTACAAGGAAAAGTTATAAATTTTGCCTAAGAAATGAAATAATGGAAAATCAGATTAGACCATATAGAAATTAAAGAGTGTTAGACCATAACAAATATTAGGGAAAAAATCAAAACATTAAAAAATAGAAGAGAATTTGCCTAGATCCTGGGAGAATCATCTCCTACTATACTCCTTTCCTGGGTTGCTGAACCTTTTATTGACTGTTGGAAGGGTACTCGGGAAAATACCTCTGACTACACATTTTTGAGAAAGAATGGGGGGGGGGCAGCCAGGTGGCACAATGGATAAAGCACCGGCCCAGGATTCAGGTGAACTTGAGTTCAAATCCTGCCTCAGAAACTTAACACTTACTAGCTGTGTGACCCTGGGCAAGTCACTTAACCCTCATTGCCCTGCAAAAAAAAAGAAAGAAAAGAAAAGAAAAGAAAAGAAAAGAAAAGAAAAGAAAAGAAAAGAAAAGAAAAGAAAGAATAAGACATTTCTGTGACACCAGAGAGAAGAGGAACTTTTATCAGAGACACCTTTTGAGTAGTAAGGATCCTGGTAGTTGAAGAAGTCATCTAAGCCAACTAATTTCTGTACAAAAAGTCCTTCTCTAATGTTTCCAGCAAGTTGGCATTTAAGATAAGCTGTCTGAACTTTGAGACTCAAGGTTCATCACTGAGCTCCTCCAAATCTATTCCAACAAACCCTAAAGTCCTCACCAAACTGAAATCCCATGAGAAATTACAAGTCGAAGCAGCTAGGTGGCGCAGTGGATAGAGCGCTGGCCCTGGAGTCAGGAGTACCTGAGTTCAAATCCGGCCTCAGACACTTAACACTTACTAGCTGTGTGACCCTGGGCAAGTCACTTAACCCCAATTGCCTCACTAAAAAGAAAAAAAAGAAAAAAACCCCAAACAAACAAAAAGAAATTACAAGTCAGTGACTTCTTCCACACTAGAACTGCACAAAAATCAGCCAAGCAATAGGAGGAGTGGGGCTGGCAACAAAACCAGGGTCTATAACTCCCAGTTCAACCAAGGTATGCAAGGAGACTATAAATTGCAAAAGGAAAACATCAAGAGCATTTTTTTCCATTGCAAGAGTCCTACAGTAGAAAAATTGGAAGCACTAGAATGATATGGTAGTAGGAACTTATAGCCATAATACCAGGACAGCCCAGCCCCAAGGGCCCTGAGATTATTGACATTGTTGTAAGACTCCAGAGAGGGGCATAAAGATCCAGCTCAGAACATCAAAAACCCAGAGGCATAACTCTGTGATGTGCAGGTCAATGCAAGAACCTATGGGATCTAAGGCAAGATTCCACATGATCAGCCAGCCCACCCAGAAGTTTATTAGGAAACATAGCCTGACCCTAGGACAAAGCCATAGTTCCAAAACTAATCCTGGAGAGATAAATAAGATAAGATGAAAAAAATCAAACAATGCCAAATCTAGAAATCCTCCCAAAGAATAAGCAAACAACCCCATAACAATTGTAGATAGAGACTCAAAGGGAAAAAAAAAAAGATTTTCCACAAGGACTATGTGAATTCCTAGAATAGATGAAAGAAGAGATAAAAATGAAATATAAAGGCCTGGAGGAGATAATTGAAAGCAGAATAAATAGTTTAGAAAAGAAAATTGCAAATCTTACCCAAGAAGAGGAATCCTTAAAAACAAGAATAGAGCAAATAGAAATCAATGACTCCATGAGACAAAAAGAAATATTACAACAAAATTAAAAGATTGAAAAACTAGGATTGTAAAATATCAGGTGACAAACACAACTGACTTGGAAAACTTTTCAAGAAGAGGTAATATAAAAAAACATTGGCCCACTTGAAAACATAGATAAAATAAATCTTAGATAATATTACTCAAGAAATCATAAATGAAAACAGTCCAGATTTACCAGGACCAAAGGCATTGTGAAGACATAAAGAATCCATAGGTCAACAATCCTGGAAACAAAACCAGGGTCTATATTGCCCAGTTCAACCAAGGTATGCAAGGAGTCTATAAATTGCAAAAGGAAAGCCTGAAATAACTCTCTAGATGAAAACTCTTAGGAATGTCATAGTCAATATTTAGAACTCCCATGTCAAAGAGAAAATATTAAAAGAATAAAAAATGAAGCAATTCCATTGTTTTAATTTGAATTATAGTCAGGATCACATAATTCTTGGTAGTTACATTTATAAATTGGAGGAGATCTCATAATTCATTTTTTTTCTGTTATAAGTACCTCTACTTTGTGTTTTTAATTGGGGAGAAGAGAGAGAAGTTAGTGGGAGGCAGAGTTAGCAATAATGATGTCTTAAAGGGCCATTAAAATATTTTAAATTCACATAAAGGAATATAAGGAAGTTCAAATAGGAGCACATCAAGCAAAACAGTACTGAAACAAAAATATAGAATTATATACTTAAAGCAAATGTTATGAAGTAGAGTTCATGGCTTCATATAGAATCCTGTGGGTTTTGTTTTTACATTTTGCTAAATGTATGGAAATGCTTATTTTGATGTTTAAATTCAGCAATAAAAATTTTTATAAAACCACAAAACTAAATTTTTATATATAGTATAAGAATTACATACTTGAAAAACAAAAGAAAGAATTTAAGAATCATTGGAATCCCTGGAAAAAAACATGATAAAAAATAGACTGGACACCACATTTCAAGAAATCGTAAACATCTCCAGATCAGAGGAAAAGTCAAGATATAAAAAATCCAAATTATTTCATAAAATGAATCCCAAAAGGTAAAGGCCTAGGTAAGGCATGGCAAAAGTTCAAACCTTTTGTTCATTTCCTATTCTTTTCTAATTTAGATAAGAATATGGTACCTAGATTCCTTTCCCATCTCATCCATTCTTCTGTTTCATTGATATTATTTTGTAATGCCTCTTTCTAAGTATTGTTGTCTTTCTACCCCTCTCCTGCTGTATATCAATTCTAACAGTCCCTAGAAGATTCTCACATTCTCAAAGTGATAATTCATAATGGAGATAGTGATGTATAATGAGAAATATTCCATAAAGCTAGTGTAAGAACTTCAATATTAAATGCAAATTTAATGCAACAGATGAGTTTCAAGAATTTTTGTTGAAAAGACCAGGGCTGAGTAGGAAGTAAATCAAGAAGCATTTATTAAGTGCTTATTTTATACCAGTCACTTCATTCTTATTTGAATGGTTTCTCTCTAGCTGCTTGAAGTATTGTATCTTTGACCTAGAAGCTCTGGAATTTGACTATAATATTACTTGGAATTTTCATTTTAGAATATCTTTCAGATAGTAATAGGTCCATTCTTTCCATTTCTATTTTACCATGTTGTTCTAGGATATTGGGTCAGTTTTCCTTCATAATTTCTTGAAAACCCATTCATTCTTGATGAAAAGACATAAGCTGAATAGAAATTTGACTTACAAATATAGGACTTAAGAGAAACATAAAAAGGTAAACAGGAAAGAATAATTAAATTGTTTAGATTTTTATATGCGAAGATGAAGCATGTAACTTCTAAGAATATTATTAGTATTAGGATAGTTCATAGAATTCTACATAGACAAAAGGCACAGGAGAGAATCAGTTATGTTGGGGTGATGTAAAAAAAATGGGTGGTGAAAGATAGGGATTCCCTGGAAGGAGAAAGGAGAGAAAGAATGGGGAAAATCATCTCACATAAAAGAGGCACACAAAGAAGAGTTTTTACAGTGGAGGGGAAATTTATGGAAGATGGGCAATGCTTGAACCTCACTCTCATCTGGGTTGGTTTAAAGAGTGTGGGATGTGTGTGTGTGTGCGTGTGTGTGTGTTTGCGCACACACCTGCACGTGCATCCTCACTTACTCAACTGAGTATAGCAATCTATTTTACTCATCCAGGAATTAAGAGGGGAAGGGAATAAGTAAGGGAGGGTGGACAAAGAAAGGGAGTGGCTAGAAGGAAAACAGATTTTAGAAGAGGGACAGGATAAAAGTATAAACAGAAGAAAATGGAATAGAGGGAAATGCACAGTTAGTATTCATAACTGTGAATCTGGATGGGGTGAACTAACCCCTAAAATGGATGTGGATAGCAGAATGGATTAGAAACGAGATTCCAGCAATGTTGTTTAAAAGAAACACACTTATTGTTTACAGGAAACACCCAAAGAGTTCAAATAAAGGGCTGGAACATAATCCATTATGCTTTGGCTGAAGTAAAAAGGACAGGAGTAGAAATCATGATCTCAGACAAAGTAAAATCAAAAATAGCCATAATTAACAGAGATAAGCAGGGAAACTGCTTCTTACTAAAACTCACCATAGACAATGAAGTAATATCAATACTAAACCTATAGGTACCAAATAGCATTCAAATGATATGTACCAATTAGCATACAAGTTCACAGAGGAAAAATTAAATGAATCACAGAAGGAAATGGACAGTAAAATTATATTAAGTGGGGAACCTCAATTTTCCCTTTCAGGTTGAGATAAATCACACCAGAAAAAAAGGAAATAATTTAAGTAGATGAATAGAATCTGAGAAAAATTAGATATGATAGACTTCTGGAAAAAAAGGGATTGTGAATAAAAAATAGTATACCTTTTTCTCAACTGTGCATGGTAACTTCAAAAAAATTAACCATGTATTAGAGTAAAAAAAAACACCCTCACAACCAAAAGCAAAATAGTGAAAATATTAAATGTCCCCTTTACAAATCATAATGTAATAAAAATTATACCCAATAAAGAGCCATAGGAGCATAGATTAAAAACTAATTGAAAACTGAATAAAATAATCCTTCAAAAAGTGTGTCAAAGAACAGATATTGAAACAATAAATAATTTCATTAAAGAAAATTACAGTGAGACAACATACCAAAATTTATTACGCGTGTGCATCAATGAAGGGGAAAAAGAACAGATCAATGAATTGGTCATGCACCTAAAAACAGTTGAAAAAGAACAAATTGAAAATCTATAATTGAACACAAAAATCCTTAAACCAAATCCTAAAAGCCCAAAACTAAAAAAAGAGAAATTAATAAAATTGAAAGTTAAAAATGAACTAATAAATAAAACTAGGAGGTAGTTTCATAAAAAGTAAAATAGATAAATGATTAGTTAATTTGATTTTACAAAAAGAAAACCAAATTACTAGTACTGAAAATGAAAAGAGCAAATGTAACATCAATAAAACACAATCATATGCCATTCAAACTGACAATCTAAGTGAAATGGATGAATTTTTACAAAAATATAAGCTACTTAGATTAACAAAAGAGGAAATAGAATACTTAAATAATCCAATCTTAGAAAAAAAAAGAAATTGAACAAGCCATAAATGAATTCTCTATAAGAAAAAAATCCCAGGAGCAGATAGATTTAAAAGTGAATTCTAGGAGCACCTAGGTGGCGCAGTGGATAGAGCACTGGCTCTGAATTCAGGAGGACCTGATTTCAAATTCGATCTCAGACACTTGACACTAGCTGTGTGACCCTGGGAAAGTCACTTAACCCTCATTGCCCTGCAAAAAAATAAAAAAGTGAATTCTACAAAACTTTAAGGAACAATTATTCCCAATAAAAAGAATTTGAAAATAAAAGTTAAGAAGGAGTCCTTTCCAATTTCTATGACACAAATATGGCTTTGCTAGCTAAACCTGGGAGAGCAAAAACCAAGAAAGAAAACTATAGGATGATTTCCTTAATGACCATCAATGCAAAAAATGTTAATAAAATACTAGGAATATTCAGTAATATATCTCAAAGATTACATACTATGAACAGGTTGGGATTTATACCAAGAATACATGGCTGGTTCAATATTAATTAAATATATCAATGACAAAAACAATAAAAATCATATGACTATATTGATAGATGTAGAAATTTTGACAAAACTATAAAGCATAAGAAAAGCAAAAACAGAACCTTTCTAAAAATGATAAGTAACAGAGATAAAATTGAAGCCTTCCTAATAAGATCAACGATGAAGCAAGGATGTCCATTTTCACAATGATTATTCATCATTGTAAAAGAAATTCAGGCTATAGCAAGAAGAAAAAGAAATTAGAGGAATAAAAATGGACAATGAGGAAACAAAACCATCACTTTTTGCAGATGATATGATATTCAAATTTATTTTTAAAAATACCATTTCCTCAGTTGATAAAAAGTTAAAGGATATGAACAGGCAGTTTTCAAAAGAAGGGGTTCAAGTTATCTAGAGTCATATTTAAAATGTTCGAAATCACTATTGATTAGAGAAATGAGAATTAAAATAACTCTGAGGTACCACTTCACACCTATAGATTGAGTAACATTACAGAAAAGGAAAATGACAAATCACAATTTGGAACTATATCTGAAGGGCTTTAAAACTTTGCATATAGTAGTAGCATAGGTTCATATCCCAAAGAGATCAAACAAAAGAGAAAAAGAACAATTTGTACAAAAAGTATTTATAGCAGCTCTTTTTGTGGTGGCAAAGAATTGTAACTTGGGGAGATGCTCGTAAATTTAGGAATGACTGCACAAGTTTTGGAATGATTGTGAGGGAATACTATTGTACAATAAGAAATGATGAGCAAGATGGTTTCAAAAAAGCCTGGGAAAACTTAAATGAATGGATGCAAAATGAAGTAAATAGAACAAGAATATTATACATGGTAATAATAATAGTGTTGCGGGGCAGCTATGTGGCACAGTGGATAAAGCACTGGCCCTGGATTCAGGAGGACCTGAGTCCAAATATGGCCTCAGACACTTGATACTAGCTGTGTGACCCTGGGCTTAGCCCTCACTGCCCCACAAAAATAAAATAAATATTTCCAAAAATAATTATAATAATAGTGTTGCAATGATCAACTGTGAAAGACTTAGGTAAACTGATAAAGACAATGATCTAAGAAAATTCCAAAGAGCTCATAATTAATAATATTATATGCCTCTAGAGTGAAAGCTGATGAACTCTGAGTGCAGATCAAAATAATATTTTTTTCACCTTCTTCATTTTTCTTGCTTTTTTTGCAACTATGATATTACAGAGATATATTTTATATGACCTCACATGTATAAATGATATATTGTTTGCATTTTCAATAGGTAGGGGAGATTTAGAAGGAGGGAAAGAATTTAGAACTCATTTTTAAAGGAATGTTTAATTTTTTATATGTAATTGGGAAATATTTAACAAAATAAGTAAAAATATATTTAAAATAAGAAAATAAAAAAAAAGATTTAGTGACCTTATCTTGTATTCATGTCTACTCCCAATGGCACAAAAGAAAACTTTCATATTTTAGTCTTTAATTATTACCTGAAAGTATTTACCTTTTTAATTTAAAACTAATTTTTATCCTAAATGATCTGTCTAGTTCTGGATTCTTTTTTTTATGAGGCAATTGGGATTAAGTGACTTGACCAAGGTCACACAGCTAGTAAGTGTTAAGTGTCTGAGGCCAGATTTGAACTCAGGTCCTCCTGAATCCAGGGCAGGTGCTTTATCTACTATGGCACCTAGCTGCCCCTAGTTCTGGATTCCTTTGAGGAATTGTATCAACTCTTTCCTTATTTTCTGAATATCCAATTTATTTTTCTGTTCAGCTTTAAAGAATAGATTATTGGAGTTATTATTTTAGGATGCTGTTTTTTAGATTATGTTCTCTTTAGCATATGCATGTATAACAAAGTGGCTAGAAAGAATATGGTTGGGGAGTAAAGTGAACTATGGATGAAGCCCACCTCCTTAGAGTTGGCCATGCAAGGTATTGACCAATCAAGATAGTGCAGTTCCAGTGAAGAAATTCTAGTTCTGGAAAGGCTTAAATAGTCTAATTTAGGCAGTAAGCCAGATAAAGAGAAGATAGAGGCAGATTACAGCAAAATAAAGTTGGGGCAAGTGTATCTATAATGCATGTCACATGAGCTTCTCAACATTGTGGTCTCATCATACCATGTCTCAATGCTACCTATCAGAATAAATGTGCATTTTTTAAAATTAGGACCCTTTGTTCATCTTTCTTATCACAAGTTAAATTTCCTTATAGCCAGAGGCACTTCACAGCTAAACTCCAAGAAAATAATTAAATAATCATAATAACTAACAATAATAACAACAATAACATTGGACCATATTTTATCTCCACTTATTTTTCTTGTACGCACGTTTCAGACCCTTGTAATCAGGCTTCTGATCTCACTACTTTGCAACTGTTCTCTCCAAAATTGCCTAATAATTTTTTAGTTGCTAAGCCTGATAGCCTTTCCTTGGTCTCAATCCTTATCAGCTGATCTACAACATTTGATCCTGTTGACAACTCTGTTCTATATATCCTTTTCTTTCTTGGTTATCTGGACAACATTCCATCCTTATTTTCTTGCTATTTGTTAAAACCATTTCTTTTCATTCTCCTTTATTGTATCATCTTCTGTGTCATGTTCTCTAGTGAAGGTGTTGTTGTGGGTACCTTTCTCTGCACTCTCTTAACCTGGGATCCATGAACTTGTGTTTCTGTTAAAATTTTTAATATAAATACTCATGTTCAATATAATTGGTTGACCTTGCAATCATATGTGTTTTATGGTCATACATTTAAAAACATAATTCTGAGAAGTGGTACATAGCTTTTACTGGTTTGCCAAAGAGTTCTATTCAATGGTATGCTGTTGTCAGTTTATGCTGGCTGAAGAAAGCCAATTGCTAAAATTTTCAGTGTCAGCACTTACCAGCAAACACTACAAATCTGAGCTGGATTTACTGTGCTGCTGATCATATAGACTTCAGACAGTGATTAAGAAAATATTTCTAATTCAGATTAAACTTTAAATTGTGTCACATGTTCAATCCCCCCTGCCCCAAGGAACCAATTGAGAAATATTTCCCAACATAACCCCTGTATCAATCACACAAAAAGTTTAAGAACTCCTTCTATAAAACCATTTTGATGATCTCATAAATACCATTAGTTCCATTATTGCCTGTATGCAGATGATTCTCAGAGGTAGTTTCTTCATCCAGGAGTTTCCTTTACTAATGAAATCACAGGTCTAGTACCTATCCTCTATAATATGGAAGAGATACATTCTTATTTTGTTTGAGTTCAAAGGTCAAAATTTGAAGCAAAATGAGGAAGTATTATGGATGGATTTCAACTATCTATGTGTATGTATATATATATATATGTGTGTGTGTGTGTGTGTGTGTATATGTGTGTGTGTGTATATATATATATATATATATATATATATATATATATATATATAACATCCTAATATTTTGAGTTGTCCAAAAGTAGGATGGACTACAGCGTAAGGGAGTAAGATACCCATCACTGGAGATCTTTAAGCAGAAAATGGATAATACCATCTCTTCAATGTTAGGGAAAGGATTCCTTTTCAGGTGACTTTTAAATTGAAGGATCCCTTCAAGTTCTCAAATTCTGAAATTTTGACTATAAAACAGAAACATTGTCCATTTATTGCAAATTCATAAGTCTGTTTAAATAGATTGGCACACATCATGAATCAGATATATGGAGACTCAGATAATGCAGAGGGCTCTCAGATGCCCTTCCCTTTTAAGGTATGGACTTGAAGTATCTGGCACAGAAACATTCTCAGTAACAGTAGAATTCATTCCAGAAGAAATTGTGCCAGATAGGGCATCTTGGTTGTCCATGCAGTGTAACCCAAACATCAAATTGTGTAAGCTGGAGACCTGCTATAATAGGAGGCGATTTCCTTTGAGCTTTGTTTCAAGCATGAGATCTGAAGGAATACCACATTGTGAGCCACATAAAAAGGAGCTTTTTAAACCAGATTTTGCTTAGTTGTAAATAGTTATTTTTTCCAGGAAATGAACATAGGGAATTCAGCTATGCACTTCAGTGCTGTCAGGTCATTTCAGGTTATAATTGGTTCTAACCTAACACTCCCACAAGCTATAGTCATCATTACTTGCCACTATGCCAGTAACTTTTCAAGGTGTGAAATAATTTTGGGCTTTGAAAATGTACAAGAAAACCAAAGTGATTACTTTCAATCCAAGACTCATGAAGTGAGGTCAATGGATTAATATAGCTAGGGGTCAAACAAAACAGATACACCAAGAAATAGTTTTGAGGGATGTTGAATTTAATGTATGGGCAATTGTTCCATGAAAAAGAAAAAAAATGGTGGATAGAAAGATTTGCATACCTACTTGCAGTTTTTTATTATTTATTTTAAACCATATTTAATGGTCATATCAATTCAACAGTAAAATGTAGCACATACATTATATATATATACAGAATGTCTATAGCAAACAATAAGAATTAAAAAATTGGTTAAAAGGTATAAAGCATGGCTGGGGGAGGTATCCAATCTTATGAAATGGCAATTGATTCCTATGAAGAGCAAGCTTGTATTTTCTTTTTTAAGAGCCTGTGATACATTAACATTTATCCTGTTGTAGGAATTCCTTTCATTTATAAAATTGTCATTCTGGAATTTCTGTTCTGAAACCTGTTCATTAATAATGCTACCTATTATTGCTAATAGTTATTCCTGTTGCATTTGTTCCTGTTCTTGTAGAACAGTGGTTTTCAAATGTTTTTGATCATGAACCCCTATCAATATTTTTGTTTTTTCTTTTTAGTTCTTTGGTTTTTCACTTTGGGATATGCTGTTCTATCAGATAATTTCCAAATGATAATTGTCATAGCTACTTCTGCAGGTGCCTTTATGGGAATTATATCAGAACTCTGAATGATTACCTTTCAGTTTAGGAGGGGAAAACATAAGAGCTTGCATGTAAGAGATGATGGAGTTGGGAGGTATTGCAATAAGTGACAGGTAAGTGTGCTTGTATTGGAGAAACGGTCTATCATTGCTTATCATGGTAGAATGGCAAATGATTCATCCTATTTCATTGAACTGGTAGAACATACATACATTGGGGATCTATCATGGTCCCAAAGGTTACCCCATATCCCACTTTGGAGAGGTGATTTAGAGATAGTACCACTGTGGGCACATCACACATTAGGGCCATAGCTGCAAATGTACCCATAAAAAGCCAATGAAAAATTTATTTTATAATGCCCAGTATAAATGAATGTGGAGTAATAAATGCCATTCTTTACCTGATTAACAGGAAATAAAATATGATTTCATATTCCTATATTAAATATGAATCTTGTGGCATTCTTTATAGACTTCTAAATGCAAATTTTATACGGAATAACTTGAAATATGGTGCCAAACATTTATTTTCTACTTGAAAAGGGTGGGTTCAAAACTCAAAGTGTTTTCATTGCAATTATGTTTATAAACATCTTGCTGTATACTTTGTTAGGGTTCACTGCTAGTTGCTAATGAAGCTGTGAGCACAAAAATCCAGCTAAAGCTCTTGTCTTATTACCTCTCCAAATATACTGTGATTTCTGTCCTTTTTTCCCTTCCCCCAAGAAGCTTACATACAGAAAGATAAGGGTTTTGTGAAGAGAGGAAGAAAAAAACATTAATTGCTTTTCCCACTTTTATTGACAGCTATAAGGGAAAATGTTATTGGAAAACAAAGCCAAAATAAAATCCTCAAATGCAAAATTGAATCAGACATACTGTGCAAAGGGTGTCATCCCAGCCACATCTATAATGGCCCCAAGGTTCAGTGAGCATATTTTTCCAAAGTGTTATCAAGAAAAACACCCTAAGAATGGCCTGGCCCCCAGACAAATATGCATTCTGCAAAGACATCTGCTCAAGCAACTTGAAAGGCAGGATTGAAAGAAGGTTAGGAGGGAAATTGGTACTTTTCCTTTGGTATCTTTCTTAAAACCTTGGCTGCTTGGGCAATTTTTTTTTTAGAAAATATATTTCTTATTTCAAGAAATGGGAGTTCAATATCAACTTCTTGTTTAATGCCTTCAAAACAACAGAAGAGGCAAAACCATCCATCACTAAGAGCCCATAATACAATCTTGTGCAGTAATAGGAAAGAGCTTTGCTCAGCCAGCCATTTGAATGGCAGTCTCCAAAAAAAACCAAAAAAAAAATAAACCCCAAAAAACTAGGCTAAAATCAGACATCAAGTAAACAAATTGTCAAGTCTTGGATGACACCTTTTGAAGCAACTAAGTCAGGGTCAAAGGTAAGTCATATGGAAAACAGTTTCAGAATGGAAATATATTTGCCTGGGTTATTAATTGACTTGTTACCAAGGAAGCTTAGACACTTTGAAAAGGGTATAGTTTTGTGATAAAAACTACAAACAAGGACCCAAAAGGTCTGAATACATTCTCCTATGACCATCAATGCATTATCAGTAAGGGATACTCTCTAACAATGCAAAATAATGAATCACTTTTTCAGCTTGGTGATATGAGTTGATTGGTGTTGCACAGACAACATAGATTGTTCAGAGAACTATAGGGTTAATAAAATATTGTAGTTGTTTGTTTGTTTGACTTAAATACTGTGGGGATATTATTATGGACCAGGCCATGAAACTGTCAAGGAAAGACTTTCATTATGTTGATAAAAATTATCAAATCAGCTGATTTTACACATTTTCCTGACATATTAGTTGGCAAAACCCCAAAGGAAAGACCTGAGAGTCTTTTTCTGAGTCTTTTGACTCAGAGAGCTCTTCATGTAGCATTTTTCAAATTAACCCTCAAAAATATGTTCTGAATATCCACGTGATGTAACCTTCAAGAAAAGGTCATGATTTTAAACATATGACAATTTAAAATAATCTTCATTAGTCAATCTGTCATTCAGAGAAGACCAACTAAATAGGAAAGAATGAAGTTTCTGAAAGAACAATGCTAATACTATATTATATACCTTTCTCTACCCAGTAAAGAATCTTCAAATATCTTTACTGAAACATGAAGACTGGCATTAAATATTGACAAAAAGTCATTAATCTATCATTATCATCATCAAAAGATTTTATAAATCACCTATTTGTTTTTGGTTTAGAGAGCCTTATAAGGTTAATATCATGAACCTTCATTATTATCTGAAAAAAATAATTTTAATTGACCTATAGGATAATGAACACACATAAAACTTTGGCAAAATACCTACACATGGTACCTGGGGCAAGGAATCAGTGGGAGAAGTTGTTAAGTATATAAGGAGTATCATAACAATGTACATAGTTTACATCATTTGCCTGTTTCACATTTTAATTATTTTGGATTAATTATAAAGTATGCAACTGTTTATTGACTCCAGTCTGTGTTGACTACCCTTAATGTATGCATTTTGTCAAAAATTGAAAAATAAAACAAATAGGTTGAATGTTGTTATATCACTACTGATGGGGTTCCATATGCCATTAGTTGGGTAAAAGCTTTGTAGAGGGAGTACGAGGTCAATTAAAAAAAATTCTATTCATTATTTTCAATAAAGTCACTTTTCTCAGTGCTCAGTTCTTCCATATGTTTTACTCCCAATGTGGTAGAGTACCCCTCTGAACTTAGATTGGCTGGTCCTTGGACAAGAAACATAATGTCTGTCATTTGCAACTAAACTCAAAGCTTTTCCAGTTAATAGGACCTGACAATGTTTGGATTCATCTGGTGAGCCCAAAGAGCCTCCACAACAGGATGAGGACAGGAGATGAACTTTGGCTGGTCTCCAGGTTACCAAGCCCTAAATCCATAATAATCCTCCATTACTATTTAACAAATAAATAATTCAGGCTTTTAACTTGGCTGATATAGGTGTAATCCATAGAGTACAACAGATGTTTTCAGCTTAAGTACATTTTTTGTTGAAAATTAAAAGCACTTTTAATAGGGGAAAATAAATTAATATTTAAGGAGATTCTGAATTGGTACCATTTTTCCAAGAAAGCTTCCATAATGCAAATGATTACCTTCTAATATACTTATTGTGTCAGCTTACCCTTGCATAAATAAATTTGCTTAAAATGAGGCCTAGCCATATGAAGATTTGTTTAAATAGGCAGAAGGTAGAATCTTTCTCTTTATAATCAGAAGAGGAAACTGATGGGTATACACAGATTAAAAAAAAAAAAAGGTTAACACACAAAAGGGTTGAGACAGAAATACAAAAATTATTTTTCAAGTTTCAGAAAGCAATGTTCCAGAGGTTGGTTTCTTAACCAATTATGGCCACACTCCAAAAATAATAATATTGTAAAGTAAAACATCCATTTTTAGAAGATATCTGGGGGAAAAAGTAATGGGAAAATCTCTTTCCATGGAAAACCATAAAGCTAAAGACATAAATGAAAAGATGAGATAAGTGTTAACTGAATAGGGTTTGGTTTTATAATTTAGAATGTCCCTACACTGTGTGATGAGCACTTTTTTTCCTTTCTTTTTGTTGATTTATTGCATAGACAATTACAAGGCAAGTCCTCATGCAAACATATTATGGGCACACATAGCTCCTAATTGTTTTTAATGTATTTCTAGACATTATCAAGCAAAGCTTTCAGGCAATAATAGGCCTCCTTCCCTTAAATCTTAGTAGTTTGACCCTGGAAAGGTTGATGCATTCTATTTGAGGCTAGAATGGAGCCAGTCCATTTAGCCACGTTGTTAATGAGAAAATCAACATTACACTCTTCAAAATATTAAAAGGCCTAGAGTATATGCCTATTATTGAGAGCATCAATACAAACAAAGACCTTAAGTATTTGCTCTTACAGGAATTCATTAAGGGAGGGAAGAGAGATGCAGTTTCATATGGGTTATGGTTAGAAAGCTAAGGGCCTCTTGAATATTGTGGTTGATGTTTCATATTTTTTATACGCATGTCATTTTGCTTTTGAAATTCTGTAAAAGGTGTTCTTGAGGGGAATCTCAATGGAGGAGTAAGTGCTCAAACAGTGTGAAACCTTAAGTCTCCAATATGATGTAAATTAGTAGTGAAATAATGACAATGCTAAATGAACCATTTATTTTATTAAAAAAATAGCATAGTTCTATGAGATAAGTAATTTTTACAATTTTGTAATGACATCAAGAAGTCATTCTAAATAATCTCAGAGAAATTCTGAGGTTCATTCATATAATATTCTGAGATTCAATTCACATATAAAAACCTCATTTGGAAAACTGAGAGATTTGTCTCACCAAAACTTTTGAAAAAATATACTTCTGTAAATCAAAAAGCTTCACAATGGAGATGGCTGTCGAATTCTTGCCAGTTCTTCATTCCTTAAGCTAACAGGTCTAGGTTCCAGTCACATGTATTCTAATATAGAAGATTAAGTTTTGGTGCAATAATTCAGATTTTCCAAAATGTCAGTTATAAGGGACCTTAGTTATCTGTTCTAACTCATCTCTCAACAAGCCTGCCCTTTATAAAACATTTAACATGTAGTTATCCAAGCTTTACTTGAAGATTTCTCTGTCTGTCTGTCTGTCTGTCTGTCTGTCAGTCTCAATAAATCTATCTTATATTGGCTGGAATTACAAAATTTACTAATAATTACAACCTCATGGCATGGCAATTTTTACCTGTTGCATTTAAGGGTTCATTCTCCCATATTTCTTGGAGGTTCACTATATTGGTGTCAGACAATATAGACAGGTGATTAATTTTAATCATACTGTAGCTCAAAACTCCCAAGTTCAAGACACCGTCTAACCAATTCCTCCCCAGTATCAGGGATGATAGGCATGTGCTAGTGCACCTGACTGAAGTATCCTATTAAGAAAGCACCCACTAATCCCAGATGTGACTTGTTCTAATTTTTAATAAGCACAATTTTTGGAAAGGTTTTTTTATATTAAGCTTAAAATTGCCTTCCTTTAGTTTTTCATATTTCTGCCCACAGGACCGAACAAAACAAGTTTACTTTTTTGTCCACATTGTGACCATTCAAATATGACAAAATAACCATCATAGTGCCTCTTATCTATAGGCTATAAATCCTCAGTTTCTTTAATTAGTCCTTATACAGTATGATCTCAAGACCCTTCACCATCCTATGTGGACATAGACAAGTTTATAAAATTTTTTTTTCATTAAACATGGTACCTACAACTCAACAGAATATTCAAGATACAGACTGGCTTGTTCAGAGTATAATAGTATTCTCACCTGCTTAATGCAGGAGAGTATGTTTTTCTTACTATTATCTAAGATAATATTCACTCTTTTGGTTACCAGAACACAGTGTGTACTCATATTGAGCTTGTAGGCTATTAAAACCCCTGGATCTTGTTTTTAGTCTAACTTCTATTTAGTCATGCATATTATACCTATGAAGTTGACTTCTTTAAAATGTAATGTCATTTGGGGCAGCGAGATGGTGCAGTCAATAAAGCACCAGCCCTGGATTCAGGAGGATCTGAGCTCAAATCTGACCTCAGACGCTTGACGCTTACTAGCTGTGTGACCCTGGACAGTTTAATGGGGGTGAAGTCACCTACCCAAGGTAAAAAGTATCAGGGATTGAATTTTAATCCAGGCTTTCTGACTCCATATCCAAGTATGTTTCTACTTCCTCACACAACTTCTCATTTGTGTAATTATTCCACAAAAATCGCATGAATGAATTGTTAATTGTTCTATTGACTCTAAGCAAACAAAATACAAAATTATTATCCTCAACTATTTATTGATCTAGTAACAAGTATCAAAAAGAAAATGAGATGGTCCACCATGACCTGTTTTGATGGAGCCTAATTCTTTGTGATCCCTGTTTCCTTTTCTAAAAGTTCACTGATGATTCATTTTAAGATGTGTTACTATATTTTGTTAGAAATTGAAGTCAAACTCACTGGCCTAGAGTTGGCAGGCTCTGCTCTCATCCTTCATCAATACCTATAAACCACTATGAAAGTCAAGAAAGTAAATTCATATTCTTCATGATGATGGTAAGGGCGTGTGCAGGTGGATGTCAATCAGTTTATGTCTCCATTGTCCATATTTTCATGCAGTTAGGTGGTGTAGTGGATAGAGCACTGACCCTGAAGTCAGGAGGACCTCAGTTCAAATCTCACCTCAGACAATTAATAGCTACATGACACTGGGGAAGTCACTTAACGCCAATTTCCTTAAACATCTGGGACCATCTCCAGTCATCATGATATGTATCTTGTCACTGGACCCAGAGGGGTCTAGAGGAGAAAGTGGGGTTGGTGACTTTGCACAGCTCTCCCTCATTTAAATCAAATTCACTGCAAGTCATGACATCACCATGATGTCATGGTCCTCTTCAAGAAAGGACAAACAACCACAAAACTTCAGATATTATTTAATAGTGATTCTCTCCAGCATTATTATGTATAGAATACTTGGAATAGTACAGTGAGTTCTACTATGGAATTCTTCAGAAAGACTGAAAAGTGACTTCAAAAAATGAAACAATACATCCTGCCATTAATACCCATCCCTCTTATTTAACTCCAAACCTTCTAGTTTTAAATGTAATCTTAACTCCTTTATACCATGATACTCTGCACTGCACATACAGCTATAGAAACTTACTGTCTAAACCTTGTTTTTCTTTCTTTCTCCCTTCATTCCTCCTCTCTCCTCTCCTTTTTCTTCCTTCTTTTTTTTGGGGGGGGGTGCAGTATTGTGAAGTGGATAGAGGACTGAAGAAAATCAGGAAGACCTAGGTTTGACTCCTTCTTTAAAGACATGCTAATTATGTAACCTTGAAAAAGTCAATGAATCATGCTAAGCCTTTGTTTCCTCTTTTGTAATGCTAGTGGAACAATAAAACCTACCTCATAAGCTAATTGTCATGTTAAATTGAGATATTTGTAAAGTGCTTTGCAGAGCTTACTATGCTATATAAATATCAACATTTTGTTTTTCTCTATATATAGCTAAACATGCACCGAATGTGAAGTATTTCTAGAATTTAGTGAGAAAATATTGGAACAATTTTTCAATTATTGTTTTAGAACTTCCCCTAAAGGCAAATGAAAACTACTTTAAACTAAAAGAGTCCTTTTCAGTAATGAGAAGACTTGAACACTACCTTGTGTCATTTTTTTATACCAACACACACACACACACACACACACACACACACACAGAGTGATTATTTTCAATTAATTAGCCCTGAGTGTTTAATAGCACAGGCACTGCTTTCTCTATTCAGGTGAATTTTTAGTGCAAGCATCAGAAATAGTATCTTCCTTGATATTTTCCTGCTTCCTTTAGAAACACATCCAGACCCTTTATTGTTTTTAGGAAAATCAACTATTAGGCAAAAGTGGTAAAAGGGAGCAGTTAATTCCATTAGTATGTTATTGTGAAAGGTGAGTCTCCAAGCAATATTTCATGTTTTCAAACTTTGCCCAGGTCATTGTCTATTATTCATTCTATTGCAAAACCATCTCAGTTGGGATAGCATCATATGTGGTTTTCTTTTATATCTAAAAAGGGTCCATGATCATACACTTAAATCTTGTGTATCTGATAACAGTCAAATCTAAGATTTTACTGTGAACTTAAAAAGAAACTAATAAGGCCAGAATGCTAGAAATGGTTATTAATCAGTTTGTCAACTCATATAGATACAGATTAGCAATGTCCAAATTGCAAAATGACTTATATTAGAAAAGAGTGCTTTGGGGAACTAAAGATAGGACTTTGCTGGCCAAATTGCCATGCCTCATCTGATATTCCAAATAGTAATCTCATAACATTATATAGCGAGCTGGCCAATCATCAGGTAGGAAATCTTTCTTTAGTTAGAAAGGCATGCCATTTTGTTTTTGTTGGGTTTATTTTTTTTCCTTACTAATAGGTTTTTCATATCTCCTTCCTCCCCTCTGGCCACCTAACAAAAGCCAATCAAAGCCTAACATTTAAAAGGTCTTTATGAGCCATATTTGCAAGCATGGGTGTATTAATGCAGGGTTATATAAGCTCTATATGGGTAATTTCAAAGTAAATCCTGAGTGCTGACAATAAAACAATATATATCATAGCTAAGTAGAACTCAATTTTTCTAATTGGCCTTCATCTGGAAATGAGGAAAGGCTTTCCAGCCTGTTAAATTATTCAGGAGTTGTGTACTTTCTCCTAAATTTATTACTCTGGTTTGATCTACAGTTTTAAATATAAAATAAACCCAAGAATCTGAACTTAAAAAGGTAATAAAGGAACTGTCTTTGGGGACTCAGGCTGCAAGGAAACTTCCATTTTCATAATTCACCAACAGGGACCATGTTTTTATCAAATTTATTTTGATGAAAAGTTTAGCAAATAAACTAGGAGGAAGAGATCCAACTAAAATAGCATTCAGTACTTTAGCTTCAGGACCATGTGAGGGCAAGTAATCATATATTTTTGGTTAATTGCTTCACACGTATTCCTGTTTTTAACACTTCCATGGTAAATTAGACAAGACTACTAAATGTGTTATGGGAGTTATGTCAAAGATCACATATTACCACACTTAGGATTTCACTGTTATATTATTTTAGGAGAAAAAGCAAAAGTACAAAAAAGTAGAACTGAATACAAATGGTTTATGATGAAGCTAAAAAGTCCCTGCAAAGTCAGTTACATTAGTTTAGTTGATACTTTTTGCTTGATTTTAAAAGCATCAGTGAAGATTGTGGTCTTTGAAAACTACTAGGTAGAGAACTGGATGTATTGATGGAAATACAGACGTTTTTGGGGGCATACAAACAAAGAAAAAGAATGACATTTTTCTGACCCTTTTTAACAACATATTTGTTAAATATAAACAGCAAAGGTCAACAAGTTAACCTTATCCCTTTCTGATCTTTGATAATGAGGTTAGGAAAGGAAGGTATTGGATAAGACTGTCTCCATAGCCACTTTGAAAGTTTGTAAAAGACTTGTACTAGGGAGCAGCTAGGTGGCATAGTATATAAAGCACCAGCTCTGGATTCAGGAGTACCTGAGTTCAAATTTGGCCTCAAACACTTGACACTTACTAGCTGTGTGATCCTTGGTAAGTCATTTAACCCCCATTGCCCCCCCCAAAAAAGACTTGTACCTCCCCCCTCCCCAATCTTTACCATCTACATTCCTGGGTGACAGCCTTCACTACTTTGTTATATGGTATTTCTAGGGAGCTAACACAACCAGTTGGTGTTACATTAGATGGAGGCAGCAATGGGACTGGTCTGACCGACAGAAACTAGAACTTGGAATTCAAGGAGATATTATAGTTTGGGGGAGGCAATAAGTCAAATACCAAAGAAGCAAAAGGGACTTGCAAGGTCAGTAATATGATATAAGCTAGCCAGGGAAAAGATATGGTCTATGGAAATAAAAACCAGAGAGAAAACATAAGTATTCTAAATCTAGCCAGGCAATTAAGATCCAGAGTCTAGGAGGTCAGAAAGGATTGAGCAGCTCTCCCAAACTCACTGAATAATTATTAATGTTGTTCTTGACTTTGTGCTATGAAGTTAACAGACTTTCTACTTGCATGCATGAAGGAAGACTTAGATAGAAAGACATCTGTCTAAATAAAGTTCCAGGCCAAACCCAGATCAACCTGATTCATAATGGGCATCTTGTGCTGAAATCAGTAGGAAATGAGGAAGACTAGAACCTACCCATTTTCTACCTTTTACTTTGTTCCTCCACTAGTCTCCCAGGTAAAGTAACAGACTCAGACCCAGATGCAGTCCAGCTCTCTCTGACTACAGTGGAGAAGAAAAGGAGTGGGAGTTTTCAGAGATTTGGTGTACAGTACCACATTTACTCACCTGGGCCAGAAAATTTGCAAACATTAGGATTGGTTTGATGAAAATGATGGGGAGGGGCAGCTAGGTGGCACCTTGGATAGAGCACTGGCCCTGGATTCAGGAGGACCTGAGTCAAATCTGGCCCTCAGGACATTTGACACTTACTAGCTGTGTGACCCTGGGCAAGTCATTTAACCCCATTGCCTCACCAAAAGAAAAAAAAGGAAGAAAGAAAGGAAAAGAAAAGAAAAGTGATGGGGAAATTGAGAAGCTACTGAATGAAAAAGGAGAACTTCACATGGTTTACCAGCAAGAAGCTGTTCTGTTTCTAAAAGGAAGTGTTTAACTTCTATCGAGAAAAGTAAAATGCAAGTGAAGCTTAGAGAGATACAGGATTCATAGCTCAGTAAGAAGGCAGATGAAATTCAGTTTTACTTTGCTATAGTAACAATACAAAGTGCATTTACAATTCCCTAAAGGGGTATTGCCAAAGACCTATGATGCATCTCAATTGCTCAGTCCTGATGGAGTTCACAATGATTAATGATAAGGATATGATCCTGGAGAGATGGGCTGAACACTTCCACAATGTTCCCAATAGACCATCATCAACGAATGCTGAAGCCATTGACCATTTACCTCAGGTTGAAGTCAATCCCTCTCCAGTAAAGCTTCAACCGAAGAAGAGGTTTTTTTAAAATGCCTGTTAGCTCATCTCACCTGGCAAAGTACCTGGTGCTAATTCATTCCGTGGTTCTGAGATTTACAACATAGTTGCTCATGCAAAAGCTAACTAAAGTCTTCCAGGTTATAGGGTAAGAGATTATCCCCTCAGATTTGCAAGAATGCCTTCATTGTCACACTCTATAAAGGAAAGGGAAATACGTTGTCCTGGTGACAATCACAGGAATTGTCCTCTCTTGGTCATTGCTGGCCAAGATTCTTGGCCAGCCGTTCTCCTTACTAGGCTGACCAGAGAGCCAGTGTGGCTTCAGAAATGGCCAAGGAATGGGTGACATGGTGTTTGCTGCCTGACAACTCCAAGAGAAATGACAGGAGTAGAACAGAGGTCTGTATACAACATCCAATGACCTGACCAAAGCTTTTGGTACTGTCAGTCATAAGGGCTTGTGGAAGATCATAATAAAATTTGGTTGCCTAGAGAAGTTCAACAGTATTGTATGTCAGCTTCATGACAGCATGCTTGCATGGGTTCTGAATAATGGAGGATGCTCTGGTGCTTTCACAGTCACAATGGCATGAAACGAGGTTGTGTGCTTACTCCCATGTTTTTTAACATGATGTTTTTAACATGATGTTTTTAACATGATGTTTTTAACATGATGTTTTCCACAATGTTGTCAGAGGCCTTCAACCAATAAAAATGGCATCAAGGTCAGCTACCACTGGTAGTAAATTATTTAACTTGAAAAGGCCACGACCAAAGTGGATGGAGAGTTGTTGCAGAACTTTTTGTTCACAAGATGATTGTGGACTCAATGTAGCTTCTGAAGCTGAGATGCAGTAGAGATCAAATCTCTGCTGCCTGTGATAATTTTGGTCCGACAATCAACACCAAGAAAACAGAGGTTCTCCACCAGCCAGAACCACATCATTCATATATGGGACCACTGGTTAGAGTAAATGGAGAAATTCTGAATTCTATAGATAAGTCCACTTACCTTGGCTTTATACTTTCCAGAGATGTCTACGTAGATGATAAGGTTGATGCATGTATTGCAAAAACTAACTCAGCATTAGGAGGCATCAAAGGAAAGTATAAAAAAAGGATGCATTTTATGGCCCTATCAAACAAAAAATCTACAGAATTGTTGTGTTGTCCTTTTTGTTGTATGCCTGTGACACATGCATAGTATACCAGCTCCATGGCATGAAACTGAATCGCTTCCATTTGAATTGTCTTAGCAAGATTCTGAAGATCACTTGGAAAGCTAAGGCACAAGACTCTAAGGCCCTTTCTAAAGCTGAACTGCCAAGCATTCAAACTCTACTGTAGAGAGTGCAACTCTGATAGGTTGGCTATGTTTGAATGCCAAAAGTACCTTTGCCTTAAAAGATTCTTTTACAGAGAATTCACACAATGGAAAGATAACCCCTATGGTCACTAAGTAAGAAGAATATCTACAAAATAATTGAAAAGTGAAAAGGAAAAGATTTGAACAAGGGAGGAAAAGGGAGAGGTCATACTAACTAGGGGGAGAGAGTTCAAGTGAAGGACACTTCCATGTGGTAAGAGGTATATTATTTAATGAGTGTAAGGGATCTTACTAAGGGTCTAATCTATAAAGATTCAGGAAGGACTGCAATCTCAGGTTGAAAAGGCTTGCTAAGTGCTTTTCAGAGTTGCTCATCCACCTTTGGTGTCTACCCAATTCACCTATGGTTCCAACAAGCTGTAGCATGTGCAGTGCCTACATCCCAGTAAAATTCTCTCTGCAGATGGGCTAAACCAGGTTGAGGATAACCAACAGGCCTCAAACCTACTGGTGTATTAGGAGCATGTCTACTCCAAGCAGGTGAAGATTTCCCCCAGTGGAATGGGCAGATGAGAACAATTTGTTCCAAGGGCCACTAAGGTGGCTGAAGCAGTTTCTGTTGAGCACTTAGAAGTTGGATAGACATTGAACATGTAAAGGTCATCATAGCATCCTAGGCCACTGCTAGTCATTTTTACTTTTGTCTTGCAATTGAACGTTAGAGACTGTGGAAGATAGAGTGAGGCTGGTGACTTTGCATGACTCTGCTCTCTTAAATCCAGTTCAGATGCAAGTTACTATTTTATTATTTTACCTCCCTTGAAGTTCTGTGGCAATGGGTGACTGTCAAAGCAGAAGGTATGGATAGACTGAGAACTGTAGCCACAACACTGAACACAAGCAACCGAGGGAGTTGGGTTGTCTTCTCTCTGGACTGGAATAGCAGTGGGATGTGGCAATTCTCTGGGTGTCTGAGCAGCCTTTTTGATGGATCACAGTGCTCACCTCCTGGCATGAAAAAGGGGATACAAAAGATCCTAGATATTGTCTGCTTTACCCAACCCTGGCCTGCTTCTCATAGCAGGTAGGGATCCCATCCTGTAGTTAAAACACAAAAAGGGACAAAAAAAACCTTACAAAGATGATTCCACTCACCATCAGTACATAGAATGTGCACATGCTCATGCACAACATGAAATCAAATAGACGTGAGAGACAAACAGCTCTAGTAGTGAAAGAACTCAGCAGGTACTACATCCAAATAGCAATCCTGAATGAAACAAAGCCGGTGAATGAAGGCCAGCTTACTGAATCTGGAGCTGGATACATATTTTTCTAGAGTGACCATTCCGATAAGGAATACTACGAAGCTGATGTAGGATTAATAATAAGATCTAATCTAGTTGGAAAACCTGTGTGCCTCCCAAAATGAGTGAACAACAGCCTCATAACAATGCACCTACTACTTGCACGAAATTGCCACACAACCATTATCACTGTATATGGTCCCTCAATGATGAATCATGATGAGGTCAAAGAAAAATGATGTGAAGCTGTGGAGATCTGAATCAGTGATGTGCCTAAAGAGTACAAGCTTAAAATGGTTGGTAAGTTTAGTGCCAGAGTGTGCAAAGTGGTGGGTGTTACTTTGGAGGGACAAAGTCAGAAACAACAGCAATAGTCACATCTCATGCACATGTCATGATCTTCCCATTACTAATACTCTCTTCTACTTCCTAACTACAATAAAATATTATGGATGAACCTTGCAACGATCACTGGCATTTAATATACTATGTCATTATAAAGAGAAGAGACAGTCAGGATGTGAAAATGATGAAGGCAATGCCCAGTGCATATTGCTGGAATGATCATAGACTCATTTTCTCCTAGTTAACCATTCACATTCAACAAAATCAACAGCTCCAAAGCAAGATGACTGACAGGAGACTCAATGTCAATGGATTAAAGGATTTCTCAGTGTGTGAAGTTCATAATTATCCTGGAGGGAAAAGTAGAGTCAGCACACAATTAGGAACAGTGGAGCAGAAAAGGAGTGGGCAGCTTTCAGAGACTTGATATACAGAATCACATTTGCTCATGTGGGTCAGAACACTCATAAACATCAGAATTCTTGCCAGAGTCCCCCTTAATAGACTGATTTTTAACCAAGAAAATGGCCAACTACATGAGAACAAGTGTAGCTTCAGAAAAGGTAAAGGAAGTTGACATGGTTATAGCCACCTGTCAACTTCAAGAGAAATGCCAGGAATAAAACAGAGTTCTATATATAACATTCAACCACCTGAGCAAGGCTTTTGGTACTGTCAGTCATAAGGGCCTGTAGAAGATCATAGTGAAATGTGATTACCCAGAGAAGTTCACCAATGTTCTATGCCAGTTTAACAATGGCTTACACACATGTGTTCTGGTTAATAGATGATTCTCTCATACTTTTCCAGTCATCAGTTGAGTGAATCAAGGTTGTATGCTTGTTCTCGTGCTTTTTAGCATGATGTTTTCTACAGTGTAATCAGAGGCCTTCAACCAGGATGAAAATGCCATTTAGGTCAGCTATTGCACTGATGACAAATTATTTAATTTAAAAAGGCTACAAGCCAAGGCCAAAGTGAAGGGAAAGTTGGTGTGTTCATAGATGGTTGTGCATTTAATGTAGTTTCCAAGCTGAGATGCAACAAAATTTGGATCAATCTCTGCAATTTGTGCTCATTTATGCCTGACAAGCCACACCATGAAAACAGAGGTTTTGCACAAAACAGCACTGCACCATCCATATATGAAACCATTGGTAACAATAATGGAGAAATTCTGAATTCTGTTGGTAAGTTCACTTACCTCGACAGCATACTTTCCAGGGGTGTCCATATAGATGATGAAGTTGATGCATGCATTGACAAAGCTAACTCAGCATTTGGGAGTCCCTGAAAGAAACTGTGGTAGAGAGAGATGTATTAGGTTACATACCAATCTGAAGTTTTACAGAGCCATTGTGCTGACTTCACTGTTGTATGCCTATGAAACCTGGACAGTTATCAGCACCATTCCAGAACACTGAAGTACTTCCACTTGAATTGCCTTAGGAATTCTGAAGATTGCCTTGCAAGATAAATTACCAGACTGCTGAGGTGCTTTCTTAATGGCTGACCACATACACAAAATGCCAAAGTCATGCTTAAGTTAAAAGAATACTTTATGGATAACTTGCACAAAGCAAGTGTTCACACAATGGTCAGAAGAAGTAGTACAAGGAGGCACTTAAGGTCCCTCTGAAGAATTTCAGTATTGATTGTGAGACATGGGAGATGCTGTCACTGTAATGCCCAGTAAGGTATTCCTGCTTCAAGGAAGTTGCTGTACTGCATGAGCAAAGTAGAATTGCAATAGCACAATGTGAGTTGCCCAAATCTAGAAATACCTCTATCCCATATATTCTAACAAGCTACTTGTGCCCAACCTATGATAGAGAATTCCAAATTCATATTGAATTGATCAGCCACAACTGAACATACTGTACCCTTATCTTAATATCATGATATCTTTTATCCTTTAAGAAAATAAACAACCACCAACAACAATCCATAAAGTGTTCATTAACAGGAAGACTACTTCCTCTGAGCATTATACTTTAATGAGCAAAACCATGTCTTGGGAGAGAGGCATCTAGGTGATGTAGTGGATAGAGCACTGGCCCTGGAGTCAGGAGGGCCTGAGCTCAAATCTCAGCTCAGACACTTATTACCTGTATGACCATGGGAAAGTCACTTAACATCAATTGCCTTAAAAAAAAAAAAAAACATTTCGGGTCATCTCCAGGCATCATAATATATATTTTACCACTAGACCTAGATGGTTCTGGAGAAAAGAGTGAGGTTGGTGACCTTGCACAGCCCTACAGCACTTAAATCCAATTCATTGCAAGTCATGCCATCACACTGATGTCATGATCCTCTGCAAGAACAAGAACAACAAGCCTTGGGAGAAAAGAAATCAGAGCTACTGTGCCCAGTTGCCAATCAGAAACTTGAAAGGTTAGGGAGTCAGATAGGATATGATTTTGTAAACGAAAAAGAAAAAAAAAATCATTGGCTAGAAAGTGAGAATTGGACTGTACAATTAAAAATATATATTGTGGGACAATGCTTCTATTCTGATCATATAATTCATGACTTTAATTAGTGAAAAACAAAATTAGTGAGATACAAAACACGTGTACATGGCAAGATCCACAGATACAATATCATAGAATTTAATTAGAAGAAAGAATTTCAAGTTTGATACTTTATAATATTTAATTTCATGAGTAATACAAGAGGACAAACAAGGAATAAAGAAAGTATGTAGACCACTAATCAAAGAATAAAAGTTAAGACTAGGCAAAGATGGAAGAAAATAAGTAAAGAGAACAAGGTAAAGAAATCCTACTTAGAGAAAGTTGAAGAAACAGTGAAAAAAATCTTTAGAAAAGAAAATGAAAGAGAAGATAAGAGGAAGTATTGTGAATTTACTTAACAAAGAGGGGAAAAGGAGAAAAAGAGTAGAAACATTATATGACAAACTAACAGAAAAGGCAAATGAATGTATTATTATGAGGGAAAGTAAACAAGTGGAAAAGGAGGAAGAAGAGGGTCTGGGAATAGTGCGGTTTTCAAGTAGATTAAACAAACTAAATCATAGGTGAAAAATACTGACTTTAAAAAGGCAAAGGAAAAGAAAAATCCTTGATCTAGAAAAAAATACTAGAGACATGAAAATTTATAAAACCTCATATATAAAAATGTGAATTTATTAAATGATCCCAAAAAAATGAGACTGGCAGATTGTATATATATATTTTTTAATTCAAGCCCCACAATCTATGTTTTATGTGATACCGAAAAAGCAAATATAATTATAGAATAAAAATGAGAGGTTGAAATAAAACTTATTGTGCAGCTAACAAATGTTTATAGCAGGTATTGTAATCATACTATCAGATGTCAAGACAAAAGTATCAATTAAACAAATATAAATGAAATAATTAGATTATGCTGAAAGGAATCATAGCCAACAATTGTCAGTATTAAATTTATGTGTTCCAAAGACCATAGTATCTAAATTCCTAAAGAAAAAATAACTGAATTGCAAAAATACAAGTAATAGTAACAATAGAAGACTTTAATGTTCTTTTCTCAGAGTTGGAAAATTGAACAGAAATATAAAATAAAAGGAAAATATAAGACTGAACAATTTGCTAGTGTCTTACTAATTGGTTCATTAAATAAGAAATTTATTTCTCAGAACCAACTGGCATTCATAAAAACATTATCAATTATTATAAGATGGAGAAATTTTATATAAATGTAAAAAGGGAGATATGTTAAGTATAGATTTAAGAACTATAAAATAAAATCATTATTAATTGGGTGAGTATTAAAAAAGGTCACAGAGCTGATTGAGGACTTAATGAAATACTAAATAACAAGTGAGTCGAGGAATAATTCATAGAAAAAACAATAATTATGTGAAAGACTTTGATAATGATAGGCGACAAACCAAAACTCCTAGAATGTGGATAAAGCAGTCCTCAGAAGAAGAAAATATATGTCCCTAAAATATAAATACATTAACAAAATATTAAAAAATAATTAATTGAATATTCATTACAACTATAAACTAAGCCAATAATCAAACCTGAAATAAACAGAGAAAATGTTTGAATTTAGAAAGTAGCTAAATAAAATGAAAATAAAAAGATTATGAAAACTATAAAGAAAATTAATTTTTTTGAAAAATAGAATTAATAACCCTTTATCCAACCTAATTAAATAGAAGAAAACAGAAAATCAAATAAACAAAACCAACAAAAAAGTAAAATTACAAGAATCAGAAGAAATGCAAATAATTTTCAGAACCAATAATATATATTCATATGTTAATAAGAAATAGATGGTTACTTTAATATGTAAAATAAAAAATAAAAAAAGTTCTTTAATAAACCAATCTCAAAAAAATGAAATTGAAATCACTGCAGGTCACCTCAAAAGGAAAATAAGAAAAAAAGATTCTCCCAGATACTGATTCTTCTACAGAGGGATAATTAATAAGAATTCTACACACATTATTCTTCAAAATTGAAAAAGAAAACACCATCAAATTCTTTTTTATACAGTAATTATTGTCCTAATTTCAAAACTAAGGAAGGAGAAAGCAGACCATTAAAAGTACAGAATACTTCATTTAGGAATATCTTTCCCAAAATTTAAGTAAAATTCTTTCAAAGAGAATATAGCAATTTATTGAAGAAATGTTAATTACAATTAAGAGGTATTTATATCCAGATATAGGAATAGTTCAGTATTAGAAACACAACCAAAATGTCATCACGTTAAAAAGAAACAACAACAAAAAAAGAGGGCTAAACATTTTATCTGAACTTTGTGACCTCTCAGACCTCTCCAAAACCATAATTATGCACCAAAGGTAAAGCAACTTCAACTTTCTCTATGCTGTAGTACAAAAGAAACCTCAAAGCAGGATAAAACCCCATTTATTAATGCCTAATTTGAGGTGACTAAGTACCACCCCCTTCTCTCACTGCCCACTACACTGCCTTCAACAAGGCTGCAATAGCTAACCAGACCTCACAGGCTTGCAACAAAAGGCTACCACACATTCCAGTCTCCCTTCCCTCTTTCCAATGCCAAGGAGATCCAAACTCCAAACTGCAGAAATTTACTGAGATCTCAATTTCCAGTACCACTTCAGTATACTGTGCTGTAAAAGATCTCCATAGAAAAGGGAAGGAACAGAGGGAAAGTGGTGAAACATACATCTGGGCTTGAAATAGAGCTATCCCTCAATTACAATTGCCCACCCCTTTCCAGAGTTTAAGAGATCCAAACTCCAAATTACAGAAACCACCCCAGGCTATAATTGTACTAGCATGACAATAGCTGTACTGGTGGGCCAGAGAATAGAGAAACCAAAGGAATGATCCAGGAAACCATAAGGTTGAGGGTGGGTGCTTTGTGGAACTCCATTAAACCTAAGAGAAGGAGCTTCTCTTTGTAAAAATTTAGACTGGTGATCTGTGAAATAATCAGTATGGTTTTGAAATCCACCACTTAGAAAACCAACATTAGAGATGAGGGAGTCAGAAAGTGAGCAAAGGGTATGGGGGGGGTGATTGAAATTATCAAAGATCTCAGGAGGAAGAAAACTAAAAAACCTTTAGCATAAGCATGTAAACCAATAGGAAAAACATTAACAGCAAAGGAAATATGTCCTCTAGATCAAGTAAATGAGTTCAGTATAAATAAATACTACAATACAAAGGAAAATCATTCAACACTTGATGAGACAGAGGACCCTGTGGATTTTGAGAACATGGAATCACAATATGCTATTTCTGAGTGGTTTAAAAGAGAAATGAGAATATGAGAACATAATTTATGACCTGATTAGCAGAAATAATTATCAGAATAGAAATATGTGCATCTATGATGGCAAGTTTCACCAAATAAACAAAAGAGAACATAGTGTATTAGAAATGTAAATACACAGAAAGGAAGGATGATTTTTTAAAAAGGGGAAATAAAAATCAATAATATTAAAGAAAATATATTCCCTATTAAAACTGATCTTTTTCCTCATAAAAGTATTTTATTATTTTTCCAGTTACATGTAGAGATAGTTTGCAATATTTGTTTTTATAAGATTTCTAGTTTCAAATTTTTCTCCCTCCCTCCCCTCCCTCCCCCTTCTCCAAGACAGCTAGGAATCTGATATAGGTTATATATGTACCATGACATTAAATATATTTCTGCGTTAGTCATGCCATGCAAGAAGAATCAGAGCAATAAGGAAAAACCTCAAAAAAGAAAAACAAACAAAAAATAAATATAGTATGGTTCAATCTGCATCTAGATTCCATAATTCTCTCTCTCTCTTTTTTTTATGGATTTGGAGAACATTTTCCATCATGAGTCCTTTGGAACTATCTTGGACCATTGTATTGCTGAGAAGAGTCAAGTCCATCACAGTTGATCAACACACAATGTTGTTGATACTATGTATAATGTTCTCCTGGTTCTGCTCACTTCACTCAGCATCAGTTCATGTACATCCTTCTAGGTTTCTTTGAAATCTACCTGCTTCTCATTTCTTACAGCAGAATAGTATTCCATTACATTCATATACCAAAACTTGTTCAGTCATTCCCCAATTGATGGGCATCCCCTCATTTTCCAAATCCTTGCCACCACAAAAAGAGCAGCTATAAATGTTTTTGTATATGTGGGTCCTTTTCCCTTTTTTATAATCTCTTTGGGGAAAAGACCTAGTAGTGGTATTGATGGGTCAAAGGGCATGCACATCTTTACGGCCCTTTGGGCATACTTCCAAATTGGACTCCAGAATGGTTGGATCAGTTCACAGCTCCAACAATGCATTAGTGTTCCAATTTTTCGACAACTTCTCCAACATTTATTATTTTCCTTTTTTGTCATATTAGCCAATCTGACAGGTGTTCAAACTTATCTTAAGGACAAGATGTCTAGAGACAGTCAGATGAGTACATGTCAAGACACTTGACTATAATGCAAGGAACACACAAGAAAATTGTCCAGAACTTCTGAACCCAGAGAACAAAATGTGAATGAAAGAATCCATTTATGAGCTCCATGGGAAGGGTGTTGGCAGTAACCAATGTTGCAAAGTTCAAGGTACAGTGGCTAAATTAAACAATTCAACTCAGAAAAAACAACTTCTGCAAGCAATCAGGAGAACAATTTTAAAATAAAAATGAAAGAAATGCATGTATTATAACACTATATGCAGCACCCACCAAAAAAATAAAAAACTCAGGAGGGAATGAAATCATGTATTCTAGAGAATATTCTAGCTCAGGATGCAACCCAGCATGACCTAACCTGGAAATCTGAGCTTAACCACACATGAAAGAAGATGCATGTTCAATAATAAATAGTTGTTTGAAACATTCTTATAAAGAAAACCAGAACTGAAAATATTATTTAGTTCTCAAATACCCCAGAACAGACATAGTGAAAGAATGAATGAAAATAGCAGACAGAAACAGCAACATCAACATAATAATAGGAGAGCAAACAGGAAGACATTTCTTTCTAAATGTATACAAGAAGAGAATGGTCTAGAAAGAATTCAGGTGGAGGTAACAGTGAAAAGATGAGCTTTGGACATTGTGGACAGAACTTCATGACCTTGCAACGACAGGTGAATCAGTATTTGGTCTTGTTGTGTGTTCATGTGTGTGTATGTCTGTGTGTGCACACGCATGTGCTTGCCTGATGAAATTACAAAGTGAGAGGGTACTTGGAAGGGTGAAGACTAAGAGTAAAATAGAGGAGTGTATGAAGTGCTCTGTTCAAGTTAAGAACTAGCAATGAGGGAAAGGTGACTTTTGGTTTCTCAGAAAAGAAAGAGTCTATAGTTGAATGGGTGAGGAAGCAGGGAAAGGATTGAAAAGGCAGGGGAAAAGGAGGATGCCTTATTTTGGTTGGTGAAGGGGTTCCAATGATGAGTCATTCCATGGATGAGGAAATGTTTTGTGAAGAAAGAGATTTTGAAGCATAGGGAGAAGAAATCTTACCAGGGGGAGTATATAGGTTAGGGGTAGTTTGGATAATGGAGACAAAGGGTGGTGGGATCCTACCCTAGGACAGTCTCTTCTCTATTTCAGCAGGAAATGGCACTATTCTGGGAATGAGGTATAATGGAAATGTGGGGTTCTTAGGGCAAGCTCTACAAGGCAGTAAAAGAAACTGCTTAGAGGGAAGAACACAGAATTTATTTCTTGGAAATATTGTTTTCTTAAGGTATGCAAAGAATAGAGGAGGACTAGATAGTGTATAGTTGACAAGAGAGGGTGAGTAATAGAGAGCAAAAGAGAGAAATCCCCTCTAGAAGGAGGCACCAAAAAAATTTAGAAACTGATGAACTAGTTGAAGGGGAGGAGAAGGGTAGTTTACTTAGCTTTCTGAGAGGGAAATAAGAAAAAAGTAGATAAAAAAGCAGGAAAGAAAAAGAAAGAAACAAGTAGATAAAAGTAGGGGGAAAGGCGAATCAAATGACTAAATAAAAGCAGGAAAGAAAAACCAAACTCTGAAAGGAAACTAATAAAGGATGGGAGATGAGAGGTGAAGGGGAAAGTGCTATCTTTCTAAGGAAACTGAAGAGACAGTTTTTCTCTTTAGAAAAAATTGCTCTTCATTCTATGGAATAGTTCTCTGGGAGAGGGTGGGATACTGGGATAAAACTATCATATAAAGAGAGACAGCTAGGTGGCTCAGTGGATAAAGCACTGGCCCTGGATTCAGAAGGACCTGAGTTCAAATTTGGCCTCAGACATTTGACACTTACTAGTTGTGTGACACTGGGCAAGTCACTTAACCCTCATTGCCCCTCAAAAATAAATAAATAAATAGATAGATACATAGATAGATAAACAAACAAATAAATGGATGAATGAATGAATAAATAAATATATAAATAAATTAAATAAATACAATGAATCTTGCACAGGACAATTAGGAAACAATGTCAATGTACTAGAATATGCCCTTCATAGATGAAGAACTGGGGCTGCTGTTGCCTAATTGTTGTAACCCTCATTGCCCTGCAAAAAACAAACAAACAAACAAAAACCAAAAACCTATCATATAAAGAAGAAAAGGATAACAGTAAAAACTTTTTCAAAAATGAAAAATACATGCTAACTCACAATTATTTCAATAGAAGGATGTTGACAAAGTTTAATACTCATTTATGATTAAACCCTATAAAGTATAAAATATCATAAAAGCATTAATCTAAAAGCAAAAGTCAGTAACAAATATAATGGAGATACACTAGAAACTTTCCCAATCAATAAAGGAGAAAAGCAAAAATAATTTCTTGATATTTTTTCTAATTCTAGAAATGCAAGCAAAGCAATAAGAAAAGAAAAAAAAATCTTATAACAATATGTCCCTAATTAAGCAAAACATATTCCTTCAATATAAATACACTTTGAAAACAAAGGACAAACAATCAATCAACACTCTAAATCAATTGGGTTTTCTTTTCTTCTTTATCATTGAGGTAGAAGAAGGGAGAAATAAACACATTTCTGTTCATTAAAAAAAAGCAGGTGGTGCTACAGATGTGGAATGTTTCATGCATTTTCAGATGAGGTCAGCTTTATCTGACTGTTTTATTTTGTTAGAAGAGAACTTTCAAAAAGTAAAGGTCATTTGAAAATATTTGTAATGTAAAAACCAAAGCAATAGTTTTGAAAAAGTAATGATAGGACAAAGAAATTAAAAACATAAAGATAAACAAAGGGAAAAAACTATTCCACTTTGTTAATAATATCAGGAATGAGCAAGTAAATTAATAGTAACAATAACTTCAGCAAAGTTGCAGGCCACAAAACAAACCCACATACTAAAATAAACCTAACATTTCTATAGAATAACAACAAATTCAAGAGAAAAATAATAGAAAGGGAAATTATATAAAAATAGCATAAATACATAAAATATTTGGTGATTAATCTATAAAAACACAAAAAAATACTTATATAGATTGAACTATAAAATTCTCCCTAAGAAATAAAGAACAACTTAAATATCTGGAGGAATATTCAGTGCTTGTGGCAAGGCTGTTCCAAGATGATAAAAAATGACAATAATATCAAAGGTAATTTATAATTGTAATTCTATACTTTTCAGAGTAGCAAAAGGATAGTTTACAAAAAGCTAAATAAAACAATAACAAAAATTCATTTGGGAAATCAAAAAATGAAGAATGTCAGGGTAAATAAAAATAATGTAGTATGAGAAAGGATGATTAAGAAGGTTTAGGTAGGGGGCAGCTAAGTGGCACAGTGGATAGAACACAAGCCCTGGAGTCAGGAGAACCTGAATTCAAATCCAGCCTCAGACACTTGACACTTACTATCTGTGTGACCCTGGGCAAGTCACTTAACCCCAATTGCCTCACCAAAAAAAAAAAAAAAGAAAAAGAAAAAGAAAAAAGAAAAAAAAAGGAGGTTAAGGTAAAGTACAGGAAGACTTATTTGAGCTGATGCAAAGTGAAATAAGCAATAATAAGAGAACAATATTGGGATCAAGGCAGCTAGGAGGTAAGGTGGATAGAACAGTGAGCCTGGAAACAGGAAGATCTGAATTCAAATCCAGTCTCAGATACTTACTAGTTCTATCATCCTAAGCAAATCACTTAACCTCTTTTTGCCTCAGTTTCTTCAACTGTTAAATACAGATAATGAAAGCAAAAAGGTTGTTTTGAGGATCAAATAAGATGTGAGAATCAGGGTGCCACCCCCTGCTGAGAAAGACATTGTGAGAACCAGGGCAATGACCGCCTGAAAAGAAAGCATGTGACTAGCATGCGGAAGCTGCCTGGCATCTGGAAGTTACCTCTATTCATAGACTGCCTGTAAGTCATGTCAATTAATGGACCAGCCAATTAGCTTGGAGCTATGGGTGGAGACCACCTTGCTTCCTGTTCCACAGGGGGCTTCCAGGATAAGTGGCTGAGGATTGTTCTTTTTTGTTCAGAAACAAGCATGTGTTGGCAGAAGCAGGCAGAGTAGACAGATATAACTTTCAGAACTTCACGTGTTCTCTTTGATTAAGGTGGCTTTCTCTCTCTCTTTGCTAACCCCGAATATACTTTAATAAATGCTTAAAAGCCTAAATTGTTGTTGAATTTAAAAGTAAACCTTAGCTAATTCTCCCCCCACACTGGGGGGGGGAGGGAGAAAAGGACACACACATTAAACATCACAAAGACAATATCTGTATTATGTGCTTAACACAACATAGATGCTATAAAAATGAATTTGTTCTATTTCTTCTACCTACAATGTAAAAGAAAAAAATCATAAAAATCATTGAAAATAAATGTCACCCCCAAAGAATAGATATGGAAATTTACCACTTTCCCTTCATTAAAAAAAATGGGGATTATGGTAAGGAATGCTGCCTATAATATCAGGCTTCATTATGGGTTTTTTTGGCTTTTTTTGGTCAATTCTGGTGGGGTTAAAAAAAATCTTTGTTACAAAGGATTTCTTGGTCAAGTCAAGTCACTAAGCATGTATTAAGTTCTTACCTTATGTCTAGACAATCAATAAAACAGTAAATCAAAACTTGATTCATAGGAATTAGTGATTTCTGGGGTTTAAATTCTCACACTGAAACGTTAATAATCTTTTGCAAGGTTACATTCTGAATAGAGCAGGCTCCAGCACACCTTAGGTTTAGACTCACCCATTTACCACTAGTTCTTCTTCTCAACTTCTTGATTTCCTGAAACCCATCATTCCATAAAATGAAATCAACTGTCTTCCTCACATCTCCTCAGCACCCTCTGCCTCTGGGGCCACTCTCTCCCTGTGATAGGAGAGGGTAAGAGAGGAGCTTTAATCCTCCACCATTTCAGGGGAGCTCTCAGAGAATTTGCCCCATCCTTTCCTGGACTTCATGATCTCCAGAAACTAATCATGCTCTAAGATGAAGTCAACTGTGAAAATCCTACCTCTTCAGGTAATTTTCTTTCCCAGATATGGAAGACTCCATCATGCCCCTGAACTGGGTAACCTTCCTCCCCTTCCCATCCCTTTCAATTGTTTTGGGTTTTTTTTTTTTGTTTGTTTTTGTTTTTGTTTTTGTTTTTGTTTTTACATATAAGGTATTTTATTTTTTCCGTTACATGTAAAGATAGTTCTCAACTTTTGTTTATACAAGCTTTACAATTTCAGATTTTTCTCCCTCCCTCCCCCCTCCCTCCCCCTCCCCTAGACAGCAGGTATCTGATATAGGTTATATCTATATATCCTATTACATATACATATCTATACACACACATATATATCCATAATAAAATTAATACTATTTCTGCATTAATCCTGTTATAAGAGAAAAATCAGGGCAAGTAATGCAAACCTAAAAATAGAAAAAAAAAACAACAGCACCCAAAACAAAAGAAATAGTATGGTTCAATCAGCATCTATACTCCACAGTTCTTTTTTTTCTTTCCTTGGATTTGGAGATCCTCTTCTATCATGAGTTCCCCTGGAAACTTTCTGTACCATTGCATTGGTGAGAAGACATATAGTCCCATCACAGTAGGTCAACACTCAATGTTGATGATACTGTGTACAATGTTCTCCTGGTTTGCCTCATCCTCACTCATCATCAGCTCATGTAAGACCCTCCAGGTTTCTCTGAACTCCTCCTGCTCATCATTTCTTACAGCATAATAGTATTCCATTGTATTCATGTACCACAACTTGTCCAGCCATTCCCCAATTGATGGGCACCCCCTCAACTTCCAATTCCTTGCTACCACATAAAGAGCAGCTATAAATATTTTTGTACATGTGGGTCCCTTTCCCCCCTCAATTGCTTTTTATATGTTGCCTTTATCCATTAAGTTGTGAGCTCCTTGAGTACAGGAACTGTGTTATGCCTATTTTTATATAGCCAGTGCTTAGTACAGTGCCTGAGACATAGTAGGTGTTTAATAAATACTTTGCTGATTATTATTAATTGACCCGTGCATAGACCACTGCAATAGGAAAGCTGATCTTCCTGTCTCATGTCTCACTCACCTCACTTAAATTCACCTCCCAGTCAAGGAGATTTTTATGAACCTCTCATTTGACCATGTCAGCCCCCTACCCAATCACCCACTAACTGAGCTCCAATGACTCATTTTTCTCCTAGGATTAAATATAAACTCTTTTTTTTTAAACCTTTCAGGTCTTCTTACAATTTATTCTCCTCTAATCCTATGGAGTTCTCAGGTCCCAGCAACTGCCCTACTTTCAGTTCCTTGAACAGTACTCTTCATCTTCCATCTCCTTAGATTTTCACTGGTTGACCCCCATGTCTTTAATATCCCCCTCACCTCTCCTCTCTTTTTCCCTATCTTCCTTCAAGACTATCCTCAAATCCCCACTAATTAAGAAGGTCTTGGTCCTCACAGTTTTAATGCCTTCTCCTCTCTGAAGCTCTTTTATCTATTCTGCTTACATCTTGTATCTACACAGTTGTTTACATATTATCTCCCTCAATAGAATATAAGCTCTTTGACAACAGGGAATGGACTATTTTTCTTCTTTGTATCTGCAGCTTTTAAGATTGTTCTTGATACATAGTAAGCATTCAATAAATGCTTGTTGACTTGACTTGATATGTCATATGCCATATTCCACAGTGAATTCCAGATGGTTAATTGATTAAAATATACATATTTAAATGAACTATAAAAAGAATGGAAGATGAAATGTGTTTATCTCAGTTGTGAAGGGGAGATGATTCTTTTCAATTTGACAAATAGAAGGGATTATTAAGGAAAAGGTAGCATGCTTAAATTGAAATAGTTACAGTAGTAATAATGGTAAATGATAACATTAAACAATATATTTACATGTAACACAACAATACAATTTAAAGGAAAAGAATCTTAAGAACACATTTTTATCAAATATTATAAATATCCATTTGACATTTAAATATATGAAGAATTGTTAAAACTTGTAACTCACAATTCACAATACACAGTTTTGATTTCTGCTAGATTTACATAGTTTCAAAAGCTCTTCATTCCATGTAGGTTGAAAACTACAAATATTTAAAGTGACATCTATTTAAAAACAGCCCTTACAATATTTAGATATCAATGCTTTGTCCAGTTGGTTGAAAGAAAGAACAGTTCTGTCAATAATAATGTTTTCAATTCCCAATGCAATGTATGTGTTCCCATTCTCAATTACATTTTGAGATCTATGTTTTAATATTGAAGCTTTTTTCTCTCGTTAGTTCATGTGAAGAGAGCACATTTGTTATATAACCCCAGTAATCATGTCATGTCTTGCTAGGTATTCAATAGTTGCTAGTATTAAAACCTGCAAGGTTATATTGTGTAGTTTCTATGATCTCTTTGCATAAAGTATATTGATATAGAAATCCAATGACCAATTTTTAGTTAGATCTCTAATTTTCTTAACAAATCTATGTGACTAGGTTATGTTTGTTATTTTTTTTCTTTCAATCCTTTTTTTGTGGTTGAATTCCTGTATATGTAACCCATGTGAGGCCTTCTGATTTCATTGATGGATTCTGGATTATTCATAGCTTCCATCAGAAATAAACCACTCCCAGTTCTTTCAAAAATCCCATGGCCAATTATACCTATTGGCAGAATTTTTCTTTTATGTTCAATTAAAGTGATGATATCTTTTTCCAAACGTACTTGTGTCATGTTTTTAACTGGTTTAACATGTGCCCTGAGAATATCTATCAAAACTCTTTAATGATTTTTTTTAAATGAATAAGTATTATTCTTTCCAGAGCTGCCTTAGGGTGATAGCCATTGCATTTCATTAATATTGTATGGGATTTTGTTGCATAGTTTCCCAAATCCTGTTCTTGTCCAATTACATTTCCAAAGCATATGTTAAGTCTAGCTTTGTATATTTACTTGAAACATGTTCTTCCCACTGACCTTTGATTTCTGGATATATATAAATCCCTTGACATATACAACCATAACTTTCTCTTTGATAGCTTTATGCACAATGTGTCTTGCCTAGAGAAGACAATTTTTAATAAGATATTCCCAAGTGTTGATTTTATCTATCGGATCAATTTAATCTTCAGATTTAAACTTGAACCATGGAGTCTCTGCCTTCCCTACGTGTATGTCAATAATTTCATGCTGACTGCATACAAATGGCATTTTGATATAATTTGACAATGATTCTATGACATAGAGAGCCTATAATTAATGTTTGTCAGTTGAGCCATATGAATTGATTTCTCCCCGATATATAATGTGATCTATATGAAATTTCTGCATGATTCCACCTTTAACCAGGAAGTCATAATCTGTTTTCTAGTTTTGTAGAGAATCACGAGTTTCAGTTTCCTCTCAGGATGTAACTTTTGTCAAACATGTGTTTCATGGTGCACAGAATTTCTATTTAAAATTTGATCCACGGGGCGGGGGGGGGGGTGAAAAGGAGATTTTGGAGTAGAGACAAGAAAGGGTAGAAAATAAGATGAAGGAAACAAGAAGGAAACAAACTCTTATGGTCCAACCACTCTAAATTATCAAGAAATTTTCCACAACTTCTCTTTCCCATTTAGTTGCATTCTTCTATTCTTAAGAAGTCTGCAGAAACATTTGTGTAGATCTAGAACTAGTAGGTTGGTTACCTCTATGTGACATTGCCAGGCAGATTTAATTTTCAAAATGAAAGCTACTGGACTATGGAAGATCCCTTAATGCTAATCATTAAGAAAAGAAGCAGGTAGGAAAAGCAATAATTTCTCAGAGCTCCCCACATGATCATGAAATAAACCTCGATATGATGCCATAAGACAATTCCTGGAGCAATAGAACCCACAAAAAGGATGGCATGAGATCATTTTCTAGCCAAATATGGCTTAGAAGGTTGGCAGGAAAGATCTGTTTTACCAGGGTGGGCATGGAGCCCAGCCCCATGTTTGATCCATGCAGATCCAGCCCCATGGCTGCACCAACACATATCCAGCCCCAGCCAAGCCGCACCAAAGAAACAGATCCCAGAACCCCTGAATTGGCTGCAGTGGAGGCTTCTTCTGGAACTAAGCTCATGGTCTGATGAGAGGGCTGAGCAGCTGGTCACAGGGAGATCACAGGGTTCCACTTTAAGAAGTACTTAAAAGTCAAGATATAAGCTAGCAAAATGAACAGACAGAAAAGGATACGGACCATATAAAGTTTCTTTGGTGACAAGGAAGATCAAAATACACCCTCTGAAGTAGATAGAATGTCAAAGCTCCTATATCCAAAGGTTCTAGGAAAAATATGAATTTGTCTCAGACCATAGAAGCACTCAAAAGGGACTTTGAAGATAAAGTAAGAGAAGAAGACGGAAAAGTAAGAGAGGTAGAGGAAAAAATGGAAAGAGAAATGAGAGTGATGCAGATAAGTCCCGAAACAAACGTTCCACCAACTTGAAAAGTCCAATTGGGCAAAGTGAAAAGGAGGTAAAAAAGCTCTCTGAAAAAAAATAATTGCTTAAGAATTAGGATTGAACAAATGGAAGCTAATGACTTTATGAGAAATATAGACACAATAAAACAAATCCAAATGAATACAAAAATAGAGGGGAATGAGAAATATTGCCTTAGAAAAATAGCTGACCTGGAAAATAGATCCAGGAGAGATAAATTGGACCACCTGAAAACCATGATCAAAAAAGAGCTTAGACATCATCTTCCAAGAAATTGTCAGGGAACATTGTCCTGATATTCTAGAACCAGAAAGTAAAATAGAAATGTAAAGAATCCACTCATCACCTCTTGAAAGGCATCCCACAATGAAAACATCCAGGAATAATATGGCCCAAATTCCCAGTGCTCTATATCATGGAAAAAATATTGCAAGCAGGCAGAAAGAAACAATTCAAGTTATGTGGAGCCACAGTCAGAATATTACAGAATCTGGCAGCTTCTACATTTAAGGATGAGAGGGCATGGAGTCTGATATTCCTAAGGGCAAAGGAATTGGAATTACAATCAAAAATCACCTACCCAGCATAAAGCTGATTATAATCTTTCGGGGGGAAAAATGGGACTAATGAAAAAGAGGACTTTTCGGGCATTCATGAAGAAAAGACCTGAACTGAATAGAAAATTTGTCTTTCAAATAGAAGACCCTAAAGAAACATAAAAAGGTAAACAAGAAAAAAATAAATCATGAAGGAGGTTAAAAGGTTAAAACTGTTTCATTCCTACATGGGAAGATAAATCTAACTCATAAGAACTTTCTTGTATTATAGCCAATGACTAGGAATAAATTTTGACAAAGGGCACAGTGGGAACTGATTATAAGGGAATGATGTATGGTAAGCATTTATTTTTTGTTTCTGGGGTTTTTTTTGTTTGTTTTGTTTGGGGGGGGGCAGTCAGAGTGGGGTGACATGCCTAGGGTCAAGCATCTGGTGAGTGTCTTGTGTCTGAGGCCAGATCTGGGCTCAGGTCCTCCTAGGTGTTTTACAAGGAAATATCCCTTTAAAGTACCATATAAATGTAGTTTCCAAAAAAAAGAAAAAAAGATAAGAAGGATGCTATCAGAAAACCTGGAAAGACTTACATGAGCTGATGCAAAGTGAAATGTACTGTCTACAAAATAACAACAATATTGTCAGATGATCTGCTGGGAATGACTTAGTTATTTTTGGCAATGCAATGATCCAACACAACTCTCAAGGACTTGTGAAAAAAAGCAATCCATATACAGAGAAAAAACTGATAGTATCTGAATACAGATAGAAGTATATTTTGTTGTTATTTCCTTTTTCTAAAGTTATTTTGTCTGCTATGTTTTGCATGACTACAAATGTATAACTTATATTGAATTGCTTGAGTTATGAAGGGGGGAATAGGGAGGAAGGAAGAGAATTTGGAACACAAAATTTAAAAATCAATGTTACAATTTTTTTTTAGTGAGGCAATTGGGATTAAGTGAGTTGCCCAGTGTCACACAGCTAGAAAGTGTTAAGTGTCTGAGGCCAGATTTGAACTCAGGTACTCCTGACTCCAGGGCTGGTGCTCTATCCACTGTGCCACCTAGCTGCCCACAAATTTGTTTTTACATGTAAGGTGGGATAAATTCTAAAAAAAATGTTAAAAATCAAAAACAACACCAAGAAAAAATAAAATAAAATTTGACCCAACTTGAATTTTTGTCATGCTGTACTTCTTGTAACCATAGATGACATTACATTTTCTTCAGTCGCTTTTTTTTTTTTGGGAGTTCCTTCTCTCCTCTGATTTCTCTGCTTCTTAAGCCTCTGTTAAACAGTTTTTTGTTGCAATTTAATTTTTTTCTCTGTCCTACTTTGACTTTTTGTATCATCCTCACCTTTTGACTTTTGCTTTTAATCATTGGTTTAGGGGATCCAGAGTTTCTACTACATATGTGTTTTAAGGATTCCTTTCTACATATTTCTATTTTGTTGCCTTTTAATACATCCAATATCAACTTCAAGTTTCTGCATATAGCAGCTAGCTGTTGATATAATCTTGTTTCTGTATATCTTCAGTAGATTCCTGTTGTTTCTATCATTTAGGGGTTCCAAGTCTTTGATGAGGGGTATTCCTTGATAACTCTACCTCCCCCTTGTCTCCACTATTCTTACTGTGGCAATGGTTACATTATGTGTGTGTGTGGGGGGGTATGTATGTATATATATGTATATACATATATATATATATATATTTATTCAGATCATGAAATGTTTATACATTTTCAAATATTGAGAGGGAATGTATTTTTTAAATGTAATTTATAGAAAATGCATGCTTTTTAAATTATTTGCTTTTGGAATTGTGGGTTATTAGTTAAAGTTACACAAACAAATTTTAAAAGGGCTTTTTGGTATGCCAATGTATTCCCACAAAATCCTGTGAGATTCATATTGTTTTTAATCATCTGTTTTCTTCTTAAGGAAACATTTCTGGGCAGCTAGGTAGTGCAATGGATAGAGTGCTAGGACTGGAATTAGAAAGACTCATCTTCTTGAGTTCAAATCTGGCCTCAGACACTTACTAGTTATGTGACCTAGGGCAAGTTACTTAACACCATTTGCCTTAAGTTTCTTCATCTATAAAGAGGACTGGAGAAGGAAATGACCACTTCAGTATCTTTGCCAAGAAAACCCCAAATAGGGTCATAAAAAGTCAGACATGACTGAAAAACAACTGAACAATTGATGTGTTCCAGGAACTCAAGAATAGTAGAAAGGCCACTTTTATTGGAGGTCCATTTTTCTTTCCAATATTATTATAACATTTTACAGATTGAATTATTCTTAGTTGTACTCCCCCACCCCCACCCTTTTTGGCCTTTCTATATTCCAGAAAACCAAAATCGAATTGCAAAAAGTTGGGTGGGACTAAAACAATTGAGCCACAAAAAATTTCTGGATTTTGCATATGATGAAGTTGTTCAATGTCCTCTGGTTCCTCGATTTTTCCTTCTTTGGATTTTAATAATCTCCTTGATTGCAATACTCATTTCATCTAATCTTTATTTAAAGATGGATCTATTTTTTGCTTTGTGGTATGACTTAAAAGGTTAATAACCAAAAAACCATATAAAGCCTTCATTTACTATCATCAATTTTTGTATGTGATAAAATATGTATGCATTGGAAATACAGTACCGGTTTCAGTAGATGTTATTATGTTATGCCATGTTATGTCATGTCATTTTATTTTTCAACAATAATGGCTAATCATGGGTGGACTATTCTAAAATACCCTGGAACATTTCAGAACATTTTAGAATGTGAATATATTTAAACTTCCCTATGAAGTTTAACCTCAACCTATGAGGAGGTTTAAATTTTTATTAGAGAACTTGGGACTATCTACTTCAATCATGGACAAAAGAATAACTAAGACTAAACTATTAATTTCATCTTCAGAAAGATCCAGTTCTTTAAGCCTGGGGCCATGACTAAAAAGGGGGGAGAGGGGAGAAGGGTAATGAAACCTGAATTCTTTGTGATTAAGGCATTTACCCCAGTTAAAATATAAACACCTTGAGAGAGCAACTCATTAGCTCATTAGAGTTCATTAAAATCTTAATGAAACAGTGATCAGATCCCTAAAAAAAAAAAAAGAATCTATTTTGAGAGGGAAAAGGAAGGAAAAACGATAGCATTGAGCATCTGAGGAAGGGAAGAGAGAAATAAAAAAGAGATGCAACCAGGAATAAGGGGTTCTGAGTTCATACTTTGACTATTTTTGAGGCCTAAAAGTTTCACTGCCCATTGGGTATGATTGCTGCTACATTTTTTAATGAGTTAGTTTAAAATCACATAACCATTTTTTTAATATAGGAAGATTTATTGTTTCTACTTGGCAGTAGTGTTGAAAATGTGGTCATGCTGTATGTCAATATCAGCACCCAGATAAGAAAATAGGGTGCTCAGGCTCCCTGACTAAATATCATGGGAGATTAAGGAATTGCTTTGGGGGTTACATAACTATTCAGTTGGTCTTCTTGCCTTCCACCTCTTTATATTCCTAGCTCCCTTCTACCATACAGTGATCACTGGAGTTGTGATTCTGAAATGAAGTGACTGGTTTAACCACAATGTGATACCATGAAAAGAGTCCTGAGTCTAAACACAAAGGCACGAGCTTTGAATTCCAGCTTTGTTACTTATTGATTAACTTTGAGCAATTCAGCTCACCCCCAAAGGCACCATTATCTTTGTATGTAAAATGAGTAGATTGGATTTGATGATCCCTAAAGTCCTTTATACTTATAAATCCTATAATTATCATGTAGACTACCTTCCCAAACTCAGCCACGTGCTCAAATTATTGGCCTAATGATCTTGCTATAATTAAAATCATGGAATCATAGTAACACAGATTTAGAGCTGGAGGCTCTAATGAGTCTAACCTCCTCATTTTATAGAGTAGGAAAGTGAAACTGAAAGATGTAAGTAGCTTGCCCAGTGTTATACAAAAGAGGATTTGAACTTTGGTCTTTATGACTCCAAGCACAGTGCTCTATCCACTGCACTTTCTCTCTCTCTCTCTCTCTCTCTCTCTCTCTCTCTCTCTCTCTCTCTCTCTCTCTCTCTCTCCCCGTCTCCCTCCCTCTCTCCTTCCTTCCTTCCTTCCTTCCTTCCTTCCTTCCTTCCTTCCTTCCTTCCTTCCTTTCCAAGTTTGCGTGAAATATAGGGGTAAAATTGTCCTAAATTTAAAAGCACCTTCCTCCCAACCTTACTGTAAGGTAGGAGATATAATAAGTATTATCAACTCTGCTTTACAAATGAGGAAACTGGGGCAGCTAGGTGGTATAGTGGATAGAGCACCGACACCTAGAGTCAGGAGTACCTTGGGTTCAAATCCGACCTCAGACACTTAAACACTTGTGTGACCCTGGGCAAGTCACTTAACCCCAATTGCCTCACTAAAAAAAAAAAAAAAGAAAAAAAACACAAACACAAACACAAAAACAAAAACAAAAAAACAAATGAGGAAATTGAAGATAAGAAAGTTTATATAACTTACCCAGGGCATCTACCTCATGAATGATGGAGTCAGAATTTGATGGGTTTTTTTGAAATTCATTCTATGATTTTACATTCATCTCAATAAATTATATCTTTTAGATTTGGTGCCATGTTCTAAACCTGTCGAAATGTTTCAAAACTGATTCTATCATTCAACATTTTAGTTCCCCCTTCTCTACCCTGCCAACTTTGTGTCATCTGCAAATTTAGCAAGCATGGCAGCTACCCCTTTATCAAAGTCATTGACAAAAATGTGTAAGAGCACAAAGCTAAGCATAGATAACTAGGACATAACACAAGAGACCACTTTCCAGGTTGCATTTATAATTCATGACTTCTGCTTGGATCTTATCATTCAACTACTTCTGTACTCACTTAACTGTCCTATTTTCTATCCACATTACTGTGGTTCTCTGAAAACATCAGCAGGTTCCTAGCTTAATTTGATAACTAAAAGGAATCTCCAAGTGATCCTCAAGCCTGTGCTAGAAAACCTTCAGAAAGGAGGAAGGGTCATATTTCACTTTTGTAGAACTTTAATTATTGGGTACAAATTCTGTTTTGTTTGATTTTTAGCTTGTTTTCCCCTCACATTTAGCTTCAATTTACTCCTTTGAAATCTCTTTTCATTGCTTTTGGTCCTACCTTTTGGGGCCAAAGAGAATTCTTCTATCAAATGACAATCATGATATTCTTGAAAACAGTTATTATGGTGTTTGGGAATCTTTTCTTCTTCAGGACAATGAGGGACTTTGTTAAATGTTTCCCTAATACTTGTTAAACCTTCTAGTATCCAGGTACTAGTATTTAGTATGCCTGATATATCAGGCAAGTAATTCTGTCTAAAGAATATCAGCTTCATCTAACATTACTTGATCCTGATGAAGCCATATGGGTAGGTTGTTGACGGTCAGCACTACCCTTTACTAAAGTTTTGATTACTATGCTTTTAATAAGTTTTAGAATTTTGCCAGAAAAAAAATAAATCAAACTCACTAACCATAATTTTCAGACTTTATTCTATACCTTTAAAAAATCAGAAGATTTATACTTTTCCAATTATGGGCACCTATTCCATTCTAGCAAATTATTAAAAAATCAAAGATCATAAGTCAATAATCACATGTCATTTTTTCAGATAAAGTTGATTTCAAGTTGGTTTGTTGAAGTCTTCAAGAGAAAGTAGCTACTTTTTATGATGTACTTATTTAAACTGATTTTTCCCCAATATCATTGGAACTAAGAGTACATGTTAGGGAGCAAAGTGTAAAAAGAGTGGAAAGATCTGAAGGGACTTTTGTATGAAGTGCTTTGGATTGCCAAACAGCATTTTATCTTTGATCTTAGAGACAATAGTATACCACTGGAATTTATTGAGTAGGGAGTGACACAGTCATACTTATACTTTAGGAATATCACTTTGGTGGTTGGAAGATCGAATGAAATGGAAAGACACTTAAGTCAAGTAGATCCACTAGCAGACTATGGCAAGAGTTCTGGCTTGAGGAGATGGGAGCTTCTTCTAGAGTGGTTGCAATGTCAGAGAAGAGAAGGAAGCATACAGGGAAGATGTTGCAAAGGTGAAGTAGACAGTCCTTGGCCACAAATTGAATATGTAAGGGAAAACAGTGAGGAATTGAGTATAGGTCCTAGGTTGTGAACCTGAAGGACTGGGAGGTTGGTGTTACCCTATACAGTAATAGACAAGGCAGGGAGGTAGGGGAAAAGATAATGAGTTCTGTTTTAGATATGTGGAGTGTAACATATCCACTGAATGTCCAAATAACCTGAAATATAGATTGAAATGTGAGATTAGAGTTCTGCAGAGAGGGCAGAATCAGTATAGAATCATGAGTTTAGAAATGGGATTTAAATCCCTGGGAACTGATAGGATCATGTGAAAATGCCCTGAGGGATATCTATAGTTAAAAGATATGACCTGGGTGAGGATACAGCAAAGTAGATGGAGGACTGGTCAGATAGATAGGAATATAATCAGGAGAGATTGGTGTTTCTAAAACCTTGAGAGAAGAGACTATCAAGGAGGACAGGATGATTAGCAGTGTCAAAGGCCTCAGAGAAGTCAATGAAAAAGAGAATTGAGAAAAAGTCATTGGATTTGACAACTAAAAGATCATTGGCATCTTTGGAGAGAGTATTCTTGGTGGAATGATAAAGCCACAAGCCTGTATGTAATGGCTTAAGAGAGTAAGAAGAGAAAAGGTGGAGACACCTATTGTAGATGGTCTTATTGAGGAGTTTACCTTGAAAATCAATACATTAAAATCCTCAAAATTGTGTTTTGTTCTGCAAATGCCTCCTTTCTATATATTCAGTCTAGTCCATCTGCTCTCACCATTTTCCTTAATGCTTCTACATCTTTGTATATCACATTAGGGGCAATAATGTTAGATTCAAATTGTGGTGATTCCATTGTAACTTAAAGAGAAAATCAGATGTAATTAAGTCTCCACAATGTTTTCTCTTCTTGTCTGCTTGTTGTTCTTATCTAATTACCATATCAGTAGATATTCTTAATATACAATGCAACCTCACACACACAGTCAGCCAGTTAATTGGCTAGCATTTATTAAGTGCCTACAATATACCAGACAATTTGTACTAAGTATTGGGGATAGACACAAAAAAGGCAAAAGACAGTCCCTGCTCTAAAGAAGTTTATAGTTTAATGGATCAGCACAACTGCGTGTTAATCTCTGGTTAATTCTGAAGAAGGTATGTTTTTCTAATAATTGCTAGTATTTATAAAGAACTTTAAATTTTGCAAAGTTCTTTACAAATGTTAATTAATTGTATCCTCACACCAACCTTGAGAGTTAGGTGCCATTATTTTCTCCATTTTTCAGAAGAAGAAACTGAGGTTGAGTGAGGGCAAGCTGTCTAGCATCATGATGCTATTAAGTGTCTAAGGCCAGATTTGAATTCATCTATTGTTGATTTTGGCATCAGTGCTCTATTCACTCTATCTACATCATGATTTGTCTCCTTAAATGTAAAAAATATCTTTGAGATAAATGCATCCCCTTGAATAAGTAGCTGTATCTCATGTTTTGTGCATTTGTATAAATGTCTGAAACCAAGAGCTTTAGTATTCTTTCATTTCAATTTTTTCTCTCTGATTTTTTTCTTCTCAAATATTCTTGCTACTTTATAGCTATCCCCTACTATATCCAAGTCTCTTTTTCTTTTAAATTGTTTTCATTAGGTTTGTAAGATTTCAGCTTAAGATAGTCTTATTAGGCTTTTTTAAGTGAATGCCATCCTTGGCTAGGACTCTGAAATTCTGATATTTGAATGCTTGGTCCAAAAATCCTTTAATTTTAAACTTCTATAACCTATGTTTTACTTTTCTCTTCCAGAAGAAAATGTAAAAGAAATTTTCTTCATGCCTTCTTTCCATAAATATAGGAGAAAAAAGAGAAAGAATAGGTGATATTCATCAATTTGTACAAGTCCAGCATGAACATGGGAGCTAAATAGGTTTTGGTAAATATTTTGTCCTCCCTAGTATTGCTACATGATACCATTGCAACATGGTGTAGCTAACTTCTTTTTGATTAAGAATTCAGATTCTGTGTAATTATTACTAATCCTTGTGGAATTTACCTTTATCTTTCTCCTTTTTCATTCACTTGCCTTTGTCTCAACTGTAATTAGTACTATGCAAATTTGTATTATTATAAACCCTCTAATGTGTTACCAATGAATCCATTGTGTCCCCTGCTCTGTGGAATGAACATTTTGTTAAAAGGAAAATATTGAATGAAGATCAGTGGGATTATAGCCATGCCCACCCACTGGGACCGTATGACCACTGCTAGAAAGTCAGGGATTTCTGATGAATAAAGGCAATTATGAATAATACTACACACGATTCCTGACTTTGAACATATGGCAAAAAAGCTTATATTGCCAAGAAAACCATGTTTCTGTCTTCATTTATTCTAATGTTGCCCTCATAAGCTTTACCCACATGTGTCTCTCAAAAACATAAGAAGAGCTTTGTTGCCCCATACTATATCAAAATTTGCTTTGAAAGCTGGGGTTCTAAAGAAAATCATCATAGCTTATATGGAACAGAATATTAATCCAAAATCAGAACTTTAAAGGCTGCCTTTACTTCTTTAAATACATACTTCTAAAGCAATGACTGCCATATTTACTAATATAAAATGCTAATATTACAATCTGATATGACAATCTGAAAGTTCGATTTTATCTATTGAAAGCCCTTGTAATTTTTCAGTCTTTTTTGAGTAATTTACTTAAATGTGAATAATTTGTATTTTTGTTTTATGGGTTTGTTTTCATAGTCAAAGAATCTATCAACTACTGGCCAACCTTCTGGTAATAAAACTCTCCATACTTAGCTGAGCTGGTCTTCTGACAGAAAGCACAGTTTGTCACCAGGCCTATTTTAGAAGTCTTTCCAGCTTAGTAGAAACTGCCAGAGGTTCTATTCAAAAGCCCATCCTTTATTTTTTTTTAAAGAGGAAGATGAATACAGTTTTGATGATTCTATGTGCCTGTGAATCATGAACCATAATGATCTTAATGGAATCAAAGTTTAATCTAATCCAAAGAGCAATGGAAAGATATATAATTGTAGTTAATTAGGTTGAAGCATGCTGCCAAGAATGACCACCATGCCACATGGTGTAAAAAATATCATCAAAGTCACTCACAATAAGAAAAATAGATAGACTCCTCATATAGGGGGGAAAAAAGAATGATGGACTGATTCTTAAGTGTTGTACAGGTTTCCATGACATGAACAGTAACAGGTCTTTAGCATAGTGAGAGGATTCTTTATGGACATTATGAGATACTTATTAATAATGAATTTCTTGGGGGGCCCAGAGATCATTTTCCCAGTCATTTATTCCCCTGCCCCACCCCTTACTACAAAAAGTCTCATTCTCCTTGAGAAACATCATCAAATCTCATCTGGGACAAATCCAAGGGAACAAAAGGAAGAAAGATAGATTCTTTTGTCTAGTCAGTAAAGGACTGATAGGATTAAACCATACTTTGGACTTTGGCTTAAGCACCTTGAGTGAGGGTCTTTCCTTGATGTCATCTCTAGAATTCACTTTAATGTAGACCAACTTCAAGTCATGTCAACCAATGGAACTGAACTCTGTTAACCAATTAGCTTTTATCAATGTATAATGACTTACCTCTATCAAAAGAGAATAAAAACCCTTGGAAGATGTGTGGGTATGGGGGCGGGGTTCTCATTATTCAAGGTGTTCTGGGTCTTGTAGGTCTTCTGAGTTCTTTTGGGTCTCTACGAGACCATGTGCTATCTCTCTGGGAGACAGCATGGGTCTTTGGGGGCTTTCTCCTGCTCAAGCTAAGTAGCATGTGAAAGCTCTCTCTCTGCTTTCTCTACCATGAGCCTAGACCATGAGAATTTAGGGAGACATGTGGTCAATCCTTTACTAGTATAATACTGATAAATTAATATATGCTTACCTCAAACTGATATCAAAAGCAATTTAAAAAAAAACATAGTATTTTATGGAAAGACATGGAGAAGAACAATGAAGAATGAGAAATTGTGTATAGATTACAGTTTATTCCAGGAAAGGAAATACTAGCATCAGTGAGATCAAAGAAGCATCTAAGCAATTCACATTTCTAAGTCCAAGGGAGCCTATAAATAGATCCTTCCTGTGAAGGCTGCCCTTTAGGGAGATGCCTCTCTTCTCTGAGGCCAGAAATTTGTGCTTTTACATGAATATATAAAGTTCTTATCCTTTATGCTTCAAGATACAAAAGTTCTTAGCACTGCACATGATAGGAGCTTAATAAATACTTATATAATGGATTTGTACCTCTAATTTTTAGGAACTTGCTTGCAGAGTATATTATAGCATCTAAATGATTCCCTCCCCAAACAGAATTATAATGTATTCACTATCAATCAATCAATAAAAAAGTTGTTATTAAGCCCTTACTATGTGACAGGCACTGTGCTAAGTGCTAAAGATACAAAAAAGAAGTAAAAGAGTCCTGGCCTTCAAGGAGCTTACAATCTAATGGTGGAGTGGGAGGGAACAATGTGCAAATAAATATGTATGAAGCAAACTATAATTAGGATAAATAAGAGATAAACAGAGGGGGCACTGAAATTAAGAGGATGAGAAGGTTGAAAGTAGGATTTTAGTTGGTATTTAAAAGAAAGCAAGGATGCCAGAAATTGTAGCAAAGGAGGGATAGGGAGCAGCTAGGTGGCACAGTGGATAAAGCACCAGCCCTGGATTCAGGAGGACCTGAGTTCAAATCCAACCTCAGACCCTGACACTTACTAGCTGTGTGACCCTGGGCAAATCACTTAACCCCCATTGCCCCTGAAAAAAAAAGTAGAAAGAACTGCATAAAAAGGAGGGAGAGCAATTTAAGCCTGGGAAACAGACAGAGAAATTACCTGCAGTTGAGAGATGGAGTGTCTTGTTTGTGGAACAGCCAAAAGTTAGTGTCCCTACATCAACAAGTACATATCACAAGAGAATGTGTAAAGAGACTAAGAAAGTAGAAGGGGCATAAGTTAGGAAGAGCTTTGAATGTGAAAAACAGTACTTTATATGTGATCCTGGAGGCAACAGGGAACCACAAGAGTTACTGAATAGTGTGGTGACAAAATGAGACCTGCACTTTAAGAAAATTGCTTTAGTGACTGAATGGAGGATGGCTTGGAATGGGGAGAAACTGGAGGCAGGTAGATTCACTGGTAGACTATTATAATAATCATGGTATGAAGTAGTAAGAGCCTATACTAGAGTTTTGCTGGTGTCAGAGGAGAGAAGGGAGTATATCCAAGAGATGTTGCAAAGGTGAAATCAAAAGGCCTTGGCAATAAAGTGGATATGAATGGTAAGAGATAGTGAGGTATCCAAAATGACTCCTAGGTTGCAAGCCTGAAGAAGCGGGATGATGGTATGGCCCTCTACAATAATAGGAAAGGTAAAAGTAGGTGAGAGTTTAGAGAGAAAGATAATGGTTTATATTTAGATATGTTGAGTTTTAAATGTCTACTAAATATCTAGTTTAAGATGTCTGAAAGGCCACTGGAGATATGAAATTGGAGGTCAACAGATTTTGATGGAAGATAGGTTTGAGAATCACCAGCATAGAGGTAGTCATTAAATCCATAAGAGCTTATGAGATCGGGGGCAGCTAGGTGGCACAGTGGATGAAACACTGGCCCTGGATGCAGGAGGACCTGAGTTCAAATCCATCCTCAGATGTTTGATACTTACTAGCTCTGTGACCCTGGGCAAGTCACTTAACCCTCATTGCCCCACCAAAAAAAAAAAGAACTTATGAGATCATCAAGTAAAGTAGTATAACGGGAGAAGAAAAGAAGGCCCAGGATAGAATCCTGAAAGAAATCTAAAGTTAGAAGGTATAATCTTGCATACAGTCCAGCAAAGGAGACAAAGAAAGAGCAATCAAATAGGGAGGAAGAGAGCCAGTAGAGTGGAGTCCCCAGAACCTAAGACAGAATCAAGGAAGAAAAATTGATCAACAGCACCAAATTCCAAAGAGAAGTCAAGGAGAATGAAAAAGAAGAAAAGGCCATTGGGTTTGGCAACTAAGAGATCATTGCTAACTTTGGTGAAGGCAGTTCAGGTAGAATAATAAGGTTGGAAACCATGGTAAAAGGAGTTAAGAAAAGAGTGAGAGGAGAGAAAGTGGAGACACTTAATGTATAGGGTGGGCCAAAAGTCATGAAGGGATCTAATGTTTTAATAATTTTTGAAAATTATTCTTATTTACTCTGTGGGTATATATATATATATATATATATATATATATATATATATATATATATATATATATATATATATACATATATATATACATACATACACACACATTTATTTCCTATATATCTGGTATATGATGCTATGGTATATTATATATTAAAAACAAAAAATAAAGGAGTTATTAAATATTGAAACCCCTTTGTGACTTTGTGACTTTTAGCCCACCCTATAGATGGCATTTTCAAGAAGGTTAGTTACAAGGGGCAGAAGAGCTATGGGATGAGAGTGGGGATGCTAGGATTAAGGGCTTTTTTCAGAAAGGAAAAGACATGAGAATATTTGTAGGCATTAGGAAATAAGCCAGTAGACAAAAAGAAATTGAAAATAAATGAAGGAGTAGGAATGACAAAGGGGACAATATTTTTGAGGGAATAGGATGGAGTAGGATTCCTTGAACAGGTAGAGGGGTTAGCCTTTTAAGGCCATTTCATTGTGTAAGATGGGTGAAGGAGAAGATAGTTGCAGAAGTCACTAAATTTGCATTTAGCACTTATGTCATCATTTCTACCCCATACCCCTATCCCCCACACATAAATATATATAGAACAAGCACTCCAATCTTTCTATGCCTCCATCTTCTACTGTGTAAGTATTTCATACTTTCATTCTGCCCAGGGGCCTGATCTATGATTTCCTATACAAGACTCATTTCTTAATAAACTATATCTTTCCCATTTCACTCAGTCCTATCAAAATTTAAACATAACTCTATCCTATCTCCACAGGAACTTCCTTGTGACTCAGTGATAGCTATGGCTAATCTGGCAAACAGTTGACATACTCCAAACTTTCCTCTAGTATGGCCTCCAATATTATCCAATATGGTAGAAAACATGCAATTTAAGGGGACAGGTAGATGGCACAGTAGATAAAGTACTAGCCTTGGATTCAGGAGGACCTGAATTCAAGTTCAGCCTCACACACTTGACACTTACTAGCTGTGTGACCCTGGGCAACTTAAACCTCATTGCCCTGTGAACAAGAAAGAAAAAAATACTTTCAGTTTTAGTCTCAATGGTCATGCCCAGTTTGTTTATTTTTAACCTCATTATAGTACCATTGACATTCTGGAAAATCCTTGAATGTGCCCTGTCTAAGCTCTAGTGTTTGAAGGAGGTCTGAGGGAGCTTTCTTTGTTGCTTTCATAACTATTTTGTGGAGTTTGTACATCAATGATTCAATTCAACCTTTGATTACTTTGACCATATCTCTGCAGGTTAAGCATTAGTGTTAGGTAAAGTATGTAGTGAATCTTGTTAATGCCAACTGTTTATGGCATTGTCCTTCAATTTATCTTGTCTCCCCCTTATTCCTTGAGATAAAATCCTCATAAATAATTAGGCTATGCTTTTCTAAAGATAAAAACTGAAACTAGCCATTTTATTTCAAATACTATTGAGTAATATATAATATTCTCCTTCTTTTTTTTAGACTTTTTTTTTTTGCAAGGCAATGAGGGTTAAGTGACTTGCCCAGGGTCACACAGCTAGTTGAATGTCAAATATCTAAGGCTGGATTTGAACTCAGGTCCTCTTTAATCCAAGGCCAGTGCTTTATCCACTGCACTAGCTAGCTGCCCCCTGTAATATTCTTCTAATTCTTAGGGGAACTTATTGCATTCCCAGACTGAATCCCCCCTCCTATGTCTTCTAAGAACAATCTATTACAGTTTTAACTTTTTATCTACCTTAAGAAGATCTATGTTAATATAATAATATATGTTAGCTTTAATGTTTTCCAAACTGAGTAGAATATTTGAAATATTATAGGGACTTTCTAGAGGTAATACCTCAACCTAGGGAACTGTATCTATTGATGAAGAGCTTATACATTTGGAGAAATTTGCAGTTAAAGAGGGACTTATGGTATCTTCCCAATCAAATGAGGGAGACAGTAACTTGTGCTACATTGGCAAAAGTCCTATATGTACTGGTATGCAAAACCAGATTACATTCAGCTGTGCTGTAATGATGTTGATAAGTGTCTGCTTATAGGAATTAGTTATAGGTGAATTTCTTTTGACATTTGGAATTGAATATGGTCCTAAGATAAAAGTTGGTGACATCTGTGGACATCTAGGTGGTGCCGTAGATAGAGCATGAGCCCTGGATTCAGGAGAACCTGAATTCAAATCTGGCCTCAGACACTTGACACTTACTAGCTGTGTGACCCTGGGCAAGTCACTTAACCCCAATTGCCTCACCAAAAAAAGTTTGCGACATCTTATGGAGTTAAATGTGTAATTTGTGGAAAGATGAAGTCTTACAGTTATATAAATGGATATAACCTCCTTCTGTAAGCCTTAGGCTCAGTCTGCCATATTGAATACACTGTCAACCTTCTAAAATTAAATAGAACATGAACACAATAATCAGTTTCTCATTTCTCTTCTTCCCCTCTCTTTTGAGTTAAGGAAGAAACATGGAAAAAAAAAGATGGACGCAAACAACAAACATGTTACCAAATATTTATTGAATATATGCAAACAATATGTTATATACTAAAGGAAAAAAAGACAAAACCTAACTCCTCTCAAATAGTTAACAATCTTTGTTGTTGTTCAGTTGCATTCTACTTTTCATGACCCTATTGGAGTTTCCTTGGCAAAGATACTGAGGTGGTTTGCCATTTCCTTCTTCAGCTCATTGCTACAGATAAGGAAACTGAGGAAAACAGGATTAAGTGACTTGCCCAGAGTCACAGAGCTTGTAAGCATCTGAAGCCAGATTTGAACATAGGAATATATGTCTTCCTACTCTGAGTCTGGCACTCTATCCACTGTGCCACCTAGCTGTTTTAAGAAAATGGAAATTATTTCAAATATTAAAAACAAAGAAAAGCACACTTTCAGCTTCTGGCATGAGGGAATTCTTTATGGGGGATGTGGCATTTGAGATAGTATTTGAGTGCTAGAGAAAATGTGGAAATGAAGGTAGGAGGACACTGAAGACAGGAGAAATATCAAGAACTAAGTTTCAGATGCAAGAATGCATGAATTATGTTTAAGAAACAGTAATATGGCTTGGCAGGGGTTCAGAATACATGAAATAGAGTATAGGTTAAGTCTTCAAAATTGAGCAAGAATCAACTGATGATGAGTGAGATGAGCAGAACCAGGAGAACATTGTACATAGTATCAAAAACACTGTGTGTTGATCAACTGTGATAGACTTGATTCTTCTCAGCAATACAAAGGTCCAAGATAGTTCCAAAGGACTCATGATGGAAAATGCTCTCCAAATCCCAAAAAAAAGAACTGTTGAATCTGGATGCAGATTGAACCATACTATCTATATTGTTTTAGTTGTTGTTTTTCTTCTCTGAGGTTTTTCCTTTTTGCTCTGATTCTTCTCTCATTACATGACTAATGCAGAAATATGTTTAATGTGATTGTACATATATAATCTATATCAGATTACTTGCTGTCTTGGGGAGGGGGGAGGGAGGGAGAAAAATTTGAAACTAGAAATCTTATAAAAACATATGTTAAAATTATCTTTAAATGTAACTGGAAAATAAAATATTTATATGGAAAAAAAAGAAAGGCAAAGCATATAGGAATAAAAATATGATAATCTTTAAAAAAAAAGGGGGGAGCAAGAACCAGATTGTCAAGATCCTTGATTTCTAAGCCAAGAAATGTGGTCTTCACTGGGAGAAAATAGGGAATCATGGAAGGATTTTGAGTATTGAATGAGCATAATTGGGGCAGCTAGGTGGTGCAGTGGATAGAGTACCAGCCTTGGAGTCAGGAGGACCTAAGTTCAAATCTGGCCTCAGACACTTGACACTTACTAGCTGTATGAACCTGAGCAAGTCACTTAACCCCAATTGCCTTACCCCCTCCAAAAAATGAGCATAATCATATTAGTTGACCAGTAAGACAAACCTAGCAGCAATGTACATGATAGATTAGAAAAGATACTGGAGGCAGGTACGGCAGTTAAGAGGGGTTAAAATAATTTAGTGGAGGGATAATGAAGTCCCAAACTAGCATGGGAATGTCAAGGCTGGTAAGGAGGAGATAACAACAAAAGCCATTGGGAAAAGAGAATTGATAAAATTTTGCAAATGGCTGGGTGTGTGGGACAAATACAAAAAAGGAGCTAAATATGGTTCTGAGATTAGAAACTTGCATGTTGGAGAAAATACTGATGCTATTAACAGAGTCATTCTCTATCTTTACATCTTTTTTATTACCATTAATCAATGAATCAATACTTTTTTAAAAATTATTTTTTCTTCATTTAACATGTCTTTATTTTGTCTTCCCCTACCATGAAAAGAAAAAAGAAAACCAAAACCTTTGTGGCAAATATTCATTATCATGCAAGACAAATTCTCACACTATCCATGTCCAAAACAGCATCTAATTCTGTATATCTTCCTTTCTGCAACACTTCTTTTTAGCATGTAGAGAGTCAGCATTTCTTTTCTTTTCTTTTCTTTTCTTTTCTTTTCTTTTCTTTTCTTTTCTTTTCTTTTCTTTTCTTTTCTTTTCTTTTCTTTTCTTTTCTTTTCTTTTCTTTTCTTTTCTTTCTTTTTTTTTTTGATGAGGCAATTGGGGTTAAGTGACTTGTCCAGGGTCACACAGCTGAGGCCAGATTTGAACTCAGGTCCTCCTGCAGCATTTCTTTTCATCAGTCCTTTGGTGTCAAGGTTTATTCTTTTAATGATCAGAATTTTTTTAATTGTTCATTTTTACAATATGATAGAAGAAATCAGTCTCCTGGTTGTTTATTCTCACTTAATCCTCTGTCAGTTCATACATATTTTCCCATATTACTTTGAAACTGTCCCTTTAATCATTTCACACAGCACAGAATATAACTACATAGTATTGAATAAGTATTTGCTACACAGTTAATGTGAATAAAGCACCAATCTGAGATACCCTTATGAATACAATCACTGCTCTCAAGAAGCTAATGGTCAAATGTGAGAAGTGATCTATACACACAAAAATACAACAATCAAGGCAGACTATAATAAGAAATAAATGAGTGGCATCATCAGTCAGTGTAATGCCACATGGAAATCCATAATAATAATAAACCCAGGAAAAAATTTGATTTATTTCCATTTTCTCCTCTTTTAGTCACTGCACAGAAGATTGCCCAGCATTCAGTAGGAAGTTTCCAAGTAGGAAAATAATGAAATAAGCAATTATTTTCTGAAACTATGGTCTCAAAATGGCATTCCTACCATTTACATCTTTTAAATGGATTGCGTTATCATGACCAAATGTCACTCTTCTTCATGTGTGATAATGTCTGTTCTTTTGGCAATGTGGCATTTCACAAATATCAGAGTGTACCATTCTGCACTGTGCTGTATGAAATATACATGCTGTTCACTCCACTCTTTTCTCTTCCCCATAACTCCTTTTCTAAAGTAGAAGGGAGAATTTATGCATAAAACTTTTCTCCTTTAGTGAAATCCTATGAGCTTGACCTCAAAAGTCTGAAGATGATGGGGGAAAAAATGGCACAACAAAAAGATACTTTCAACTAAATATCTAGGAACTTATTTGTAATGATAACTCATTTAGAAATATGCAATAAAGTTTACGGAGCCCTTTCCTTAAAACAACCATTCAAGGAAGGTCAATAGGTATTATCAATTCTGTTTTGCAGATAAGAGAAATGAGTCTCAGGGACATGAAGTGACATTTCCTATTGTCAAATAGCTAATACATGTTAGAGATGAAATTTGAACCCAGATCTTCTGACTCCAAGTTTAGCACTCATTTCATGGAATGATATTACTTCTCCTAGTTTAAGGTCTTTTTTTCCCCTCTGGAGCAATGAGAAAACTCAATGGGCTAACAATAAAACCAAGAGTATTTTTACTCTGCTTTGTGACTTGACTATATGCTGATTTTATTTATTCCCTTCTTATAATTTTTTGTCTCTTCTTTTCTTTTTGGGTTATGGCATTTCTCACTTCCAACATCTCTCTATCATTACCTCTAATTTTATGATCCAGATTTATTTTCACCCATTTCCCTGACACTTACACTTCCAAGCAACGTGACAAGCTGCTGAGAGGTTTAACAAACTTGGCAGATGACTGCTGTGGAGTGTTTTGCTCATAGAAAAAAAAAAGTATTGATAGGAAAGTCTGGGCTAAAAAGGGACATCTGCAGCTTACATATACAGTGGCCAGGAGAAATTAACTGAAAGATTTCATTGGGCCAGTTTGCTACAAGTGATTTATGTCAGACAGGAAACCCCAAAATTCAATACCTAAGGTAGGACTTCAGGAGATATGTTGAAAAGAGTCACTGGAGGGGGTGGAGTCAAGATGGCAGAAGAAAGGCAGTTACTTGCCTGAGTTATCCCCCCAAACCCACCAAATATCTTCAAATAATGCCATAAGACAATTCTAGGAGCAACAGAAACAACAAAAAGACAGGGTGAAATCATTTTCCAGCCAAAGACAACCTAGAAGGTCAGCAATAAAGGTCTGTTGTACTGGGGTGAGAGTGGAGTACAGATCCAGTCCCAATTCAGACCCAGCCTCAGCCCTGGAAGACCAGGAACTGGCCTTGAGAGCCTCTGAATCAGCATTGGCAGCAACTGCTTCTGGAACCCATCCCACAGATGGCAAGGGTGTCAAACAATAGCCTAGAAGGAGATTACAGGGATCTTTTTGCTAACACTGAAGCAGGACTCTATTGTTTTGCCCATACTCAGATCCAGGTCACAGTCTTGGGTGGCTGTCCCAGGCAGAGGAGGAGCACAAGCACCCTGGAACTTGTGGCCACTGTGGAGTGGGACACTATTCATAGATCTTGGACAGAAAAGCAGGCCCATCATTGTTTGTAGACCATCTTATAGGCCAGGAGAGTAGTAAATATACCACTTCTTAAAATCATACCACTTGGAAGAACTGAAAACTTACACATTCCTAGAAGTATCTCTGAAAAAAGTTGCACAAAGCTCCTGAAGCTTGGGACAGTGTGTTCTCCACCCTGGAATCAGTGGCCCACTTTAACAAAGAGTTAAAAGTGAAGAAATAGGCTGGGAAAATGAAAGTTTCTATGGTGACAAGGAAGATCAAAATACACCCTCAGAAGAAGATAACAAAGTGAAAGCTCCTACATCCAAAGCTTCCAAGAAAAATATGAATTGGTCCCAAGCTATAGATGTGTGTAATGATTAGAATGACGCCACCTGCTGGATAGTTACTGTAGAAAAGCTCCACCACGAGGAGAAGGCGTCTGAGGGCAAGCCATGCAGCTTTCTTTGCCATCAGGAAGTAACATTTACTAGTGGGTACTGTCAGTCAAGGGTACCAGCCAATTAGCTTGGAGATGTGTGTGTGAGTGGATGGGATGTTGCCAGTTTCACAGGAGGCTTGTGGGATGAAGGAGGTGTGACTCTTTCTTTTTCTTGAGGACTCCTGTAGAGAGCAGAGCTGGAGACATTAGTTCCCCGAGACAGACAGCTGAATCTGGGCCTTTTCTCTATCTCTTCACCAAATTCTTATTCTCCTTAATAAATGCTTAAAAGTCTAAACTCTTGCTAAAGCTTCTAATTTAATGGCGACCACTCATTAGTTATTTTAGACAGTATAATTAGAATTTTAGCACTTACAAGTGCTCAAAAAGGACTTTGAAAATAAAGAGAGGAAAAGGAAAAAATGGAGAGAGAAATGAGCATGATGCAAGAAAATCGTGCAAAAAAAAAAAGTCAATGGCTTGGTAAAGGAGACAAAAAAAATACTGAAGAAAATAATACCTTAAAAAACAGACTAGGCCAAATGATACGAGGTACAAAAATCCAATAAATACCTTGAAAAGCCAAATTAGCCAAATGGAAAAGGAAGTACAAAAGCTCTCTGAAGAAAATAACTCCTTAGAAATTAGAATTGACCAAACGGAAGCTAATGACTTTATGAGAAATCAAGAAAAAATAAATCAAAACCAAAACAACTAAAAACAGAAGGCAATGTGAAATATCTCCTTGGAAAAACAACTGACTTAGAAAATAGTTCCAGGAGAGATAACTTGAAAAGTATTGGACTACCTGAAAGCCATGATCAAAAAATGAGCCTAGACATCATCTTCCAAGAAATTGTCAGGGGAAAATTGCCCTGATATTCTAGAAAAAGAAGATCAAATAGAAATGGAGAGAATCCACCAATCACCTTCTGAAAAAATCCTGAAAAGAAAACTCCCAGTAATATTATAGCCAAATTCCAGTGCTCCCAGTTCAAGGAGAAAATATTGCAGGCAGCCAGAAAGAAACAATTCAAGTATTGTGGAGCCACCATCAGAATAACACAAGATTTAGCAGCTTCTACAATAAAGGTTCAGAGGGCTTGGAATATGATAGTCCAGAGAGCAAAAGAAAAACTTTGTCTAATCCTTCAGGGTAAAATATAGGAATTCAATAAAATAGAGGACTTTCAGGAATTCTTGATGAAAAGACCTTGACTGAATAGAAAATTTGACTTTCAAAGACATGAGCCCAGAGAAGCATAAAAAGATAAACAGGAAAAATAAATCATAAGGGATATTAAAAGGTTAAATTGTTTACATTCCTACATGGGAAGATGATACTTGTAACTCATAAGAACTTTCTCATTTTTAGGGGAGTTGGATGGAGTATATTTAGACAGAGGATACAAGTATAAGTTGAATATGAAGGGATGATATCTTTTCAAAAATAAAACTAAGGGGTAAACGAGGAATTCATTGAGAGAAAGGTAAAGGGAGAGGTGGAATGGGGTAAAGTATCTCACATAAAAAAAGCAAGAAAAAGCTTATCCAGTGGAGAGCAAGATTGGTTAGGTGCTGAGTAGTGAGTGAATCATACCCTTATCAGAATTGGCTCACAGAGGGATTAACATACACACTTAATTGGGTATAGTAATCTATCTTACCCTGCAGAAAAGTAGGAGGGGAAGGGGAAAAAGGGGGGGGGTGATAGAAGGGAGGGAATATTGGGGGAGGGGGAAGTTAGAAGCAAAACACTTTTGAGGAGGGACAGGGTGAAAGGAGATAGAGAATAGACTAAATGTCATGGGGAGGGAGTAAGATGGAGGAAAATATAGTTAGCAATAGTAACTGTGAAAAAAATTTTGAAACAAGTTTTTCTGACAAAGGCCTCATTTCTCAAACACATAGAGAACTGAGTCAAATTTATTAAAATAAGTAAGAGTCATTCCCCAATTGATAAATTATCAAAAGATATGAAGAGTTTTCAGACAAAATAATTAAAGCTATCTATAGCCATATGAAAAAAATGCTCTAACTCACTTAGAAAGATGCAAGTCAAAACATTTCTGAGGTACTACCTCATTACCTATTGGACTGGATAATAGGACAGCAGAGGAAAATTACAAATGTTGTAAGGGATATGGGGAAAATGAGACATTAATGAACTATTGGTGAAGTAGTAAACTGCTTCAAACATTCTGTAGAGCAATTTGGAAGTATGGCCAAAGGGCTATGAAACCATGCATACTCTTTGACCTAGTAATACCACTACTCAGTCGCTATCCAAAAAGAGATTTAAAAACCCCCAGAAGTTAAAGGACCTACAAGGACTAAAAATATTTATGACTTTCCTTTTATCATGCAAGAATTTGAAATTGAGGAGATGCCCATCAATTGGGCAATGGCTGAAGAAATTTTGGGATGAGATTATGATGGAACACTATTGTGCTATAAAAAATGATGAGCAGGATGTTCTCAGAAAAACCTGGAAAGATTTACATGAGCCTGCAAAGTGAGATATACTGCATACAAAGTAACAGCAAAATTGTAAGATGTTCAGCTTTAAAGGACTTAGTTATTCTCAGCAACACAATGATCCAAGACAACTCTGAAAGACACAAAAAATGTGATCCATCTCGAGAGAAAGAACTGATGGTATCTGAATACAGATCGAAACACATTTTTTTTTAGTTCCTTTTTCTTATTTTTTGTCTGTTTTCTTTTGCAATCTGGCTAATATGGAAATGTTTTGCATGACTACACATGTATAATATATTGAATTCCTTGAGTTCTTGATGGGGAAGTAAGGGAGGGAGGGAGGAAGAGAATTTGGAACAGAGAGATTTGAAAATGGATGCTGAAAATTGTTTTTGCATGTAACTGGAGAAAAATAAAATTCTAAATAATATAACAAAAAAGAAAAAAAATAAATATATATATTTTTAAAAATGAGTCACTGGGTCACTTGTTTTTCTAACTTAAGTTTAAATAGCTCATGAAATCTATCTAGAGAACAGTGCGGGGTAAGAGATCTGCCTTAAAATTACAAGTCCTGGCACCAATTCAATGAAAACAATAAAAAATATGAGCAAAGCCCTTGCAATGTGATAGACAAAATTATAAATGTCCTTGGCCTCAGGTAGCTTTTCTACCTTATTTATATGAACCTTACCTGTAGACACAGATTATTGTCACAATATTTGGCTTCTATCTTTATAATTTCCTAGGTATTCAAGGGTCTGTATGGGCATTTGGATAGGGGGGAATTAAAGAGATAATTAAATTAAAGAGATTATTCCAAGTTAAGGAACATTTCCTGCTTGATTACTTACACCATTCTCACTGTCATGCTCATAGTATCTAGAGTGAATACTGGAAGGGATCTTTGAAAACCTCATGCCCAATTTCATCATTTTACTAAGGAAGAAACTGAGACCCAAAGAGAAGTACCCTTCTGTCATCTCACTCATGACGACAGATGTCATCTGTTCATTTGGTTGTGTCTCATGGCCACCATGATGTTGATATGTCAAGAAAGGCCTCTCAGTTCACTGCTAGCCTAGACAGTCCATTTCCAATTTTCTTTCTTAAACCTCAGTGACTAGGTTAGGTTGTTTCACTTTGACCTTCAAAAGTCACATTTACTTGCACAGTATATAATTATCTTCTTTACATAAACTGCAACAATACTAGTTCATGTTTGTATGTTTCCAAAGGTCTTTGTATATACTATTTCACAATAGCCCCGAGAAAAAGTAGTACTGATATACTTATTTTATACATGAGGAACCCAAGGCTGTAACAAGTTAGGCAATTTGTTAAAAGTCAGAAAGGAGGAGATAGGGGATGAAACTCCATTCTTGTTAAATCCCAAATCTGGTGCTCCTTCCACCACAAAACTTTATTTACTGTGTAACAACACCTTCACTTTGTCATGCTAAGAACTTTTTTAATAAGCATCAATTTCAAGAAGTTTCTAAAACCATTAAATAAATTGAATAAACTCTCTGGGAACAAGTGGTATAATCACTGTGGGAAGATGTATTTATTATCATCTCATAAATATAGAATCATGGAGCTTTAGAGCTAGAAGGAACCCGTGAGATCTCAATCCAATGATCTCATTTTATCAAACAGGAAACTGATTATCAGAGAAGAAAATGTCTTGTCCAGTTAATAGGCCAATTAATAGGCAAGCCGAAATCAGAACCCAAGTCTGCAGTCTCCTTGGTAAATGTTCTTTTATCTAAAAAGTATTTATCTTAATTTCTTCTAGATGTTTTCCTTGAATTTGGATGATTTTTTTTCCCTTGGTTGCCCTGGTTTAAATTGTGATTCTTCCCAAGGACCCTCCCAAAATAGATTAGAACCTTAGAGCAGCAAATTAAAATTCAGTGGAAAGTTTACTGGACTGGGAGCCAGAAGTTGAGTGCTAATTCCACCATTCACAGCATTTGTGTTCTTGGTCAAGTCATTGAACCCTTATATATGTTAATTTTCCTACCATCAAATGTCATATTCACAAGGAAGTTGTGAAGATTACATGAAAAAAGGAATATGAAAGTGTTTCTAAAACATAAGGTATCCTAAAAAGTGAAAAACATTATTATGTTATGGATTTTTTACATATTTTTAAAGCATTGAGCACCATGAGTTGTGGAGTTGTGGAGGGGCGGGGGGGCAGGGAGAGAAGAGAATCTGTGAAATATCCTTCTTGAAATTCTTGAGTTCCTGACATTCAGTATTAAATTTCATTTCTGTATTATTAGCAAGCCTTTTATTTGCTATTTCAAGGTCAATAATACTTCTGAAGTAATTAACCCTCTAATTGTTTTAAATTCCCATCTTGCCAGGTGCCCTTTTACTGATTTGCTATTTTAATTTGTCTACAGTAGTAGGGGACCCTGTTGAGGAAACTATAAAAAAGATGTCAGCACCATCCCTACAATATTTCTGTATCATCCAAACTTTTAATTTAAATGGGTTGTGGTACACTTGGAGGGCAGGTTTAGTTCATAGTTTGGAAGTATCTACACTCAAACTATCACTTCTTTTTTGATTGTTTGTTTGTTTTTTAGTGAAGAGCAATGAGGGTTAAGTGACTTGCCCAGGGTCACACAGCTAGTAAAGGTCCAGTGTCTGAGGCTGGATTTGAACTCAGGTCCTCCTGAATCCAGGGCCAGTTCTCTGTCCACTATGCCACCTAGCGACCCCCAAACTCCGTCATTTCTTAAAGAATGTGTTATGCTTATGGACAGATTTGTTACCAGTTCCTCCTTTCATCCCCCCCATGATTAGCTTAAATAGGAACTTACTCCCTTCATTTTTCAAGATTAATAAAAACTTTGTTCTCAGAGTGCTTAAATTAATTTTAAACAATTATTAAACAGATTGTGAAGTCCTGAATATTTGTTTCTATGCCTATGTCTCTATCTTCTTCTGCACAAGCTGTGAAGGTGGGAGTAACATTTGGAATATATTTTTTTTTCATTCACATGAAGTTACAGTAGTGTAGTGAGACAGAAACTTGGAGAACATGCTTCTGTAATGGTGACAAAACCAAGTTTCTGTTAACGAATGGCTAAGAAGGGCTAAAAATTTGCATTAAAATGTAATATTCCGTATGTTGTTGTTAAGCATGTCTTTATTACAGAAAAGGTAAGTGATTTGAGAAAGTAAGTTCTGGCAAAATTCAAAGCAAATACAAGTCTTTTGTTTGTGCTATCCCCTCCTTCCCAACAAAAGTTCCTGCCCTGGATATAGAAATGACATATAAATTCATTTTGAAAATATTCAGAATTCAGAGTTTAGGTAAGATATAAACACATTTTCTGAAATTCACCACTAGCAAGACATTAGGACATTTTTAACCAGGTCAATTTAATTTCATTAAATCATAAAATTGTTTAGCTGTGATCAGCTAAAAGTAGATTTCCAGTTCTCAAAGCCAATGGGACAACAGAGCATAAAATTACAAATACCTTTTGTTGCTACTACTTATCCTGGAACAAAGGTACCTCCTGCTCTCCTTACCATCACCACCACCAGCCCTACCATACACACAAATAACAGAAGACTGCTGTATGAAAGGAATTTCCATAATGATGCCAAGACTTCCCATGAAAGTGAACAATTTAATTCATCTGTATGTTTGTCTCTTCTTCGAAATGCCAAATACTTTGAGGATTGATGGTAATTTTTCACCTAACCTCCTCAATGATTTTATGTCATGTAGAAATAGCTCAATTTCTTTATCAATAAAACAAAGGGTTTAGACTATGAGCTTTATTCTCTCCCAGCTCTAATGCTCAGTCACTGTTTAGTAACCCTGAGAACAATTGTTCACATTGATGGAGTTTTTTTTTACACTATAAACCTCAATATACTCACTTTGATTTGGTTGGTTAGTGTGCTGCTGCATTAGATGTAAACCCCTGCTGATAGCTGTCTTGGAAGAGGAGAGCCAGCATTGTTAACTATGACAGGGTATATAGAATATTCCTCCACAGCATCAAAACTTTGAACATCCTGATAGCACTTGTAGTCCTTCAGCAGCTAAGAAACAATTATTTCTAATAATAGATAGGAAATGGACTTGTACTTTTTATTAATATAAGAAATCTCTGATAAGGCCAACTTAGAAAGTTTCCTAGAGAATTAAGAAGAAAAATGACTTGACAAAGCAAGTGTATGTTAAGTTCAAGACTTGAATCCAGGTCTTCCTGACTAATGACAGATATCAGATCCACTGTTCCACAGCTTCCTATTTATATTTAGCTCCTATGTAGCAAGAATTAGGCAAAAAAGGAAGCTATCAGACGGAAGTCACCATTTCCCCACTACCAATATTCTTTCCTGGTAAACAAAGCCCAAGGAGGTGGGTTCTTCCCTGTTCCTTTACCCTCAAACCTCTCCCCAGGAGAATTCTTGCCACGTGACCTGGACACATTTTGAGCTGCTTGCCCTGGGTAGAAGAATTGCTAATTATGCCTCTGAGAAGAGAAAGCATTCAAGCTGTGTTATCTGGAGTGAACTTTGCCTAGGCTCAAAAATTTTGGAAGCTCTGGCAAAATCTCTACCCTCAAATTTGCTCCTTTCTTTGAGTGACCAACTGAACAGCTTGAGGAAGGGGGAAGAAACATTCCAGAGACAGAAGCTCAGTAGAACTGAGGGTTCCTCATGGATTTTATCATGTGACTGAGAACAAAACTAAGAACTACACTTCTCAGTTACAAGACCTGGGTTAAATTGTTGTAACATACACCTTTTTAGTCATTCATCTGTTCAAATCAATACTGCACATTGCTTTTTGTAAAAAAAAAAAGATTTTTTTTTTTTTGTGGGGCAATGAAGGTTAAGTCACTTGCCCAGGGTCACACAGCTAGTAAGTTTCAAATGTCTGAGGTTGGATTTGAACACAACTCAGGTCCTCCTGTATCCATGGCTGGTGTTTTATTCACTGTGCCACCTAGCTGCCCCCCCCCACACACACACATTGCTTATTTTTTTTCTTTTTTTTATGTATGAGGTATTTTATTTTTTCCATTACATGTAAAGATAGTTCTCAACTTTTGTTTATACATGCTTTACAATTTCAGATTTTTCTCCCTCCCACCCCTCCCTCCCCCCTCCCCTAGACAGCAGGTAATCTGATATAGGTTATATCTATATAACTCTATACATATACATATACATATATATATATATATATATATATATATACACACACACATATATATATACACATAATAACATTAATCCTATTTCTGCATTAATCCTGTTACAAGAGAAAGAATCAGAGCAGTGATGCAAAACCTCAAAATAGAAAGAAAAAAAAAACCAACAGCATCCAAAACAAAAGAAATAATATGGTTCAATCAGCATCTATACTCCACAGTTCTTTCTTTCTTTTTTTTTCTTGGATTTGGAGATCCTCTTCTATCATGAGTTCCCTGGAACTCTTCTGTACCATTGCATTGGTGAGAAGAATATAGTCCATCACAGTAGGTCAACACTCAATGTTGATGATACTGTGTACAATATTCTTCTGGTTCTGCTCATCTCACTCATCATCAGCTCACGCAAGACCCTCCAGGTTTCTCTGAACTCTTCCTGCTCATCATTTCTTACAGCACAATAGTATTCCATTGTATTCATATACCACAACTTGTCCAGCCATTCCCCAATTGATGGGCACCCCCTCAACTTCCAATTCCTTGCTACCACGTAAAGAGCAGCTATAAATATTTTTGTACATGTGGGTCCCTTTCCCCCTTCCATGATTTCTTTGGGCAAAAGACCTAAAAGTGGGATTGCTGGGTCAAAGGGTATGCACAGCTTTATTGCCCTTTGGGCATAATTCCAAATTGCTCTCCAGAATGGTTGGATCAGTTCACAGCTCCACCAACAATGCATTAGTGTTCCAATTTTCCCACAGCCTCTCCAACATTTATTATCTTCCTTTTTTGTCATTTTAGCCAATCTGATAGGTGTCAGGTGGTACCTCAGAGTTGTTTTAATTTGCATCTCTCTAATCATTAGAGATTTAGAGCATTTTTTCATATGGGAATAGATAGCTTTGGTTTCTTCATCAGAAAACTGCCTGTTCATATCCTTTGACCATTTCTCAATTGGGGAATGACTTGGATTCTTATAAATTTGATTTAATTCCCTATATATTTTAGAGATGAGGCCTTTATCAGAAGCACTGGACTCAAAAATTGTTTCCCAGCTTTCTGCCTCCCTTCCAATTTTGGATGCATTGCTTCTGTTTGTACAAAAATTTTTTAATTTAATATAATCAAAATCATCCATTTTGCATTTTATAATATACTCTATCTCTTGTTTGGTCAAAAACTATTTTCCTTTCCAAAGATCTGATAGGTACACTATTCCTTTCTCTCCTAATTTACCTATGGTATCACCTCTTATGTCTAAATCATGTATCCATTTTAACCTTATTTTAGTATAAGGTGTAAGATGTTGGTCTATGCCTAATTTCTGCCATACCATCTTCCAGTTTTCCCAGCAGTTTTTGTCAAATACTGAGTTCCTATTCCAGAAGCTGGAGTCTTTGGGTTTATCAAACACTACATTACTAGTGTCATTTACTACTGCATTTCCTGAGCCTAGCCTATTCCATTGATCTACCACTCTATTTTTTAGCCAGTACCAGATAGTTTTGATGACTGCCGCTTTATAATAAAGCTCCAGGTTTGGTACCGCTAACCCACCTTCCTGTGAATTTTTTTTTCATTTTTTCCCTTGATTTTTTGTTTTTCCAGATGAATTTTGTTATTATTTTTTCTAGCTGTATAAAATAATTTTTAGGTAGTCTGATTGGTATGGCACTGAATAAGTAAATTAATTTAGGCAGTATTGTCATTTTTACTATATTAGCTCTGCCTATCCATGAGCAATTGATATCTTTCCAATTATTTAGATCTGATTTGATTTGTGTGAAGAGTGTTTGGTAGTTGTGTTCATAGAGTTCCTGGGTTTGTCTTGGCAAGTAGACTCCCAAGTATTTTATATTCTCTACCGTTACTTTAAATGGAATTTCTCTTTCTATCTCTTGCTGCTGGACTTTGTTGGTCATGTATAGAAATGCTGATGATTTATGTGGATTTATTTTATATCCTGCTACTTTGCTAAAGTTGTTAATTGTTTCAAGTAATTTTTGACTTGATTCTCGAGGATTCCTTAAGTATACCATCATATCATCTGCAAAGAGTGATAGTTTTGTTTCCTCCTTGCCTATTCTAATTCCTTTAATTCCCTTCTCTTCTCTGATTGCTAAAGCTAACATTTCTAGAACAATATTAAATAATAGGGGTGATAATGGACATCCTTGTTTCACCCCTGATCTTATTGGGAAGGCCTCTAATTTATCTCCATTGCATATAATGCTTGCTGATGGCTTTAGGTAGATACTGTTTATTATTCTAAGGAAAGCTCCCCCTATTCCTAAACTCTCTAGTGTTTTTATCAGGAATGGGTGCTGTACTTTGTCAAAAGCTTTCTCTGCATCTATTGAGATAATCATATGATTTTGGTTAGTTTTCTTATTGATGTGGTTGATTATGTTAATAGTTTTCCTAATGTTGAACCAGCCCTGCATTCCTGGTATAAATCCCACCTGGTCATAGTGTATTATCCTGGTGATCACTTGCTGTAATCTCCTTGCTAATATCTTATTTAAGATTTTAGCATCAATATTCATTAGGGAGATTGGTCTATAATTTTCTTTCTCTGTTTTTGCTTTGCCTGGTTTTGGTATCACCACCATATTTGTGTCATAAAACGAATTTGGTAGAACTCCTTCTTCACCTATTTTTCCAAATAATTTGTATAATATTGGAATTAATTGTTCTTTAAATGTTTGGTAAAATTCACCTGTAAACCCATCTGGCCCTGGGGAGTTTTTCTTAGGGAGTTCATTAATAGCTTGTTCAATTTCTTTTTCTAATATGGGTTTATTTAAGGATTTTATTTCCTCTTCAGTTAACCTGGGCAGTTTGTATCTTTGTAAATATTCATCCATTTCATTTAGATTGTCAAATTTATTGGCATACAGTTGGGCAAAATATTTCCTAATTATTGCTTTAATTTCCACTTCATTGGTGGTAACATCACCCTTTTCATTTTTGATACTGGTAATTTGGTTTTCTTCTTTCTTTTTTTTAATCAAATTAACCAATATTTTATCTATTTTATTGGTTTTTTCATAAAACCAGCTCTTAGTTTTATTGATTAATTCTATAGTTTTTTTGCTTTCAATCTTATTAATTTCTCCTTTAATTTTCAGGATCTCTAATTTAGTGTCTAATTGGGGATTTCTAATTTGTTCTTTTTCTAACTTTTTAAGTTGCATGCCCAATTCATTAATCTCCTCTTTCTCTTTTTTATTCATGTAAGCATTTAGAGCTATAAATTTTCCCCTAAGCACTGCTTTGGCTGCATCCCATAGATTTTGGTATGTTGTCTCATTATTGTCATTCTCTTGGATAAAGTTATTGATTGTTTCTATGATTTCTTGTTTGGCCCATTCATTCTTTAGAATGAAATTATTTAGTTTCCAATTGATTTTCATTCTACTTTTCCCTGGCTCTTTCTTACATGTAATTTTTATTGCATCATGATCTGAGAAGGATGCATTTACTATTTCTGCCTTTCTACATTTGACTATGATGTTTTTGTGCCCTAATACATGGTCAATTTTTGAAAATGTGCCATGTACTGCTGAGAAAAAGGTATATTCCTTTCTATCCCCATTCAATTTTCTCCAGACATCTATCATGTCTAACTTTTCTAGTAATCTATTCACCTCTTTCACTTCTTTCTTATTTATTTTTTGGCTAGATTTATCTAATTCTGAGAGGGGGAGATTCAGATCCCCCACTAGTATAGTATTACTATCTAATTCCTCTTGTAACTCATTTAACTTCTCCTCTAAGAACTTGGATGCTATACCACTTGGCGCATACATATTTAATATTGATATTCCTTCATTATCTATAGTACCTTTAAGTAAGATGTAATTTCCTTCCTTATCTCTTTTAATGAGATCTATTTTTGCCTGCACTTTGTCTGAGATAAGGATTGCTACCCCTGCCTTTTTTACTTTAGCTGAGGCATAATATATTCTGCTCCAGCCTTTTACCTTTACTCTGTGTGTATCTCTCTGCTTCAAATGTGTTTCTTGTAAACAGCATATTGTAGGGTTCTGGTTTTTAATCCACTCTGCAATTCGCTTCCATTTTATAGCAGAGTTCATCCCATTCACATTCACAGTTATTATTACTGACTGTCTATTCCTCTCCATTCTATTTACCCCCTTTGTACTTTTCCCCCCTTCTTTCACCCTATTCCTCCTCACCGATGTTTTACTTCTTACCCCTGCCTCCCCTGATCTGCCCTCCCTTTTTATCACCCCCCTCTCTTTTCTTTACCCTTTTCTCCCTTGCTTTTGTCCTCCCTTCGATCAGTCCCCCCTTTCCCTTCCCCTTTTGTTTCCCTAAAGAATGAGTTAAGTTTCTTTATCCCAATGAACGTATATGTTATTCCCTCTTTGAGTCAAATCTAATGAGAATAGGGTTGAAACCATGTTCCCCCCTCCTTTCTTTCCCTCTATTGTAATAGGTTTTTTTCCACCTCTTCATATGATATAATTCATCCCATTCCACCTCCCCTTTCCTCTCCTCCCCATAGACTCCCTTTTTATCCCCTTAATTCTTTTGTATCGTCACATCAAAGACAATTCATATTTATACCCTCTATATAAAGTCCTTCTCTCTGCCCAAATACATTTACAATTCTTAAGAGTTATGAGTATTATCTTCCTGTGTAGAGATATAAACAGTTTAACCTAATAGGGTAACTTTTTTTTCCCCCTCTGTTTACCTTTTTAAACTTCTCTTGAGTCTTGTATGTTGAGATCAAATTTTCTATTCAGTTCTGGTCTTTTCACCAGGAAAGATTGAAAGTCCCCAATGTCATTAAATGTCCATCTTTTCCCCTGAAAGAAAATGCACATTTTTGCTGGGTAATAGATTCTCGGCTGCAATCCAAGCTCCTTTGCTTTCCGGAATATCATATTCCAAGCCTTGCGGTCCTTTAATGTTGAAGCTGCCAGGTCCTGAGCAATCCTGACTGTGGCTCCATGATATTTAAATTGCTTCTTTCTGGCTGCTTGGAGTATTTTCTCCTTCACCTGATAATTCTGGAATTTGGCTACAATATTCCTTGGAGTTTTCCTTTTGGGGTCTCTTTCAGGAGGTGATCGGTGGATTCTTTCAATGATGATTTTATCCTCTGATTCTATGATATTAGGGCAGTTCTCCTTAATAATTTCCTGGAATATGGTGTCTAGATTCTTTTTCTGGTCATGGCTTTCAGGCAGTCCAATGATTCTCAAATTGTCTCTCCTCGATCTGTTTTCCAGATCAGTTGTCTTTCCAATGAGGTATTTCACATTTTCTTCTATTTTTTCATTTTTTTATTCTGCTTGACTGATTCTTTTTTTATTCTGCTTGACTGATTCTTCCAACTGTCCCACTTTAATTTTTAAGGCATTGTTTTCTTCAGTGAGATTACGCACCTTTTTTTCCATTTGGCTAAGTGAATTTTTTAAGGTATTGTTTTCTTCAGTGAGATTATGCACCTTTTTTTCCATTTGGCCAAGTGAATTTTTTAAGGTATTGTTTTCTTCAGTGAGATTATGCAGCTTTTTTTCCATTTGGCCAAATGAATTTTTTAAGGCTTTGTTTTCTTTAGCTTCCTTTTCCAAGCTGCTGATTCTTTTTTCATAGTTTTTTTGTTTTGCTTTCATTTCTCTCCCCATTTTTTCTTCTACCTCTTGCAATTGATTTTTAAAATCCTTTTTGAGCTCTTCCAGGAAGGCTTTTTGTTCTTGCGACCAATTCACCTTCCCTTGTGAGGCTTCAGATGTAGCCAATTTGGGGCTATTGTCCTCATCTGAGTTTGTGTTGGCTTCTTCCCTATTGATACAGAAGCTCTCAATGGAGAGGGCTCTTTTTTGCTTCTTACTCATTATTGCAGCTTATTTATTTATTCTTTAAGTTGAGGTCTGCTCTGGGGGCACCAGGGTCCCTGTTTTGGGCTTCTTGTGCAGGTGTATAGGTGCTGTGTGACCGGGCTTTTACTCTGAGGCCTTTATGGTGTGTGGAGATCCCCCGCCGTGCACTTCCTGTCTGATTGTGCTCGGCCAGCCAGGCGAAAGACCCCGGAGTCTGATCCCGCCGTTCGTGGCCCTCTCAGCCGGTGCAGGTAAGTTTTTCCACTGTCCTTCTTGGCCACCAGATTTTTGAACCAGGTTCCGGGAGCCTCAGTTGTTCAGCTGTGGCCCGCAGCTCCTGCTGACTTGCCCCGACCCCCTCAGCGCTGGGTTGCTGCCCTGCGCTGGGCCTCCCTTTTGCCCGAGTCAGACCGACCTTTTCCTGAAGTCTTCTAAATTATCTCTGGTTGGAGGACTGTGTCTCTCTGTCTCTTTGCAGGTTCTGTAGTTTCAGAATCCGTCCAGAGGCTTGATTTAATGTTCGTTTTGAGGGAACAGAAGGAGAGCTCAGGCAGCTTGCTGCTTCCTCTCCGCCATCTTGGCTCCGCCCCCCACATTGCTTATTAATATAAATAATTTGCAGTAAGTATGTTATGGCTTTGTGAAAAAGAGCTGACATTTCTATTGTGTTCTGAGGTTTTAATCACGGCAATTCTATGAATTAAGGAGTGCTGGGATTATCATCCCTCTCCTAAAAATGAGGAAAAGAAATCAGGGAGATTAAGTGACTTTCCCAATGTTACACTGCCAGTCAATGTAGGAGACAGTATGCAAAACCTAAGCCCTAGTTCTTTGGACACCACATTTATGTGTCAAGGAAATAGACTGTCAAAATTGAATGGGTATGATAATAGCCCAGGTCCACTTTTCCTATTTCAATGAAATCTCTTAAGGAAGAAATAATTTGGAAACATTAGATGGAAAGTTACTTATTCATTGTGTATAACATTAAGAAAGACTTGCATGACTGCTAATGTCTCTCTTTTTCTTAGATAGTTGGCATATCCTACAAGCTTCCTTGGAAACTAAATCCTATCTAACCAATCAAATTGATAAAGCACTTATTAAGAATCTTCTATGCACAAGGCACTGTGCTAGGCACTGAGGATTCAAAGAAAAGAAAATGAAACATGTAAGGTCCTTGAGAGCTGGAACTTTTATTCCCTACAAAGGGGAAAAGTACTGAAACCCATTACAAGTTTAGATCAAAGAGAACGAAAATAATGACATCAGGCTCTTTCACAAAATATAGGTTATACTATGTTAAGAGACCTTCAGGGAAACCAACTTACTAGGAAATAAACAAGCATCTTATATATAATAGGCTTCTTTCCCCTTCCCAGCCAAGGTTTCACAAAAATCTCTGGTATTAATACATCTCCTACATTTAATTATGTAGCCTCTATTTTTTCAAGAAGAATGTTTTTATGGTCAACAGTAAGATTAACTTTGGAAATAAATAATAATGTGTACATTGTATATTCAAGCATGTTAATCTTTGTTTTAAAAAAAACAACAACACTGCTATTTGAGGGCTATTAATATCACTTTGGCCTCTGAGATATGTTACATTTGTACTCCTTGAAATCCTCAATCAGCCTCTCCCATCTGTCAAAATTTTATAGCTGTTGAATGATAAGGTCTCAGTTGCTATGGCAATTATTCCATTACCTAGGTGACAGTGTTCTAATGATGTCATCGCTAAAGTGATCTAACTCCTGAAACGTTTCCAGTTTTAGCTCTCAAGAAGACAGAATAAAAATTTACCTGTGATCCCAGCACATAATGCTCAAGATGAGAAGATGGGTGCCTCTCTTAATAAAGAAGCCAAGTAAGTTAATATGTCATCAGGCTGCAATGGGAGATATAACTTCCAGGAACAAGGAGGTGATTCTGTCCTCAATTGACTTCATCTGAAAAACTGTGCTCAGATACACGTTGGGTAGGACATTGATAAGATGGAGAGATCCAGGCAGAGTGAAGCTACAATGGCAAAGGATCTAGCAACAATACCTTATTTTTTATTAATTGAATGAAATGGGGCTGTTTAGCCAGAAGCAGAGAACTGGGGTGGGGGGGCATGACATGACAGCTGCCTTAAAAAATCTGAAGGGCTGTACTAAGAAAGAACCTTTTTCCACTTGACCCCAGAGGGTAGAACTGGGAACAAAGGGTTGAAGTTGCCAAGTTTCCTCTTTAGATTTGATGGAAAGAAAAACTTGCTAACAATTAGAACAGTGGCAAATCAGACTGGGCTGACTCAAGAGGCAGAGTGTGCTGCCCCATCTCTTTAATGAGAGCTTTTCAAACTAAAGCTTTATCACCACTTGCCAAATATATCATATAAGAGATTTTTTTCAGGTCCAGACTGAGGTCAATTTTTAGTTGGGTCAAATGTTCACCTTTGCCTTCTAAATGAACTAGACCAAAGAAGGGCAGCTATGTGAGAGGAGTTGAAACTAAATAAAAAGTAGAGAATATTTACCCCGCAAATGAAGGCTAAATTCATCTTATTTTTTTTTCTAAACCCTTGGACATAAGATTCATGTAATTTTCTGAAGAAACTAAAACAAAGAATGCTCTGCCCTAGAATGGTGGTCAACTTCATGACTGCAGATGTGGGGGGAAAAAGTTTCGAGGAAAAGGGAAATAAGAAATAGGGAAGAAAATGTAGACAAAGATCACAAATATGGCAATAGGTTGTAGATACAGAATCTGAAGGGAAAGGGCAAAAAAAGGGTAGGCAAAAAGTTAGAAATCATTTTTTTCTGCTTTTCAAACTTCGACAAAGTTTAACAATTGTGTCTAGAGGAAGAATGACCATTGGCCAGACTGGTTCCATGCTATCTGAAATGGTGGTTCACTGTTTCTCTAGATCCAGCCAAAAGCAAAGTTTCTGAGCTTCCATAACGAGTAAAGCTGCAATAACTGTTCGTGTGAGATGGAGCCTTATTTCTGATCTGATACATAAGGAAAAGTTCCTCAGTTTTAGATATGTCCTGAGCCAGTGATGAGCTCAACCCTCATACATGGTGAAAGGCTCTGCCTTGTGATAATCATGCAAGAACTACATTGGAAAGTCAGTAAATTTTGTCCTGGAGGCCCTGCTTCCTTGTTAGACTGCTTTAATGTCCCCTCTCTCTAAGGTCATAAGATCTTATGTTTAGAACTGAGAGTAACCTTAAGAAGCCATTTAGTCCTGACTCCCCCCTCTACTAACAGAGACAGACTCAGAAAGATTGAGTGACTAGATCACATTGGTACTAAGTGGAAGAGTCAATATCTGAAGCCATATCCTTTTACTCCAAATTCAGTGCTGCTTAAACTGTACACTTTCCTGAGATCCTGAGAAATTAAAGAACTAGATTTCAATTCTAGTTCTGCCATTTATACCTGGTAGACTTGGGCAAATTATTTGAACCTCTTGGGCCCTTTTTATCACCCATAAAAGAGGGCTTTAGACCAGATACTATCCAATTCCCTTTCTAGGGCTAAATCTTTGAAATGATTATTCATACTAAAGTGTTAGGGACTGAATGAATTCTCCTTTCTAGTACTAGTTGGGTTTTAAAAGAGAAACCTAGAAAGAGTGATGCTTAATCTAAAGGAACAAAACTAATCATTCATTGATCATTTATTAGATACCCTTCCTTGTGCCAGGCACTAAGGTAAATACATTGTGAATATACAAAAAAAAATTAAATACCCTACCCTCAATGAATTTATATTCTTTGGGAGTGGGGTGTATGTGTGTGTGTGCCTACACATATATGGATATATGTGAATGTCTATATACACACACATATTTACTAAATAATATGCATTCAATACAAATTGATGAGAATGGAGATGACATCAGGAAGGCTTCATATAAGAGGTAGTATTTTTTAGTATTTTGGCACTTAGGTGTGAGAGATTCTTTTGTAACTTTAGCATCATTCCATGTAGATGACTTTCCCAATAAACATAATCAAAACAAAGAAACAAAGAAAAACCAGCCCTGGCTCCATCCTTGATTAAACTGTAGGTTGAATGGGAGGGGAGAGGCGGGAGAGAGGAGAAGGGGAAATGTTTGTGTATTCATATGTGTATAACTGCATGCATCTGTGCTCCTTGGCACCAGTTGTCTGCTTATCTTTATCAATTGCTACAGAAATTGTTATTGAGCCTAACATCTGCTTAGCAAGCAGTTTCTCAATTTGGATATTCCTCAAGTTTTTCAGGTACTTTATGGTCGGCCCTTTCAGGTTATTCAGCAAGCTTCTTTATGCATAACTAAGTCAGCCTACATCTTTTTTCAAACCCTGTTTTTTTTTTTTCCCCTTGGGCCATATGACATCACTCAACTTTGCAACCACAAGATGGTGTTAAAAACCAAATACACTGAAATGATCCCTGTTACTCTACCCTGTCTGTTGGTTTCTGAATCTGCAGGTTGTCTTTCTCTAAGAAAAATACCTCAGGTTGTGTTTAGAAATGTCTGGAATCTAAAATAATGTGTCAAATTGAGCCGCTGCTGTCATAAATCAAGCTCATTAGAAACATTTTATAATATATGTCTGTCATACATCACAAGAGAAGCATTTGATAGTATGCCCTTTCAGGCAGGATTTTCCTGAGCTGCTAATGTTAGAACTCAGAAGAAATGGCCATCCAAGGGAACGGCTTGCAATAGTTGCCTCTGTATCATAATTACAGAAATGAATACAGCAGCAAATATTAAAAACAGTGTAGTTATGCATAATTTCTGCAACATGCAATCTAATTTACAAGCAGTAAAAACAGTAATAAAAGCATTGCCCAGTGATGGCACAAAACAATTTCCAGTCAAGAGCCTTAAAAATAACACTAGTTTCCTTACAGCTGGATTCATTGTTAACATGGTTTGCTAAACATTCTGTTTGAGAAAGTCTAATCAAATCCTGTGTTATAACCATATTAACTAAAGTATGATCCTAATGGACTTTTCATGCAAAGCAATATAGATTTGGGCTTTTTCTACACAGCTGGTAGTTTCAAAAATGGAGTATTGGAGCCCCAGGGGGGAGCTATCATCACCCAATTCTCATAGGGAGTAGAGAGGTTCTGTATATATTTTTGAATCCTAGGAAGCAATAGGTCAAGCCATGCATTGGAAATCAAATACCACCTCTCAAATACCAGGAGAATAAAACCAATATACCTTTCTCTGACAAGGTATTCAAAATATACAGCACAGCATAAGTACTTGAGTCCATTATTTGAAAACTTGAAATAATAGCAAAACTATTGAGCTAAAGTTTATCTTTAAAGATACCTAGGAATAAAACAAACTAATGCTAAGCATATTAATACTAAATCCCAAGAGGAAAGGGATACCAAACCATTTTCAAGACAAATTAATTTGTACTCAAACATGATATGTTCATTGCAAACTTTTCCATTATAATTATTTAAACAAAATGTGCTAATTACTGATATTCCTTTGAATTTTTCCTACATTACACATTCTTACTTATACTACAGTAGATTTATGAATTAAGGTGGATATTCTCAACATTGTAGTATATTCCAAGTCATCCATTTTTTAAATCCTGTTTATTTCTAGTCCGTATCTCTAAATGAATCCTCCAGACAGAATTTACTCATTGTGCTGGGGTTCTTCCTTTCGTTCTTTTAATGATTTGTGGATATAAAAACATCCCTTACTCTAAGTACCTGATCAACTCCTATCCTTTTCTAGTCATGTATGGCATGCATGTGCTTTAATATTACTTCCCATGCACATCACTATTAGTAATTTGCAGCACCCTAATTACCCCCACTGTTGTCACTTGATTGTCCCTTGTATCACCTACAATTTTGATTGTTCTGAGATCATGGAGTTCCATTATACATAGTCATATAGAAGGGGTGTGTTGGTAAATGTTTAACAACCAGCTGGGTGGGGTAAGCTGAAAACACCGTAATTTTTATCTGCATTATTACCATTTTCTTCATCACTTTCTAAGGTCTAGACTATCAACAGAACAATCAAGGCCTGATGTGTAACATTCACACATTTCTGAAATGTAAATGCTCAGACTGAAAATGTAACAATTGGCTCTCCTGAAAGAAATCAAGCTGCTTCTTTCAGAACCCTTCATATACATTACTTCAAGTGTCTATAATTTCTTAAGTATCAATACTCTCTCCATTAGTGGTCACTGCAACCCTTCTGTGACTTAGTTAACTGTCAGATAATTGTTGTAGCTCAAAGCATCACGACTCTGGTCATTCCAATGATAAGCATTGTTGAATTTAAGTAGGTTAGAAGAATATTAGTACTTTGTTCAAGTTTTAAAAATGAGTTTTGGAAATTGTCTTGCAATCATTGAAGTTTCCTAAATGCAATACCACCCCAAATCCTTTCCAAAATATATCTATGGCCTAACTAAATGTGCTACCCATCCAACTGTGTGTTATAATTTATGTAATATGAATTCCTAATACATTTTTTCCTGTATGGATTGTAAAACCAATTGCATTTGGGTTATTGTGGATCTCATTAAGAAAAACTTAGTTGTATTTTGGGCTCCTATGAAATCAGAACAATATCATCTGAAAACAAGAACATCTGAAGAACTTTGCTATCTAAAGGAAATACTTCTTCCCATTGGATGGCACACAGAAGGGACACATCATTACACTATGAATCATTTTTGTGAGGATAACAATTTTTGTTTTATGCATTGTTTAATAGTGATATCCAGAGAATCATTTGAACAATCTCTGTAGTCTCCTCTAGGGAATATTTATGAACTTTATGTATTAATGGGAGACATCTTGTTGGAGGATAGCCATTTAAGCTGCAATTTACTCTGTTGAGTGAATTATTTTGAAAGGGTTTTTGTTAAATCATTTTTTAAAAAAATAAGAGGGTTCATATTATCTGCATCAATTGCATGGAATTTAAGGTGATGTTTACTGTAGAAAATGTCTTTTGTGTCTTTAATTTTTGGTTTTTATATTTTCATCATGTTCTTGATATATCATTAGAGTTAAGATTTTATACAGATAAGAAAATAGACTTATGAGTCACTAGTTGATGTCTTCTTGGCCACATTTTTGTTGCTATAACACCAAATGTGATGTTTTCCATTCTTTGGACTCATTCCCATTTTGAGATATCTTGAAAAGAGGCTTGAGAACCTTTTAAAGTATTTTAACTCTACTGTGGATTTTTTTTCTGTAAATTTTATTGTTCTTTTTACCTATTTCCATTTTTGTGCTATATCAAAGGAAATACAAAGTGTTGCTTAGATTTTTCTGTGGGTAGAAAGCAAATATGTGGTCATCAATAATAGGATTGATCATTGGCAAACCTTTAAAACCATTGAGAGAAGCAAGTGACCTTGAGTCAATAGCTTTTCATTTACTCACTTCACATGAAAAAAAAAAACACAACTTTTAAAAAAAAAATTTCACCTGAAGTTAATGCAATTACTGTTTCTCCTTTTTATTTTTACTTCTAATTCAATTTTGATTCTGTTCTAATTGTTCAGAGTTGGACAACCTATAGTTAACGGAATCTGAAATAACTCCCTGAATAGTAACTGATTCTTTTTTTCTCTAATTAAAAAACCTTAGGGGCAGCTAGATGGCACAGTGGATAGAGCACCGGCCCTGGAGTTAGGAATACGTGAGTTCAAATCCAGCCTCAGACACATAACACTTACTAGCTGTGTGACCCTGGGCAAGTCACTTAACCCCAATTGCCCCGCAAAAACAAAACAAAACAAAACAAAAAACAAAAAACAAAACCTTATAAGCATGAGGTAGAAACCTATGTGATCCAGAGGGCCTTGATCACTTTCATTATTTATCCATGAACTTGATTTTTAAATTTTTTTTTTTTTTTTTTAGTGAGGCAATTGGGGTTAAGTGACTTGCCCGTGGTCACACAACTAGTAAGTGCTAAGTGTCTGAGGCTGGATTTGAACTCAGGTCCTCCTGACTCCAGGGCCGGTGCTCTATCCACTGCACCACCTAGCTGCCCCTTGAACTTTATTTTTAAATATATTTTTACCATCTTTACATATGTCCATATTAACTTTAAAGACATGTGGTGACTGATTCAGGGCTCATTTGCACACCATTCACAGAATTTTTCTGCTTTTCCTTTCAATAGATGTTGTCACATAAATTACCTTAATCTTTCTAGCAACCTACTTGCTTAATTATTCCAGAATCTCCTTTGCTGTAAATTATAATTATTTTACTCCCTAATTTTGCATGTAAACCAAGATTCTGTCCCATCTACCTCACCCTCAATCTTTTTACCTATTACTCTTTCTTTGTTTCTTCTTCTTCTTCTTCTTCTTCTTCTTCTTCTTCTTCTTCTTCTTCTTCTTCTTCTTCTTCTTCTTCTTCTTCTTCTTCTTCTTCTCTCTCTCTCTCTCTCTCTCTCTCTCTCTCTCTCTCTCTCTCTCTCTCTCTCTCTCTCTCACACACACACACACACACACACACACACTCACTCACTCACTCACCCCTTTTCTCCTGAAATCCAATTCCACATTACTGATTGCTTATTGTCATTTCAATCTTAATGTTGCATAGTACTCTCAATTTAACATATCCAAAACAGAATTCACAGTCTTTTTTTGCCAAACCACAACCCTAAGTGTGGCTGATTCCTTTGCCCAGTTTCCTTTTTACTGTGAAAGGGATCCTCTTCCCAACCACTCAGTCTCTCAAATTCAGGATTATGCTAATCACCTTAGTATCCCTCCCCCAAGTGGGCAAGTCTTGATTCTAACTCCTGAATGTCTCTCATAGTGTTTCCTTCATGGTCACCATCATATTTCAGACCCTTATCACCTATTACCTGGACTATTGCAATAGTATACATTTTAATCTCTCTGGAGTTCTCTTTACTCCATGATGCACACAGCTGCCAAAAGAATATTCTTGAAGTACAGATCCAATCTACTCACTCTCTTACACAATAAATTCTGGTGTCTCCCTCTTACCTTCAGGATGAAAAACATTTGCCTCTTTTTGGCTTTTAAACCCATTTACTACCTGGATCCAACTGACTTTTCTACTATCTTTCACATAATTTTTAGTCCAGCAAAACTAAGCTTCTTGTCATTCCATACATCTGACATTGTATCTTCTCTAAATATTTACATAGGTTCTTCCTCATACTTTGAATTCACCTTGTTCTCACTTCTGCCCCATAAGATCCATATTTTCTTTCAAAATTTAGCTCAGAACCCCCATCCTATATGAGGCCTTTCTGCTCTCTATAGAAAATAGTACTTTCTTCCCCACTCCAAAATTACATTGTATATATCTTTTATATGCTTTAAATGCTTATTGTGACAGCTAGGTCGTGTTGTAGATAGAGCTCTAGTCTTAGAATCAGGAAGACTTAGCTTTATAACTTTCAACCTGGCCTTAGACAGACTAGCTGTGTGACCCTGAGCAAGTCACTTAACTGTTTGCCTCAGCTTTCTCATCTGTAAAATGAGCTGGAGAAGGAAATGGCGAACCACTTCAGTATCTTTGCCAAGAAAGCCCCAAAATGGGGTCAGAAAGAGTGAGACACAATTGAAATGGCCGAACAATGAAACAAATAATTACATGGCATCTACATGTTATATAATCCTATAGAATATAAGCTCCTGGGGAATAAAGACTATTTGTTTATTCCTTTATTTCTCCAAAGCCAAATACATTGTCTGGAACACAATAGAGAATTGATTGATTAACTGATCATGAATAGGGACTGCCAGATGAGATAATCAAGTATAAAAACTATTCTCATTTAAAGCAATTATTATTCATCAAAGTTGGTTAACTAGAAATGTTTATTATCTTGATATGATCATTTAAATTATTTTAAGAAGAAGAAGAAGTAGGGGCAGCTAGGTGGAGCAGTGGATAGAGTACCAGCCCTGGAGTCAGGAGGACCTGAGTTCAAACAGCCTCAGACACTTAACACTTACTGGCTGTGTGACCCTGGGAAAGTCACTTAACCCCAATTGCCTCACAGGAAAAAAAAAGAAAGAAAGAAAGAAAGAAAGAAGAAGAAGTAGAAAAAGGAGAAAAAGAAGAAACATTTATATAATATTTACTATGTACCAGGTATTGTGCTTAGTTTTTTAAAATAACTCTTTTAGTGTAAAGAATTTACAACACAGGGGGCAGCTAGGTGGCACAGTGGATAAAGCACTGGCCCTGGATTCAGGAGGACCTGAGTTTAAATCCAGTCTTAGACACTTGACACACTTACTACCTGTATAACCCTGGGCAAGTCACTTCACCCTCACTGACCTGCAAAAAAAAAAAAAAATACAAGACTCCAAGAACTGACAGGAACTTAGAGGTCATCAAGTGCTACATAATCATTTTAAAGACAATGTATAATTTCTTAATCAGTCTCACAGAGGTAGCTTTTAACACCTGGGATACAAACCCAGGACCTTGTAGACCAAATCCATTGTTTTTTCTAGTATGCCACACTCCCACTAAGAGGATGCTTCACAGTTTACAAAACGTTTTACTCATAAAAATTCCGTGAGATAGCAGTGCAGGTATTATCCCCATTTTATAGGTATGGCTCAGAGAGATACAATGACTTATTTATGATCACACAGTTTAAAAAGTATATTTGCTAGATCAAAGTCCAGATTTTCTGCCCTAAAGTTTAATAATATTTCCACCATAGTACAATGCTCTCATTCTTTGCTTTTCCCTTCCCCTCCCCTTAAGTGGTATCATTATTATTTATTGTTATTATTTTTTTTTGTGGGGCAATGAGGGTTAAGTGACTTGCTCAGGGTCACACAGCTAGTAAGTGTCAAGTGTCTGAGGCTGGATTTGAACTCAGGCCCTCCTGAATCCAGGGCTGGTGCTCCATCTACTGCACTACCTAGCTGCCCCCAGTGGTATCATTTTATATGACTTAAAGTATTAAAACCGTTATTGATCTATATTTTTTGAGGAGATCATATCATTAAAATTTGTCATAGGTTCAGTTTGGCCTTCCTTCAGTTCAGTTAATCAACAAAATATAAATACTTTTTTTATTTCCAAAACATTTTCTATAGAAATCTTAGGGAATCATTTATGTATTTAGAAATATGTATATAATATAAGCTTGTGTATTCTCACATATGTATACACACATGCATATACATGTATATGTGCAACAATATGTACATGAATATATGCATATATGCATAAATTATTGTGGTGTACATTAATATACAATATGTGTGCATGTGTGTATGTATATGTACATGTGTGTGCATATATTTGTGTACATACATACATATACACACTCACACATACACAGATAACTATAATCTGTGGTACCCCTAATAAATACCAATTCAGGTGATTTTATGTTCTCAAAGAGTCATGATCAATCTAATTAATTACATACTAAATTCATATGCATGCTCAATATCTTACTGGAGAATTATGCCATACTTAGTTTCCTGGTAGCCACAGGTCATCTTTCAATATAATACTTCCCCCTCCTCGCCTTTACTATTTTCCTTACAAATAGAATTTTTGCTGTCTTTCTCATATTCCCAGAAAAATGTTGAATAATTTAAATAGAATCATTTTTTATCATAAACTATGTCCACAAAAATGAAACTAAGTATTAGTCAAAACTGTGGTATTTTCAAATTATTACTGGAATATCTGGAATTCTAAATAGAAATTTCAGGAAGCCCAAGGACTTCTGGGAAACACAGTACACAAAAGTAAAAGAAATCATCTTTGTTCAAGGAAAACCCTATTTACCTAGAGCTGATCCATCAATGTGATCACAGCATGTACATAAACCTCAATTTAAACTTGGTCCTTCTTTTGACACTTCTTTTCTGGCATCAGAAAGTACTGAGTTAGATGAGCCCTTCTGACCTTACTATGGATAGAAAGCTGGAAGCTGAAAGCATGCCTCCCTTAACTAAGATGGGTGAGAAGCAGTTTGGGCCTAATGGATAATCAGGAAAATTCAAGTTCCTCATAGAACATGTACAGGACTAGCTATGTTACAAGGGGTAACTTTGTTGATCGTTGTCAAATGAGATATTATATGTGAAGTACATTGAAAATATTAAAGTGCCAATTAAATTCTATGACTACTATTAATAATAACCTTCAGTGCCTTCCAGGCCATTCTAAAAGGCAAAGAAGAAATGCTATGCTACTTTGCATTTATAGAAAACTGCTTTCAAGAATTTGGAGGGCTCTCATGTGGAAGAGGGGTTGGATTTGTTTGGCTTGCCCTTGTTGTTCAGGACGAGGAGCAATTAGTTAACAGCAAGTTATAAAGAAACAAATACAAACTTAATGTTGGAAAAGACTTCTGAAAATTTGGAGTTGCCCCAAATTGTAAGGCAATGCCTCAGGCAGCAGTGGAACCCTCATTCAGTGGATGTGTCTTCAAGCAGGGACTGTAGGAACCTTTTTTTGTTGCTGTTTTGTAAATTTTTAAATTAATTTTTATTCATTTTATTTTTAATTTATGAAATAAAACAAATATTTCCATAACATAGTATGATAAAAAATGACTTTACATGAAACTGCAAATCTATTATATATAACTTGCTATTCCTTTTAAATATATAATGACATAATAATATTTGATTCTTTAGGAGGTAAACCATAGTGGGACTTCTTCTGAAAGTCTGGGTGGACCCATGTGGCTGCTTTGCTCTTTTCCTAGTCTGAAATTGTGATTCTGTGAAACTCTGATGAAAGAAATTCCCATGCCAAGGAAATCACAGGTCGAGAAAACTCCCTATTCCCCACCCTCTGGGGGAAAAATATGCAACTGTATTTTCTGTACTGTTTTAAATGCTATTTATTTAATTTTACTGAATTGCTCATGTATTTTAGTGATAAGCCTTTGAAATCTGTCTTTACTGTGAATCATCATATTCACAGTTATTAAAGTTAGATTCATTTGTTTACTCCAAAATGCATTTGAATAAGAATACAAGCATTTATTATTTGCCTACTATGTGCTAGACACTATGCAGGGTCCTAGAAACAAAAAGACAAAAATGAAATAGTCCCTTCACTCACAAAGCTTACATTATAATGAGAACTACAGTGTGAAGTAGGTGTTAAATATAAACAAAATGAATAAATGCAAACTTGAGGGGGGAGGGTCTCAGAAACTGGAGAGAATAGGGAAGGCTTGATGTAGCTTTTGAGATACTTATTGAAAGAAAACAGAATTCCAAAAGGTCAAAGTAAGAAGGGAGTTCATTCTGGGCATGGAGGGTATCCAGTGCAAACATATTGAGTCAGAAAATTGAACGTTAAGTCATAAAGACGAGCATGTAGGCCAATGTGGCTACACTGCAAGGAGGGAAAGAAATGATAAATAAGAGTTAAGAAGGAACCATATTTTAAAGAGCTTTATGTGCCAAAAAAGAGGAGTTTATATTTGATCCAAGAGATACTAGGTAGCCATTCAAATTTATTAAGTAGGAGGGAGATGGTCAGAGGTGAGCCATGCAGAAACCATTTTGGTAATTGTGCCCAGGATGGATTGGAATGGGAAGAGCCTTGAGACAGGGAGACCAAATAGAAGGAAATTGCAACAGTTCTGGTGAGAGGTGATGAAGGCCTAAACTAGAAGGGTTACATGTAGCTAGAGAGAAGGGGATAGGTGCTGAAGTTATAAAGATAGAAATGATAAAATTTGGCAATTGGCTAGATATTTGAGGTGAGAAAGACATGCATGTGAGCTTCCTTGACTAGAAGTTCTGTGCTGCCCTCAAATGTAAAAGGGAAATTTGGGAAAGGGGTAGGTTTGGGCAGAAAACAATAAGTTCTGCTTTTGACATGTGGAGTTTTAGATATCTCTGAAATAATGTACTTTGAAATTTGGAAACTGACTGAACAGTTCACTATACATGACTGGAGCTGAGGAGAGAGACTAGAGTTGGAAATATAAATCTGGGTGCCCCTTCTGTGAGTTATTTAATAGAGTTGATCATTGAATTCATGACAGCTAATTGGATCACAAAGTGAGAGATTCTCTATAGAGATGGGGAAAAAAAAGATGAAAGCTCAGGATATAGCCTTGTTGCTCACTCATAATTATTGGATATGATCCAAAAAATAAGATTAAGGAGGTAGATAAATGGGTATGGGGCAAGGACAGGGGTGGAGATCTGTCAGAAAAACAAAGAAACACAAAATTAGGAGAGGGAAGTTAACAACATCAAGTTTCATAGGAAATTAAATAACAATGGTGACTGAGAAGGGACATTAGATTTGGCAATTAAGAAATCATTGTAAACTTGGAAGAGAGTAGTTTCAATTGGGCAATGAAGTCAAAAGCCAGAATAGAGAGTTTAGAAGAGACGAAAAGGAGAAATGGAGGCTGTGAGTATAAACAGCACTTCCAAGGCATTTAACTGAGAAAGGGATGAGATGTGTAGAATAATAGCTTATGAGCATGGCAGAATTTTTTTAAGATGGCAGAGAGTTGTAGGAAGTAGGGAAGAAACATAGGGAGAGATTGAAGATTAATGAGGGTAGGAGATGATTGTGGGACCAATCTTCTGTAGAAGGCAGGATATGGTACAGGTAAAGGGTAATTGAGAACATAGTAATAAAAACCCCTTTACACTGGACCTGGACCTCTGCACCTTAGATCTTTGTCTACTCAAACAACACTTCCTGGGCTGTGAAGTTAATTTACTCATCTTTGGAACCACTGCCCAGTCGATTTTAACTGAGTGACTCTAAACTAATACTCTTAGCTCACTCTGGTCATCAAGATGAGACCATGCTTCACTTTTACATACCATCCAGCCATCCAGCTAAGCCAATTTGGCATCTGTCTGTTGCCATTCTGTGTATGGCTTTCATTCCCCTTGTAAAGAATTAATTGTGATTTGAGGTATCTCTGACCCCATCTTTGGCTAAAGTTAGAAGCCACGTTGTGCATCAGTCTGCCTCAGGCGCCACTGCCTCCTTGACAGCACAGTGCTCCACCCACCTCACTCCGCTGCCTACGTGGGTCTGGCCAAATTATAATGATTGGAAGCCTGGTGAGGGGAGACAGGTGACCTTCAGCGTCTAGAAACTGGGGTAGCTGGTGTTTGTACAGCAGAAGGTTGATTCTGTCAATCAGGGCTGCCAGCCAATTAGTTTGGGGCTGTGTGTGTGTGACTGCCCTATTTCGTGTGAAAGAGGAAAGAGGAAAGAGGGGCTTTTCTGGGAAGGAGAAGGGGAGAGATTCTCCATTCTGGCATGTGAGAGGGAGAGAGATGGGGCGTAGCCATTTTGCTCTTTGAGAACAGCTGAGTCTGGCTGGTGTGATTTCAGGTCGTATTATTTTTCTTCCCCTCTTCCTTTTTTCCTTTGTCCCTAGTTCTACTAACCTTACTTGTTTTAAATCTGTTATTGTTAATAAATCCTGTTTGGTTTTTAAAAGAGGCTGTTAGTTTCCTTCCTTACCCCAATATTACGGCAAGCTACCCAATTAACTCTCCCCAATTAAAATTTGGCCCTTAAACCCTTATTGTTCTCTACATAATAATCCAATTCAGTGCTATTATGGCTGGAAAAGGTGTGTCACATACATAAACTCACCATCTTCATCCAAAACTCCTGTCCTCTTGAAAATGAGGGGCAAACAACAGCAAATTGATTCCTAAAGAAGAGGAAGGAAGGAGTGTATAGCTGGATCTTTCCCAAAGCCAAACCCAGTGCCCTTTCTACCACACTGCCTCTCAAGTGACCTAAGATATTTCATGTCTCTAGACTTCCCGTCCCCAAGTGTAAAGTAAAAATTGTGTTAAATCATCTTTAAGATCCCATATAGCTCTAAAACACTACCATTCTCAGGTGCTAAACCATTCTCTGTTCCTGAGATTGTAATCATCTGAACTCTTAACCTGAAAAGGTAACCTATTTTCCAGGGCTAACCAGTTTGCTTCATGCTCTCTGGTGGGATCAGCCCCATTACATAGCAAAGTGAGCCAAGAAGGCCAGGGAGCCTTATGAGCAGCTGGCAGACAGTGTGTGCCCCTCATTACCTCCATCTGCTGCTGTTTTGTACAGTGGTGAGACCTGGAGCTGCTTAGGATTCTCCAAATGGCTTCCTGAGCAGCTCCATCAATGAGCTTTGCTGAATTAAATGGGAAGACAGCATTCCCGACAATGAGGTCCTGGATTGAAGCCAGCCTCCCCACTTTGAAGCAGTATATATTGAAACATAACTCTTCTGGGTGGGATGTAAAAGGAGAACGAATGACAACAGAATTCCTAAGTAGCTGCTGCACAGTGAGCTCCAATGATGGGCAGGAGAAATGTTGTCTTAAGAACATAATAAGAGTCCAATTACAGAAGAGGCAGTGCAGCTATGGATTGCTGGGAACTGAGAGGTGACAGACAGCTTGACCAGGGTGTAGGGCAAACCAGGAATGGAGCTAATCTAAAAGGCAGTGTGAACCACCAAGCTAGATAGGGCTGGATTCTGAAAATAGCACCTGTGAGGCAAAGCAAGGAATATTCTTTCCTTGCATCCCATTCATTAGTAGTGCCATTTACTAGCACTATGCATTTGGCACTTAGGCTGCCTTGATTTTTTTTTCTTTACTACACATGTGCCTTATTTCTCTCTACAAATTGATTGTAAACTTTTTGAGGTCTCACATTATATCTTACATATCTTTGTAGCCCCAGTGCCGGGCATAGAACCTTGTAGATAATAGTAGTTTTGCTAACATAAGTAATAGCAGCAACAGCCTTAGTGATTTAGTTTGCAAAGGACCTAATGTGCATTATTTCATTTGCTCAATCAACCAACCAATGAAGATTTATCAAGTCCTTAACATGTGTTCATATGTCCTGGGCACTGTACTAAGCCCTGGAAATACAAAGCCAAAATGAAATTTCTATTGCTTTCTATTCTCTGGTATTCATTTGGAGGAGACAAATTGCATGTATATAAGCACATATCCAATATATATAAAATGAATCCATCATAGTTTGGGGAAAGAATGAGAAACCTCATCAAAACCATGTCGGGTAGGTGCTATAGGCATTAATGTCCTGCTTGAGCAAGGAGGGAGTAGATTCAGACATTAAGTGGTTTGCTCATGAGTCATAAGGAAATGAAGAGGATTAGAACCACAAGTGGTTAATTGTTGGAGTTAAGAGAACCACAGTGACTCCATCTTGTGACTCAAGTCTAGACTTAGCTTAGTTCCCTTTCTATTCAATTATTTGTCTAGTATAAGTTCCATCTTGTTAGAAAAATGTATTTAATTGTGGAAATCGGGAGAAAACCTTATATTGTTGTGTGAAACTAGCCCTGCATGGCTGTGAAACTGGACCGCTTCTACCACTATTTAGAGACCCTTATCCAAGGATCTAGGTTATACTGCCCAGAAATTCAGTCAGACCCAAAGACTTAAGCAAAATGTTTTCTCAAAATTGTATATTTCAAACAACCAATATTAGATGATGCAGCATGCAAATATATAAATTTACAAATGATCATTTGCAGGGGAGGGAAGGATCACTTAGAACTAGAGGGATCAAGAAATGCTTTCCATGGGACATAGCACATAAGTTAACCCTTAAAGGAAGCCATGGCATTATATTTAAATAAAACAATACAGGTGAATGATTGAATGAATGAATGGTAAAGCATTAATTAAGCACTTACAATGTATTATGTTTTTTAAATTAATTGCTAATACTGTACTTTATAAATTGCTATTTACATATTAATGGCTATTTTACTTGTTTTGGCAGTGTGGGGACCAATTTTTAATTGGGGAGTGTTAGCTAAGTGGTTCACCACAATATTGGGGCAAGGAAGGAGACTGGTAGCCTCCCTCAAAACAGAGCAGGATTTATTTAACAATAACAAACTTAAAAAACACACACACACAAACAGGATCAGTAGGATCAAGGGAAAGGAAATAAAATGGGGGAAAGGGAAATTATACAACCCGAATAGCATCACTGCCTAGGAATCAGCTGAGAACACTCCTGTGTAGGAGTGTCCTGTGGCCTTCTAGCTTCAAGCTAGAATGGCGAATCTCCTCCCTTCTTCCCAGAAGACCCCAGACAGCCCCCAGACAATTGGCTGGCCACTGTGACAGTCACATGACTGCCCTCACTAGACTTCCAATCATTATAATTTTGCCAGGCCCATATAGGCGTCAGTGAGTGGTGATGAAGTGAGGTGCCAACGCCATAGCAACGGCTACAACTGGTGGGCAGAGTCCCAGAGGCCAGTGCACGCGCCGAGTTTTTTTTTTTTTAATTCTAGGCAAAAGATGGGGTCATAAAAACCTCAAATAACAATTCTTTACATTAGTAAGCATTTATTGTTAATTAATATCACACATACCACTAAAGAATTGACCATGTGAGCGTTAGCACAGGCAGAAGAAAAGACCCAGAAACATTTTGTCTATCAGAGAGACTGTACCTGGTCTCAAGGCCTAAGAGGAAGAGTACACACAAAGTGACTGCATTCTGAGCCAAGGGAGTGGGTCCAGGAAGCCTAGAGATCCAAGAACCAAGAGAGGGGTCAAAATGGTGACCCTCATGTGTTCAAGACTTTTATCCACTTTTGATAGTGGCAGGTCATTATATATTGATCAAAGCTAATTGGTTAGCATCATTCAATGCTATTGGTTGACATGACCTGAGGGTGGTCCAAATTAAAATGAAATCTACTGATAACCTAATGGGATGGACCCTTGGGCAAAGGCAAGTCCAATATCTAGGCATGGTTTGATCTCAGCTCAATTTAGCTACACAGAAGAATCCATCTCCATTCCTTTTGTTCCCTTGGGCTTGTCCCAAACAAAATTAGAACTTCCTCAAGAATGGGACTTTCTGTAGTGAGGGGGAGAAAGGGACTAAAACTGATCTGGGTTCACCTAAGAAATTCATTATTAATAATAATTTTCTCAGAGTACAAAGCATTGAGTTCAATTCTGGGGATACCAAAGAAGTCCCTGCTCTAAAGTGGTTTTCATTATAATATATTGAAATAATACATATAGGAAGTTTCAACTTCATATTAGATGGAAAGTCTTCTTGGTAAGTTAGGCGATTTAGTAGATAAAACCTAGAACTTTGAATCAAGAAGACCTAAATTAAAATCTTGCATCAGACTCTATGTGATCCGGGACAAGTCACTTAACCTCTGTCTGTCTAAATTTCCCCAACTGTAAAATTAGGATAATAGTACTTCCCAGTATTATTGTCAGGGTAAAATGAGATAATATTTATATTTCACTCAGCACAGTAACTGATATACATAAGGTACTTAATAAAAGGCTTGTTTCCTTCTTCGTTTCCTTCTGGCAACGCAGACAGTAATCTACGTTCTTTAATATCTTTTTGACACATAAACCATATCTGTTTATGATGTTGAACTATTTGACATTACCAAGGACTTTGGTGATAAGAACTGTCTTTTCTTAGTCTTTAATAGCTATGGAAGCTGAGAAATGGGAGGCTATAGTACCCACAGAATAAGTTACCAGATTTCATCAACACAAAGGTTGCTTCCCTGGCCTATGTTTGCAGGAGAAAGACTGGAACCAGGGCAGATGGCTTGGAGTTGGTGTTAACAGTTTTCTTAAGATTACTTGCATTTCAGCAGCAGTTTCACTGTGTCTGTGATTGGTAGTGAGGGTGTTTCCTGCAATGATGACTCACCAGTCAAAGTTGGAAGTGAGGTCAATGTTCTAGCCTCAGACCACTGCTATTCTGTGGGCTCTTTGGCTCAGGGTCCTGGACTTGCTCCAGTGGAATCTGAGAGGAAGTAATAGTATTCAATGTGTTTGACACATGTGACTTCCTGTCTCTTAAGAGTGACAAGGTACCAGGAAAGCAGCTAGATGGAACAGTATATAAAGATGTGAAGTCAGAAAGACCTGAGTTCAAATTTAACTGCAGACACTTACTAGCAAAGAAAGTCACTTGACCTCTGTTTGCCTCAACTTTCTCACCAATAAAATGGGGTGATTTGGAGGATAAAATGAGATAATAACTGTAAGGTTCTTAGCACAGTGCTTGGCACATAGTAAATACTATATAATTGTTAGCCATTACAAGTCAGGGTTCTTTGCTGCTTCAGTTTGGTTAATTGTCCCACTGATAGAAATTGATTGGAAAGTGGAGTTGGAAGTAATATGGATGGTGGACCCCTTTTCTACAAGATTTTCTGCTTTGTGTGATGGCTGCAGAAGCCAGATTAGAAACATGATGAGTGATCTGGGGAGCAATGCTTTTGCCCGTGTTCTTAGGCTTACCTACCTGGCAGCTAGGTAGCACAGTGAATAGAGTGCTGGCCCTGGAGTCAAGAGGATCTGAGGTCAAATATCACCTCAGACATTTACCAGCTCTGTGACCCTGGGCAAGTCACTTAACCCTAATAGCCTTAAACATTTGGAGCCATCTCCAGTCATCCTGATATATATCGTGCCAAAAACCTAGATGGCTCTGGAGGAGAAAGTGAGGTTAGTGACCTTAAACAGTCCTCCCACACTTAAATCAAATTCAGTGCAAATTATGAAATCACCTTGATGTCACAGTCCTCTCTGAGAACAAAGGACAAACAAAAACAACATCTCTCCAGGGAAGGTGGTAACAGGAAGTGCAGGTCTTCTCTCCACAAGAAACATTTATGATGGATGCTCAATATATAAAATACATAAAATAATATTTACATAAAATACAAGAAAAACTATGTGTTCAATGGTTGTCAGTTTAAATACTTCATTTTATGTATTAAAAAATGGAGATGCAAGCATATTAAGTCAATTTCCCAAGGTCACAGAACTACTTCGTATATAGTGGAGTTAGGACTAGAATCCAGTCCTCCTGCATCTAGAACATAGAAAATATCATTGATGAGTAAAATATAATATTTTATTAACTTGCAATCCCTGAATCCCCAAACAATTAGACTTTAATGTACCAATATTCACAGTGACACCTAATCTCTCTGCTTAGACACAAATATATTTTGACTTAAGGTAGAATTCTATTTACATGCTTAAGACTTTCATTTTTTCCTCTAAGAGAATGTTTGTCTTATCTCCCAGATACCAGGGACATTCTAGTTTATCAATATAACAATTAATTTACTTTGCAGTGAACAATTTATGATGGGAATGGTTTATTTTGAAAGACCTTGTAAATTTACCTCAAGAGCCATTAAAGTCAAAATCATTACTTGTGTTAGCAAAATGAGTAGGTGGGATTAAATAACCTCTAAAATGACTTTTACTTCTGTATCTATTGTATTGTAATCAAAAGGAGTATACAATTTAAAAGAAATGAGAAACTTCTGCGAGTTAAATTAGGTAGGGCTAAGGGTCAAGGTTCAAAGTGGAGAGAAGGAACAAATAATGTCAGATTTCTCTATAAGTATTAGCTACCACTAGTAAAGTCCCAATTCTCAGAATAAAGGAATTCTTAAAGACCATTAAGTACTTGCTATATAAAACCCTAGAAACACCAAAGATCTGGTCTCTTCACTCATGAAGCCTAAATTATAATAGGAATAGAAAACATATAGAAGAGTGGCAACCAGGGAAAGTGTTTTGGTCTGGGAAGCCACTGGAAAGGTGGAAATGGAAGAATATAATAACTGACACCTGTTTTCAAAAGCATTCAATAGTGTTCATTTGTTTACTGTTCCCAGAAGAGGCAGAAGGTAGGAGTAAGGAAATATTGGAAAGATATAAATATGTCAAAAGATGAATAATACAAAGGGTAGCTAGGTGGTATATTGGATAGGGTGGTGGGCCTGGAATCAGGAAGAAAGACTCATCTTCTTGAATTTAAGTTCAGCTTCACTTATTAGCTGTGTGACCCTGGACAAGTCACTTAACCTTGGTTGCCTCAGTTTCCTCATCTGTAAAATGAGCTGAAGAAGGAAATGGCAAACTGCTCCAGCATCTTTGCCAAGAAAACCCCAAATGGGGTCATGAAGAATCAGACACAGTTGAACTAACCAAATAACAACAAAAAATAAAAACAACAAAGATAAAACATAATTCCAGGGAAGGACTTTGGGATGGATGGGCTTACTCCTGTAGATGGTCTTTCCTGGACATGGCCTCTGGAGGTCTAGCTTGAGGGTTTGGAACAAAGTCAAAACAGCAGAGCGCTGAAGAAAACTGGGGTGAATTATCTCTGAAAACAAAGAATATCTAGGTGGAAAGAATAGGCAAGAGTTGTCCAAGGTGCTGAGAGGACATAGAGAAGAGTGAGAATACATACTCTGTAACTTGGAGGAACCAGTCAAACAGGTGGCAATTTAGTGCTTTGACTCCATGAAACTGTGATTCCATTGCACTGGGTACCTCTTTCACCAATGCATATGACAATTCCTCTACTTAGTAGGAATTCTTTTTATACCTGATAAATAGAGGTAGCTAGGTTCACACAGTGGATATGGTGCTAAACTTGGAGTCAAGAAAACTCTAGTTTAAATCCAGCCTCATTTACAGATTATGACTCTGGGCAAGCCTCTTAATCTCTATCTGCCTCAGTTGCCTTATGTACAAAACAGGACCAATAGTAGCACCTACCTTCCAGGGTTGTTGTGAGTTTAAACTAAAATAATATTTGTAACGTGCTTTCCAAATATTAAAGTGCTATAGAAATGGTAGTTCTAATTATTATCATTGTTGTTATTATTACTCACCCCATTCAGCCATTCCAGATTTGAGATGAACCCTCACTGAGCTTACTCTAACCTGGTTTTCAGACGACAGAGCTAGAGTTCATCACTGGGATTCATCTTAAATCTTTTCTAGTTTGATAAAACCCTGCAAGAATTTGTGCTACTTTCAGAGACAGGGCTTTCAAAAATCCAGGGATACCTGATGAGGAACTGTAGGAGGATTTTATAAAACAGGTAGGTTTACAGGAAAGAAAAGAAAGTATGGTTTTAGATAAGGAAGCAGTAAATATACAAGCTTATTATCCTAAAAGTTGATACAGAATGGAAATACAGATATGTTCAAGAGGAATAATACCTAATTCACTCCAAGGGGCAACCTTTGTAATACAGAATGATAATATCATACTACAATGAGATATGCATTGGGGATCATTTGTAATCACTTCCAGATATCAAATGACGCTCTCAGAAAGTGATTTCTCCCTAGTGCTGAGGTAATTGTTCTTTCATTCAAAGGCTCAACTGGACCTTTGGCACTAAGAATCAAACCAGGAGTAATTTTTCTTTTGATATTTTCAAAGGCCAGTGACAATTCTTTCTTAGGGCCACTCAGCTGGAGACAGAGACTATTTTAGTTCAGAGGAAGGATAATTAGCATCTCTAATCCTCTGACTGTTCTACCTCTGATAAAATGACTGGCAGGATTCACCTTCATGTTGCAAAGTAGCAGGTTTCCCTGCCCATCCATTACCAAGTTATATCAACTAGACAATCCGTCATCTCAGTAAAAATGAAATTTTTCATTCATTCATCCAGATGAGTTTTCTTTCTTTATGATAAAACATGCTTGGATATTTCAAAATATATTGATGTTTGGATTATCTTCAATGGAACATTTTTTTATATTATAAGTATAGTTTCATGGTTTAGTGGAACGAATACTGTATTTAACATTAGAGCTATGGATTCAAATATTACATATTCTAATTATACTACATGTATGTCAAGTAAATTAGTTAATCTTACTTGGTATCATTTTCCTTACTTACAAAGTGAGGATGTTGGATAGACAAACTCTGAAGTCTCTCCATATGACTCTTTAATCCTATAACCTCAACCAAGATTCCAGGATGGCCCTTTCCTTGGATCCATCCAGAGACTTCCATTGTCTATAAGAATAGAAGTCACACTCAACGAAAGGGCTGACACGGGCACACATAGGTTTCAAATCTTATGCTCTTACTCCTTATTCTGAATTGCCTCTAAATAAAACTTTAACATGAAACAATGTTCCCTCTGTTGCTCCTTTACTGCCACACACTGTTTTCTCATCTCATACCCATGCCACCCCTAATGCCTTCTTTTATAACAAACAGCCAAGGCCCAAGTAACCTACCATTACTATTCTTTTGTTAACTCTAAAAATCTTTTAGAGATTTGTTATTATGGTATTTACTAGAAATCCAGGACATTTTGGCATCATGATTATTCATAGTTAATGGTGGGAGAGGTCTATAAGTCAGCATGGTCAGACAAATCAATGATAGAGTTTCCAAAAAATTTTACTTAGAAAAATACTTTTTCTATACTTCCTAAATCTACACAGGCACAGAGTAACCAATATCCCTCTTTTTGGCTATGCCCAAGTTTCTTTGCAATTGCCACATAATTATGCTAACAGAGCATTGGAATGATTGAGAAGGGCCTTGAGACTATGTCATATGAGAATTAAAGGAACTATAGATAGCCTGGAGAAGAGAAGAATCAAAGGAGATATGATAGCTGTATTCAAATATTTGTGTCAAGGTAAAGAAGGATTAAATTTGTTTTGCTTGGCTCCACAAGGCAGAACTAGAAGCAATGGGAAAACATTACAAAGAGGCAAATTTATGGTTGTATGAAAAAAAACATCATAATAATTAGTGCTGTCCAAAAATGGCATGAGCTACCTCCAGAGTTGTCAGGTCCTTGTTCCTTAAAGGTATTCAAGCAGAAGCTAGAGGATCATTTGTCATACATGTTATGGTTCTTTGGGGTTAGAGATTGTAATAAATGGCTGAAGAAGTCTCTTCTATCCCCCAAATACTGTAATTCCATCAGATTATTATGAAAATTGAACTTGAAGACCAGAGGCCCTATACATGTTGTTTATATACGTACATGTTTCTCATCCCCCCTTGCAACCTTTCTCTCCCCTCAAGCACCCAACTTCATTTCAATTCCCCTAACCTTGCCAACTGACTTGCAGATAAACCTTCCCATAAGTGTGATCTCCCCCATTATGATGAGAACATCTTTAGAGAATGTCATTTCCACTTGGATCCCTAGCATTTACCAGAGTGCTTTATACATAGTAAGCACTTAATAAATGCTTTACTTATTCATTCATTCAAACTTATAGCTGATAACTGAACCTCCTTCACAAAGACTGCTATTATTTGATATGTATATGAAGACTCACCTCTCTTCCTCTAAAGCTGGAAACTTCCCAGCCTCATTCTTGTTCCTAACTTACTTTGATCATGAGAAAAAAAATAACATGTCTACTTCTCAGAAAGGCTAATCAAGCTGTTTTTGATCATATCCTATTCTGCTTCCAGGACTGCTTTAGCAGTTAGTAGTACTTTCATTCATCCTCAATCTCTACCTTACCATTAGTTCCTTACTATCTTCCTACAGATGTGCTCATCTTTCCAATAGAAAAAGCTTTCTCTTGATTTTTCTAATTCATCAAGTTGCAATTTTCTTCACATCTTTAATTAGTCAAACATTTGGAAAATTCTGATAATGAAAGATGCCTCCACTTCCTTGCCATATATTCTCCCCTCAACCCATTGCAACTGACTCTGCTTCTAGTACTCTACTGAAGAGGCCACGTAAAATAACACCAATAACTTCCTTTTAATCACCAAGTCCTACTGTCTTGTTTTTCAGTTTTCATCCTCCTTGATCTCTGCTGCAGTTGATACAGTTTAGTAAGAATTTCTCCAGTATGCTTTCTCTCTTTTTTTTTTCAAAGACACCTTACTCTCCCGGATACCTTTGGAACTCTCTGTCAACCATTCTTCTTCTTTATTCTTAGTTATCTATTAATTCTCTTCAGGATCCTTTAATGTGTGTTCTTTCCAAGGTTCATTACTTTGCTCTCTTCTATTTCCTCTAAACTGACTCGGTTGGCAATGTCCTTTAGTCCCATGACCTTAATTGCTCCCTTTATACAGATGATTCTCAAATATATACTGCTAGCCTCAACCTCTTTATTGAGAGCTTGAACCCTATATGCATTTATTTAAAAGACATTTGTATCTGGAGAGCCAACCAGCACCTCGAATTAATCATGTTACTGCACATGCTTGTTACAGAATAATTAAATCTTAGACCTGAAAGAGACCATCTAATCCAATTAGTACCCAACAAAGAATCCCTTCCATAGCATTCCTAACTACTGATCATGCAATCTTTGTTTGAAGGCCACTAGTGGAAAAAAATTACCTACAGAGGCAATTCTTTATCCCAAAATTTATCCTCCTTCTCTATTCAATATTGTTATCAATTTACCTAGTTTCCCATGTTCAAAACCATGGGATTTTTAGTCATCCATCTTCTCAAGCCTCATATTCAATAAGTTATGATGTACTAGGTATTCTAACTTGCTCCTCACTCCATTTCCATTGTAACCATAACCTCCCCTCATGTAAATTTCCTGTTATCACCTATATGAAATAATGTAATAGCCTCTTTTCTACCTTTACTCTTTCCCCATTAAAATTCTTCCCACATGCATCTGACCTCTCTGCTCAGACAGCTAGGTGGCAAAATGGATAGAGTTCTGTGCCTCTCTAAATGAGTTAATAGGAAGATAAAGTAAGATAATATTTGTAAAGCTTGTGGCAAAGTGCTGGGTACACAGTAGGCACTAAATAAATGCTAATTCCCTTCCCTTCCCCTCTGCTAAAAATTTGTCAATGGTTGCCTATCACCTATTGATTAAAATTAAAACTTCTTTGTTAGACATTTAAGTTCCTCCACAATTCATACTTTCAGGTCTTATATTAACATTTTCTATGTTCTAGTAAGATACACTAGTCTTTGTCCCATAAATATGCCATATGCTTTCCTTTCTCTACACTTTTATTCATATTGTCCTCTATGAATAAAAACCATTTTATCTTTCTTTTTCCCTAATGAATTCTTACTTATATTTTAAGTATATGTCATATCTTTTCTTTCCTGTTGCCTGAATCTCTTGTCCTTTCTCAATGATCTATGGAAGTAAAAGACTAAACAAACTAGGACTTATTTTAATGGCCATATTAAAGGGATGAGATAAAGTTCCATATGGTTATAAAACAGGAAATATATTCCCTAATGTCCTCCATGGCTTTACCACTAACCTCCTGGGTGCCTGTAGAAAAAGTCACTCAATGTCTATGTCAACTGTTTGAGTTCTGCACTGAGGATAACAGGGGGATAGATACTCTAAATATAGTTTCTATTTCTCATTTTTGTGAGACTAAATAAGCCCATTCCCTTATGTAATGTTTTGTTAGCCTGATTGCTTTCTTGGGAACTCAGGGCCTTTTTAATTGATGCCTATATAGGAACCAAATTACAGGTATTCCCAGAGGAACAGCTAAGTGGGGGAGAGGGTATGTATACACACATACACACACACAAACACAGTCTGGTGGCACAGTGGATACAGTATCAGTCCTAGAGTTCAAATCTGTCCTAAAAGAGTAACTGGCTGTGTGGTCCTGAGCAAGTCATTTACTCCCATCTGCCTCAGTTTCCTCATCTGTAAAATGAGATGGGGAAGGAAATGGCAAACCAGTTCAGTGTCTATGTCAAGAAAACCCCAAATGTGGTCATGAAGAGGAAGATACAACTGCAATGACTGACCAATAAACCACCACCAACAAAATATGCTTAGTGAGAAGCTACTAAGTTTGGACCTCATATATGTAAATCCACAATTTTACTTTTACATAAAGGAACATATAAATTAGTCAATCTATGAAAAAGTATTTATTAAGTACCTACCATGTGCCAGTCACTATACAATCCCTTCTCTCAAAGAGATTACATTTTAATAAAGGAGACACTCATGTGTGTGTCACAAAAAGAAAATTAATAGATACAAATATATACAAAACATTTAAATAAAGGGAGTTTTGGAATAATAACATTAGCAATTGGGAGATAAGAAAAGCCTTCATGCAGAAGATGGCACTTAAGGTACATCTTATATAAGGGGAGGTGGAGACTCTATGGTGAAGTTAAAGAGGAGAGTGCATTATAGGCATATAATACAGTCAACACAAAAGCAGAGAGAATGGAAATATACTGTTGTCTTTGACAAACAAAGAAAGGGCCAGTTTGATCCTATCTCAGGGTAAGGGAGGAAGAGTAATATCCAGTGTAGCTAGAAAGATAGGTGAACAGGGTTTTCAGGACTTCTGGAAATTCAAAGATGGGACACATTTTCCTGGTACAAATCTCAAATGGACTGATCTTAAGGTAAAGACACAAGTGCACAAAAGGCAAATTAGAAGACACTGAGAATGGAATATCCCATCACTCTGTTAAAGTAAAAAATAAAGTCTACATGCTTTGGTGCAAGTTACATGCAGTAAGCAATCAGTATAGACTGATGTCTAACACAAAGAGTACTGTGACAATATGGTTGAACATATTTTTGAAAGAGGAATGTAGACTTTTAAGAGAATATAACTGAGCATATTGTCATTGGTGGTTGTCTCAACTGGAGAAAACTAGACAGTCTATAAGAATAAACATCAGAGATTTCTCCTATGATATTTAATATTACTTATATTATGTTATTTAATATTGCTTGACTTCACAGGATCTTGATACAAAATACTGTACTTTAGAAATTCTTGTATTTATACTTGATTTCTTGTACTTAATACACAATACTGTATAAGATAGTGTAACTTTGGAATTTCACAGACAGAACATTTGGACAGAACCACTATTATTTCACCTTCTTTTTAAGGGAGCCTTTCCTCAATTTTCCTATAGTGTAAGTTTGTGTCTCTGCTCAAGAGTCAGTCAATCCAAGTTTGGCAGCAGAAAAATAGATTCCTTTTTGTTGTTGTTGTTGTTTCTAAGGAAGTAAGGAATGTACTACTCTATATCTGTGTTTGAGTTATGATAAGGAGTCCCAACTGTGAATTCTCAGAAGTTGGAAAGGCCTGAGTTTCATAGAATGTAAAATGGAAATAGCCAGTGATGAAATCTAGCCCTAGACAATAGTAAGAATAAAACTCTGAGGCATTCCCTATCTCTATTCTCAATGAGGGAGAGGTACTCAAGAAAGAAGATAGGACCTATTCCCTTGGGAAAAAAAATACAAATTTAGATCACATAGGCTAGGTATAGAACAAATAAGCCATGTTATATAGCTATCAATTGTTATTTGAATTAGATGTTGGTGGGGATGTGGGAAAACTGGCATGCTAATCCACTGTTGGTGGAGTTATGAACTGATGCAACCATTCTGGAGAGCAATTTGGAACTAAGCCTAAAGGGTAATAAATTGTGATTATGCTTTGATCCAGCAATACTGCTGCTAGGTTTATATTCCAAAGACATCCCAAAAAAGAAAAATACCTATTTGTGAAAAAATATTAATAGCATCTCTTTTCATGGTGGCTAAGAATTGGAAATGAAGGGAATATCCATCAATTGGGGAATGGCCAAAGAAGCTGTGGTATATGATTATGATGGAATATTGTGCTATAAGAAATTTCAAGCAGGATGATTTACGAAAGGCCTGGAAAGACTTATATGGACTAATGTATAGTGAATGAAGCAGAACCAGGAGAATATTGTGCACAGTGATACTGTTTGAAGAACTGTGAATGACTAACTATTCTCAGTAATACAGTAATCCAAAATAATCCCAATGGATTAATGATGAAGCATACTTTCCATCTCCAAAGAAAGAACTGATATTGATGGAACACTGACTCAAGCATTCAATTTTTCACTTTATTTCATTTTGATCCATTTTCTTTTACAAAATAACGAATATGGTAATGTTTTACATAATTGTACATGTATAACCTAGATCTGATTGCTTGCTACCTCAGGGAGGGGAGACAAGAGGGAGGTATAAAATTTGGAAATCAAAATTTTTAACAAAAATGTAAAAAAAAAGGTGATTTGAATTGAAAATCCGAAGGAACTATTATTCAGCAAAAGAATGAAATAGCATTTATTAAGTTCTTACTATGTATCAAGTACTTTGTTAAATGCTACACATAGAAATAGAAAGAATCAAGTCAGTTTCTGCTCCCAAGGACCTCACATTCTAAGAAAGGTTGGCAGCAAATAAAAGGAAGTTCAGCTTCATGGCAGTTAGAAAGGCCTAGATGTGCTAAGTGTATTGAAATGGGACATGTGGCAAGGTCTAGAAGTCCTTAAGTTACTGAGCTTGTTAAGATAACAGTGAAAGAATCCTTAGAATGATTATGAAAAAGATTGGAATTTCATTCACTGCTAAATAACACCTCCTAAATTTAAGGTGTCTGAATAGGATTGGGAATTATTATACAATTATAACATGAACTAAAAAAGGTTTTGAAGGGAAAAAAAATACTTTAACAGAGATACTGTGATGACTGAATTGGTTCCTGCCACTTGAGTTCTCCTAGGAAGATATAGTTAGAAATAATTAATGGTAGTTGAGAAATGAGAAGAGAAATTTAATTTCTTCTCCATTTTCTCAACTGTTGCCACACCTGCTCTTGCAATGTATTATATGATATACATGGGTAAGACATGAGAACTAAGACATAGGCATGTCTGATGCCATGATGAAAGCTGTTGGAAACTGGTAGTACTGGGTAAAAAAGGAAGAGTTCACATCTACACTGGACCAGTAAAACACTTTATTCCCCCACAGGTGTTACAGGGTACCCAACAAAAAGGAAAACAAAATGAAACAAAACTATTGCCTAACTGAAGTAGAACTCAAAAGCAGGCAGTTAGGGAGGTAGTAAGAAGGAATTTAAAAGTAGATTAATAATGTAAGAAAAGAAAAAGAACCACAGTAGTTCTGGGGTCAACAATGAATATTCTTCATTAGATTACAAGGTATCTAAAGACTCTATAGTAGTAATAGTGGTTGGAACAGTAGTAGTAATAGTATGTGATTATTTGTATGTGAATATTTGTGCATAATTATTACTGTGAAACCAAATAACTGGACATTTTTTCTTTTCTTTCTTGACACCAGTTGATTGCTTTAAAAATATCTTCATCTTCTGAGGGAAGTTAAAGCACATGGTAAAGCCTCTACTAATTGGAACACTCAATTAACTAGACATCTTATCTTGTGCTTGGCTTTTAGGAAAACAAGGAAAATGAAAACAAAATAAGCTGTCAGGTATTTTGTAATTTAATCTAATTCAAACAACATTCATTAAGTATTTACAATGTGCAAGGCACTGCATTAGATGCTCAGGATACAAGGAGATTACATTTTCCTGGGAGGAACTAATATGCACAGACATAGCATGTTACAAAATAAGTATAATATGATGCAAAGAGGGGTGGTGGTGAGTTGTCAACCAGAGTTTTCTAAGAATATTTAAGGAAGGAGGGTACATTTTCTGCCAGGGGGGAAATCAGGGAACATTGATGAAAAGGTGGTGCCTGAAATAAGCCTTGAAAAAAAAAAATAAGGTTTGTTGAAAGGCAGAGCTGAAGGAGGAACGTGTTCCAGGCATGAGGAAATTGATATAATTAAAAAGTTTAAAAGAAGGAGGTAATTGAACATCAGGTTTGCAGAATGACTAATAGTAGATATCATTTGCCTGAAATTAAGAATATTTAAAGGAGGAAAATGTGAATATGCCTGGAAAGGTAGGTTGGTGTCAGAAAGTAAAGGTTTTCAATGGATGAATAAGGAGATCATATTTTATTTGAGAACAGGGAGCCACTAAAGATTTTTAAATGTGGAAAAGTGATAGTAAGAACCTATGTCTTTGGAAGACTTTTTAGCAGCTGGAAAATGATTTTTTATGTGAGTTATAGTGGGGATTTCTTTAAGTATATGCATTGGAATAGATGATTCCAGATTTCCCTTCCAACTCAGATTCTGTATATGATTGTTTGAATTAAAAATAAGAGATTAGAGATTGGAAGCTTCAAGACAATTAGGAAGAAATTATAATATTCCAAGCAAGAGGTTATGATAATCCAATAGAGGATGGTAATTAGAGAGATGTTAAACAAATATATTTTACAGAATTTAGAGACAGATTAGATATGGAATTGGGGTGGGGAGGTGGTAAGGAAGAGAGAAGAGTTTAAAAAAGGACTGCAAGGTTTTGAATTTAGGTGAATTGGAGGATGATAGTATCCTAAGCAGATATAGGGAAGATCTGAAAATAAGGGAGTGTAACAAAGGAGATAATGAGTTTGTTCTTGAATATTTTGAATTTGAGGTACCAAAAAGGCAATCATATCCAAGAGATGTCCAATAAGTAGTTAGAGATATAGAACTGCAGTTTGAGAAAGAAGTTACATATTGTTGTTATTTCTCACTCTTCATGGCCCCATTTGGCATTTTCTTGGCAATGACACTGGAGTGATTTTCCACTCCAGTGACAAGGCAAGGTATGTGATACTCCAAGCACTGAAATGACTTGCTTAGAAAAACCAGTAAGTGGGATTTGAACCCAGGTCATCTGAACTCCAATCTAGTATTCTTTCCATCACCACTCCATGAACTCCCAAAGCTAGAAAAAAAAATACTTTCAGATAGACTGTAAGATTCCTGAGGGCAGAGAAGTTTTCATTTTCGTCTTCGGAGGTTATATCTTAAATGATAGGGATTGTACTACATAATTTAAGAGTACCTGTCCAACTCTTAAATTCTCTGAACTAGAGATAGTTATTGAATCCAAGTATTCCTAATTCAGTCATCTTTTTGTTATACCATATGCTCTCCTCTACAGCCTATGAATAACCAGTATTCTATTTTGAATGAATACCTGACTCTCAAAATCTTTCATATCTTCTCCTCTGGAGATCTCTTTTCCATTTCAGCTTCACTTATCTTGCCTTTTGATTGGATATGGACACCTTCCAGATTATCATAATATGTGAGGTTTATACACAAATCATGGCTTAAGGCCCTGAAATATAGGCTGCTATAAAAATCCCATAATAAAGGAAAAAATATTATTTTAGATATCAGTGGCTTTACATGTGTTTCTTACAATTCCCAGAAAATATACCGTCTTTTGAGTGCAGAAACAGCTTGATGGATTAAGGAGAAATTTTGAGACACTAAATCAAATACAGCAAAACCCCATTACAAAGGGCTTTGTTGGGGCAGCTAGGTGGCATAGTAGATAAAGCACCAGCCCTGGATTCAGGAGGACCTGAGTTCAAATTTGGTCTCAGACACTTGACACTTACTAGCTGTATAAACCTGGGCAAGTCACTTAACCCTCATTGCCTGCCCCGCAAAAAAAAAAAAAAAAAAAAAAAAAAAAGAAAAAGAAAAGAAAAGAAAAAGAAAAAGGCCTTGTCCTGCCATGGTCTTAAATTATGAGTGGGTCACAATCAGCCTCTATGCTTTAAGGTCTATAATGATGTATCCCAAATCTCCTTCCATATAACATTTTTTTTCAGATAGAAGCTTAATAAATAAAGGCGTTAAACAAAAGTTGATCTTTTTTAACACCAATATGCTTTTTCATGATATTTTATGGCTGGGAGTCATTGAAATTTTGGATCATCCAAATATCAATTGAAAGTTGTGTAGTAGGTGTGAACTGGTTGCAATACATAGGAGAAGTAGTATAAAGGATATCATGAAATAAAGGGATAACAGAAAAAGAACATGGGCCAAGCATATAACAGGACCAAAACATACTTCATGAATAACATGGGTGGTCCATTTGTATCCTTGAGGAAAATTGGAAGGCCCCCAAGCACATTAGAGAGACCCTCTGTGATGACAGGAATCACTTGGGATGGGCAGGCATCAGTGGGATATGATCTACATTTTTGGTGGGAATAACCCCCATCTAGAAGATCATAGATCCTTTGGCATATTAGGGTATGATATATTTTAGATACTTGTTATGTTCATTTCCAGACACTAGAATTTCAAAGTGTTCCTTTTCCCCAAATAGAGGATTTCTCATCCAATTCAATTTGAAACAGTCTTTCACCTTCTCAGTCAATTTAAGCAACAGTTCCTCCAGTGCCAGTCACTTTTTCACCAAGGCTTAAGATAGGAAATATGATGAAGAAAATGTTCTGATAGAATGCCAAGCTTGGGGGCCTTATCTAAACCCCCAGAGAATTCAGATGGCAAGCCTGTTGAGAACAGTGGTGAGACCCTCCAGCTACTCAGATGAAAATCATCATTTCCACTTTGACAATTGGACCCAGCATGTCATTTAAAGTCTGAAATTAGGATTGCCAGGAAAATAACCCTTGCTAAATGTATTTGAGTGGGGAAAAATCCAACTTATCAATGTAATGTTCTTCACATTATTTCCAGAGTAATTCAAGTGTAAATACACAAGATTAGATCATTAACTAGAGAACACCTCATTTGCCATGGTTGCTTTAAGCAAAACATTACAGGGACTTTTTCCCTTCAGTTAAACTTTTACTGAATCTACATGAAGACAGAAATTAGGATTAAAATATTTTTTTTAATGGAGTGGGAAATCAGTGGAGGAGGGGGAGTTAGAATGTAATGTAAAACACAGATGAAAAGAAAGAAAAGGTATTAATGAACCTTTTTTATTTATTTATTTATTTATTTTTCTTAGTGAGGCAATTGGGGTTAAGTGACTTGCCCAGGGTCACACAGCTAGTAAGTGTTAAGTGTCTGAGGCTGGATTTGAACTCAGGTACTCCTGACTCCAAGGCCGATGCTCTATCCACTGCGCCAGCTAGCTGTCCCTAATGAACCTTTTAATAAATATAAAGAGGAAAGCAATGGAAGTTTAGAATGGGACACCACCAAGCAGAGCAGTATTGGTAAAATCAAGTTAAATGTTATGTATACTTTTATTTGTTTTCTTTGTGGGTTTTTTGGTTTTGGTTTTTTTGTTTTTAATTTAATTTTGTTTTTTTTGCAGGGCAATGAGGCTTAAGTTGCCCAAGGTCACACAGCTAGTAAATGTCAAGTGTCTGAGGCAAGATTTGAACTCAGGTCCTCCTGAATCCAGGGCCTGGTACTTTATCCACTGTGCCAACCAGCTGCCTCATAATGTATACTTAAAAAAATAGTCTAGATGTGATAAATTCATAGTTCCATATATATTCTTTTAAGTCCTTCCTTGTTTATTGGAAATTTTCATGTTCATTGCTGACTTTTAAGTTATAATGGGCAGCTAGGTGGTGCAGTGGATAGAGCACTAGCCCAGGAGTCAAAAGGAGCTGAATTCAAATATGACCTCAGACATTTGACACTTACTAACTCTATGACCCTGGTTGCCTAAAAAGTCTGCTGCCATCTCCAGTCATCCTGATGTATATCTTGCCACTGGATTCAGATGGCTCTGGAAAAGAGAGTGAGACTGGTGACTTTGCACAGCCCTCTCTCACTTAAATCCAATCCACTGCAAGTCATGACATTACGGCCTGATGTCCTGTTCTTCTTTGTGAATGAAGGATAAACAAGTTATAATAACAAATGTTAAACAAAAATGAAAATTGAAATCCACCCCATCATCTGGCTATCTGGCACTATATGGATAAAGAAATCAATTGATCAATAATCCGATCTTCAATGTTGAGTCCTTACTTATTGGCAAGAAACCCCCAGTGGTGATTAGACAAATTATGAAACAGGCCCGCTGACCTTAGGGAAATTGCAATTGAGTTAGTAATATAAAACATACAAATACAAGCAGTAAACAATACATGCCATGTTCTGAGAGGTACACTAAGTTCCATGGAAGTTTAGAGGCAGAGGTCACTTTTAGCCTCCTTTAGAAGAGAAGATGGGATTTGAACTAGGTCTTGAAAGATAGGTAACATAAAATATCTGCATGACAGAGTGATTTTTTATATTTTCAGCAACATGTTTAGAACTGTTAATATATTGGGGTTTATATGTTTGTAGCATCAGGGAAATAGAATGTTGCCATTGGGATTGGAGTTTAGCTTTGGTTTAGCACTATCACTTAGCCAAGCCTATTCCATTGTTATTTGGAGACTGGGGTATAGAGCCATATACACTCTAACTATATAAACAGTATATAATGGCTGTGCGACATCTATTTGAACATACACATAGAGGTATCTTCATAAAACTGGGAAATTTTTAAGACTCAGAAAAATAAGTGTTTCTTATTTTCAAAGAAGCTACTATGGTGTATTTTTATCCACACTTTCAGAATTTCATCAGTGTTCATAATCAAAATTATTAATTGCTTAGCCCTTAGCAAACATTAAAACAGGGGCATAAATAAAGCTATATTTTGATCATTGAAATTTGTTTTGAATAACTAACAATATATCTTGAGTTGCCATTACTGTAGTATTCAGTGTGAAAGGAGATTCATGAATGATTATGTAAATTTTAAGAAAAACATCCCAAACTCAGTTTAAATATGATGTAGCAAACATGAAAAGGTATCTATTTCTCATTTCATAAGCAGAGTTAGTCTATTTGTATTTCAGAAATCTAATACTTAGTAAAAAAAAAAAAGGTACATGATACTGTTTAATGTAGTTGTCATTGGCATAGATATAACTGGGAAATTCCTATAAATAAGTCAATGAATCATGATTGGCCAGGAAATCTGAAAACACATGATACAAATAAAACAATGCATGACAGAAAGATGAAGAATAAGAACGATCAAAATGTGAATCAAGAGAAATAAAGGAAGACAGAAAAGAGAAAAAACACGCAGTTCCATGATGTAAAATATAAGAGGGTATTGAATTCCACATAGAGCACCTGTCCCTGGGGATGAACAAAGCCATGAAGATAGAAAAAGAGAAAGAAGACCTGGCTTTTAAGAAGAGAAGACCTGGGGAAGGTTGGGTTCTGTAAGCTGTGTTGTATCTGTAATTGACTCACAGTCTTTTAGAATTTTAGAACTGACCTTTGTATATAGAACTCAATTCCTCATGGTTTTATGAGCACTTGAACTCTGAACACAAGTTTGAGCCAATGATTATGACTGACAGCTCATGGTGGTAGTGGAGAACTGAAGAGAACTCTGAGATAGAGTTTAATTCCCAAGGCTGAAGCTAAAAGCAAACCTTTCACTTGGGTAATGGCAACAGAGATGACCATTGTCAAGTCCTGGGAGGCTAGTACTTCACCAGGAGTTTTTCTTGGAAGATAATGGACTCCAAAGTACCAAAAATCTAATGATAATAGGGCAGGAGGAGGAGCAGTGGTTTCCATGAAAACAAGTGCATCAGATGTCCCCTTCTTGCCCTGTATCCTGGCAATAGCTTGTCATTCAATTAATTTTAAAGGAACATGTGCTATTCACTTGTTCAGAAAACCTGTGGTTGAGTGATAGAGCATACAGACATTGGTCTGTTAAAGACACAGATGCACTGTCTGGCTCACTAGTTTCTCACACCTTCATCCTGGACTTTCTAGAACCAAATGTCATGTATGACACTACTGTCCTACATGAATGCTGGCATCCAGGAGCCACCATCAAATACACTGTTTACATCAATTCACACAAACATTAGAGCTAGAATGGACCTAAGAGATTATATAGTTCACCTTTAGCTCACATGATTCTCCTTTATGAATGCTATGCTCCAATCAAGGTGGTCTTTTGTTTTCTTTATCCCTGAGGATGTCCCTTAATTTATTTTCACCTCAGTTTATTCATCAGTAAAATGGACATAACAAAACCGATCTAATCTACCTAGTGGGATTATTTTAGGGTCAAATTAGGTAAGAGGACCACCAACAATTTACAGAATTTGTGATTACAAATCTAAAATCCTGCTATTCTTCTTATTATTATTTTAATAACAATGCTAGTATTGCCAAAGAAGACTAGGATATAAGCCCTTAATAAGTGCCTGAACTATCACAGAAAATTGTGACTCTGGAGCCAGAGACCTTGGGTGGGAGCTGAGATATCTGCATTGATTCCGATGTATAAAAATAGCACTTGTGTTAATTCAGTGCAAAGCTCCTCTTTCTTTTACTTGATCTATCAAAGCAATTTTTTTAAGCTATTGGGAAAGCAAAGTTGAAATATCTCATTTGATTCTAGGACATTTGAAAAATAGGCTAGCAATAATGTGAAATATGGAAGAAGCTAATTAAAATGATGATTTGGGGGCATGGTTAGGGTGACCAGCTCTCTGTGCCATGTAACTGAGCAATCTGAGTTGACTTACCATATAGCTAATTCACAGAACAAAACTCTTTGTAATGGAATTTTACTACTTTGCAACAAGAATCTTGAGGGATAACAGGGTGATATAAACTATGAGAAGGAAGCCACTGTAGAACCCCTCATTGTATATATAAGAAAACAGACCCTGATGGTTTAAGTGACTTGCTAAGGGTCATGTGAATGGTTATTAGCAGAGCCAGAAGTAGAACTCAGGAGTATAACTTCCACAACAGTGTTCTCTCCATTCGTGGAAGGAAAATTGAATTTGGAATTATAAGGCCTGCGTCTGAATCTAGCTCTGCCTCTTACTAGGTGGGACCTTGAGCAGGCCTCTTTATCTCTCTCTAGTCTTTATTTCCTTATTTGTAAAATGGAAGCAATATTTCCTGAACAGTCAAACAGGGTTCTTTTGAGACCTAAATGAAATAACTTATGTAAAAGTGAAACTGAAATGTCAGCTATGCCTGGCTTTTTTTACCCTAAGACAATCTCCCCATAATTAGGAAAAGCAAAAGCAAGATTCCAATCCAGGGTTTGGATTACACATTGATTTGTACCACCAAACATATATAAACTATTAATGAAAGAATTTTTGTTGATGATAATTAAGGAAAGTTACTCCTTGCATCTCTGAAAATAAGAGCTGGGTTCAAAGTAGTATAGGAAGAAGGAACAAATGAATTCTATACAAAGATAATTCAACTTGATTATATCAAGGACATTTGCACAACCTTCTACTGAATCACTCCCTCGTTTTAAATCAAGAAAACATTCCATATCTTTGATCTGGAAAAAAGAAAAAGTATTAAGATAAATGGAGAGTCTTAAATCATGTCACATTTTCAGACTATAATGGCATCTTTGCTGAGACCTATGCAAAACCTGTATCAACAGTGGCAAGCCCAGAAATCAGGACAATATGCAAAATAGGGTCTTGTTTGATATTAATGTGTAAGAGAGACAAGCCTCAGGGATGGAGAGAGGTCTAGATTACATTTTTCTAAAAAAATCTACATAATGAATGCCACTTCAGACCAATAGCCTAAGAAAGAGGGAAGAAAAAACTCACAATATGCGAGGGAAATCGTAAGAGAAGAATGTACCGAAAATCATCCTGTGTGTAACTGACAAACATTATTTTAATAACTGATGGGAATTGCCACTCCTTGGGCAGTCATTGCTAATGAATAGGAATATGGTATTTTGGAAATTACTGGGATGGATGTTGAGGAAGGCTGGGGTTGGGAAGTAGTCCATACAAAGAGACAAACAACATGATATATTGGAAAGAACACTGAATTTGGAGTCAGTGTAAGTGAGTTTAATCTGAACCTTCTACTAACTACCTGTGTGACCTTAGGCAAGTCATTTAACTCTTTCTTTGTATGTCTGTTTCTTTTTATGCATCTTTAGTATATTTATTTTTAAAATGAGGGAGTTGAACTAGATGATTTTTTAAGGTTCCTTATAACTCTAAATCTTAGATTGGGGGGCTGAGGGTAAGGAAGGAATGGAAGCCAATGGCAATAGAGAGGAAGAGGGGAAAGGGGATTGGGGAAAGAGGGAAGGTGGAATTCTGGACATCGATACTGGCAACATTGCCTGCAGCCCAATTCAGACCATCCTCTACTAATTTAGGAAGAAAGAGAGAGAAGATGGAGGAAAAAAACAACCTAGGCCTCCCTTCAACATTTACAGACCCTTTGGCCCAAATAGTTCAGTTTTTGTCTAATCTTGTCAGTCCCAGGCCTCAAAACTACTTCTAGTTCTGCTCCATACCATTGCAGACTATTCAGACCCCAACCCTCCACTTCCTTCCCACCTGTAACCTGGACTCCACTTCTGGGTCCCTCAGCCCTGATAGTTTACCTTACCTTTTGCCTTATCTAATTAGGGTCCAGACCTCTAGTCAATTTACTTCCACTCTTCCATATCACTGCAAGGAAACCATCCTCTATCTGGCTCCTTTTCATGTGTCGTCTTTGCGCATTAAAATGTAAACTATTGAGGGTAGGAACTAACTTGTTTTCTTTTATTTTTATCCCCAACACTTACCACAGTGTCTGACACAGTGTAAATACTTTACAAATGTTTTATGTATCTAGCTGTACAAAGCACCAATCTAACACAAATGTTCACTAAAGACCTTGCAATATCAGAAGCTTGGGATAATACATCAGGCATAAAGACAATGCAATTTTTAGTCTAACTGTGAATATTCATACCAAATAAACTACTGGACATGTTATAAGAAGTAGAGACAATCAGCAGCAATTGGGAGCCCAGTCCCTTAGAGAGGGATTATTAAATAAAGCACTATTTATAAGTCAGCATTAAAAAAATAGAGGATCAGGGTATGTAGGATTAGAGTTAAAGATGACAACATAGAAACTAAAAGGTAAGGGAGTATGAATAAGACTCTGGAATTATTCAAAGAACAAAATGGAATTCCTCACGTGCATAGCAGGGCAATGAGTAACCCAATACAGCTTTTAATGTTGGGGAGACAGCATGGTACCATGGAAAGAGGGCTGGATTTGGAATCAATGGACCTCCACTGAAATCCCAGATCTGTTACTTAATATGTGACTTGAGGCATTTACTCACTTCTTTGAGCATCGGTTTTCACATCTGTCAAATGACTGGGTTAGAGTAAGTGTCCTGGAAGTTACCTTTCACTTCTAAATCTATAATTTGATGATGCTTTGTTAACTTGCTTAGAAAAGCACCAGAGGTTTCTTTCTTCCTTCCTTCCTTTCTTTCTTTCTTTCTTTCTTTTTTTTTTTTCCGTGAGGCAATTGGGGTTAAGTGACTTACCCAGGGTCACACAGCTAGTTACGAGTTAAGTGTCTGAGGCCAGATTTGAACTCAGGTCCTCCTGACTCCAGGGCTGGTGCTCTATCCACTGTGCCACCTAGCTGCCCCTAGAGGTTTATTTCTTAAGGACAAAACAAGGTACTACATTGTAGTTACTTATGGGAAGCAACTAGTATAAGCAACTTTTGTTAGCCTTAGGCCAATCTCTAAAGGGTATGATCATCTATATGCTTGATTGTGTGACTACAAAGAGTCACACTGAGAATCATGAGAATAATAAGAATAATCTTTACGGTTGTCTTATGGAAATCAATCCCCTTGTTTTGGGTTAATTCCTTATCTGTCACCATGCCAGATTGCTTAATTTAATCAATTTAATGGAGGGCAGTTACAGAGTGAAAGGGAAAAACCTTCCTCATGTTCTATAATGAGAATATTAAATAAGCGATAGTTGAGTATAGTATGATTTACCATTCTAAGAAGATGAAAAACTCCTCATTTGTATCATTTAAAAATATCATGTGGGGGGCAGCTAGGTGTCACAGTGGATAAAGCACTGGCCCTGGATTCAGGAGGACCTGGGTTCAAATCTGGCCTTAGACACTTGACACTTACTGGCTGTGTGACCCTGGGCAAGTCACTTAACCCCCATTGCCCCGCAAAAAAATAAAATGTGTACAGCATTCTGGATAGATATTTACTCTGCATTTGAAAAGTAATTGTTCTACAGGCCCTGCCAATCAAAAGGATTTTCCTTAAAAACAAACAAACAAACAAAAAAAACAGAATAGGTATAACTGTCACAAATAGGATGTCAGTTCATGGTTTACAATGTGTTTGACCCCTGATATCTCAACAATTCTCTGTGTTTGTATAAGTCCCTATGTTGTAAATATCTGACTGTCATCTAATTCCTTCTGGGTACTTTTCTCTAGTAAGAGAGCTAGACATGCAGGCTCTCAGCCTACCAATCAAGGCTGAATGAGGATGTGATGATTGTTTCTCAGGAAACACATCTCCAAACCTTTTCTCTAAATCCATTCCAGATAGCTTCTGAAAGACTTTGATGACTCTCTATAGATTCCAAGCTAGAAGACACCTCAAGAGTCACCTAGTACAACTCCTTAATTTTGGAGATAAAGAAACTGAGGTCCAGACAGCTTTATGGACTTGTGCACATTCACAGACAGTAAGCAACAGCATCTGAACCTAAATCCACATCCTCTGGATACAAATCTAACACTCTTGCCCTCCCCCCCCCCCAAATCCTTCTGCCTCTCACATTCACGGGCTATTGTGTGAAGTAAATGAATTGTCAACCCATTAACAGCCTGGTTTGTGGGATTGCTCTCTTCACACAACCACAGTTGCCATGTGGCTTTGCTTCTAGGGGAAGATTAAGAGTGTGAGCCTTGAGAAAATACTGCTGTAGGCAATTTGGTGCACATGAAGTTGCTGCCAAGATGAAAACACTGCCTGAAAGTAATAATTGGAGGGTCAGGCAAAAATAACTGTTCACACTGTGTTCTTATAAGATATCCAAAAATAATTGGTAGTTAGGGAGAGTCTGGGCTAAAGGTAATAACTGAAGGAAATGAATCTTGATTTTATTCAATGATTGTTGAGCCCAGTTATCCCCTGTCTCATCCATATGATGACTTTGTGGCAAATGATTAGGAAGATAAAATAGCCAAAAGAAGCTTCTTGTGTGATAGAGAGAGAGAGAGAGAGAAGTGAATTCATAAAATATAGGATGGTATCATTTCTTTTATTAAGAAGGACATCTTTTCTTAAAGACATGGGCTTACACATCAGAAGTGGGGTGATGAGGTAGGCATAGTACAAAGTGCTAAGGAATTTTATAGCTAAAGATGACATGGTTACAGCATCTCAGTTATTTTCATTATTTCTGAAATTAACTTACATATTTCAGGAAAGAACATGCTTTAAATTGCTGCTGTCGTGGATACCAAAAACACCCTTTTTAAAATGAATCTCATGCTAAAAGGGACAAAAGAGAGGATGAACAATTCCAAGACAACAAATAGATTGAAGATATAGATATAGGCCAGAACTTTCTTTAGCAGAGTCTTCAATTAGAAACAGTATGTGGGTGAAGGGTGGGAAGGGATACAGCTGATGAAACCAAACACGCTTCAATGGCACTCACCATGAAAGCTGTATTCTCACCTCCTATAGAGCCAGTGAATCAAAGGTACAAAAGATTCCAATGAGTTTCTCCAGGCAGTGGGTGGCCCAAGTTCCTCAATCCAGCTGCCTTTTCATGTGTGAGAGAAAACTGACATCACTACCGCTCATCCAAGTATAAATTTACTCTTTAATTTTCACTCAGTTTTCTGATTTTTTTTCTTTTTCTAGGCCCTTCTTCCTACTGAGATGAAGAACCTTTGTTGCTATTCACCCATTCAGGTTATACTATTCTTCCCCTCTCAAAGAAAGAAGTTCATTTTTTAAAAGTGTTCATCATGTCTATACTCTTCAAACCATGAAAAATTCTGATTTATGGATCACATCTATATAGAAAATGTTTAAGTTTGTATAATGCTTTGAATAAGTTATTTCATTTGATCCTCACAAAAGCACTGTGAGTGGTCATGTTATAATTATTCTCATTTTATAGTTGAGGAAAGTGAAGCTGAGTGAGGTTAAGAGACTTGTCTGTGGTCATCCAGCTAATATCTGAGGTGAGATTCAAACTCAGGTCTTTCTTACTCCAAGTCTACCACTCTATCTACTGTGTCATCTATTGGCCTATAAAACAACGTCAGCATATTTATCCATATCCAGTTTTCAATGAATACTCCAGGCAAATGAAACTTCTGCCTTTACTTCATCTTTCCTCAGGTGCTTATGGAAACAGTTCCAAGCTAATTGGCTGATTACATTCAAGTCCATTGATTGACATGAACTAAAGGCAGTCTATGAATAGAGGTAACTTCCAGATGCCAATCTGACCTTCAAAATGTCAGAAAGGTCACCTCATGCTTTTGTGGTTCTCACACTGTTCAGTAATGTATATATGATTAAGTATAATGCAATGTACAATATGTTTAGAAGTCCTATGAGATCAATTAACAAGGACTTACTGAGTACCCATCACTCCCTGTTATCGGGTAATAAGGGAAGTATGTTGTGGCATGGTATAAAGAACACTGGATTTGAATCAGAAGATATAAATTAAAATCTTGATTCTGTCACTTAGTACTTCTGTGACTATGGACAAATCATCTTGTTTGGCATCAGGTTCTTCATATATAAAATGAGGCACTGGGCTAAATTTTTTGTAAGATCTCTTTCAATCACAAAGTGCTATGTTATGGTGTACAAAAAGATAGACTCCCTGTGAAAAGGACTTTACAATCTAGTAAGAAGGCAACACAATATATATTAGGACATTAGCCTTGGAGTCAGGAGAACTTTGGTTTTAATCCTGCCTCACTGCACTTCTGCATTGTAGTCTGCAGATGCTTGGAGAGCAGCAATTAAAGAAAAGCCAAAGTATATTTCTTTTTTCTTTTTCTTTTTTTTTTTTTTTTGGTGAGGCAATTGGGGTTAAGTGACTTGACCAGGGTCACACAGCTAGTGTCAAGTGTCTGAGACCAGATTTGAACTCAGGTCCTCCTGATTCCAGGGCTGGTGCTCTATCCACTGTACCACCTAGCTGCCCCCAAAGTATATTTCAAGGTATGGGGAGTGTTAGCTAAGCGGCTCGCCACAATATTGGGGCAAGGAAGGAGACCAGCAGCCACCCTCAAAATAGAACAAGATTTATTTTAACAAGAACGAACTTAAAAAAAACACCAACAGGATCAGTAGGATCAAGGGAAAGGAAATAAAATGGGGAAAGGGAAATTATACAACCTTAAAAGAAACCACTGCCCAGGAATCAGCTGAGAATACGAAGCAGATCTCCTGTCATTCTATAGCTTCCCGCTAGAATGCCCAATTCTCTTCCCCCAATCCCAGAAAACCCCAACACAGCCCCAGCCAATGGGATGGCCATTCTGACAGTCACATGACTGCCCTCACTAGGCTTCCAATCATTATAATTTTGCCAGGCCCATGTAGGTGTCAGAGAGTGGTGATGACATGAGGTGGCAGCACCATGGCAACGGCTACAGCCAGTGGGTGGAGCACTACAAGGTTCGTGGAGCCCCAGGCCAGTGCCTGCCTAGGCATAAAAACCTCAAATAACAATTAATTCTTTACAATTCTGATACAATGAGACTCAGTGTTCTCTGGCATATCTATCATGGACTGAATAAGAGATGCCAATTAGTTGATTAGTATTCAACAGCTCTCTCCACCCACATCTACAAATTTGATTTTTTTGCATTACTTTTTTTTTTTATTTGGTAAGGGAGGTAGATCTGTGACCCACTTGATCTAATTGGTGAATCCTCCAATCAACTAATTCAAATCTTAGGGCTCGGGTCTTTTTCAGAATGGCAAGTCCCATTGAGTAGATGTGGTCCTTATCCCTTTGCTGATAGGACAAATAGAACTCTTCTGACTGACCAGCTGATTGGTTAGTGGTTTTGGATATCTTCATAATGATTGCCAAGTAAAATCCATAGGGACAAATGGAGACCCCTACTTCTACCTTTGTCTATAAAAGCAAGGTATAAAATAATTTGTGCCTTTTATTTTCCCATATTTTCTTTCCTTGGTCTTCCAGAATACATTAGTATGGGGAAGGAAATTTCTCACTCTTTTTAAACTCTTTCCCATTCCCCTCTCCTTCCAAAGATGATGATAACTGGCAAAATGATGACATGGCAGAATGATTACCAAAAATGATGATGCACTGAGCAAGAGCTACCTATTCTTGCCTGAGCAAGCTGAGAATGGAGTTCATGGATTTCAGTACTTGAATGTATTCTGTATTTCTGACCACAGGTCAGGAATCAGAGACCTCACATGGAAGTTCAAGAATTCTTTTTTTTTTTTTAAGAATTCTTAAAATCAAGAATTCCTGAGTTTGAATATCTTAACAGATCTTCTAAAGGCAAATTTCTTCAGTAGCATGTCACTGGTAGACTATCTTATAGATAAATATGTTAAAGTCTTTCCAATGATGAGAAAGGAATCTGGTTCTTGCCAATCCTATTATAGCTGTGAGTTATTGGTATAAATCTGAGGTGAAATAGGAGCATTTATTTAGTAGTTTCCCAGAGTATCTCAAACTTAGCAGAGGAGTCTAATGGGCTATTTTGTTGCTTTTGGTTTCTAACTTTGTTCATGGGTTCCCTATATGTCCTTTGCCTTGAGCATTTTCCGTGATGAGTAAAACAAAGATTGTCACATACCCATTACCCATAGTATACATGTATTGTCCGCATTGGAATCAGGTACTCTATTGCCCACTTTTGTGGAAAACTATAGACAAAAGCTAATTTTGTGTCATCTCCATTTTGGGGGCATGATCTTGAATCAATTGTGGGTAGAAGCAACAATCTAAAGAAATAATCTTTTGGATCAACCCCTGGGATCAGATCCAATCCATAACAGCCTATAGCCTTTTAGAAGACCCTGGTTAACAAGTTACATTATCTTTTTAGTAATTATTCACTTAACTTCTAATCGCAAGTGAAAAGTCAGTCACAACCAAAGCCAACATCTTGTCCTGATGACATCATTGGACTTCCTAAAAAATATAGCATATATTTCACTAGTCATTCAGGAAGGCTTGTGTTGTAGGGGAAACATTTTGACTCTGCAGTAGCAAATGTTTAGAAATATCCTCTATGTTCCTTATTGGGAATGAAGATCTGTGTCAAGACAGAGATTCACTTGTTTCATTGCCTATGCAAATGTGCGAGTGTCTCAAGTTGATGGAAATTGCCCACCAAATCCAGAAATACTGTGCTAAACACTTTAGATATATTAAATCATTTCATCCTCATAACAACATTGTGAGGTATGTGCTATTATTATCCCCATTTTATGGTTAAGGAAACTGAGGCTGACAGGTTAAGTAACTTATTCAGGGTCACACAGCCTCTGTCTAGGGCTAAATTTGAACTCAGGTCTTTCTGACTCCTGATGCAATGCTTTATCCACAGCTCTACCTAGCAACCTCTACAGAGTGATTAGAAGGGTATTATCACTCCTTGGAGAACATAGACAATAAATATTCAGAAATATCAACCCTATTTTAACAATATATACCTTTGAAAATATTCATTTGCTTTAAGAAAGGAATTATTCTATTGTTCTGATGTAGATGACTAAACTTCAAAATGGTATCTCTTCTCTTTCCATTATAAAGTACACCCAATGGCCTACTATATATAGCACCATTTAAAACACTAAGCACTTGACTTTTTTTTTTCAAGAGAAAGATTTTTTAAGTCTTTTTAAAGGTTTAAGGGAACTTGTTTAAAAAAAACAAAACACCCACAACCTTATTTCAAGCCACATCCATCTAGTACTTCTCATATAAATGCTACCAGCTGCCAAGTAATTTAAAGGAAAGCAGACACACAAAGCAAGAAAATAGTGTCAGCAAGTTAACCATGGGTGATCATAGAGGTGACAGAGATATAGTGGAGTAAATCAAATGAAGAAGAGGGAATTTGAAACTTTGGATACATATGGATTTTCTTCAAATGCTTACCTAATATAATTCCCAGGCAACAAGAAGAGAGAGAATTCTTCTTCTCTAATCACCCCTGTGGCATTACTCTAGGAGAATAAAATCATTCCCTACCTAAAAATCATATAATTCAGGCTGATACACTAAGATGGACATAATGATTAAAGGAAAAAAGAAGACTGGTCACCAGCAAAAAGTGATAATACTGGGTACTGTTCTATTGTTCACAGCCTGACCTATGAAGAAATGGGATTATTCACCCTGGGGAAGAGAAAGCTGAAGGGTTATTTAATAATGGCTGCGATGCAGGGGATGGTTGCTGGTTATTTCTGTCTTTACTGGGAACAGAACAAGGAGAAATTGTACAATGAAGGATTGCCATCGAATTTGTCCTTGTAGCCCATGTGAATCAATGAGTTGTCAAACTCAGAAATGGATGATGAAGGAAGGGAGGGAGGGAGGTTGTACATATATTCTATTTCTGTGGAGATCTTCCCAGAATGGTTAAATTCTCCACTGCCTAAGGATACAGGCTTGCTTGGAGTAAGGGGCTGGATTAAATCCCTTCAAAAGAAGGCAATGGGTTTGGCCTTCATTGGAGGTAACTAAGGAAAGGTCAAATTTCAGGAATTGCCTGCTCACCTCTACCTCATCTTATCTACCTGTTTGCTGATGCCTGAAATTCCTTTCATAAGATAGAAATGCTTTCATTCCACCATAAGAAATCAGATTTAAATGCAAACACACCTGTGGAAAGAGTATGATTAAAATTCACACTAAGGTACACATGACTAACCGCCCTCTCTAATACTGTAATAAGTAGCATTGTATATGCTTTTTAAGGTTTACAAAGTACCTTATAAATGTTATCTTGTTTTATTCTCACAACAACCCTGGGACATAAGTGGTATAATTATCTCCATTTTGCAAATGAGGAAAATGAGGAAACAGTGGTTCATCACTTGCTCAGAATCATACAGCTACTAAATGTCTGAAGTCATATTTGAACTCAGGTTTTCCTGACTAATTTTCCAGATTTCTATCCATTGTATCACCTAGCTGCAAGTTTTGATGCTGCAAAGGTCACTGGTTGCCAAATAATGAGGAGCCCTTGGTAAAGGTAAATAGTAAGTAAGTAAATAAGCCAAGGGGCAGCTAGGGATAGAGCACCAGCCCTGGAGTCAGGAGGACCTGAGTTCAAATCCAACCTCAGACACTTAACACTTACTAGCTGTGTGACCCTGAGCAAGTCACTTAACCCCAATTGCCTCACTAAAATAAATAAATAAATAAATAAATAAGCCAATAAATAAATGAATGAATCTATAAGTGAATAAATAAATGAATAAGCAAATGAATGAATGAATGAATAAATACATACATTATACATATACAAATGAATGAAGACAGGCAGACAGATAGATGGATAGATAAATAAATAGAATAGAGCATTAGGAACAGAGAAAACAAATTTTCTTCATTTGACAGTTTAGCATGAATCTTTTATCACATTAGATTTCTATAGCTTCTTAATGTTCTGTGTGTATGGATGTGTGATGGATTCCTTTGGCAGTATGGTGAGGCCTATAGATCCCTTCTCTGGATAATGTTATTAAGTGTGTACAATAAAAAAACATTATATTACATTACATGCATTACAAAGGTAAACAAATATTGAAATTGAAAAATTGAAATATGGTTATTATTTTTTTAATTCAAAGACCCCAAGTTATGAACCCAAGTAGACTAAATTGCCACTGTACATATTTCCACATTCTAACAATTAGTCTCATTAATTTAAAGGTATACTTTATAAAGTGCAAAATAAATTCTTCCTTAATGACCTGATGTATATTACATTACTTTATTGTCTGGTATACAAGACACTAGAACAACACAGAGGCATCTAGGTAACTCAGTAGATAGAATGCTGGGCCTGGAGTCAGGAAGACCTGAGTTCAAATCCAGCTTCAGACATTTACTATCTATGTGACTATGTATAAGTCACTTAATCTCTGTTTGCCTTAGGGCCCTTGAGAAGGAAATGGCAAACCCGTCCAGTATCTTTGCCAAGAAAACCCCATATGGTGTCACAAAGAGTCAGAGAAGACTGAACAATAACAGAATAACAAAGTACATGCATACATATGTGTGATATTAACTTGGCCACAACTGGACTTGCCATCCTCTTGAAAACAGTGCTTCTAAACAAATCAAGCCTGAATACCTCTTTGGTATTTTTTAATTTTTAAAATATCCATAGTTTTACTTCTGACAAAAACTCAACTCCTTTTTCTTCTCCTCTACGAGTTCCTCACTGCTATCCCTCCTTTCCTAGAGAAGAGAGCAAGGGACACTTGAGGGATGTCACAGGGCTGCAGCAGTGATCAGATGAAAAAAGTCAAACATTAAGACAGTACTGCCAATTCCACTTTGCAAGCATTCAGCAATGAGCAAGGTCTTCTGACACCCCATCCATCACCACAAAACCCCCAAGAGGAGGAAATTAAAATTAAATAAATAATGTAGAAAGACATGGTCATTGCCAGAGGCATCTTTCAGCTTGATTTTCAGCTCCCTGAAGACCAGCTTGCTGGGTTGTCATAGCCAAAATAAATGAAAATTTTAAAATAAACATATTCATTCATTAAAAGGATAACATTGTTGCCTTAAATGAGAGGAATTGTTGGTTCCTTTCAAGTTCCGAAAGTCCTAATTTTTCCATTTCTTTAGGTATATGTAATAGACTTTCCTCGTTATTTTATTCAGAAATGGTGTTATCTATGATGCCTCCCTTCCTATATGCCACTTAAAACCATATCACTGACTAATGGTCTGTAAGTATTTTCAACTTCTCAGGAATTTAATGAAGGCCTATATAAGGGCCTCAACACACTTCCTGCCCAACTAAATGAAGAAGCTCCAAGGACATTCAAGTCCCCCAATTACCCCTACCAAAGAAAGGCCTGAAATAACTGCTGAAAGTCCAATGGTGGGTGGAGCTTCAATAATAACTGGCCTCTATTTCCCCAGGTGTCTAGGCCCCTCCCCCCATAAATCAACACCAGTCCCTAAACTTGATCTATATACCAGTGTGATGTTTAAAATCTAACATGTGGTCGCCTTATTCCTGTGCCAAGTTTAAGGAAAATTATCTAGGGTTTACTTATAAATTAGAAGCTTTAGCACCAGTTTGGGGCATTTAGCATTTATTAAAGCATACCAAGTATTAGTAAAAAGAGAATACCTGGGTCAGAAAGTTAAGAAAAGGCCTATCTAGCCTAGAGTTTCAGCCTATCTTGGTTCTTCCTCAACTCTTTCTCCATGAGCCTGTTCCAGAGAGCAACTGGCTGTGGAAGCTCTTCCTGCCTCCTGAGAAGAGGCAGTTCTTACACACTGCTTCAAGCTAATTGGCTAGCATCAAATCCATTGGTTTACTGGACTTGAGGGTGGTCCTGTGTTGAGATCAGAGTCCACAGCCTCTGACAACACACCCTCTTGAGAGTCAGGCAGGTGTGGTTTCAATCAAGTCAACTTCAAGTGAGTTAATCAGCAGAGTCAGTCAATCTAATCAATCCAAATCAATCCCCTTGAGTTGGGGCCTTTGAGCATTGGCAAAACCCATTATTTTCTCACGCCAGGTAGAGTAACTATCAACCCCAGCAGTGTCTTTATTGAACAACTAACCCAACATATTTCCTGGGGGTATACCTCCAAGATATCTTGTAAGGAATTCTCCTTAAAACTAAATAACTCTGGCCCTCATAGATTGGCCTAGGTCCACAATATAGCAATTGCATTTCTTTTGGCCAGAAACCCTGAGGGTCTTCCCTTCCCACCTCTACCCCTGATCTATCTTTTTTTTTTTTTTTTTGACTAGGTAAGAGGACTTTCTTTGCTTATTTTCTTACCTAGCCTTTATCACTGAATGGACATTGCCTCAGATAATCTGAGACCTGGAAAAGACCTTATTTTTAAAATGCCAAGGTCTCCCACTGCATCTGGGGCCATCTCCAGTCATCCTGATGTATATCTTGCCACTGGACCCAGATGGCTCTGGAGGAAAGAGTGAAGCTGATGACTCCGCACAGCCCTGCCTCACTTAAATCCAATTCAGTCTAAGCCATGACATCACCCTGATGTCATGGTCCTCTTTGAGAACTAAGGACAAAATAAACAACCACCCAGCCTAACAATAGGGCCTTTGAGAAATACAAGAAAGAGAGATTACACAGTCCCTATTAAGGAGTTTTTCTTTTAGTTGGTAAGATGGAATCAAGTATCAATAAAACCATAAAAATAGGAGTTCAGAGAGCAAAAAGGAAGCTATAAACTGGGGAGTATGAGAGAAGCCTTCTATTTGAAAGCAGTTAGAGTTAGAGCTGGACCTTGAAAGATAAATAGTATGTGAATATTGTCATGGGGTAAATGGGTGATGTGGGGGTCCTTAGGTATTCCTCTTAAGAATTACACCCTCTTGCACACAAATCTAATCAGAATAAAATAATATTTTATTTAGGTGCTAGAGAAAGGACACCAAGAGTGAAGTCAAACTTCTCTCTCTCTCTCTCTCCCTCTCTCTCTCTCTCTCTCTCTCTCTCTCTCTCTCTCTCTCTCTCTCTCTCTCTCTCAGAGATAGTTTCAGAGACATGGTTCTCTGAGATACCTATCTCCTCGAACAGTAGAAAGGCCATAGCTTATATAAGTGATAGATGTGATCACCTGAGCCCATATTGGGGGTGGGTAGGGAAAGGTCAGGTGAGGGTGGTTGGAGTTATCTCTGTCCCTTTGGCACCACTCAGGAAGCAGCCACACCTATCTCTCTTGCTTCTCAAGGTGTGTTCGTCCTTCAGTTTAGCTTCTCAAGGAGAGTTACCCCAGACCCATGTCCTTTAGTTTAGCTGGCCAGTTTAAACTTTAATTGTCCCAAATTCTCAACCCCATAACAATTGGTAGAGAGGAAGTGGTAGGTTCTTGTAGGCAGAAGTGTCAGCATGAGTGTAGACTTAGAGGCAAGAATGAACTTTGAATTTTAAGGGACAGTAAGGACTGTAATCTTGTTGGAATAAAACTTTTATTTGGGAAAGAATAAAAGGTAAGATCGAGTCAGACTATGGAGAATGTTAAACGTCCGATTACCCAGTTTAAATTTTATCTTTTGAGCAAAGGGGAGCTATTTAGGGCTTCCGATCAAACGACGAATATGATAATGATAGTGCTTCAAGAACTTCAAACTGAATGCAGTCTGTAGAGTTGATTGAAAAAAGTTGGGAAGCACTAAGTACTTCAAATAGTCACTCGGAGCCGAAAGTTGCCCATCAATGATCACAGTAGCACCTAATCACACAATTTCAGATTTGAAAGGAATTTTCACACCATAACTGAGTAAAAATCTCTCCCAGAATATGTTAGATAAATGGTCATCTACCCTTTTTTGAAGACATCAAATGAGGGGCAAGTCACTTTCATTCTAGGCAGACTGTTTCACTTTTAAACTGCTGTCCTAAAAGTACTTTTTTCCCTTAAATCAAGGCAACATTTGCCTCTTTGCACTTCTAGCCATTGCTCCTAGTTCTGCCCCTGTTGGGGAAGGGGCAAAAAGAATGTCTATTCTATTTCCCCCACTTCACTGATAGATAACTACCAATCAAGAAACTTTTATTAAGCACTTACAATGTGCCAAGGACTGGGGTAAGTTCTGGGGATACAAAAAAGGCAAAAGACAGTCCCTTCCCTCAAGGAGTTTACAATTTAATATAGGAGACAACATGCAAATACACACACACACACACACACACACAGTAAGCTGTATACAGGATAAATAGTAAATTAAAAGAGGAAAGGCACTGGAATAAAGAGGGATTGGGGAAGGCTTCCTATAGAAGGTAGGATTTCAGATGAGACTTAAAGGAAGTCAGGGAGTACAGTAGTAGGAACAGAGGAGGGAGAGCATGTAGGATAGCCAAAGAGAATGTTTGGAAATGAAAGATGGAGTGCCTTGATCATGGAACATCCAGGAGAGGTCAGTATCACTGGATCAAAGAGTATGTATCGGGGTGTAAGGTGTAAGAAAAAGATAAGAAAGGGATAGGTTATGAAGGACAAATTTGAGGCAAATCTTTGACACAAATCTCTATATTAAACATTTCCAGTTCCTTCAAAAATATGACACAAATTCAAGCTTATTGCCTTCTTCTGGAAATTCCTCTTTATCTATATCTTTCCTAAAGATGGGGCCAGAAAATTAAACATACTAATCCAGATGTGCTCTTCCGATGTGCTACAGAGCCGTCACCTTATTATTTCAGGAAGCTATCTCACAGCAAAGCCTCATGTTGTTGTATTAGTTTTCTTGGCAACTATATCACTCTGCTGATGCGTCTTAAGTTTATAGTTCAGCAAGACTCCCAGATCTTTTTCAAACAACTTTCTATCCAACTATATCTAATCTGTCATATTCTTTTTAATTCATTTTTTATTATTATCTAGGGTTCTTACAAAAGTGTGCCCCAATTTCATAGTACTATGTATGTCCTAATTCACTTTTTTAAAAGTGACTCAGCAGTCCCCACAAACATATTTATTTTTTATTAATCAGTCAGAAAACACAATTCAAATCAAAGTTGTTTAGTTAAATAGTATAATAAAAAAAATCAACCAAATGTTTTCCTCATAAAACTAAGGTATGTAACCCCATACACACACACACACACAATCAATCAATCAACAGGAAGAATGAGTAGTCACAAGGAACAAATATGGTTAGGTCAGCTGTTTGAAAGAGTGCCTATATAAGGAACTTATTGACCAGGGTACATATGCATAAGGAAAGTTCATATTTCTGATGTTGAATGGGCATTGATTGATGTTTTCTGATGATGTCATTTTATATCTCCCACTGGGCCTAAGGCTTGTTTATCTTATATGACATGCAGCCTCTGCTGGGCATGTAGATATGTTGTGGGAATGCAGTGGGACCCCAAGAAACCTAAAGATTCCAACCCCCTAGCCCAAGGGAAAACAGCTCTGTTTTCCACCTCAGGTATGAGGTGTGGCAGAGCATGACCCCAATATGCTGATAAGCAATACAGAGGTCCGCAAGATGATATGCAGGATATGGATTGATGATGCATATCCTACTGCTACCTCATTATTCAAAGTTCCTTTCACAGTTATCTTGCCCTCTCCTCCCCTTTGTTTTGTAAAGATACAAAAGACCAGACCTCTTCTTACTCCAGTGGGACAGTAACCTTAGTGATCTCTCCCTGACCACATATTCCTCTTCTAATAAATCTTTTTCTTTTATAGGATTCAAGATAAGTCTCTAATTCTTTGGGGGCACTAGCCCCCTGATTCAGGTTACAAGTCCCCCCAACAGATATATCATATAGTCTCTGCCTGGGATTAATGCTCATTGCATTCCTCTACATTTTTCATGAAAGAGAGAGAGAGAGAAAGAAAGAGAGAGAGAGAGTGTGTAAAAGAAAGGAAGGAAAGAAGAAAGAAAGAAAGAGAGAGAAAGGGAGAAAGAGAGAAAGAGAGAGATCATTTTTTCCTCAGCAGTTAAATAATGAGGATAGGAGAGATGCTTCTAAGGGAATTGGATAAAAGATGTCAAGACCCTACAAACCTGCAAGCATGCTCAAGATAATAGGACAAGAAGGGGCAGCTAGGTGGTTCAGTGGATACAGCATTGGCCCTGGATTCAGAAGGACCTGAGTTCAAATCCTACCTCAGACACTTGACACTTACTAGCTGTGTGACCCTGGGCAAGTCACTTAACCCTAATTGCCCCACAAATAAATAAATAAACAAAGAGATGATAGATAGATAGATGATAGATAGATAGATAGATAGATAGATAGATAGATAGATGATAGATAGATAAAATACAATAAAAATAAAAGATAATAGGAAAAGTCTTGGAAGATCTTGTTAAAATGCAATTGCCACTGTCTTTATGACACAGCCATCATTGTATAAACTTTCAGTATTTTCACTGTCCAAGACTTCATGGAGTAGGTAACACAAGGTTTCTCTGGGGATATATACACACAACAGAGGGCGAACATAAACATATATACACAAACACACCCAGTTAACTAGACTGTCCAGAATTGCATAGCTTTGAGACAGAGAGAGTTCATTTGATGTCTTTTCTCTCCTTTGTGTCAAAATACACATCTACCAAATACCAGAGCACATGTCTGAGATCTCCGTATTTCTGTCTTCAGATCTTCCTCAGATTAAATGAAGTTCTATTAGGTCTGTTGGTGAAAAGAGCTGCCTTCCTAAACACAGATCAACTGTCCTGTCTTCCCGATTTGGGTAATAGAAAGGAGAAATCTGATCTAATCATCTCTGGAGTTGATCATGAGGAGGAACTTGATAGAACGTAATAGACTGATCTGGTCCTGGAAAGGTCCCAGAAATATAGCTCTCACCTCTATTGCAAGGCTGACTCTTTGTTCTGGATATGTCCCAGGCTATACAGGATTGTTTATCTCCCATGTTACAATCAGGCTTACAATGTCTTTCTATTGTTAAAATTCCTAGGCCAGAATGACAGGAACAGAGATCAGTCAATGAGCATTTATTAAGCACCTATTATCTGCCAGGCATTGTGCTAGTTATTAAGGACAAAGAGAATAAATGAATCTCTTATTTTCAAGGAGTTTAAATTCTAATGAGGAAATAATGACATATAAAAGTACACAAAGAATATGAAGACAATAAAGACAAAGTAATTAAATACAAGATAGTTTGGAAGAGAGGGCATTAGCATTTGGGTGGGAAATGCTATATATAGAAGGTAATAATTGAGCTTAAAGTGATTCTCAAAGGAAGAAGAGGCAAAGATGGATCAAGGCACAGAGAATTGAAATGGAAGATTGAATGTTGAGAGTAAGAAACAGAGAAAGCCAGTATGGCTGGATTTCAGAACACAGAAAGGAGAATAATGTCAAATTAAGGTGCAAAGATAGGTTGTTGCCAGGTTGTAAAAGGCTTTAAAATACCAACAAATATAAAATATAACAATAATATGACAGCCAGAGCAAATCTCACTCTTGGATAGCTACTAGCTTACTTTGGGGTCCCAGACTAAGGCTCAACTTTAATATAAAGCAGTTATTGTCTAGCAAGCTGGTGGTGTAAAAATAGGTAGCATTGGCCCTCAGGCTATAGTTTGCTATTCCCTGATATAGAGCAGCAATTACAAGGGCCAGTCCCGAACTCTATAGGGGTCAGTCTTATGAATAGGCATTTGACTCAAGCAGAGTTCTATTGAAGACCCCCTTAATCAGCCCCTCAGTTGTTAGCATGCCTAATTGTTTTGCTTTAAGACTTTTCTTATCTCTGATGTCCATGAAGGAAAAGGGATTATAGGCATTTCTCTTTCCTAGGGAGAGTAGGAACATGGGGACTCAATCTGCATGTTCCAACCAGACTATACTCATGTTTAAAAGATACTCAAGAGATATTCCCATGAAGCACAAAGGAAAAGAACTTGAAGTGGATTTTCCAGTAGAATTATTGTCACTTAGGTGATATTCTTCCTTATCTAGTTTTGGCTTAGCCCAGCTTTTCAGAACAGGCACCATCACTAGCCTATTCCCAGTGGTTCACCTAGCACAAACCACAGATATTTCCTTATCCAGTAATTGGTTTTACTTCTGCTATCAATTATGTCCTTTCTAAGACTTAGGCTCCATACCTGCCCCAATGCCAAGACTGCCTCTCAAAAGAGGGAGGCATTGAGTCAACCCTATTTGTGGTATGACAAATGTGATTACTTATATTTTTACAAGATACCCCCCACACACACACACACATACACATACAAAAGAAACAAATAATTTGGACTCAACAATAAGACAGGAATTCAGACTGATAAGAATTTAAAGTGCCTAGTAATAATAACAACTTTAATTTCTAAAACACTTTGAAGTTTTCAAATTACTTTCCTCACAAAAATCCTATAAGATGAGTTTTAAAAAAATAAATATCTCCATTTTACAGATGAGGAAAATGAGGCTCAGAAGAGTTAAATGATTGATGCCTGGATATATAACTACTAAGTGTGAGAGCTAGCATTCAAAGCTAAAACAAAATCCAACACTCTTTCCACAATGTCAGACCCATAAACAGGCAGGTCAAGAAAAAATTTGCTTCAGACAAAGCCAAATTTAAAGGGCATAAATAGGCACAGCAGTCATCAGGAACATGGCTTTTTTTCCCATGTGTAAGAGGGTAATTCAGGTGTTGTGGGGCTGCCAATACTCTGGAATCCCACTTCACCATTATCTGTCTACCAGGGTCTGAGGAAATTGGAGTCAAGTATTTATTATTCTGAGAAAATTAACATTTAAACAAACATATTACATTAACTAATAATGCTGCTATTTACATGATAATAATTCACATTACTAGAATGATTTGAGATTTGCAGAATGGCACTGTGTGGCATAAGTGGCTTAAGTATTATAATCTCCATTTTATTGATGAGGAACTGATATTCCTAGTGGTTAAGGAGATTGTCCAGGGTCACATAACTATTAAAAATAAGGAATTTTAAGTTCGAAGGACTTTGTTAGCAATTGGTCCATTCTCCTTTTTGTATGGATAAAATAAAAAGCATAGACATAAACTTGACTAGCATCACAAAGGTAGGAAGGGGCAGAGTTAGGATTTGAACCCAGATCTTCAAATTCAAAGGTCCTTCCACTAACTTACAGCAATATATAATATCACATGTTCTCATTCTAAGACCTTCCATTGCCTTTCCCAATTCTAGTTCTAGGTCTACTTGCTGCATTCTTTCTATCCCTAGTGAACTTGATGTTTTGCTCACTGATGTTTGTTTGTTTTTTTACTTGCACTCAGATATCTCCCTAATCTCACTTAACTCCTTTTATACTTCCTCCTCTAAACAATTGAAACAAACTAAGAAGTAGAGGTTCAAGAACCCATAAGGACCATTCCAATATCAGATTGCACATCCAGCAGTTTGCAACTTTCCTTGAACTCCTAGCTTGAACCTATATTCCTGCCTACAATCAGTCATTCAATAACATTTTGTTGTTGTTGTTGTTGTTTATCCTTGGTTTCTGAAGAGAACCACTGAATAATGAATAACATGAGATGCAGAAGAGGGGAAAAGGAGGAACTCATGGTTTATGACCTCAATTTTTTTCTGTAAAGTATGAAGCAAGATTCTCAGCAGATAGAGTTGGGGGAGAGGAAGCCATGGGATCCTTAAGGATGAATAAAAAGGTTTGGAAAAGCTAATGTGGAGAGTGAAATAGTGAGCTGAAGTGTAGGAATATAGAAGAATTTTCTAGTAATGGTGATAGCTCAGTTGAGTTTGTGTAACCTAAATTTGTTGTGGAACATCTCTCATTTGCCTCCCTCTCTCTTCTGAAATTTCCACCACTTCAGTGCAAGCTCTCATCATCTCATGCTGAGACTTTTCAACAACCTGCTAGGTGATCTGCCTGCCTCAAGTAACTCCCCACTCCAGTCCATCCTCAAGTCAACCACCAAAATGTTTTTGCTCAAGCACAGATCTGAAAATGTCACCTCCCCACTAAATAAATTTCTGTGGTTACCTATTGCCTCCAGGATCAATTACAAAATTTTCTATCTGATTTTCAAAGCCCTTAATAATCTAAGCCCCTACACCCTTTCTAGCTCTCTTAAACCTTACTTCTCAAAACACGTTCTTTGATCCAGTGACCCCCTTGCTGTTTATGCATAAGATGCTCCATCTTTTAGCCCCTGGGCATTTTCTCTTGCTGTCCCCCATGACTTTAGTTCTGCCCCTTCTGAATTTTCCTGGCTTCTTTTAAATCCCAACTAAAATCCCATTTTCTAAAGGAAGCCTTCCCCAAACTTCTCCTCGTGCCTTCTCCCTGTTAACTATTTCCTTTTTATCCCATATACAATGTGTTTGTACAAATTTGTTTGCTTGTTGTTTCTCCTATTATATTTTGAACCGCTTGAAGCAGGGACCATATTTTGTCTCTTCTTATATTCCCAACACTTAGTACAGCTGCAGCCACATAGTAGGCACTCAATAAATATTTCCTGACTTACTGAGTAACAGGTTATATTGACAGGTCCTGAAAACAAATTGGATATGAGGACGGGATGAGATATACTAAAAAGTTGAAGATGACACCTGGGTTGTAAGCCTGAGGGACTGGAAGGATGGTGTTGCTCTCTGTAACAATAGGGAAGTTATGAGGGAGGAGGCATAGTGGTAAAATAATGAGTTGTTTTAGACATTTTAATGTTTATTGGACATCCAGTCTGTGATATCTGAAAGGTAGTTGGACATTCCTTTGGAGGTCAGCAGAAAGGTTAAAACAGGATAAGTTTATTTGAGAATTATCAGTATAGAGATGGTAATTAAATGCATGAGATCTGATGAAATCATCAAATGAGATAGTAGAGAAAGAAGAGAAGGGACTCAGGACATAACCCTGTGGGGCACCTACAATTAGAGGGCATGATCTGAATGAGGATCTAACAAAGAAGACAAAGAAGACATAGTCAGATAGCTGGGAGAAGGACCAGAAGAGAATGGTGTCCTGAAAACCTAGAGAAAAGAGAGTATAAGGAGGAAGGGGTATCAAGAGTTTGAAAAGCTCCAGTGAAGTCAAGGAGAATAAGGATTGAGAAAAGGTCCTTGGATTTGGCAATTAAGATATCATTAGTTATTTTATAGAGAGAAGTTTCAGTGGAATGTTGAGGACAGAAACCAGATAGTGAAGGGTTAAGAAGAGAGTAAGAAGAAAGAAATTAGAAGCACTCCATGTATATAGCCTTTTCAAGTTTAGACACACAAGCCATAAGAGATATAGGATGATAGTGGGAATGGAATGATAAAGTGAGGTTTTGAGAATGGGGAAGATATGGGGATGTTTATAGGCATCCTAATGCATATGTGTATGTGTGTCTACACACACAGATATACACACACACATACATACATATGTGTGTATACACACAAACATATAAACCAGAAGACAGGGAGAGATTAAAAAAAAATGATAGAGTGGGGATGATAGAGGGGACAATCTCTTGGAGTTGATGGGATAGAATGGGATCTCTTGAACAAATTAGGGGGATTAGTCTTGGTTAGGAGAAAGGCCACCTTCTCATATGAAACAGGGGCTGAAGAGAAGATAGGGGCAGAAGTCATTTGAGTCATGAGGTGAAGAGAGCTCAGAGTGAATTTTTATTTTGAAATATGAGGCAATACCCTTAACTGAGAAGTTAGGAGAAGAGAGAGTTATGGGAGTTTTGAATAGGGATTATGAGGTTTTGAAGAGTCAAAATAGAGAATGGAACTGTGGGTTAATGCGAGAGATATAATGTAGTAGATGGTGGTAATTATACAAAACTGAGGCTTGAGAAGGCACAACTGATGATAAAGGAAGGCAGAGGAAGAAGTGAATACTCAATAGATCAGATAAGGGAATTTCACAATTCTTTAACATATAGGTGGCAAGATCAAGGATCTGACAATCTTTGTGTGTAGCTGAAAAGGGTTGATGGGGTAGGTCATGGGAAGTGAGTAGGTTGAGCAATTGGTAAGAGAGTCTTGGGAAGAGTCAATATATATGTTGAAATCCTCATGAGGGCAGGAGTAAGGGAAGAAAGAACAATTTCAAGAAAGGTACCAAACTCATTGAGGAAGGAAAGGGAGTGGATCCCAGTTACCAGAACTTTTGTTGCATGGCAGATATTAATTTCATAAACCTCAAAGGAGAGGTTATTGAGTAATGGAGGTAGAGGGAGAACCTGAAATTAACAATGAAAAATAAAGAACATTCCAACTCCTTTGTCTACACCACTGAACTGAGGGGAATGAGTGAAGGTGCAGCCAGTACTAGAAAGGATGCCTCCCAGTAAAGTATTATTGAGACTACTGTAAAAATATGGGGAGAAAGACAGATTTCTAGATCATACTGGGAGTGCTGGCTATTCTTCCTGACCTTTGCACACATATCAAAGAGCATGTTAGAAAGAGCCAAACTCTACAAGCCTTTTTTTTATATTTAATTTAATTATATCCTAAACTATAAAATTTTTGTTGAGCAGTCAAATGATTTATCCTTATTCTACCTGACTAAGGAGATATACACATATATCCATGCAAATATACACACATGTGTGTATATTTATATATATGCAAGTGTATACATGTAAGCATGCATGCAGGTATATGTGTGTATACATATATACTTTGGGCGGGGGGGGGGGTAGAATAAGACCAAATCATTTGATTCCTCAAGAAAAAAATTATAGCATGGGATAAAATATGAAAAAAATAAACCTTTGTAGAGTTAGGCCATTTATAATACATACTCATATGTATGTATAAGTGCATATGTATATATGTGTGTATATACATATATACATCACACACACACACACACACACACACACACACACACACACACTGTACTATAGTTTTTCCTTTGGGGAAAAATAAATTCCAGGACTAGAAATTGACTTATGGTTCTCTTGGAAACTACATGAAATTAATTTGAGATATGTGGGAGGCAAGAACTGTGGACAATTGCCCAAATGTTTGCTAAATAGGAGCTCATTTAAAAGCATTTAAAGAAAAGAAATGGCTCAGTGGTCATCTTAAATGGTTTCTTTTTCTATCAATGTTTAAATGATAGAAATCTGTCTCTAATTGTTCTAACAATTATAAAAAATTAGGCAGTCAGGAAATATAATTGTTGACTATGCAATAATATGAATTGTGTTTGCAGAGACAATAGCATTTCATGCTTAATTACTAATTCTTTAAAGTATCATAGCCTGGTTTCTACAAAAAAGGAAAGAAGAACAATAATCTTTTCAATTAAACTGAAAATATAATAAGGAAGGTATCTGATCTTGGAGGGAAGGGTGATAGCAGATATGGTAATACCATAGCAGAAGTGCTCACTGGGCTATGCTATGATGAATGTTATAGGAAAATTTACCCTGACCCAGTAGGCCAGTGTTATTATTTAATTATCTTAATTATTTTTAATTTCTGGAATAAAACAAGCATTTCCATAACAGGATAAATTTTAAAAATATGATTTTACATGAAACTGCAAATCTATTATGAACAACTTGCTATTCCTTTTTAAATATATAATAGTTATTATGTAATTTTTTCTCTTTTTTCCCTTCTCCCCCAAAATGGCTACCATTAGACCATTAGAGATATACATTTTCCTCTAACCACTGCTTTTTCTGTATCCCATAGGTTTTGATATGTTGTCTCATTATTATCGTTGTCTTCAGTGAAATAATTGATTGTTTCTGTGATTTCTTCTTTAACCTACTCATTCTTTGAGATTGGGTTGTTTAATAATTAATTAGTTTTTAGTCTACATTTCTCTCATCCTTTATTAAATATAATTTTATGGTATTGTGATCTGCAAAGGATTCTTTTAATATTTGTGTTTTTAACTATAAAGTTTCAATGCCCTAATATATGATCGATCTTTGTAAAGGTATGATAAACCACTGCTGAGAAAGGGGTGTACTCCTTTCTATTTCATTCAATTTTCTCTAGATATCTATCCTATCTAGCTTATTAAAATTCTATTTACTTCCTTGATTTTTTTCTTATTTATTTATTTTTTTAGATTTATCTATTTCTGACAGTGGAAGATTAAAGTCCCCCACTACTAGAATACTACTATCTATTTCCACCTGTAATTCATTTAATTTTAAAAAATTTAAATGCTATAGTATTTGGTGCATATAGGTTCCATGTTGATATTTCTTCATTATCTATGGTATTTTTTATCAAAATGTAATTACCCTGTTTATCTCTTTTAATTAATTCTATTTTAGCTATCTCTTCCCTTTTTTGCATTGACTGAAGCATAATAAATTCTACTCCAACCTTTCATTTTAACTCCATGTATATCTCTCATTCTTAAATGTGTTTCTTGTAAACAACATATTGTTGGATTCTGATTTTTATTCCATTCTGTTATCCTGTTTCTGTTCTATGGGTGAGTTCATCCCATTCACATTCAAATTTAGTAAGTTCATCCCATCCACATTATACTTTTTGTGAATTTCCTCCATCTTATTTTTAAACAATTTTTTTTTTGGCGGGGCAATGAGGATTAAGTGATGTGGAGACCAATTTTTAATTGGGGAGTGTTAGCAAATAACAATTAATTCTTTATAGTGACTTGCCCAAGGTCACACAACTAGTGTCAAGTGTCTGAGGCCAGATTTGAACTCAGGTCTTCCTGAATCCAGGGTTGGTGCTTTATCCACTGTGCCACCTAGCTGCCCCTTATTCTTACTCACTATTTTCCTTCTCAGTCTTTTTATTCTATCCTTGTTACTTTATCTTTTCCCCATTGACCTCCTATTTCTTATTTTGCCCACCTCTCTAAGAGTCCCTCCCTTATCCTCTCCCCCCGCCCTCCTAAATCTTATACACCCTACTAAAAGTCCCTCTCTTATCTTCTCCCACCACCTTCCTAAAATCTTAATCTATATACCCTTCCAAAAGCCACTCCCACACTGTCCCCCAGTTCTCTCACCACTTTACAAGTGCAGAAGACTTTTATACTCCTCCAGATGTACATGTTTTTTCCTCTTCAACCTAGATCTGATTGAGAATAGGGTTCCAACATTACCAGCTCTCCATCCTCACCTACTTCCTCTGTATCAGTTCTTTCCTTCACACCCCATTTTTATGAGATAATTGCTCATTTTTACCTTTTACTACCCAATTTTGCTTTTTAGAATCACTCCATCACATACAACTGAGTCCTAAGCTTTTGCATACTAGGAGAGGGTGAGAAAAAGCATATAATCTGGTAGCTTCCTAATTTAACTATTTATTCTTCCTCATTTGTTTTTTATGTTACTACAGGGCCAAAATATAAATGTAACAAACTTTAAAATTACATAATCTTTATTTCAAATTGTCTGCTCTCTAAATTTCAGTTCCACAAGACATTACTTCAATCATCCCCCTTTAATTTCAGCACTGTACCTACCTTCTTAATTTATACAGAAATCATTTACATACATATCTATGGTATCATTGAAGAACTATAAGAAAGGAAGAGGTGATCTTATGACAATAATTATCTATAGCAGACCACATATTCACAGCCTATCATAATTGACTAAAAGGTGTAAAGACTATAAGAGGTCACTATATTTATCATTAGTTGATTACAAGGAAAAGAGACACCAGCACTAAACTTAGTAGAGCACAGCCTTCAAGAATCCTTCAATAATGATTATCTTACCAAAAACAGCTCCAGTAGATAACTGAAGTACAGTACTTACTCACTTAATGACAAAGAGGTAATAGACTGAAGATGTAGAATAAGACATAGATTTTTGGACATTCTCCATGTAGAAATTTATTTTGCTTGATTATGTTTATTCATTGCAAGGATTTTGTTTTTGTTTTTCAATTGGAGGTGGGGTTGAAAGGCTTCCCTCCATCCCCTTAGCCCCTGCTAAATGTGTTATGATCCGATTTTTTTTAAAAGCTGAACCACTGTTTACCTCTAACTTCCCCATCTTTATTATGAAATTGATTTTTAAAAATCCATTTAAGACTTAAAATTTATCCATAATGAGTGTATTCTTATTAGACTTGACCCATTGTTCTAGACCATCAAGGCCTTTTTTCAGATCCTCAGTCCTGTATGATTCACTGTGCTAGTCTTAATGGTTTTTTTGTCGACTGTAAATTTTAATAAGTATACTATCTGTGTCTTTTCTACATCACTGAAAAAAATGTTAAATAACATAGGACCAAGCACAGTATCCTAAGGCAATCCGCCAGAGACACCCATCTAAGTTGACATCAATCTATTAATGATTTCATTCTTTATCTTGATTTTCAGATCAATTCCAAACTCACCTAAGTATATTATTATTTAACACATTCTCCATCTTTCATATAAGACTAGCAAATGGGATATATGGGTAATGAAAGAGGAGGTGAATGGAAGGAAGGTTAAGGGCAGGTATATAGATCTATAAAGACATCCCTGGTCCACATCACCCTTACTCCTGGAATGGAATAGAAAGTATACCACTCAGATGTCTTCTTTTGTTTAAAAACATGGAGAAAAAGTAACAAACCCATTTTTGGGATCCCTGTGGTCATTCCTGTAAGCACAGCTTTTTTTTTTTAATAGAACACAAATTTTAGAAATATTATTATTTATATTCTCAGTCCTCTATACTGTTGGAAAGGCCCTCATTTTATCCTCTTCTCTGCTGCCAACCCCAAATCAAAGCTATCCATCATAGCCTTGGAGTGGACTCGAATCAATGCCAATAAATTTTAAAAGGCAGCTGTTATGGTACAAGACGATTAATTTTTAAAAAGAAAAATAATACAACACAAAATTGCAACCCCCAGGGCCAATGTTAAAGGTACTCACATTGTAGTCCTTTGTTTAAAATGAAATTACTACATTTCCCAGAATCATAGGTTTATTTTCCTTAGGAAAAAAAAAATTGTGATATTTTTCGTTTAACAATTGCTTGCTGAGTACCAACTATATGCAAAACACTATTCGCTAGATGCTGTAGGCATTATTAAGATGTATAAGGCCACAAAGGAACTTAAATATAATTAGAATGATAAGACCTAAATATTCAAGAAAATATCATTACATTAGGTGCATAATAAGTGGTACCAAGTTGTACTCTGATCTGGTCAGACTACATCTGGAATAGTTTGTGGGATTCTGGGTACCGCCTTTTTGCACAGGTACAGATAAGCTGGAGAGTACCCAGAAAAAAGGCTAATAGAATGAAGGGCCTTAAAATTATTCCATGTGCACCCTGATTTAAAAAATGACTCTTTTTAACACTGAAGAAGAGAAGATTTAGGAAGAATGTGATAACTGTGCATATATTTGAAGGACTGTCACATTGAGAAGGATTTGACTTGGCTTGCTATTCTTGGAGGAGACCAACAGGTGAAGGATATAGAGACTGAATAAATTTTGACTTAGGGTGAACCCTCACCCCCAAATACCTCCTAATAAGTAAGGCTATGCCACAGTATGAAATGGCCTGGCCTAGAAGCCTTTGGCTTCCACTATACCATTGGTCTTAAAGCTGAAGCTAGGTGATCACTTTTCAGATATGTCACAGAAGAGATCCTTTTGCAGGTATGGGTTATACTAGATGGTTTATAAGGTCTCCTCCAATTCTGCAATTCTATGATTTTTAGATTTTTTAAAAAATATATTTATTTTCTGTAGCCCTTTTTGTTTCTAGCCCCATCTTGTTCTTTAATGTTAATCAGACATACACAAAAAAATCAAATATGTTTTTCAGATTTCTCAACATTAGGCTCTTGTACTATTAATGAACACTATCTTAACACTAAAAATAAGGCTCCTCCGCTATTCATGACTGGGAGTTTGTTCCATCCACAGATTCCTCTCCTGAAACCATTCACTTTCCTTCTTTCAAGTGCTAGATCAGTAGCCTTCTACAACCTACCCACCCTAAGCTATCCTGATCTCTGTACATCTCTCTTCCCCATACAAAAGTTTCTTTTCTCAAAGTTTCCCAAGGCATTTCATCTGGATTTCTCTGTTAACTTTATTATATTATACCTTTTAGCATAATAATTTCAGTACATTTTTACCATTCCATTTGATTATAAAGTTCTTGATGACAGGGGCCATATTGTATTGTGTAATTGTATCTTCAGAGGCTTGCAAATAGAAGTCATTTAAAACTGGTGTGTGTGATTGAAAAGAATCAAGTCAAATACTTTAATTATGATTATCTTGCTTTCCTACTGATTATTGATTCTAAATAACAACAATCACAAGCAGAAAGACAAGGGAAAATGTCTACAATGAACTGGGGGTCCTTTTTGTTTTTAAATGTCTTTATTGCTGATGGTTACACCAGCCTTACAAGCAATTCAATTCTTTAAGATTTTCCTTCTTTTTTTTTAAAGAAATATCAGACTGTTGTGGGAGAAGCTAGTGACCCAGCTTGGGGATGGGGGCTAACTCACTCAAGGAATTGGAGGCACAAAGCAAATCTTGGAAAATAAAGATATTTATTAGGAGAGAGGAATACATGGCCAGGAGACAGAGTTATGACAGAGACTTTCTCTCTGAACAGAAGAAGAGTTGATCTTATATATAATTTATGGACAAAGAAGACTACATGGCAAAGGAAGAGATTGCCAAATAAAACTAGGGAGAGGATGTTTTGTGGGTTGGGTGATAACACTATCTAACTATCTGTCACACATCCTGCTGACATACAAGGAATCCATATCTCGAATGTATGGAACTTGCATATCATATTTGTTTCTTGTGGACCTTGATATGCTTATCAGGGCTTATGTCATGGATGTAACAGTCTAAATATCCCAGGATCTACATGCCCCTGGTCTATGTGCCCTGGCAATGTCACATTCCTGAGGTGAGAGACAGTGGTTTCACTTCTGAAATCTTTGGTTTCAGTATCTAAAGTTTAAGGATTTCTTAGGAGTTAGGGTCTTTTTGTTTCTCGGGGTATCGCGTCCCATTACAAGACCACTATGAGTAGCTACTCATTTCTTTATGTAACAGGTTGATTAGAGCAGCCTTTAATAAGTTTTCTGAGTTCCCTAGCCCATTTGATGTGATTATAGGGCCAGGGCATTTGTCAGAAGGGTACCTCCCAAGGAGAGAGATCATGACCTTAGCCCCATTCTCAGAATCATAAGAAATACCTCAGTTTAATCCACAATTTCTAAGACTGCCCCCAAGATGATTAGTGACCAACAGTCAGGGAGAATATTATTGTTGAGTGGTTATTCCATTCTCTCTGACTCTTTGTGACCCCATTTGGGTTTTTTTTGGAAAAAATACTGGAGTGGTTTGCTCCTTCCTTCTCCAGTTCATTTTACAGATGAGGAAATTGAGGTAAACAGGGTTAAGTAAATTGCCTAGGGTCACACAGCTAGTAACCAGATTTGAATTTGAGAAGATAAATTTTCCTTATTTCAATCCCGGTGTTCCATCCACTGCACCACCAAACTGCCTCAGGAGGAATATACTCTTATCTAAAAAAGTGCCTCTCTGGGGTCTTTCCCCATTAATCCCCATTGACACACAGTTTATAAGAACTGGATGCAATGCAGTGGGCCAGGTGGATGCCCAGACTAGATTACAATTAAGGGTAAATCAGTCAATCAGGATTTATTAAACACTTACCATGGGCCAGGCACAGTTGTTATTGTTCATCCTTTCATCATGAAGGTGTTGTCTTGACTTGCATATGAATTGGATTTAAAGGGGGCAGATCTTCACAAAGTCATCAGCTTCACCCTCTCATAGGGGTCCAGTGGCAAGGCTAAATGCTGAAATATAAATACAGAACAACTAAAATAAAGATAGTGATTGCCCTCAAGCAGCTTATATTCTGATGGGGGAAGACAATATATAAAAAGAAAAGGGTAGGGTGGGAGGTAAACAAAGAAATCTGCATTGCAGGCTAGAAAGAAATGAACAAATAAAAAAATAGGACAAATGTAATTATCTCTACTCTCCATGAACTTCCTATCTAAAAGAGTTCAGCTAAATGGTAGATGGAAAGACTCCCAAATTTTAAGAGCATGGCATCACTCAGATGGCAAGGTTCATCAGTCTTTCCAGCAGGTCAGATATTAGTGCCCAGGTAAATTGTTAATTAATTTATGAAATTATAAAATGAGAAATGCATGCTTAAGTTCTTAGGGTGCTCACTGGGAAAGACCACAATGGTAGCAGGAAATGAGTCTGTAATCATACTTTAATAAAGGAGAGTAGGTATAGATGCAAACAGAACAGAAAGTACAGAGACAAATGGCAAAAAGGGGTAAAGAGACAAGTGTTGTGGGGTCAGGGATAAGATGGTGGAGGAAGGTAGTGTGGGGAAGAGAATGGGCAGAGGAAGAGGTACAGAGAATCAGATATTAGAGTTGGGAATATTCATCAGTATGGACCCAGGTGGAGATAGAAGAGGGCTAGGGTTGGAATGGAGAGAAATCTGGGGTTTCGTTTTTATAGATTTTGGGGGAGAAAACTATCTTTTATCTGTGCCACCTTGGGGTCAGTTCATTAACATATCCAGATCATCTCAAAGTTGTCAGTAAAACTTTAGAGTTAACATATCCACATTGGGATGGGTAGAACTAAATATGTGTGGTCACCTTACCTGTCCCCAGTGTGGGGGAAGCTAACCCAAAGTTATCAGTAACATTTGGTGTTGTATTGGTGTTAACTGAGAATGTATGAAACTTACCAGAGATTTACATATCACAGGATCACAAAACTCAGACAGCAAAACCTAAATGGCTTCTCCTGATTCACCATATATCATCAGGGTGTGATTTTTGGTTAACATAAGACACAGTTTACAAATTATGTTCCTGTAAACCCAGGCAAACACTTTCTTAAATGAAATTTAGATCTTTCTTTCCCCAAAGGGGAAGACCAGAGAATGCTAAGGCCAGTTTTCTGGAGATTACAAAGGCCAGTTCTTGAGATTGAAATCCCTTTCTTTCTAAAAGGGAAGGAAAACCAGAGAAAGAGAAAGCCTATGAAAATGAAAATGAAAATAAAGGTTTCATTAAGCAGAGCAGAAAATCCAGCATGATCATGAGTGCTATTCAAATAGGACACCATGCAATAGATTGCAAGGGTTGATATACAGTTTAAACAAAGGTAGGTATGGAATTTGGAAGAAAGGGGTATTTAGAAAGACCCAGTCCCAAAAGGAGAAGTGTGTGTGTATGTGAGGAATTCCAGGGGTGGAGGATGTGGCATTTAATGCACAAATCAGAAGACATTCTTGGTGATTGGCAGTTCTGTTCAAGTCTTGATGAGGAGATCTCTTCAAAAAGAAAAAGAATTACAGCTGAAGATAAGATCCATATCAATAGTCACATATCCTGCAGTCTTAAGTCTTTTGCTTCAGAGTTACTGAATGTCCACCTAAGTTTACTCTCATGCAAAGAACTGTCTGTGTGTTAGCCAATGAACCCAATGCTTATATAGTTGTTCTGGTTATCTGGAAAATTGGTGTGTGTGGGGGGGAGTGGGGCTCACGCAAATCAAGGTACCCATTTTCAAACTCCTTTATTTTGGGGATGGTTTGGACTTGACTTCTAGGTTCCCTTTGGCAATCTTAGTTTCAATAATTTGCTACTTTAAACTGGCTACTTATTTACTACACTGACTAGAAAGGGGGAAGAGTAAGAGAGATCAGAACAAGGAACAATTTTAACACATTAGGGTTCTAGAGGGCATGATGGGAGGTAGTGAAGCCTAGGGATCCTCCATGTTACTGGAAGGTTTGTAGTTGGTGACTTAGTTTATTCAAATACTATAAAGAGTCACGTTGATCTTTTTGTTGCCCATGATATCTTGTTACATGAAGTTGGACAAATAGGAAAGGGGGTAGGTCACCCCTGCTACATGTGGAATATTTGTTTAGCAGTCCTCTAAAGGCTCTTACCTTGATGAGATATGGAGAGAACCTAAGAAGTCTAAAGGGATATTTGAATTTTTTGGCTTCTGAATTTGTTCATGGCTCCAATGAGTCTTTTTCATTTTATTTGTTTTCTCTGGTAGGGGAAATAAAGACTGTCCCATACATAATACCTGGATTGTACATTGAGTACCATTACAAGCTTTGGGGATTCCATTATCCAGTTATAGGAAAAGGTAGACACAGTATATAGCTAAGCATTATTTTTAAAGATTTTTCCTGGATAAATTGATCTGGGGTCTTGAGACAGAGGTAGAATTTGACCCCTTTGGAGTTAGGGTCCCAGCTTAAATCTTGGGAGGCCCTGGGCCACAAGTGACATTTATAATGCATGATATATTTAGTTTGCTTTCTACTTCTCCATTTATCTTAATTTTAATAAAATCTTGATTATACAAAGCTCAATAAATCATAAGTTCTAATTTACTGGAGGCTTAACTAAAACTCTCATCCACCCCTTACTCACACAGTCCATTTTTAGTATAAAAAAAGCAAATCCTATGAAAATAAGCTCCTACTAAAGTTTTAGTAAACTATAGAGTGGGGTGATATCATGTATCAACCCACATCCCCTCAAATCTCCAATACCTATATTTATAGTTTGCAGTCCTATGCAATAGGAACTCATGTTTAGAATGCCAACTCTGAATCCGCATAGGATACTGTCATTAGAGAAAGATCCAGTTATGTTCCGTAGATATTTAGATATGAAAAAAAAAATGAACTAGATGCTTTTCCTCCCAAATATAATGATGACTATTTTAAGAAGAATCGCAAAGAAAAAATACTGACCTAGAACTTAAGGTTCCTGACTTTTCCACTAATTAGCTGTATGATCTAGGGCAAGTCTCTTAACTTCTCTGTGTCTCACATTATTTATCTGTAAAATAAATGAGCTGAAATAGCTTGTTGAGCTCTTGAATTGGACATTTCAATAACAGTTGCCTCCTCTCACAGATCACATCTACTCCTGTGACTTTATCTTTCACATCTATATAGATGACAGAAATCTATATGTCTAGGCTGAACCTCTTACCTATTTTCTAAATATATTTCTGATTGCTTTTCAAATGTCCCCATTTGCATGTCCCACTGTCACTTCGAATTCACTACACTAAAAATTATCTCCTTCTTCTGCACTATCTCCTCCAACACTGCAACTCTTTCAAATTACCGAGTTTGTGTTAATACCATAATTGTCCCAGTATCCTTTATTTAAAGACTTATGGCATCCTTTTAAAGATGACAATTAAAATTTACATTGACCTATGTCTAGGATTGATGATCCATATTTACTAGCATTTCTAATATGTTGGTCCAGCACTTTTAAAGTTGTGTTACATATATTATCTCATTTGAAATCATAAACCTGCCAAGTGAGCAGGGTATTCTTGCCTCAATTTCCCAAATAAGAAAACTTGCATTGAAAAAGATCAACTGTGGGGCAGCTAGGTGGCACAGTGAATAGAGCACCGGCCCTGGAGTCAGGAGGACCTGAGTTCAAATCTGGCCTCAGACACTTAACACTTACTAGCTGTGTGACCCTGGGCAAGTCACTTAACCCCAATTGCCTCACTTAAAAAAAAAGAAAAAGAAAAAGAAGAAAAAGATCAACTGTGGGGATCAATTTTTAATTGGGGAGTATTAGCTATGTGGCTCACCGAAATATCGGGGCAAGGATGGAGACCTGCAGCCTCCCTGAAAACAGAACAGGATTTATTTTAACAAGAACGAACTTAAAAACACACACACACACGCACATACACACACACACACACACACACACACAGCATCAGTAGGATCAAGGGAAAGGAAATAAAATGAGGAGAGGGAAATTATACAACCTGAAAAAATGCCACCGCCCAGGAATCAGCTGAGAACACACAGCACCGATCCTGCTAGAATGGCAAATTCTCCTCCCCTCTCCCAGCAAACCCAAGCAGCCCCCAACCAATTGGCTGGCCGCTCTGATAGTCACATGACTGCCCTCACTAGGCTTCCAATCATTATAATTTTGCCAGGCTCATGTAGGCATCAGAGAGTGGTGATGAAGGTGAGGTGCCAGTGCCATAGCAATGGTTACAACCAGTGGGTGGGGCGCCGTGCGGTTTGTGGAGCCCCAGGTCAGTGCAAATCGAGACTTCTTTTTTTTAATTCTAGCCGAAAGATGGGGTCATAAAAACCTCAAATAACAATTAATTCTTTACACAAGGAATCTGTTCACTACCATGTTCCTGGTAAATAGTAATTCCAAGAACAAGACCTAGATCTTTGACTTGTAGTCCAGTGTTCTATCTAGTATGTTCTCTTCTTTTCATATGATTGCTATAGCTATGAAAGCATTCTTCCAATCACCTTCATCAGTCCTGGCATGGCTTCAGTTCCATCAATGTAAAAAAAAATAAGTTTTGCTTGTTGAAATTTATTCCCTTGGAGTTTTATTTTGATAATGTATTTTAAGCATTTGTATATATACTGAAATGTCTGCACATCACCCTAGTTTTTTAGTTTTAATGTAAAATCAGACAGTCCATTTTTCAGCTTTAATGATTGGTTTTTTCTCTTTAAGGGAGGAAAAATAGCCAAGCAGAACAAACACACACACACACACACACACACACACACACACACACACACACACACACATACAGACACCTTACAATTCCTGGGAGTGGGGACAGGGAAGAGGTACATAATTCAGAATGACTGGATTTCGTTATGGCCTATCTCCATCATGTCAGCCACTGTGGTTACATTCTGGAGATTAGCGGCAACGATGTGGAATTGTCCACGAACACTTTGGCAGCAAGCAGTAGCTAGTGTCAAATTAGACCAGCTAAACATGATGGATTATAATAAAGGGGAGGCTCAGGGGATACAATTTGAGCATTTCTCACAAAGCTGTATAATAGAAAGGGAAATAGTACCTTCCCATGGTCACCTATTACCCGCCAAAACATGTAGCCACCTGTTCTCAATGATATTCATTTACATGCATTTATTAATATAGTTCTAATAATTGGCAGACCTGCCCTTCTCCCAAAAGCCAGCCTGTTTGCACTTTTGAAGGGAAAATTTCCTCAGGTTAGTAATCCAATACAAATTGGTGGCAAAGAACTCTGTGCTGGTGCCTAGACCTAGCTGTTGCTATCATTTTTGGTTTTGCTTCCTCAATGACTACAAAACATGTACGATTTTATCACCAGGAGCCTTCATGTTGAGGCACATATGAAGAATTGATTATGTGTCTTAAAAGCTAGTTGAAAGTTGATAATCAATGTACTGCTTACTGTGCTTGTTTCTGCTCTGTCTGGGGAGAGGGGGCAAATGGAACACCACACAATGCTCTTGGCATTTTGCTTTATAGCTCAGAAAGAGGTAATTATCTTTCCCTTTTCATATCCTTATATTCCTGAAAGCAAAAAGTGAAATACAGACCAAATAGTCCAGTCAGTTATTAAGTTCAGGATAAAAGCATAAGGTCCCACCTAAGGTCCTTGGTAAACTTGGTGTCATTAATTTCTTTTTTTTTTTCCTTTAGTTTATCAATATTGAGTTTTTGTTTGTTTTTACATCAAAGTTATTTCTGGATAAACTCTCCCCTACCTGTCTCTGATCCCTACCCTTCTCCAACCCTACCTCCTCCTTTACAGACACAGTGGACCTTTGTTTCCAGTAAAGAAAAAGTACTAAGTCAAACTAACCAATACAGCGGCGAAATCTGATAATATGTACAACATTCTACAACCACACACACACACACACACTTTCCAACCAAATGTATATGATGCCCTTCCTTTTATCTTCTCTAGAGCGAAGATTGGACTTAATGATTACATAGTCTGCAGCTGTCCTGTATCATATTCTACATTTATTTTATTTTAATCACTGTGCATCATATTTTCCTGGTTATGCTTACTTTGCTATTCAACAGTTCATGCACATTTTCCCATATTTCATTACATTCCTCACATTTTCCCCTTCTTATATTGTAAAAATATTCAACTACCAGAATTTGTTTAATTATCATCAAGTTAATTAACACCTATTTTTTCTTTACAGTTTTTTGCTCTCTTTTCTAGTTTTTTCCTTAAAATTGCTACTCTGAGAAATCTGATTTATGTGACAGCTTTCTTTCAGTTTTTTACTCCCTTTTAGTATATATCTACTAGTGGATCTTGGGATCAAATGCTTAGCAACTTTCAGAATTCCAAAATGCTTTCTAGAATGGTTGTACAAATTCATAGATCACCTATTATTGTATTAATGAGTCTCTTCAATGTTGACTTATTTCTTCCTTTTGCCCTTTTTGACAATTTTCTGAACATGAGGCATTGCCTTGGACATTTTAAAATTTGTATCTCTCTTATTATTAGTGATTTAGAACAATCTTCTATATGGTAGTTAATAGTTTGAAAATCTTTTTTGGAGAAATGTTTGTGCCTATACTTTGAGCCATTAACTTCTATCCATGAATATTACTATTTCAATGAAAAAGGAGTTCTGAAGGTTTATATTGTTATATTCCACAACAAATATCAAGAAATTCCTTTGAAAGCAAGTCTGTCAGTCAAGGAACAACAGCACAGATGGGCTTACACTTGCTTATTAAGTCCTATAGAGAATTATAAAGGGAAAATAAAGTATAGTTCTATTTTTGAATAGGTTATAATCACATAAAGGAGGCCAGGCATACTGTGTATATATGGTCTTCATGAAGTCATACCTTACTATTTACGTTGGTCATTTTTTTCTGAGATAATATTTGTAAAGTACTTAGCACAGTTCCGGTCACATATTAGGTGTCATATAAATGCTTTCTACTATTAGTATTGTTATTCTCATCATTATCTCATCATCATTACTATTATTATTTCTTAGAGGTTCTGAAAGATGAATGTAATCTGTAATAAATGGTACTTGCTTATCATACTTTGTTATTTTGATAGACCGGTGATTAAATTCATAAGAGTACTCTATCCAACAGTGTTTATGAATCAAAATCTATTTTTGTCATCTTATCCTGGATGACTCTTGAGATCATCTATTTATTTCTATTTTTTTCAGGTCATCTATTTCTTCCAAAAGAAATGCTTAAGCTACAAAAGACATTAGTATACATCGACAAATACAGTGTATTCCAAAAGTATTATGGAAGTTTTAAACTTTAATAACCTCAGGAGTATAAAACAATACACTTACAAAAAAGACTACCTAGATATTTCTTTACTTAAATTGATTTCCAACTTATTTTGTTTTGTGAATTTTGAATAATAAGTCATAAATGTTAACTTAATATCATGGGTAACACTTTCCTAGAATCAATAGAGGCTTTTCATTGCATGGCTACCTCAATCATCTGATTTGTGCCCATTAGACTTTTTCTTGTTGGGTCACATCAAAACTGTTGCATATACATCAAAATCTAATTCTTTAAATAATTTTAAGACTGAGATTACTAATGCAAACTTTTCAGTCACTGAGTAGTAACTGATGACTTTTTATAAAGTTCAAAACCCAACTAGAGTTTGTTTATACATATGTGGCTCTTCAAGGCACTGATCCATGGTCCTCTGTGGCTGGTGGTGGCAGCGGAGGTTTAAAATCAGGGTTTCCTTCCCCTAGGCGGTGTTAAGGGCTAAAATTCTAGCTAAACTGTCTAAAATATCTAATGAGTGGTCGCCAATCAATTACAAGCTTTAGCAAGAGTTAGACTTTTAAGCATTTATTAAGGAGAATAAGAATTTGGTAAAGAGAGAGAGAAAGGCCTAGATTCCTATCTATTAAAGGGAGAGCACATTTCTAGCTCCCTTCTCCGCCAGCGTCCTCAGGAAAAAGCCCCAGAGTCAGCGCCAGTCTCTTCCTTCCTCCTCCCACTAGTCCGCGTCACTTCCTCCCACCAAAGAAAAGACTCCTGGTCTTGCCCTCAAAGACCTTCGCTTCATGGGCAGAACTCTTCTACAGTAAGTATCCAGCAGGTGGCGTCATTCCAATCGTTACAGCGGGTTGCCTGCCAAGGCTAACGAGCCCCACCTGCCCAAAGCGACTGGTTCATCTATTGTACATGGTTACTGTCCCTTTAGTTCTTTTGACACTATATAAATTATTTCATCTTTTTACGTATGACAGTCTCACCTTCTTTTCTAGTTTTGTACTTTGGGTGACATTTTGCATGGTTTACATTTTGTAGTTCTTGCTTTGTCATCTGCTGCAGCCTACTCATACTCAACCAGGAGTATCTACATTGCACTTTGGATTAATCTCAACTTCAATCCTTCAGATGACTAACAGTCATATAATGTCACTGGCAGAATGTTGATGATAGACCTTTGTTTATTTCTAAAGGAATACATTTTACAGCATCTTAAAATTATAAAGGACCTTAGGTAACAGTAAGTCTAAATTCATTTTTCATATGAGGAAGATGAGGCCCAGAGAGGTTAAGCTATTTACTCAAGATCACACAGCTGGTCAATTACAGGTTAATGATCTATTATCAGCCTAGACTCTTCTCACTATGTTGCATTGATTTTCTTTTTAAATGTCATATGTAAATCGTTTCTTTCTATAGTCAAAGTTATTAAAGTCTAAAATTATATCACCACTTCATGAAAACCATATATATGCATATGTATATAGGCATGTGCATGTTATAAATATGCATATGCGTGTTATAAAATGTTGTTAAATTTTCAGTGTGAGATTTACACCTAGAAAATTATTAAATACTGTACATCAAGGCTTGTTTTATTGTTCTGTTGATTGTTTAGATTAAGAAAGTAGGAGACAAAATGATAATGGAGATTAAACTTAAGTGTGTAATGCAATGGATTTATTGTGAAATCTGCTTGTTAAACATTTATCAGCACATTACTGCTTATATGATTCATGTAGAATGTAAATATTTGAACGTACAGAGAAAGGACTATGTGCATAATCTTAAATATAACTGAGGATTTTGTATGGTACACAACTATATTATATTATATTACGTTACGTTACATTACATTATATTGTGTTATATTATAGAATATTATAGAATATACTAGTACATATATGCAAAGTTAATGTATGTATGGCATATTTAAAAATAAATGTACATTGAAATCTCATTACCACTGGCATTTGCACTGTTTCTTCTCCCTGTCAACCCTTCAACACAGAATTCATTCCATAACTGTATATCTGCTTTAAGCAGTCATTTTTAAAAGATTTTTTTAAATAAATAAAAGTATTTTATTATTTTCCAGTTACATATAAGGATAGTTTTCAACATTTGTTTTCATAGGATTTTTAGTTCCAAACTTTTTTCCCACCCTCCCTTCCCTCCCTCCTCCCCAAGATGGAAAGCAATCTGATATAGGTTATAAATGTGCAATCACATTAAACATATTTCTGCATTAGTCATCTTGTGAAAGAAAAATCATAGCACAAGGGAAAAACCTTCAAAAAGGAGAAAAAAGTTCAAAAGTAGAAACAGTATGGTTCAATTTGCATTCACAATCCACAGTTCTTTTTTTCTGGATGTTGAGAACATTTTCTATCATGAGTTCTTTAAAATTGTTTTGGATCATTGCACTGCTGAGAAGAGCCAGGTCTATCACCGCTGTTCATCACACGTTGTTCAAGCAGTTATTTTTATGCAAATCGGGGTTTACCAAATAATTAACCTGAAAATTCCTTTAAATAGCAAACTCTCTTGATCTTTTAACTGACTAAATTGACAGAAGTCACTTTAAAGATCTATCTATTGCCCAAAGTCAGTCTGATACCAAATTATATCAGGTGGATCAGCCTTGGATTCTCCCCATAGTTTATTATACTCTTAAATTAGCATGGGCTAATGGCAGAGATCATTAGGAAGGTGTATAAAAAAACCCAACCTCCCAAGTATATAAAAGCAAGTAGAAGCAAGATGAAAGGGGGGCCTGGGTAGAAAAAGGGGTCTCCTCCAGAAAACATAGGCATACCAAACAACCCCATTTTTATCCTGCCCTCAGGCATTTCCAATGCTATTTCCAATTTACCCAACTCACCCACTTTTCTGCTAATCCAGCCAATTAGTAATGCTAAATCCTTGCATCCTAATTCCAATAGACCTTGACTGCTGATGGCAAACATTGAAATGGTGAGAAACAGAGAAAATTAAAAGATGAGTATCCCAGTACACAAAACTATCAGTGTGACCCAGAATATCTATGCCAATGGTGCAGGGATTTTTGGAATGATATTAGGAACATATGGGTTTAGACAAGGAAAATAATGTCACCCTCACAGCATTGTCCCCATCACTGGGAGACAGAAATCCTACCCTTTCTCTAGAGAGGGGGTATTGAGACACAATTCATATTTCTGTGCTACCAGCAGACTGTGGAAAGGGAAGATAGAAACCAGAAACTTATATTCTAGCTCCTCAAGATCTTCAGAGATTTTTTTAGTTAAACTAGATCTACTGGCAGGATTTAGATTGAAATAAGAAAGGAAAGAAGGAAGAATGGAGAGAATGGAGAGAGGAAAGCAAGGAAGATAAACTTAACCTGAATGGGATGCATATCTATTCTCTCTTCCTTAATGTCCATTTACTCATCATTTTTTTGTCATTTATCTAAAGCTCTCTTATGGAGTTGTCAGCCAGAAGACTATCTCTTGGTCCAGACAGTTTCATGAAGCTCCTTTCCCTTCTGTCTGAATCAGCTGGGGCAGAATCACCCCACCACACCCCCTTAGCTTACAAGGAAAGTAGCATTCTACCTGAGGCTTCTCTGGCCTCAACATCCCTGTTATGACATATTTTTTCCCCTTTTACAACACTAGAGCTTATAGCAAATGAAACTCACTGACATTTGTAGGGAAAGAGATCAACAAGTGTGAAGCAGGTGAAGCAAGCTTAGCAATATCTTAATGTAGACAGAGTGAAAGAGTGGCATTCTATGTGGTACAAGTTCTTTCACTTTAAGGACCAGGACAAAGATCAATGCATAGTCAATGCCAACAATCTTTCAATTTGGCGACTTAGCATGTTTTGGGCTCTTCCCATTTCACAGATAAGGGCAACACAAAGGGATTTCATTGTCCAAATCCCATATGCAAAAAGGTATCTCCATTACATCATCCTTCACAAGTAGATATGCAGATTATGAATGAAGGCCTCTCCAGAAGCTCTGTTCTACTTTTGTCTACCTCTAATTTTTTGGAAACTTGGTTTCCTCATCTGCCAAATGAACTGGAGAAGGAAATGGCAAACCACTCTGGTATCATTGCCAAGAAAACTCCCAATGGGATCAGGAAGAGTCAGGCATGACTGAAAATGACTCAACAACACAGACAACAAATTTTTTTAGGAAATTTTCCTTGATATCAAGCTTAAATTTTCTTCTTTTCAGCATTGACCAACGGCTCCTTCAGTGGCTGAGCAGAACAAGGCTAATTCTTCCTCCACCAGACAGAACCTACAAACACTTGAAGACAGCTATCATTTCCCTTCTGAGTTCTCTTTTCTCCAGGCCAAACAATTCTAGTTCCTTCAGCTAATCTTTAGACATAAAATCAAATGTGTGTAAATCACTTAATACAGTAGCTGGCACATAGTGAGCTCTTCATTGATGCTTAGTCCTTCTACCTTACTTTATATGATATAGATCCGAGCTCCTTCACCATCCTGGTTGCCCTCTGTTAGGCGCTATTTAGTTGGTCAATTTCTTTTAACTATGACACCCAGAGTAGAATACAATACTCCCAGATTTGTGACTGATGTAATCTCTCTATGTGATTTATATGGACTAATTGATGGTCTTCCTCTCAGGCTCCTATTATCTCTCATTTCACCTCCCACCCCACACCAAACTAAACATTTCTGTTGTCCCATTCTCTAAGGACTTTCTCTCAGCAAGATGCCAATTCATGCTACCAACATGTCAACCTAAGATATTTTTAGGTATTAATATTCTCAGGGCTATTTGTAGTTTAAGAGGAAAACCTGGAATAACAACAGTAGATTTCAAGACCCCAAAGGAATAAATCTTAGCTATGAAAATAGTATTTCAGGTTCCTTAAAATATGGTCAGAGAAATATTTTTGATCTAGGGAATCATATCAGGATTCCCTCAGGGCACACCACAAAGGTGGCCACCTGCTTCCTCTCCAGAGAAATATGTTCTTATTCAAAGGGGAAGGGGGCATCTAACTCTTGACTTGGCAAATGGTATCTGTGAATCCTTGCCAGCTGGTCTCACTTCACAAAGCTATGTCTGAATAACATAATTTTTTTTTTGAGTTGCCAATCTATCCAGTGTTACCTTCCCTACAGAATATTGTCTCCCAGTCTATTGGGAAAACAGAAATCTATTATTTGGTCTATGAAGTCTTGGAACTCTGGGGCTAAATTCTTCTTTATGGATGCACATTTCAATTCTCTTCAGCTGCTTTGATAAACTTTAAGGAGTTTTGGGGACCCATTATTGACAAAGCACAGTCACGCATAATGAAGGCCTAGTGGGTGTCCAGTTAATTTAACATATTCATCCTACCAAGGGATACTCAAAACTCCCATTCATTATTTAACAATACCACCACATTTTAAGCATTTTTGCAGCCCTAGCAATTCAATGTTTGCCTGTGAGATTTATAAATATCAAGGGGAAACCTGCAATTTCCAGAGCCATTTTGCCAGCACATTACATTTCTATAAAGTAAGGAACTTCATGATAGATTTTCAGTTTCTTTGTGTGCATATACATCAGAGCTTTGTAATAATGCATGCAAAAAACCCATCTAAATAAAGTAAAAAAGGAAAGCACCAAGCAAAACATGAACACATAGTACAGATATGTTGGTATGCAAATATTTCATTTCTACTTCCCCTTTGGGAAGTATTTGAATCCCTCTAGGACAGAGATAATTTCTCAGGCAATTTTATTATACGATCCTTGCAAAAGAACACATTTTACATAATTATAATTAGAGAAAGGAAGACTAGTAGGAGTGGAGACGGAGACTGATTTAGAGACCATCAAGTCCGACCCCCTTATTTGATGAGAAATTCAGGCTGGGAAAGGTTAATTGGGTCAACACAGACAGAGAGTGCAGTGGGATTTGAACTCAATCTAATATGCTTCCAATGTAATACCTAAAGATTCAGGAAGACTTGGATTCAAATACCACCTCTAACAGTAGCTATGTAACACTGGAAATGCTATTTAACCAGAATGGGCCTTAAGCTACTCTCATGACTTAACTACTAGAGTAATAGATGGGTGGATATCTCCATTAGTTGAGAGACTCCACTGCTTTGTCAAACCCCAGATTCTCCAGGTAGGATTAGGAGATAAATAGATATAAAACCAGAACACATGTTCACATGCTTTTATACACATATGAACAATCCAAAAATTATCACATTGTGTTTTTAAATGCCTATTATAAATATTAATTTAATTCGGTATTCACCTTTCATAAGTATATTAGCATATTACATACAGGTATAAGTATATATCAGTTTATAAGTACACACACACACACACACACACACACAATTTGAGAATGCAATAGGACAATTCCTGAAGCAGCAGAACCCACAAAAGAACAGGCTGATATCATTTTCTAGCCAAAGACGACTTAGAAGGTCAGCAGGAGGGGGCTGCTGTGCTGGGGTGGGAGTGGAGTTTAACCCCATGATCATACTGACCTAGATCCAGTTCCAGGCAGGCCAAGCCAGAGAAAAAGACCCCTGAATCAGCTGCAGCAACAGCGTCTTCTGGAACAAAGCTCACAGTCTAATGAACAGGCTGAACGGTTGGCTGGGCAGGGGGGACATTGCAGGGGTCTCTGTTGGCGCTGAGGTGGAATTTGGGTGTTTCACGACTGCTGAGAACCAGGAAGTAGGCTTGAGTGATGGTGGCCCAGGTCGGGGAGAGGCAAAAGCTCCTTGGAGCTAACAACCGAGGCATACAAAGTTTTGTTGCCTGGTTAATTAGCAAGTTGGCTTGGGGTTATCTACAGACCAGAGAACAGGCCAGGTGAATGAGGAACCTGTCCCTTCTTAAATCGTACCACCTTGGACCCACTGAAGCTTGGGAGAGTGCAGCCTGAAAACAGTGCCCCACTTTAAGAAGGAGTTAAAAGTCAAGTAAAAGACAGGTAAGATGAGCTGACAGAGAAAGGTGAGGACCATAGAAAGTTTCTTTAGTGACAAGGAAGATCGAGGTGCACCCTCCAAAGAAGATAGTAACATTAGGACTCCTACATCCAAAAATTTAGAAGCCTGCAATGTCTTTACTTAAGTCAGGAAAGAATTCTCCTTCACAATAGTATTGTAAACAGTATTCTAATTTGCAACTTGTAATTCTTCCCAATTAAGGATAATAGCATACATATTGTGTGTGTATGCATATATGTGTATATGTGTGTGTGTATACACACATGTATATATACAGTCCCATATACTATATATCACATGTATATTATATAATAGCATATATAAAACATAGTGTGTATATATATATCTATATATATGTATGTAGATATATATGTATCTCTAAATATGTGTGTGCCTAGACATATATGTGTAGTAAAAATGATTCATTTGGTACAGAATTTATTTTAATACCTGCTAATATTTTAAAATGTCAATGTTATATCATAGTGTTCAATATTGGAAAATAATTCCATCACATTTTTTTTTTTTTTGCAAAAAGAAGCAAATAATTACTTCCTTGCTTCTCATGAATGAGTCCTTTCAAATTCACTATTACCAAAATCCAAAGTTGGATTTTACTTCAGTAAATTCTGCATAAAAGTCAGTATGGTTCTAAAGGTGGCTGAAAAAACTGTTAAGCAAACCAACCTTCACAAAAGATATTAGAGATTCTAACACTACCGCTGATAGAATGCTGTCCTTGGAATCCTCTATAAAGGTGAAGGAGATTATACCTTTGGGAGCATTTCTTAGGCCTGTCCTTTTGTCAAGTTTTAGACATTTCTTATCAAAAGATCTAGTATAAGTAAGGATTCTTTTGAAGAGTCTATATTTTGAGATATGTTTTGGAAGAGAGAGAGCAGTGGTCATCTAGGCATAAAATAGCCCTAAAATTAACATACCGAGTTTTTTTGTTTGTTTGTTTTGTTTTTGGTGAGGCAATTGGGGTTAAGTGACTTGCTCAGGGTCTCACAGCTAGCAAGTGTTAAGTGTCTGAGGCCGGATTTGAACTCAGATCCTCCAGAATCCAGGACCAGTGCTCTATCCACTATGCCATCTAGCTGCCCCAACACACCCAGTTCTAAAAATGGAATTGAATGCATTCTTCATTTTTCAAGAATGAGTTAGACGGAATAGCCAAGGATGATGGAAGAATACATCATGAGGTCTCTTTAAGCCCTAATATTCAAGGATTCATCTCACTCCAAACCTTCATAACAAACATAGTCACTGTCCCTTGCTAAATGGAGGTGGGGGCAAGCAATCCTTTAACAATAGTATATGAAAGAAGATGAAAGTTTGCATCTATAGTCTTTTCACACACTATTAACCAATAATGCCCCAATACTAGTTAGTCTGAACTTTTTGGAATTACAAAGTTTTGAAGGTATTCAGGATGAAACTAAGGGTATATAGTAAATTTGTTTCTCTGGCAGTGTCTCAAATTTTAATTCTAGCCTAGCTACTTAATGTATCCCCCACCTGGATTCCTGGGAGAAACATTCAAGCTCAATTAGAAACTTTAACATTGCTTCTATAGCGTCTAGCATAGGGCTTTGCTGATTCTGGATATTCAACAAATGTCATGGAGTAAAACATTTATCTTTTCCTATCCTTAACTATTCCAAAGGAACCTGGCAAGCTCAGCATAAGTATTTTTACACTTGCAAAGAGGAAGCAAATTCTGAAAAAATTCCAAAGAGTATAACAACTTTCATGTAAACCTAGTGGTTGACTTGTGAAACTATAGTTGTATCCCCCAATGTTTTTGAGGAAAAAAATCAACCGATGCTTTGTAGGAAGCACCACTTCATCCTGCTAGTGGAGAAATTACCATGGGTGGCTAATGACATTTGAAAGAGTTGGAGAAAGAGGTTCTTAACTTTAAAAAAAAATGATTAAAAATAGCACTATAAATACACATCTGATCACTTTCTCCCTATTACTTATAAAATGAAGATCAAACTCCTAATCTTGGCCTTCAAAGCCTTCTATAATCTGACTCTAAGCTAAGATCTCATATATATACTCATATATATTTTATATACTTCATATTGCTGCAAAAATCAAACTACTGTTTCCAGAACATTTCTTCAGCTATTTTCAGTCATGTTTGACTCTATGTGACCCCAATTTGGAGTTTTCTTGGTAAAGATACTGGAGTGGTTTGCCATTTCCTTCTCTAGATCATTTTACAGATGGGGAAACTAAGGCAAACATAGTTATGACTTGCCCAGTGTCATACAGCTAGTTAGTATCTGAGGCCAGATTTGAAGTAGGTAAGAGGAGTCTTCCTAACTCGAGTCACAGTGCTCTATCCACTGTGCTACCTAGCTTCTCCCAGGCAGAAACTTCTGAAGTTTTTTGTTATATTTGTTTCCTCGACTTTTAGGATAGCACCTGGGATATATTATTGTTGTTGTTCACTTGTATTCAACTCTTTATGACCCCATTTGGAGTTTTCTTGGGAAAGATACTGGAGTAGTGTGCCATTTCCTTCTCCAGCTCCTTCTATAGATGAGGAAACTAAGACAAACAGGGTTAAGTGACTTTGAACTCCAGGCACAGCACTCTATCAACTAAGTCACCTAGGTGCCCCACAGTTGTCAACACTTTAAGCTAATTGATGATTGACTTTGGATGATGAGTACAAAGGGTGTATCACTTCTCATTCATGGATTCCTTCTACACTCCACCCTGGGCAGTATCTCTTTCCTCTGAATATAAAGCACTTATTGTCTATAAGTCATATATTTGGTGAATATTAAGAGTCTGTTGCGTGTCATCTCTTGATATTGTTATGTATTACTATAAGCAATATGTTATACTAGAGAGACATTCTCAGAATTAAGAAGATATACAAGATGTATCTAACGAGTGGGCAAATTAACAATCATTAAAAAGAAGAAAGAAAATTGGCAGTCAGGTGTTTTTTTTAAGGAATTTTAAATAATAAATGGAATTTTTCCCTTGAATGAAGGCTTATGTATAAATTGAACATTAAAATGAAAATAAACTAATGAGACTTTATTCTCCAAACTTTCCACAGGTTCACCATTCTGGCAAAATTTAAGCCTAATTATTAAATTCTGGATTTCTCTCCACTCTCCCTAAGTCATTTAGAACAGAGCATTCCTCCTTACTGAATGATAATTAGCAAATTCTGCCCCATTATATACAGACATTTCTCTCATTGTGACTCACATGGTTCAGTCCTGTAGAATGTCATACTGTGCTATTAAATTGTATAGTAAAACCTGCCTTACAGAGGCTATAAAATTTTCCTAATATTGCCTAATAACTTTCAAGCATCTTTTCTCCACTTTTAAGTGATCATTTTTTAAAGTCTTGTGTAAACAACAGTTTTCATCTTGTCCATGTGATTTGAGTTTCCAAGATTAGTCACATTTCTCTCCAGTCTTAATCTACTCACTATACCATCCCTTTTCAGATATCAATTGATTCCTAATGAGCCATTAGTTCCATGTGGAGCCACAGTCAATTAGAGTTGGCAGTGTTTAGATGAAAAGGCAGAGATGACCTATTATTTTGGATACATGTATTTGAATCCCCTTCTGTTGCCAACCCTCAAATCTTAGTATGATATCAAAACTTTCCACGAATATCCATCTCACTTAACATCTTCATAGCAATTGGTAGCACTGGTGTCTTGGTTTCTTAGTTTTGTTTTGGGTTTTTTGCAATTTCTCAGTGGGAAATCCAATCTGATATTACAGTCAGTTACAAAGTGATAATTAGCAGACAAATACAATTAGTAGTTAGCACAATTGTTTTAAGGTAAGTTCTGTTACTAAAGAGGAAGAAACAGCTATAGCATGCATGTCAGCATTATTCACATTCAATAAGAAAACATTTTTGAACAGGAAAGAACTTAGAACAAAATGCATAGTATGGTTATCCTATGATAATAATAACAATAATAAAAGTTCTCTGACCCTTTGGGAGACTGGAAGTTTAACTAGCATCTCTTCTGCAGAGTCAAATTCTGTTCATCCTCCAAGGTTGTAAAGAATTAATTGTTATTTGATGTTTTGATGCCTTGGTGCGCACTGGCCTGGGGCTCCACAAACCGCTCAGTGCTCCATCCACTGGTTGTAGCCGTTGCCATGGCACTGGCACCTCAGGTCATTACCACTTGCCGATGCCTACATGGGCCTGGCAAAATTATAATGATTAGAAGCCTAGTGAGGGCAGTCATGTGACTGTCAGAGTGGCCAGAAAATTGGTTGGGGGCTGTGTGGGGTTTCTGGGAATGGGGAGAAGTCGCCATTCTAGGGGGAAGCTGGAAGGGGACAGGAGCTCTGCTGTGTATTCTCAGCTAATTCCTGGACTTTGGTATTTTTCAGGTTGTATAATTTCCCTTTCCCCATTTTATTTCCTTTCCCTTGATCCTACTGATCCTGTTTGTGTGTGTGGTTTTTTAAGTTCATTCTTGTTAAAATAAATCCTGTTCTGTTTTGAGGGAGGCCACCGGTCTCCTTCCTTGCCCCAAATTGCAGCGAGCAACTTAGCTAACACTCTCTAATTAAAAAATTGGTCCCCACAAGGTTCAACTCAAACCCTTTACCCTTCATGAATTCCTTCCAACCTACTCCACCCCACATCAGTTTCTCTTTCTTCTGAATAGATAGCATTTTTTCTATAAGACATGTGTTTGATGACTATTTGGGGGCAGTTGTAGGTCATCTCCTGATATCAGTCTGTATTACTAGAAGCAATGTGACAATTGAAAGTTAGGAAGACCTGAGGTCAAATCCTACCTACAACAAATACTGGCTTTGTGATTCTGGTTGAGTCACTTAAAGTCTTGGTATCCTCAGACAACAGAATGAAAGGGATAAATTTTTATTTAGCACCTACTATGCCCCAGGCATTGCGCTAAGTGTTTTATAGTTATTATAAGTATTATTTCATGTGTTCTTCATAGAAACCCTGTAAGGTAAGTCTTATTATGTCCCCCATTTTACAGATTAGGAAACTGGGGCAGACAGAGGTAATTATCTATGTTTTTATAGTTAGTAAATATCTGAAGTGGGTGGCATTTGAACTCAGGTCTTCTAGACTATAGGCTCAGAAATACCTTTATTTGCACAACCTAGCTGTTTCTAGATACCTAGCCCTTATTTTTCCATAGATAATCAAATGAAAAGAATGTGTAGATCTATACTGGGAAATAATTTTTTCATTTTGAGTTCTCTTTATCACTTAAATCATAGCTCCTTTCCCCTCCCTACAATTATAATTATTCAACTCTTTTCACATTATTTAACTCTTCTTGAATTTCTATTTTGTCTCACCAATTTGATTTGTAAATTCATTGAGGGAAATATTTAGAAAGTTTCTTTGAAGATGGTAGATGCTCAGTAAATTGTTGTATACTTTATTTAAGAAAATGTTGTGACCATACCTGCTAACGTGGTGAAATAGACTAATGTAGTACATAGTAGGTATCCCAGCCCTGTTAAGACTGAGTTGGGTCCTCAGCCATTTAAGAACCCAAAATGGTGGACTTATGACCATTTGTTATAGTAAGCCTTTAAAGGACATTCATGCCCCTTCATCCCAGTCAGTCTATCATTTGCTACTGACCTGCTGTCTGGCTATTATTCTTAGAACTAACTGCTCAGCTGCTTTCTCCATCTTGGCCTTGTCAAGCTTCTTGTCCATCTGCTTGCCTCAATCTCAGACCTTCATAGTATCGATCCTACTTGTTATACCTCAGATTTGTTCTCCTTTCTGACCCCATGTCTTCATCAGTTCTCCTGCATTCATCATTCCTCACATTATATCTCCTAGTAGTTGTTCTTTGCTTTCATTGTTTGAAATGTCTCCCATCACAGTTAAGTATAAGTGGCTCATTGTTGCCCAGAGCAAGACCTCTGCTCTGTTCTCTTGGTAGCAATGAAACCTGTAGGCTTCTATTTCCTCTGCTTACCTTTTGTTAACCTTTCCTATCCAGTAGTTATAGATCAGATCATGACAACTGTATTTCCCTTTAGTAAGAGCTCCAATGAACTGGACTACCCTGGTCTGACGTGATGCTTGCTACCTGGTCTAAGACATAGTGCTAACATATACTTCTGGACTGTAACTTCCCCTTCTCTTATTCATCTCTTAAGGACCAAGATTGGTAGGCCTGTACCTTTTCTAAACTAAAACCTAGCTATTTGAAATAGAACTATTTCATGAAAATAGACATAGCACTAACTGCGTAAGGTACCATTATATTTGGCCCTGAAAATTATCAATAGAATTGTATTATTATTTAAAAAATATTATTCTTTTTAACAATGGCTTTCTGGAGGGTCCGATAGGTGGAGCATGGATAAAGCACCAGCCCTGTATTCAGGAGAACTTGAGTTCAAATTTGCCCTCAGACACTTGATACTCACTAGCTATGGGACTGTGGGCAAGTCACTTAACCCTCATTGACCTGTTCAAAAAAAAAAAAAAAAAGAACGGCTTGCTAGAGGCAGTACCTTCTAATCCTTTAGAAGTTGTAATGGCATGACATGCAAACTGAATAGACCTCCACATCTCTAAAAACCTGGGGCATACTAGGCTTTCTTGATTCCTACTTTCCTAATTTCTTTTCCTATTTCTTGCTTGTGCTTTCACTGGACATCTTCTCATAGACTATATCAGAGACTTTGTTATGAGTGTTTCCAAGATCTTTTTCCTACCATACATTATTGATATTTTGACTTGTGCTAGCATTGTGACCCATGATAAATACTCTCAGCTTCAGTTTTCTCATCTGCAAAATGGGAATAATAATAACACTTAACAGTATGTGGGAATTGAATGAGACACTATATACAAAGCACTTTGCAAACCTTAAAGTGCTATATAAATTTTAGTCATTATTATTATGTAATTTATTTTGACCATTCTTTCCCTAAGGGTAGAATAATGAAAGGGTTTCTGTTTCATATTTCTTGGGGTTGACTACCTTGAAGTGCATAAGGACTTGAAGTGCATAGCCCAACCAAGAAAGATGTCTTCCAATAGATGTAGCCAGGACTCATCAACCAGTGATTCTCTCAACATTGCTTTGATTGCTGACATCATCTGTCAGCATCCTTTGTTTGGTATTATATTTGTTTGGTATTGTTTTGGTCAATCACAGATGGAGATGATTTCACATGTTCTCTCATAGAGAAGAAAGTCACAATTAGTGTAATGTGCAAATGAGGAGAGCAAGGAGATTGTTTCTTTTTCAATATTTTCTCTCCAGTGCAATGAAAATAGAGGGGGTGAGGCTTATAGATCATTAAAAACCAGTGAAAAATAATGATACTAAATGACCTCAAATACTGTTTTTTGTACATATGGGATTCAAAAACCTGCTGAAATATGAGCTGGCATTCAGCAATAACATAACAGACTCAATATGCCAGGTGAATTATACATTACCTGGATAAATTTGATGTGCTAGGAGGGGGCTATTCATCCTTTGGGGTTAGAAAGATAGCATTTCTTTCACAGAAATTGCTATTTACAAAATGTTAGAGGCCTGAAAGAGGAAAGGCAGTTCCCAAAGAAACTAACCTTGATAGAATGAGCTTCTCATGAAAAATCATTGATCCAGCACCAATTATACTATATTAGGTGCTTTATTCTGAATGACTTGAGATGCAGCATTGGCTTGTTAAAAGCTTACAATCCAAGAACCACAAAGATATGGGCAGAGGTGTAAGTATATTCAATTCCTTTCTACTCAATAAATATTATTATTTATGTACAAGCAATTATGGTATTTACATAAAACAATGGAATTGTTCAATAAATCAATGGATTAATAAACTGTTAAGCAATATATCATAAGTATCAAATATACTTCAAGGGGAAATATAATTTTGTCTTGTTTGATCAACCTGGGGATGTGTCATTGGAGAATAGGCTAAACTCTCAATGATAGCAGTGAATTATTTTGGAAACACTTTAGAGAAGAAAGGAGAAGTTTTAGAAAGAGATGTATTCATGGTATGTTTACCCTGCCTATTAAAATACTGAATTTTAAGGATTTATGATTTTTTTCAGTGAGAATATTGCTTATACCAGTAATTCTCAAACTTTTTGGAATCAGGGCCTCTTTACTTTCTTAAACATTATTGAGGACCCCAAATCCTTTTTTTTTTAATATATGGGTTATATCTATTCATATTTGCTGCACTAGAGATTAAGATGCCAGGATTATTAAGAAAATGGTTTTGACCTTACAGAACCTCTATGATAGCATCTCTGGGAGCTAAAAGATGACATTTTGAGAATCACCGTTCTACACAAAACAGCTTTCCTTTGGTGATAATCTTTATGAGTTTTATGGGGGCAAAAAGGATCTCACTTGGTGGCCAACCTTCTAATAATGATATTCTCATGATATTCCCTCAATCCATCTGAGATTTTCCTCATGTAGGAAATATGCTGCCCACCACAGGCCTGGCAATGATAGCCTTTACAGCTTGGTAACAGAATTACACTCTGCTAGCAAAGCCCTTGAAAACTCACAATCATCTCTATGGTGTGCCAAGTGTTGTGATAATTCTATTAAAATAAAAGTGAAAAAGTCTTGGCAATGGTTGTAGCCCATACCCTGGAATGCCTACCCTCCTCACCTTGGCCTCATAGAATGCTCTCTTTCAAGACTTCTTCATGAAGCCTTTCATGATCACTTCAATCAATCAATATACATTGCTTAAGTGCCTACTATGCTCTAGGCATTTTGCTAAGCACAGAGGATACAAAAAGAGGGAAAAGACTGTCCCTGCCCTCAAGTAATTTACAATCTAAGAGGAGAGAGAACATGTAAACAAATATATACAAAGCAAGCTGTATACAGGATAAATAGGAAATCATTAATAGAAGGAAGACAGTAGAATTAAACAGAGATGGGGAAGGTTTTCTGGAGAATGTGGAATTTTAGCTGGGATTTAAAAGGAAGCTTGGGGGTTCAGGAGTCAGATTGGAGGAGAGAGCCTTCCAGCCATAAGGAACAGGAGAGAAGGAATTTCTTGTTCCTGGAACAGTCAGGAGGCCAGTATCACTGAATTGAAGTGCACTTGTAGGTAGTAATGTGTAAAAAAAAAATTGGACCAGGCTGCAGAGGACTTTGAATACCAAAGAGAGAATTTTCTATTTGATCCTCACGGCCATAGGAAGTCACCATAGTTTGTTGAGTAGTAACTTCCAAAGTAGTTTTCTAAAGTGTAGGTCTGGGGGGCAGTTAGGTGGTGCAGTGGATAAAGCACAGGCTCTTAGGAGGACCTGAGCTCCAATCCAGCCTCAGACACTTGACACTTCCTAGCTGTGTGACTCTGGGCAAGTCACTTAACCCTCATTGCCCTGCAAAAATAAAATTAAATAAAGGTAAATAAATAAATAAATAATAAAGTGTGACCATGTCACACCACAATTAAACTCAATCCAGATCAAATATAAAATCCTTTGGTATTTCTAGCTCTTTATAATACATACCACATATATACCTTTCCAGGTTTTTGTTTTGGTTTGGGGGTTTTGGGGGGTTTTTTTTTGGTGAGGCAATTGGGGTTAAGTGATTTGCCCAGGGTCACACAGCTCCTTTCCAGGTTTTTTATCCTTTATTCTCTTCCATGTGGGAAAGCTAGCTGGCACAGTGGATAGAATGCTAGGCCTAGAATCTAGAAGACTCATCTTGAATTCAGATTCAACCTCAGACACTTAAGTAGCTGTGTCACCCAGAGCAAGTCACTTAACCCCATTTACTCTAGTTTCCTCATATATAAAATGAGCTAGAGAAGGAAATGATATGCATCTTGGCCAAGAAAACGCCCAAAAGGGTCACAGAGTCAGCATTAATCAAAAACAACTGAACAACAACAACTCTTCTGATATGGGGTTGGGCCATATCAAGGAATTAGATATAATTCTTTAAAGGACCCCCACCATCTATTTCCCCTGTGACACTTCCATCCTTCCAATGATCTAGCTATGCTATTCCATTTCCTGTTTCTCACAAACAATCCATCTTGTCTTCTTGACACTTCACAGGTTGGCCTATGCCAGAAATTCTTTGTCTCCTTGTTCTTAATTTCTGCCTTCCTTCATGTCTCAGCTCAAATCTCACCTTACACAGGAGGTTTTTCTGGTTCCCCCCAGATTCTAATGTTTTTCCTCCAATCTACTCCCTCTAGATCTTAAATGTACAGTTATTTAAAGATTCCCCCCTATTATAATGTAAGCTATTTGGGAAAGGGACTGTTAATTACTTTCTATCATTAGTATTTGACAAATACATGCATATACATACAGACACATATATATATATGGAATAATGATATATCTGTACATGTATATGTGTGTATATATTATTACTATGGCAGAATTATGTGTGTTTTTAAAAATTGTATTCCATTATCAAAATGTTTAATTCCTCATTATTTCAGGAAATGGTAGACCTGTGTTTATTACTCTTTTTCAATATAACTTATCATTGATAACTAATGTAGAAGCAAGCATAAGAAATTGAGTTCTTTAAAACCTACTTTTTAATGATTCATTTATTGCTGAATCAATAGATCATTGCTTTCTATTTCATATCCCACACCTAAAAATCTTGCTTTGAATTACTATAATGTATCATTTTCATATAGTGGATTGAGGATTTAGATGCATATGAGCTGAGTTCAAAATCACCATTGTTCATTTCTGGGTTTACATCTCATCTGTAGAATGAGGAAATAAGACTCTGGCTTCTAAGGTCTCTTCCATCTCAAAAGTCTGTCATCCTATGATGCTAAGCCTTAGAACAAAAGTCAGATGGCAAGAGAAGTTGACTTGGCCTTTCAACTGAGTCTTCAGCCAAATCACTTAACCTCATTAGACCTCAGTGGGGTAGCTAGGTCGTACAGTGGATAGAACACTGGCCTTGAAGTTGGGAGGATCTGAGTTCAAATTTGACCTCAGACACTACCTGTGTGACCCTAGGCAAGTCATTTAACCCTGATTGCCTTAAACATCTGGGGCCATCTCCAGTCATGACACTGGACCTGTTATGGGAATGCAGTAGGACCCCAAGAAATCCAAAGATCCCAACCCCCCAAGGAATCCTTGAACTCTCCTGGGGGAAGAAAGGTCTGTCTCCCAACTCAGGAATGGGTGTTGCCAAGCCTGACCCTGGTACACTGATAAGCAATACCAAGGTCTGCAAAATAACATACAAGATATGAATGGGTGCTGCATTTCTTATTGATATCCCATTATTACAAAATCCCTTCCCAGTTGTTTGCATTGGAATCCCAGTGCTTTGTATTGCCTTTCCCTCTCTTTGTTTTGTAAAGCTACAAAAGACTGGGTCTTTTCTTCCTCAAGTGGGACAGTCACCATGGTGATCTGTTCCCCAGCCATATATTCCTCTCTCCTAATAAACCTCTTTTTTATTTTACAAGATTTGTGATGAGCCTCAAATTCTTTGAGTGAGCTAGCCCCTTAAACCAGGTCAGAAGTCCCCCCAAACAGACACAGATAGCTTTGGAGGAGAGAGTGAGCTTGGTGACTTTGCACAGCCCTCACTTCAAGTCATGACATCACTCCCAATGTCACAGTCCTCTTCAAGAATGAAGGACAAAAAAAAAAACACAGCAAAACAAAACAAAAAAAGAATGAAGGACAAACAACAACATCCAGACCTCACTTTCCTTATCTGTAAAGTTAGAAAGTCAGATTCTAAGTGGGTTCCCTATTTTTACAGCCTCCAATTGTTTAACCTACAAAGACAATACCAGTCTGGATAGATTTGTGTTAATCTATCCACACTCTCACTTGGCCAATAATCTATTAAGGAACATATTCAGGAAACAGATATTTTGTATTAGGAGTTTTTTTTACTGAAATGACTCTTTCACAGTGAGTACTACACTTGAGACCATACTTAAGGATCCCTCAGATAGAAAAATCAAGTCGTATCTACAAGCACTTAAAAACATATTATGTGCCAAAGTTTTAAGAAATTCTGGGAATACAAAGAAACAAAATGACATAAATTTCTTGCCCTCAAAGAGCTTATATTCTCATGAGGAAAACAATATATAAAAGGAAGATGTAAAGGCAGTAAGCTAATGGTTCTGGGAGATGGAGAAAGAAATCAGAGTCAAGAGCTAGGTGGCACAGTAGATAGAGCACAGATTCTGGATTCAGGAGGACCTGAGTTCAAATCCGGCCTCAGACACTTAACATTTACTACCTGTATGACCCTGGTCAAATCATTTAACCCCAATTCCCTCACAAAAAAAGTGTAAAGGCCAGAGAGGAGAGAAGGAATGATACAAATCAAAAGTAGTACACAACTTCCTACTGCTGTTGAAATTGTTGATGTGGATGATGGGGAATACAAAATCTTAGGAATCAGATAGGCCTGAGTTTCAGGTTCTTTTTTTTTTTAATTTTGTTTTTTGTTTCCCACTTCTTTCCTTCCTTGAACACTACATAGGGCATCTATTTCTGACTACTTATGCCTTTGGGGTAAATACCTGTTCAAATTGGTCTTTGTGACTAGGCTTAAAAATTCATGAACCAGTTCAGAGCCTCAGCATTGCCCCAATTTCTTATTCATGGTTTCTTATTTAAAAACAGTCATGACTTCTGCAGAGACACCATACTGTGCTCATCTCCCTTGAAAAGGGAAGAATTAGAAAGGATGGGCCTCCAAATTCAGCTCTGCTTTATACCCAACAGATGGATATACCAAAAAGCTTGTGAAATTCCTTCACTGCCCACACTGCTAACCCACCTGGGTTCTCAGCAAATGTCCCGGCACACGAAAGAAACTACCACAAAAATCCCTGGAATGGTCATTTGCTGGGTAGGTGATTTTAATGTTTTGACACTCTAAGAGATGAATGTGTTGCTAGGGGAAAAAAAAATATGTTACAGCAGAATAGAGAGAACTTCAAATTATAGTATGTACATTATTTTTAAACAATTTGTTATTTTAAAATATAGAATCATAGAAATAAGAGGGACATAAGAGATAACCTGGTTGAATCACTTACTTTACAGATGAGAAAAAGGGACACCTAGGTAAATTGTCTTTTGCCTAAGGTAGAAAATTTGGGACTTGAAGCTCAGTATCCGGTATCCTAGCTTCCAATCATTTTTCCACAATACCATATACTAAAGACAATAGCCCTTTCCAATATAGACTGTTTGCTTTTGACCTTGGATAAGGAAATTGAGGTGTATTTTATTCATTGCACTCCCGGTTCACATAGTTCTTCATCTTAAATATCAGGAGAATACAATATCTATAAGGCTTCTCTCTTTACCTCTTTTCTGGTTCTTTAACTCAAGGTAGCAATGTTACTCCTGGCCCAAGGGAACTTCTAAGCAACACTTTAGCTGTAAGGAAGAGATAGTCCGAACAAAAGAGCACTGATATTCAGAAGAACACATTAGAATGAGGTTATCAAATGAAGAGGTAGAAACCTGTATCTTAGACATTAAATTACAACAGGATCAGGATCCATTTATTCGTAATGTCATAGATGCTATTTTACTGGAAGGCTATGAGCAGAGAAAGTTGACCTCCGATGACTCATTCCAACATAAGGCATTTAAAGATTATATGCTGTGCTGGGGTAATCTCACTTAAAATTGATCTTTAAATAGCTCTTCAAAAAGCCACATGTAATGTGTTCTATATATTTCCAGGCATCTATTTGGGTCCTGATATAGAGTCTTCAGAAATACTACAGTTACAATTGTGCTTTTGAAGTTGGAGGGCACAGCAGCATCAATAGGGAGGGTTTTTATGCCCTAACAGTTTGCCCTCCTTATGCCTGATTTGACAAATGGTAATGAGCATCTGCTACTCTCCAGTGTAATGGGAACCTATTTGTAACCATTATAAATTGGAAGGGGGGAGGGGGGAAAGGTAAAAAAAAGTCTATTTGTCTTCCCTTTCTTTCCCCATCCTTGACTAAAAAATCTAAAGGCTAGAGTGAATTTAATTCAGGTTAAAATGATTTTAATGCTATCATAGACTTTTTCCTAAAATTCCCCCCTAGCTCCATATGAAGGTGTTGGCAGGTGCATTTTGCAGACTGATGTTTGCTGGCATGAACCTCTATTGTCCAGCTGCTGGTCTTTATACCTGACTTACAAAATATTAGGAGGGGTGGCCATAACCCACACTATTGACCAGAGTAATCTCTTGGCATCCAACAGCCCCAGTCTCTAGGCAGGCTCAGCTGGGCCCAAGCCATGACTTTAATGCCTCCAAATATATTTGCTAATTGGGTACACTGCCTTCCACCTGCCAGATGCCTTGAGAGGAAGGTGATTATCTTGGCTGGAAGCAGGTGGCTACAGGTGGCACCACCTGCTGCACAGTTCTCCATTTGAGACTGTTTCCATGATTGCTGTTGGCCATTTTCTTGGATCAAGTCACTTGGCATCTGTTTCAAGAGAGCCAAGGTCCTTGGCTCAGGTGTACCCTCCTTGGCTGGCAGGCAGATTCCCAGCAGAATGAATGGAAGTCTTCTTTAGAATATCTGTGCAGAGAGGACCATCTGCAAATCCTCAGCTTTGGCCATGTTAAACCTTTTTCTAAAAACTAGTTTCACACTAGACACCATTAGCACTAATTGATATCACAAAAAAATTAAATAGTTTCTTTCTTAACAGGTTTGAAACAACTTGTTATTGATATGGGAGTCATTTCTTTTTAAAACATATTTTATTGGCATCTTTTGCTTTAAAAATAATTAAAATTAAAAAGTAATTTCAGTCTGATTTCACAGTCCTCTGAGACAAAACTGGAACAGTTCCTCATATATCAACTTTAGTTTCAGTGTTACTTTCTGACATAGTTTTATCCATGAATTCTCAGTAGTCTTTTGATGATAACAAAATTACAAAAATCACAGAATTTCAGGGTGGAATCGTCATGGGGGAAATAGGTGGTGGGGTTCCTTAGGTATTCCTCTTTAAAGAATTGCACCCTCTCACACACAATCCAATTAGAATAAACTAGTCTTTTATTTGAGCACTTAGAAAGAGTGACTAAGAGGGAAGTCAAAGACTTCTCTCAAGGGGAGGAGATATTTTAGAAACATCTTGCTTATCCAACAGAAGAAAGGCAAAAGCTTTAAAGAAGATGGATAGTGGGGGGACAGATGGGGTGACCACCTGACTATGGAAAGTTCCCTTTGCGGGGGAGCTTGAATGAAGTGGTGGTCCTGACTTTTTGAGTTATCTCTGTCCCTTGGTGTCAATCAGGCAGCAGCCATGCCTAATGGGGCCACTAAAACTTCAAGATCTTTTGCAGACAAACTGCTATTTAACCATGCCCCACAATATTTGTGAAGTCAATTTTCAGAGCACAAGCACTAAACTTTACTTTTGATTATTATACAATTAAAATATTATTATTATTATTATTATTATTATTATTATTATTATATAATCTCAATATATTCATCCCAGTAGTCCAAACCATGATGACTTTTTTTTTTTTCCTGGTGCGGGGCAATGAGGGTTTAGTGATTTACCCAGGGTCACACAGCTATTAAGTGTCAAGTGTTTGAGGTCAGATTTGAACTCAGGTCTTCCTGAATCCAGGGTCAGTGCTTTATCTACTGCACCACCTAGCTGTGCCCATGATAACCTTTTTAGAGACTATCATCCAATGTATTAGCTATTATTTCAATTTTTGTCATCTGAACATTTGAAACGCATGGTATTGATGCCTTTATGCAACTCAATATTGAATAGAAAATATTTTCTTGACATAAGTACTCTGTCATAGAAGAATACCACACATTGATTTGATAACAGTTTGTCACTAAATAATATTGAACAACCTCCTAGACTTCATTTGCATACTCCTTCTCTGTGAAAACATACATGAATGATGAATTTGGTGGTGACAAATGATTCCCAAACCACCAGTCAATCAAATGTATTGTTTGCATGAATTGCCTAGACAATTTGATGAAAGATGTTATTCTTGAAGCCCACTTAGCTTTAGCCTCATTTGGGAAAGAAAAAAATGCAGAGAATGAATGACAGCAACAATAACAATGCCAGTTAGTAGACTGCAAACTCTGGACAATGTGGTTTTCCTCTTCTTCCCTTGACATTGCTATCCATGCCTGTTAGAAGTACTTCATATTTGGAATAGCTCCCATAGAAATCAGGAAGCAGGAAAGTGATTGATTTATGGTCAAAGTGAATAGTCATCGCACATGGCAGTTGATATAATTCATTAGTTTCCATCAGATTGTTACTCTGATAACTAGAGCTTGGACCAATCATCTTTCCACAATGAAACTTTGTGAGCTGATGTGCCATTATTTGGGAACCTCTACTTGTTCTCAAATACCTTTAGTTCTGCAAGTTAGTTCTTATGTGCATATATAGTATATTTATATTATATATTCATAGGAACAATGCTCTCTGCTTTATTCTCCCACCACAGGGACCTAAACTCTGACAGTTTAACATCACAATGAACATCATGAACTCTTTCTTGTGTTGTTTTCCCACCTAAAATGAGTTCCTTATGAACAGGGATCATCCTGTATTTTCTATTTTTATTCACAATGTTTAATCCAATGGTTGGCTCATTTTAATCCAATTCAGTAAACATTTATTAAATACCTACTATGTGTCACCATTGTGCTAAATACTGGAGATACAAGTAAGAAAAAGGACAGTACCTGCCCTAAAGGAGCTTATAATACATAAAAGGAAGCTGGAAAGGGGAGGATGGGTAGTGATGGACACCAAGGCATAAGTATCTTAAAGGCTTTTTTGTTGTATTGAGTTTAAATCAAATAGGGTTACAGATGAAAGGTAGCTAGAAAATTCAGATCCACATGCTCTATAAAGGAAAGCTTTGGGAGTTTGGTGTTCCACCCTCCTGTCTTCCAATTAGAGGGGGAAAGAGTCTGAGGAAGTTTGAAAGCTGTTGAGCATCCAAGACTGAGTTAAATAGTATGATGAAGAGATTTCAGGTGATCAGCTTATCCTGAGAGAGGCATTATGTTCTGTGGAGTTCAAAACAAACTGGATTTTTGTAAGAAAATCACTTTCCAAATCTTAAGGTACTACAGAAATGTGAACCATTATTAGAATGGCATGTATATTTTGTTATTTGTTTCTTACAATAACCTTGTGAAGTATATTCCACAGTATATCTATATGCATGTGTACATTGGGGAGTGGAGAGGGTGGAGAGATACGTAATTTCATCAGTGTAGGGAAGTACCCATGTAGAAATTCCATTCATTAGTGCAGATTGGCAACTCGACTCTAATTTACAGCTTTTAGAGAATGGCATTGGGTACTGAGAGAATAAATGGCTCATGCATTGTTACATAGCTAGTATATCTTGACAAAAGAACTTGAATCCCATACTTCCTGACACTAATATTGGCCTGGAAGATGAGTTATTGGTATCATTTAAAGATCTCTCAGAATCTTGGAGAATGAGTAGAGTAGTGTGTAAGGTTGAGCAGGGTTTGAAATCCAGACATGTGTTCTGCCTATTTCCCTCTATTCTTATGCTTTCCTTCAGGCACAATAGAAAGGAAGAATCCTCAGGACAAGCTCTTTAAGGCAATGTGGCTTTCCTCCCTAGATGAAATATTCTGGAATGGACACTCCAGAAGTTTTGATTACATGAGGAGTACAAAGAATAGAGAGAAATTAGATAATTATAGGGATTACGAATCAGAGAATTAAGGTTTAGGGTAAAGAAAAAGAGAGAATGGATAATGAAGAAAGTATGAGATTCTCTCTGTAAAGGAGTGAAAAAATAAAATGTAAAAAAAACCCAAACAACAATGAACAGGACTAGTTGAAGGAGAGAAGAAGAAGGCATCTACTTTACTGAGATAAAAGGGGAAGAATTAAATAACCAGATAAAATCAGGAAAGAATAAGGAATGAACAAGCAAAACTCCAAAGGGAAAGGTGTAACAATTGGAAGAGGGGTTCAAAAGTGAGTAAAAGAGAGTCAGTGGGAATAGGGCTACCTTAAAAAAAAAGATTAAGCTAAAATAACTGAAGAGACAGGACTGTGTTTACAGAGGAAAATGGAAAACTCATAACTTTGAAAAATATTACAGATAAATGGAGAAAAAACACAAACCTAACTCTCAGAACTTTAAGTGTAAATGGATTAAATAATACAAAAACATTTTTTAAAGATTGACAGATTGGATAAGAAGACAAAACTAAAATCTGTTGCTTACAAAACCATATTAAAAACAGACATATACAAAATCAAATTGAGGGTATGGATTAAAAAAAATTACTATATATCAAGTAAGTTCAAAATCAAGCATTGTAATCATGACATCTGACAATGTAAAATCAAACATTCAGAAATAAAAAGGGAGTATTGGAGTTCAAATTCTGCTTTTGACACAATTGCTGTGTGACTTTAAGCAAATCATTTAATGCCTCAGCCCTCCAGGCTTTGCTCTTAGACTCCAGGTTACATTTGTTCAAATGTAAATCTGTGTTAATGCAAGGAGTTTTCTCAATGGGATTTCCCTCTACTAATGAAATTTCAGGGAAGGTAAAATAAAATATCCAGGGGCATTGTACTTGGAATTGAGATCTTGAGTTTGAATTTTTCCTCTGTGACCAGGGAAAGATGTGTAACCTTTCAGTTTTGTCTTCTGTAAAGTAACGGAAATAGTATTTGTCTTACCATACTTTATAAGGTTGTTTTTTGAGGAAAAAATAGTTTACATGATACTGAAATGCTTTGACACAGACAAAATTAATGCACTTCGGATAAGATGGGAAGCTGTAGAAAGGGAAAGAAAAAAAAAGCCCTTTGTATTAAATTTATCTGATAAGGGTTTGGTATCTAAGATATATCAACAATTAATATATGTGTAATACATACATAGAAACATATCTGTCTATCGATCTAATACATATGTGGTCAAAGGATATGAACAAATAGAATTGCAAACTATTAACAAAAATATGAAAGAATGTTCTAAATCAATAATAAGAGAAATGCAAATCAAAGCAACCCTGACATTTCAAATCATAAACTATTAATTGACAAAGGTGATAAAAATGATGATAGTCAATATTAGAGAATTTGAGAAGATATATGCACTCGTTGAATTTTTGCTAGAGCTACAAATTACTATCACCATTTCGGAAAACAATTTTCAAAGTAGCTAAAATGCCCAATACCCTTTGAGATTCTATCTCTAAGCTTATTATATTCCAAGGAAGCCAATGACAAGAAAAAGATCTCATATGTACCAAAATTTAGAGCAGCACTTTGTTTAGTAGGAAAGAATTGGAAACAAAATAGATAGATGATCATTAGGTGGAGAAAGGCTGAACAAATTGTGGTACATGAATATAAAGAATATAATTTTGCTATAAGACATGATACAAATGATGAATACAGAGACGCATGGAAAGATCCACATGAACTTACTGATGCACAATAAAGTGAGTAGAGCCAAGAAAACAATGAACACAATGACTAAAAAAATATAAATTCAAAGAACAATGATCTAACAAAACTGGATGTTGTGAAATTACAAAGAACAAGAATGACTCAAAAGACCCCACACACACACACACACTACACCCATTTTCAGAATTAAAAGGTCTTTGAGGTACATTGCACATATTTTTAGACTTTTCCAGTAAGTTGATCAATTTTGTTGATTTTTTTCTCTGCTTTTTCTTTTTCGTACTTAAAATATTACTTGGTATAAGGAATAACTCTCTGGAAGAGAGGGAAAGGGGAATGAGAGGAGAAATTATGGTAATGTAAGAAAATAAAACATACCAATAAAAAATTTATGGGGGGGGGAATGCAACCTCCTGAAGGCAAAGACTTTTTCATTTTGTAGTTTGTATTCTCAGCACTTAGTATGGTGCCTTGAATATCCTTCAATATGTCAAAATACAATTTTCTCTGCATGGAAATTCCATGAAAGGAGGTGGCAACCTTTCTATAGCATAGTAGATAAATCTTAGGGAGTTGCACAAATGCTTACAGACATTAAGTGACTTGCCCATGGTCAGTGTTAAGTGCCACTGGCCCAGGCCAGAGGCATGATTTGAACCTAGGTCATGCTGACTTATAACTCCAGTATATCATTAAGTATACTATGATACCATGCATCTTGCAAATAGTAAGCAAAATGCTTGTCAATAGCATTGTGGCAACTATATTTTCAGATAGTAAGTCTAGCAATATTTCCATCACAAAGATGGTCAGTCATTTACCCACCTTTAGCTTCCTTTGATTTTAGCTTCCTGTGGTTCTGTATAATTAATTAATATGTATTAACTTTTACAGAGTTATTGACTTCAAAGATATAGCAGGAACAGAAGTACCAATGTCCTCCTCTCCATATCACTTGCATGTGGGAAGGGGAATATATTCTCTATTTTGATGGGAAGGGGGAGTATGACTAGTACTACTTTCCCTGAACAAAATGTAATCTTTAGTCTTCTAGGTCACATGACAATACATTTTTTATCTTCATGAGCTCTCAAACATCTCCAACACATAACCTATACATTGAAGGCAAGGCAATTTCATCTGGTTCCATAGTTTAGGATACAAAGAACCTAAAAGACAGTGATAAAAATTAAACTCACACCTACCCTGAGCATACTCAGTAACCTCTCACTATCCATCATGCTAATAGCGGTAAGATTATAGTAACCATTCTGAGGACATTACCTACAGGCTTGCAACAAAACTCAACCTTCCTTTTGAGAGAGAGAGGGCTCAGATTTAATGCAGTTTCTAAATAACATTGGCTCCATTAAGTTCACATCAAAATGATGCATCACCATTACATGAGTCCTCTAAACTTCTCAGAACCTCAATACCAGACTCCATAACCAGAAAACCAAGCTTGCATATTGTTCTAAATTCAGATGGTTTGTTCTCCTAACTTTTTAAAGCTCACAAGATCATTGTCATCTCCGTTCTCCATCTCATCTCAGGAAGAATACACGGAAGAAGAAGGAAGAAGAAGAAGGAGGAGGAGAAGAAGAAGAAGGAGAAGAAGAAGAAGAAGAAGAAGAAGAAGAAGAAGAGAGACTTATATTCATGGGTCATGTTGTCCTCAGTTGGGGTGACCAAAGGACTCTCCCCTTACAACCTTACAATCTCTCACCAGAATGCAGCCAGACAGGAGTCAGACCAAAAAGACTTACTTTGGAGAAATGGTGCCTTTTAAAAGCACCAAATTCTTCTTTTTTTTTTTTTGGTGAGGAAATTGGGGTTAAGTGACTTGCCTAGGGTCACACAGCTAGTAATTGTTAAGTGTCTGAGGCCAGATTTGAACTCAGGTCCTCCTGAATCCAGGGCCAGTGCTCTATCCACTGCACCACCTAGCTGCCCCTGAAAGCACGGAATTCTAGTGCCACAACCAATAGAGGCTCTTCTTCACCACATATTTAGCAGATCAGAACTTATTACAAAATATCTACAAATATTTCAGATCTTTCTAAGGCACTTCCACAATGCCTGTCCAGAAGCAGGTTCCTCACCCTCTTCTGTGGAATTGTACCAATCAAACATGCTGATGCTCCTCACAACATCCTCCCCAAACCCAAGGACTAGTGGTATGGGTTTTAGCTACCTCTATCATGCAGCAAGAATGCCCAGTTACAATGGCATTGGCTGACTGACTCACTGTCCTAGTCAGAGATAAAATAAAAAAGAAAGGCAGGAATCACAGGGTACCATATTTTGCATCAATGTAAGAATTTATGAGCTGTCCAGCAACATGGATTGCCTCGATAAGAAATGAGTTTTATATCACTGGAAATGTTAAGAAGAGGATGCCTTCTCAGTCTTTCAGGAGTATTTTAGAAGGGATTCCTATATTTATTGGGAAGTTGGACTAGTTGGTTTCTAAGGTCCCTTCCAACTTCCAGGTTTCAGGATGTTACTTGTTAATTGGTCCATTCATACTTGGCATGGGCAAGTCAAGTGACTATCGCTCAACTTTTTTAGAAAGGACATGGGGTTTTCTGCTAATCCAGAATGACCTATCTCTCTAGTTTTGTTGTGTGATAAAGTAAATCTTGAAATCTCTTCTTTTTTTCACTTCTTGTCATATGGCATAGAGCTTCTTCCACTGGATTATTGGTCTTCTGCCCTACCATCCCTTCAGTAAAAGCCCTGAAATCCATAGAAATAACAATGATATACATCAAATAAACATTTATTTAACATTTACCATTTTTCCAGGTTCAATGAAAGGAATATGAAAGTCAAGAAGACACTAGCCCTGTCCTATAGGAGTTCAGAATCTAAGGCCAACCCAGTTTCCCAATCTAGCAAATGAGAGCAGGTCGTGAAGATCACAAAATTCACACAGCACCAAACAAAAAAAAAAGTCCTCAAAAAAGAGTTTCATGTACTGTACAGATAACCATTATTTCCCAGACTATACATCAGTTTCAAGTGCCTTCAATTTGAAGGAAGGGGAAACAGAGAAAGATGGGCAAAAACTCATCTATTGCACTCTCTGGCCTTTAGGCTGAAATGCCAGCAGATTGTTAATGCTGCCTCATTTAATAAAGAAAAGCTTAATTACCTGGAATAGAATGAACTACATTTGGAAAGTCCAGGAACAGGAAGAACATTTTCTGCATAAAATGATGAAACTTTCTATCCCTAGACTATGATTATTGATTTTGCTTCTTGTTTGCTGATGTCTTTCACTTACTGAAGCGATAGGGTAGGCCCTAAATGGAGCATAATTACCTCCCTTTACAAACATACACACACACACACACACACACACACACACACACATTTTATGTTCTTCATATCCTGAGCCAGAAACAAGATCATTTGTGATTTTATAAGAAACACAAAAGATCGATCAAGTGAAATACTGAAACTAGGTCCCACAGCTCCTACATTGCAAGAAGTGCTACTGTTCTACCTATGGAACAGAAAAGCCACCTTGGCTGAAGCAATAAAATACCTAAAAAGAGAAACAGGAAAAATCATGTTCATGGTAAATCAAACCACCATCACCATCGTAAATACTACTTCCCTTCAATCCCAGATTAAAATAGCCAGAATCATTAATCAAAGAGGACTCAGACTAGCAGAGATTCTCTACTCCTAGGCCACTAGCAATGCTATTATCCAGGGAAAACGTCCTTCTGCAGATGACACCTGGCAACTACTTCTGTATAGGAATCACTTGTAATGTTTTTAATTCATTCTTGCATTCAGGACAGCAGAAAAGTACTTTCCTTATTCTTTCTCTGTGCTTATGGACCTATAAGGACCAGTCAGTCCATCAGTCAGTCAATAATTTTTTTTTGAGTTCCTCTTGTGGTGTAGGCACTGGGGATACAAAGAGGTATAAATCAGTCCTTGCTCTCAAGGAGATCACGTTTTAAAAATGAAGAAGGCATGAATAGAACTATAGATAAACTTGATATATACAGAATAAATTGAAAAGAGTCAACATTAGGAATGTACTAGAATTAAGAGAGATTGTGAAAGGCTTCCTGTAAAAGGTGGGATTTTAACTGGGACTGGAAGAAAGCCAGGGAAAAGAGGAGGTACATATGAGGAGGGAGAGCATTCCAGGCGTGGGGGACAGCCAGGGAAACTGCTAGGAGTTAAAAGATAGAGGGTTTGTACAAGGAACAGCTAAGACGTCAGTGTCACAGGAAGACAAAGTAAGTAGACCTGGACATGTAACATATAAGAATACTGGAAATGGAACAAGGCAGTTTATCAAGGAATTTTTATGCCCAAAGAGGGGGATTATATCTTATGGTGGAGGTGATCAGGAGCCACTGGAGTTTATTGAGTAGAGAGGTGACTCATGTCAGACCTATGCTTTAGGAAGATCACGTTGATATCTGAGTGGGAGATGGACTGGATAGGAAGAGACCTGTGCAGATAGAATCATCAGTAGGCTATTACAAATGTCCAGAAGTGAGCTGATGAGGGGCTGCACCAGAATGGTGGCGGTGTCAGAGGAGAGAAAGGGCCATACATGAGCAATGTTATAAAAATACAATAAAGAGAGTCCTTGGTAAAAGATTGGATATGGAAGGATGAGAGTGAGGAGTCCATGATGATGCACGAGTGATTGGGGGGTGGGATACTGTTCTCAACAGTAATAGGGAAGTTAAGAAGAGTTGAGAGTTAGATGCCTTGAAGTTTGTCCAGTGATATTTAAACACCCCACCTCCATAACCTTTGCCCCATTCATTGTATCTTCCCTCTGAGCAATAATTGAAGCCTCTTATCCATTCTTTCCAATCAGAGTGTTCCTCTTTCTATTCCCCATATATGCCATCATCGTTTTTTTTTTCTTCATGCCTTTTCTTTTAAAAAAAAATGTATTTATTTTGTTTGTAATTTATGAAACATAACAAGCATTTCCATAACATAATAGAATTTCAAGAAGATGATTGCACTTGAAACCTTTTTTCATGCTGTTCCTCATACAAAAAATGCCTTCCCCATAAGCCAAATTCTATGTATACTTAAAGGCCAATTCAAGCCTGACTTTCCCCAAAAGCTCTGTCCCTATATGCCTTAATCTATAATTACAGAATTTCAGAACTAGAGGGAAACTACCTCATCATTCAGTCATCTTTGTAGGTGATATAAATCTAGAAAAGCTAGCACAAATATTAGATAGAGTCAGTGTCCAAACAAAGATCTGTAATAGTGGAGCTACCTGAAAACACTGAAATTTTAAGGAAAAAAATTTAAAGTCTTATACTCATATTCTAAAAATCAACCTCAGTACAGCATCAAATTATGCAAGGTTTTCTAGTTATTTCATCATATATCATCAGCTAGACTGTATTCTACCTCTCACATATTCTCCAAAGCATATAGTAATCACAGAATAGCAGAATCTAATTTTAAAAGGACTTCAGGGGGCATCTAGTTCTCATTATACCTATATCTGTACAAAAGCTCCTTGTCAACATACTAGTGAGTTTTTGTCTAGCCTTTGCTTGAAGATTTCTAACAAGGGGGAAATTAATTACTCTCTACCAAGGCCACACATTCCACTTTCAGAGAGCTTTTTATGTTAGGAAGGTTTTTTGTTTGTTTGTTTGCATCATGTCTAAAGAGTAAATTGGGTATTAGAAAACGTTTGTTGATTTGAGTTGACATAGAAAGAGAATTCCCCTAAAATAATATCACCAAAAATAGTAGGTAATTCCCACCCTAAAGTTCTATAGGAGACTGACATGGGTACTACATATAATAGGGCCATGGCTCTCTGGCCCATATTAATTTAATTTAAGTTTTTTATGTCTCCAGTAAGAAGTCCAGATCTATATGAAGCCCAAAGTGGACTCACATAATGGAAGAGGCAATTATCTCCGAAGTCAATGGGGTGGGTGGTAAAAGGTGAGAGAATGGGTTTAGACGAATTTGGGGGTGAGAGTAGGAAGAATAACAGAGACACTATAAAATTGAAGATTCCATGTCACCTCCCTTTTCTTTTCAAGGGCAAAGAAGCACAATGCATAAAACAAAATGTTCCAGAAGTAGTAGAATCCCTTGAGCAGTATTTAGGTTAATGTACTCTTCCTCTTCTAGTAGTTGAGAGTAAAACGGCCATAATTGATAGCAATGGTAGTGTCAAGGCATTGAATTGTGTTGTTTCAATTTATAAAATTGCCATCTTCCATGTATTTGAATGTTGATGGATTGCACTGAGTGGTTGGATTTAAAGTGAGCAGAGAAAGGTAATCGACATCACAATTTGATGCAAGGATGGCCTTTTTATCCTTATGTGTGTGGAAATAAATGACAGTAATGGGATCTCTTTATTATCTGTTTTGCCTAACTATATTACTTACTATGCCAGCTTTAGAGTTAGGGAAAGAAAAGACAAAGGTATGGTCTCTGAGAAACAGCAAATACCTGAAAGGCGTCTGGCTTAGGAATCAAAAAAGACCAGAACACAAATCTCAAACACTGCCATTGACGATTTGTGTGACCTTAATCTTTCCAGACACTTTGCTTCCCTAATCATCAGTTTCCCTTAAATACTCTATACATGTTTCATGCATTTTTGCCCCCTTAAGGTAATTAGAAACCCCTATGACTACTAGCACAAGCATTAGAGAAAAAACTTTCTTTTCCTCCTCATTTGCCCCAGAGAAGACCCACATGAGCTTAGAGCTAAAAGAGTAATTCTAAAATGGTTTCAAAGCAGCTTCCCACATCCCACAATTTTCAGCCCTATACTAAAGATGAAGGAAGAAGAGGAGGAGGAGAAGAAAGAACAAGAACAAGAACAAACACAAGAAGAAATATTTATATAGTGCCTACTTTTGCCAAGAACTGTGCTCGAGCTTTACAAATATTATCTAATTTGATCCTCACAAAAATCCTAGAAAATAGGTGCTGTTACTATCCTCACTTTACAGACAAGGAAAGAAAAGCAAAGGGACATTAAGTGATTTGCTCAGGGTCACACAGCTAGCAAGTGTTTGAGGCCTCATTTGAAGTAGGTCTTCTTGACTGTTTTGTTTTTTGTTTTGTTTTTTGATCATTTGGTGAGGCAATTGGGGTTAAGTGACTTGCCTAGGGTCACACAACTAGTAAGTGTTAAGTGTCTGAGGCCAGATTTGAACTCAGGTCCTCCTGACTCAAGGGCCAGTGCTCTATCCACTGCACCACCTAGCTGCCCCTCCTGTTAGTTTTTAACATGTCACAGTAGATATTATGGATAGATGATAAGACATTTTCTATATCCTCTATCTTCACTGGTTCTCACTCTCTGATTTATTTGCTCCTCAAGCTTCTATAGTATAACTTTTTGAATAATGCTGATTTATTTATTCTGTTATCTGTACTGCTTTGACTCTGTCATCTTATTATTTTGCCATTTGATTTCAATCACTGATTAAAGGAATCAGCAATTTGTGATATTCATCTGTTTTACAGAGTTCTTTCTGCATTTTTTTTCCTTTAATCGGGTGATATGGTGTTCAAATTTTCTTGTGAACATACTATCTAGATGATGATATCATCTTCCCATCTTTCTGCAGGCCTTCAAACATTTTCTCAAACCACTTTTGTTGTAGTGGTATGTGATACCTTTTCTCAGGAGTATTCCTAGATAGCTCTATCTTTCCTCTTATTTTTTTCCATGGAAACACCAACAACATATATTGTTATTTGGTAGTCCTGAAGTGTTTTTATATTCCCTCAAATACTGTGGGAGAGTGCATTTGTTTATGGTAGTTATAGCAGAGTAAAGCCCTGAATCTGTTTTAGCATAGTCAGTTTAGTTAAATTTCTGACCATTAAACTCAAACAAGGGGAAAGATTTTTTTCCCCAAAATTCCATGCTAAGTATGTCCATCTCCTTTTCAAAACTACTCAGCACAATGGAATTATTTTTGACATTCTTTTTTTTTTTAATTAGGCTACAGTCCTAGGGTCTGGGTTAGATGTAGATTTTCAATGGCTTCAGGTTCTTCAGCTTTTCTTTTTGATTTAAGTACCTCATCAATTTCTGTTCATATGATATAATGATTTTCAGGAACAAAATCGTTCCTTACAATCGCCCTACTTTATTTTGCAGTAGGTTATTATGCAACTGGGAGCTAGAAATATTATTAACTAAAAGCAATATGAAGTTTTTACCAATAAGTGGTAAGATCTCTTTCTAATTTCATTAGGATATAATATTAGCACATAATAAAAGCATCCATGTCTTCAAATCATTTTTCCTGCACTCATAGGCTACCCATTTTAATGGCCATTGCCATCTGTACCAAAGCATTTATAGCACACAGGGTGATGTTAGTTCTAATTTTTCTCTGATGTAACTTGCCTTCTTGTGGTACCAGAACACTAAGGCACACCACCCACTCCACTGTCCTGTGGGTAAAGCTAATCCTTATAATAGTCTTAAGTATAGCTAATTGTGAGGGCCAAAATTTGATATACAGAGAGTTATTTGGGTGACTCGCCTTAATATTGGGGTCCCAGAAATATGAGGGACCCTTTTAGGTTTAACCTCCCCTCTGAACTGCCCTTTTTAGATATTTCTCCCAGGCCAATAAGAAAGGAGCCTCTAAGCTTTAATTCACAAAAGGATCAGATTTTATTCCTTGGGAATTAATTAAACAACAAAGGTGAAACTAATAAAAATCAAAGATAAGGAAATTGGAAAATAGAAATATAGAGAAATGCTCCTAACTCTAAATTTAGCCTATTAGGGTTTTCCATAATTAAACTCACCAAAGACCTTAACAGCCTGCCAGTCTAAGGCTGCTAGCGTGCCATCAGGACCTCAGTCACCAGCCAGAGAGAGCGAACTTGCGTTCCAGAAGTCACTCTAGAGTTGGCGTTCCGGAGGTACCCTTTAACCTCCCTTCAGGGAGTGTTCAATCTTTTCTCCCCCAAAAGGGGAGGTCCTTCAAAAGCTGCCTATACCACAAATAATTTTTACCACATAATCTTCAACCTCTGTCTCTCTATCTCTTTCTTAGGTTCATGAGAAGAGATTTTATATATATATAGTGTGTGTATCTTCTTATCCATCTATCATCTATCATTCATCTATCTATCTAATCTTGTTATATAGATTCCTAAGCCTGTGAGTGATCTCATAAGAAAACAAATGGCTATCATTTAAGGATGTCCATCAAGTCTTTACAGTTACTGAAATAGCCTCAGGCCACATAAAGATAGAGTCCTGAGTAAAGCATCTGGACTTAAATATCTTTACTTTGCTATTGCCAACCAGCAGAGATGATGTGAGGATGGATTGGGCTGTGATGGGGTTATAATTATTGCTGTTGTTTTTATTGCTATTATTATCTCTGTTATCAGTACCATCACCATCTTCATCATTGTGGCCTCATCTTTTTCAAATGGGATCAGATATAACAGAATAGCAGCATATGCCAGGACCATTTTGATATTCTGTTCTATAGGCTATTGCATAGATTGATAAAATAACTGATTTGTGTAACTTAATAAACTCCATTTTCTCTAGTTTTACTGCAAACGTGCTCTATACAATTGAAATTGCAAACACAACAAGAGGGATAACATGCACTATATCCTGTGTCCTTTGCTAGGTCTCTATATTTTTAACCTTTCTTGTTCCACATACCTTGGAGATTATAAGTATTTGGTATGGTGAGAGCTATTTAAAATGTTTTTCTTGATTTTTTTCTGTCCCAAGATTATGTTCAGGCAACTGTGGACAATGGTTCAGTTTGTGATCACGATCTAGTTTCAATAGAATTTATTAGATGAGTTCCCCATTGTGATAATTTACAAATATATGTAAACTAGCATGTTATATATATACATACATATATATGCAATATTATATATGTATGTATATATATATATATATATATATACATGAGTATAGTGTGTGTGTGTATGTGTGTGTTATAAGTGATGGGATTCTAATAGTCACTTAAACTAAGTGGTTCTAATGATCATAAACACAAACAGATAGACCATAAACATATAAAAGTACTTACAGCCTATGCTTTTCCACTGCCTTGACTCATTCCTAGTTTGTGTCAAATGTGAAAAAACCTTGGGTTCCTGACTGGACAAAGCTTCCAGCCTACTGCAGTTTCTGTATGCTGACATCTACATCTGCAATTACTGATTACCAACTTGGACCACCACTTTATTTCTGTCCCCAAATTAGGAAACTCCTCTACCCAAGTGTGTCTTCATTAGCTTCTCTAGGAAATTTCTCCACCAGATCTGAGTCCATTTAAGAACACCTTTCTCACATTTAGGGGTGATTGTCTATACTAACCAAAGGTGGCTCATCTTGCCACCTTTAAGGTATAAGACTTCCCTGCTCAGACCAAGATCTTGCCACTACCTTGGCCTTGCATGGCCACATCTGTCTGTCTTTGTTACCATATAGTGAGTGCATATGTTGCTTCAATTTTTTGAATGCTTGATATGCTGCATAGAAATAAAGGTAATGCTTTTCTACTAGTTTCCTGTGGACCAATTTTCTGTAAATCCTTGAATCCAAGTCCTTGCTCTGACCTAAACCTTAAAGCCAAATATGGTATCCAGGGAATTTTGAAGTCTGAATTTATAAAATGGAGATTTGTCATGTTAGTCCATGAGATAAGTTTCTGTGATATTCATGTGTAGTGCATGGATTTCTATCTTTTATTTGGACTCTTCAGCAGCTTTTCCCACCATGCTTAATTCCAACTACTTGGCTGTGTTGAAGAGACAAAGTTGTCATAGTGCTGAATTCTCAAAAGGCAATAGGCTTAGATAATTGGTGGTATCTCTGTATGTCAAAATGTATTATAAAGACAATCATCTACTCTATGTGGATGCCCTCCTCTGACATAACAAAACAATTCTAGGATGAGAATAACCAAAGAAAAGAAATGTAGTAAAAACAAAAATAATTATTTTTTGCCTTAGATTTTAGATTTTTCAAAATACTTTTCTTAGGATAAAATAAGAAGTGTTGAAGAAGGGACTGGAACCTAGGTGTTCTGGCTCTAAGTCCAGTATTCTCTTCACTATACCATGTTGTCTTTAATTGACAGCTTGGTAAATAGGAATATATTCTCCCTCACAAAATGTGCAATCAATTCAGTCATCCTAAGGTCTCTATTATTAGTAGTATAGATCAAAGACATGAACTCTAAGACATAATGTAATATGTGAAAACAAGAGATTTTGTCAAAATGGCAATTCCAGGTACTGACTGATCATGCTTATGAAACAAGCTTCAGCACATTCATATTAGTGAGACACAAGTAATTAGTTCAAAAGCAAATAGCATCATAGGATTTAGAGTGGGAAGGGATGTGAGAAATGTTATATTCTAACTCATTCATTGCATAGCAGAGGAAATAGGTTAAGAGATGTTCACTGACTTACCCAAGGTTGTACAGGCAAAGAAGGAATCTTAAAACCCAACAAGTGGGGCAGCTGGGTGGTGTGGTGGATAGAGTACATGCCCTGGAGTCAGGAGGACCTGGGTTCAAATCTGGCCTCAGACACTTAACACTTACTAGCTGTGTGACCTTGGGCAAGTCACTTAACCCTCGTTGCCCTGCAAAAAAAAGAAAAGAAAAGAAAAACAAGATATGATATGCAGACTGAATTTATATCAGTTGGTTCCAGTCCAGAACTTTTACTTTCATCCAGAATTATTGAAAAGGGTACTGTATTTAGGAGTAGGAGACATCAATTTATGGAATCATAGCATCATAAACTTAGAGTTGGAAGGTATTTTAAAAGACATTAATTCAACTACTCCTTTCCCTCATTTTGCAGATGAGGAAAATGAAGTCCATTGGATGTCACTATATTAGACCACACAGCAGATTCGGAATTTGAACCCATGTCCTCCAAATCTATCAGTCTTTGTACTGTACATTTATACTCTGCGACTAAACAGCAGTGTGATAAGTCAACTCCTTTAATCTCTAAGCTGTAGCTTCTTTATTTGTAAAATGACAGAATTCAATTAAATGATCTGAGTGAGAGTCCCTTTCAGCTCTACCACAGTGTAATCCTATTATAGGCTGATCAAAGCACCGTGAGGGAAACAAATAGCATTTATTCAGCCCCTACCAAGCATTACCCAAAATGATAGATGTTGGGATCACCAAAGCAATGAATGAAGCAATGTTGGGAACTAAAGCAATGCTTGTTCCTCTCAAAAGAGGGCAGTGTTAGATAGACCAGCTCACTTAATGTGTGGTGGCACCAGATGGAGCAATAGAAACAGACTGTAGAGTGAACAACCCATGGTTACCTCTACCAGCCATGAGTCACCACACCAAAAGTGCTTCTTCAGGAAACAGTAACTTTCTGCAAGTGCTGAAATGCCCTCTTTTCCTATTGGTTGCAACTACCCCCAACACAGTAATATTATTCATTACAGCTAGAATTTGAAAGAGGTATTTCAGTTTCTACCGTTTGGGTTAGGTTTCTGTAATTTAAGGTTTGCTCTATGAATATACCCACTTATATAAAATAGAGCAGCTTGGCTATACATATTGGAGTGTTTCAGAATTACAGATGAAAGAAGCAGATTCTGTCCTCTTTCCTCCTACCCATAAACATATTTAGGAAGATTTTATAAACTTTGACAGTAGTTAATAGCATGCTTAAGGAGAAGAACATTATTCTATTTTCAAACCACAGAGATCACAAAGCAATATAGTTGTTGGTTTACAACAAACATAAGATTTTGAAGTTCAAAATGTACAATGTAGAGTCCGAATATATATATATACACACACACACAGTGCAGCTGGGTGACACTAGCTGGGTGACCCTGGGCAAGTCACTTAACCCTCATTGCCCCTCCAAAAAAAACCCAAACAGAATATCTATCTATCTATCTATCTATCTATCTATCTATCTATCTATCTATCTATCTATCTATCTATCTACATATGCCTATACTACACAAACGTGTGTGTATATGAGCACCAGGTATAGTGATAAGGAAAAATAATATAGAACTACCTGTTAAAGTCCTTTTTTTTTTTTCAAAGCCTATTTGGAGTTCTTCTTCCATGAAACCTTCCCCACTTACCATAGTACACAATCTCAAACAAATAATTTCACTTCTCTGGGTCTCAGCTTTTTTATTTGTCAAATGGGGATACTTATATCTATTTCACGAATCTCACAGTATTCTAGTGAAGATCAAATGAAATGTCCCAAATGGTGTTTTCAAAGCCATAAAATACAATATAATTGTAAATAACAATAATCACTAAATTTTATAAAGTGCTTTACAATTTCTAAGTGTTTTACAAATTACCTAATTACCTCATTTCATTCTCATTAGGATACTAGAAGGCATTTACAGATGAGAAAACTGAGGCAGACAGATTAAGTGATTTACTTACATAATTATAACCTTTAGAAGCAGTGTATTGTAGGGGAAAGAATTTGGGGCTGAGAGAGAATCAGAAAGCATGGTTCTAAAATTTACTAACTCTAAAATTCACTAAATTTTAGCAATCTACTAACATTTTGAAGTCCCAATTTCTTTTTGTGTAAAATGATAATAACACTTCAAAAATCTACCTCACAAAATTGTTTATAAGGAAAGACATTTGTAAATCATTATATATCAAGCTGACATTATATCTGTAATCTCCTCAGTGTAGGTATTCTCTTCATTGGTGCAAATCACAACTCATCCATGGCTTTCCATTCTGAATAGTTTGTCTCCATGTACTCCCTCCCATAGAGGCTTCACAAAGTCATTGGAATTTCAACTTGATATAGAAGTCTTATAGGATTATAGATTTAAAACTGAAAGGGACTTTACAAGTCATTGAGTCCAACTTCCTCATTTTTCAACATGTCACAGAAATGTTAGTGACTTGCCCAGGGTCATGTAGCTAGTAAGTGTTGGAGGCAGGATTTGAACAAAGACCTGCCTGACTCAAAGTCCAATAGCCTTTTCATCATGCTGCTACCTCTCCATCTTCCTTTAGCCAGGGGTTCTAAACCTTGTTTTGTTTTGTTTTTTCTTCTCATTAACTCCCTCACCAATTTGGTGACACCTATGGATTTTCAGAATAATGTGTTTAAATACATAAAATGCAGTAACATTTCAAAGGAAATGAATTACATTGAAATGTTAATTTTAGAAAATGTTCATTTACCCCACACTGACCCCTTGCCTGAGTCTTTTTTACATAAACCACATAGCATCATATAAAGATAACCAATAGCGATGATAATAATGATGATCTATAATTTAGTGCTGAACTTTCCTACCATTTTTTTCATATTTCATATTCCTACTATCACAAGCTCTACATTCTAGTTTACCCCCTATTTCTTTAATTCAACATTCCATTTCTCACCTCTATCTATTCACAAAGGCTCCTGCATCTCACCCTTGGAAAACATTTCCCTGGAAATCTACTCCTCATTATTGTTTTCTTCCGTCAAGGCTCAACCCATGTGATATCTCTGTGGTGAAGCTTTCTCTGATTCATCTCAGTGGTTAGTATTTTCTCCTTGTTTAAATTACCTTATATTTATTTCACAGAATTTTGGAGTTGAAATGGGACTTAGTAGGCATGTAGTCCAACCCAAACTTGAAATGAAATCCCCATTATGACTGATATACAAGGCAAGTATTCTAGTGCCCCTGGTAGATGTATTGGCATACCTTTCATTTACATTGAATGTATCTTGTAGGTACAGTTACTTATATGTTATCTTCCTTTATTAGAATGTGATCTCCTAAGGGCAAGGAGCATTTTTTTTTTGCCTTCTTTATATCTGCAGCGATCAGCACAGTTCCTGAAATCTAGTAAGTGCTTAAAAAAATGCTTGTCAACAGCTGTATCCCCCAAGTAATTTTTAAGAGTTTCTTTCTTTCTTTCTTTTTTCTTTCTCTTTCTTTCTCTTTCCTTTTTTCTTCCTTCCTTCCTTCCTTCCTTCCTTCCTTCCTTCCTTCCTTCCTTCCTTCCTTCCTTCCTTCCTTCCTTCCTTCCTTCCTACCTCCCTCCCTCCCTTCCTTCTGTGGTAAAAAATGAAAGTTTTTAACTAAAATTTAAGAGTTGGCTAACATACTACTGAAGGACCACCAGTTTTTGAACGACCGCCCTTTCAGGGAGGAGACTGTGAGGAACAGCCATGTGCCTGCTGCTGTTCCGGAGAGCATGACCAAGCACTCCACTTCAGGGTGCGAGCTTAAAAAGGAGGAGAGAATGGAAGTGGTCTCTCTCACTCTCGGCGCACGCACACACACACACACACACACACACACACACACACACACACACACACACACTGGCTCAGGTTTGACCGTGTGTTCGGGTGATCGGCCCTGGTCCTCAGTGGCAGCACGTTCTTGACACTGTTCTCAGCCTGAGAGGTAGCTTTGGGATTCAGTGAGTTTTATAAAAGAATATAGACTAAGCTTAGATCTAAGACTATTTATTTGTATTTCTACTTTCCTATTTCCCTAATCAGTATCACCTGTTTGTTGGCTAATCAATTCCTAAACAATAAAAGCTAAGTAATCCATCTCTAATTAAAGCTCAGAGGTTTCTTTCTCTTACTGGTCTGGGAGATATATAATGGAAAGGTTAAAGGGAAGTTTAATGCTCTTATATTCAATTTTAGATCTCACACTTCCTTCCTTCCTTCCTTCCTCTCTTTCTCTCTCACTCCCTCCATTACTCCATCACTCCCTCCCTCCCTCCCTCCCTTCCTTCCTTCCTTCCTTCTTTCCTCCTTCCTTTTCCCCCTTATGCCTCAGAAGCTATGGGATCAGAAGCAGGGGTCTAACAGATTCTGAGACTTCTATTTTGTTGTTTTGCTTCTAGAATTATTCTTGAAAAGGGTTAGTTAAGCAAAACATAGTCACTACAACCATAGGACTCTGGAAATGCTCCAAAGTCCCCTTCTCTAGACAGAACAATGAAAAGTTCTCTCTACTTGCCTATGTCACTTCTGATAATCCATTATATGTTAGTATTTTACCTTTCTCTGCATATTCTAAAGATTCCCCAGAGCTTGCTAGGCTTCAGCAGTTTGCCTTTGAATATGTCCATTAATTTTATGAATGGTCTATAGTTTCATTAACCTATGCTCAGTCCTCTCTGTATCATGAGACTCATCATTTGATTCTGCTCCTCCTATCCCTTGATTCTATTTCTTCAAGACTATAAAAAGTTCTGCTTGGCTCAACCCTTTCAAGAAATTCTTACTTTCTAGACCATCTTCGACCTTCTTTCTTGAGTAACAATAATAACGATAATTTATACAGTGATTTAAGATTTCAAAGCACTTTATATATATATATATATATATGATTTTATCATAAGATCATATATGTCAACAAAAGAAGTATGCCATGGTTATTCTTCCATAGTGCTTTGAACAATGCCTTACACACAGTGGACACATAATCATTGTTTGATTAAATTGAATTAAGACTTCAGGTTATGCAGGCATATAACTCTAGGTCTCTGCAGGTGAAGAACTTGCACTATATAGGTGGAGAGACAATACTAAAAGATGTGAAACAATTAGAGCATAAAATAATATGCAATAAAGTGCTAATTGTCTTTACAAATAATAAGCACAATAGAATCTAGAGAAGGGAGAGAGGTGTGTGGGTTGGAATCACTAGGGAAGGTTTCACAAAGGAGACAAAATCTTACCAAGGAAAAGGGTAATGAGCTAAGTGATATAAAAGTGAATTGAAAAGTCCTACGTGTGATACTGGTAGGCATTATTATTATTCACAGTTACTAGCATTAGGATTGCCTTTAGTCTTTTTGCTTCTGCCCATGAATCCTTAGTTCCATTCTCTGGGATATCAGATAGCTATTTGAATAACACCACAACCTTCTGAGGCCTATCTCCCCCTATTCCCCACTGTTTGAGAGGGAGGGAAACTGAACTTCTTTTTAGATATACCTACTAATCTATATATTATCGTGTAAATTGGAACATAATGTAGATAGTGCCCTTCTAAAGAGCTGAGATTGTGTTTTTTTGTGTTTGTTTGTTTTTTCTTTGAATACTCCCAGCCAGGAAAATAGTAAATGCTTAATAAATGCTTGTTGAATATCAAACACAATGCTATGTCTCTGAAATCCATCTTTTCCCTGTCTCTCATACCTAGAATGTCATCTTCCCCCTGAACTCTGCCTCCTTGTTTCCCTGGCTTTCTTCAAGTACTAGCTTAAATCTCACCTCATACAAGAGGCCTTTTGTAGTACTCTTCAATAGTAGTGCCTTTACCCAGAAATTATCTCCAATTTACTTTTCTGTATCTTGTATGTACATAGCGACTAATATGTTGAGCACTATCAGGGCAGGCACTGTTTTTTCTTCCTTTTTCCCTGGCCAATGAAGTCAATAAACACCTGCTATGTGCTGGGCACTGTACTAAGGATTGGGGATACAAAGAGATGCACATAACCAACACCTAATAAATGCTTGATTGTATGATTGATTCTCCCCACTTTTCACCCAGGTACATGGTTACCCCTTTTCAGAGGGTTAAGATAATAATGATACAAACCCACCCACGTCCATTACCCTTAAACATAGCTGAGAACATGACAATTTCTTCCTAGAGAATGCTTGATATGTCTTGTTGGAGTGGAATTTAATCATGGTTTGGACTGAAGTTAAAAGAACTGGAGCAAGCTTAACTATGGGCAAGAAGATAAACTCATAGATTTTGCCCTCCTCCCCCCTTCCCTTTTGCCACTAGCAACTATTATATGCAAATAATATATGAGAGTAGAGAAAAATTGCTATAGCAACAAAGTTTATGCTAACCATGAAGATGATGTCTATACAAGCAAAAACAGCTTCATCTTTCGGGGATAGGAAAATAAAGTGCCCTCCTGAAGCAGGGAAAAGCATTAAACTTTTGAAAGCCTCCTATTCTCCAACCTACATGCATTACCCCATTAAAAAAAAAAAGTTGGAATCTTTTCTTGTTTACTCCTTCTTAGGAGTGTTCTGAAGGCCTAAGTGGTTTTATAATATACTCTGTGGGATATCCAGTAATTTACTAGGAGTAAGCCCGGGCCTTTTATTGCTTCTGAAAATGTAGAGGTTCTGGAAACCAAGCAGGGCTTCCCCAAGTGATATAGGATCAAGTCAAGGATTAATTTGGTTAATAAATTAGTATTTTCTAGGAGTATCACTGGGCAGTCCTTTAAAACTCTACCTGATGACTTTGTCCAATGAGGAATTTTTTAACCCACTTTGGAGGATGGGTTCTACCCTCTCCACAATATCCTTCAGAAATGTACTATATATGGGGACAGAGTCAATGTAGAAGTATACACATTAACCAGGTTTATAGAAGAATAAATGAGTCACAGGGGTGACTCTAGCAGGAGAGATTTGCACAGTAGGTGAAAATACTCTTCATCTTTGTAATCTCTTTTTTTGTTTGGGTTTTAATGGGCTTTTCTATATGAACTTGCAGGGTATGGAGACAAGTCAGTCAATGGGCATTTATTAAGGGCCTATAATACCCCAGACACTATATTAAGCAGGGGAAACACAGAAAGGCAAAAGATAGTCCCTACCTTCAAGGAGTTTACAATCTAATTGGTGGAGACAACATGTCAAGAACTATGTAAAAATAAGCTATGTATTAGATAAATCTGCATTATAATTGGCTATAATCCCAAAAGAAAAGCATTAGGTTTAATTCCCTGTGGAAAGCGTATTTTTAGCTATAACTTGGAAGGGAGGCAGGGAGACAAGGAGGCAGAGATGAGTAGGAAGAACATTCCAGGAATGAGGTACAACTAATGAAAATGCTGGGAGATAGGAGATGGATTTTTTTGTTTGAGGAACAGCAAGGAAACAAGTCAGTGTCACTGGATCACAGAGTATGTAGAGAGGGGCAGGTGAGAGGAAGTAAGGTAAAAGAAAACTTGAAAAGCTAAGAGGCAGCCAGGTTATGAAAGGCTATGAATTACCAGTAGAGGAGTATATATTTAATGATCCTGGAGGTGATACAGAGCTACTGGAATTTATTTAAAGGAGAGGAGTGACATGGTCAGATCTGTGCTTTAAGAAGATTAATTTGAAAGCTGAGTGGAAGATGGACTGGAGTGAGGACAGAATTGTGGCAGGGAGACCAACCAGAAGGGTATTGCTTATAGTCCAGGCATGAGGTGATGAAGGCCTGAACCAGGATGGTGAGAGAGTCAGAAGAGAGAAGGGTGGGTATGTAAGAGACATTATAAAAGTAAAAAATAATAGGACATGTCAACATATTGAATAGAAGAGGTGAAAAGAAAGAGTTGAGAATGAAACATATTTTGTGAGTTTGAGGAACAGGGAATTTGATAGTGACCTTCACAGAAATAGGGAATTTAGAAAAAAGGTGATTAATAGGGAATTTAGGAAGAGGGGAAAATTTGGGGAAAAGGATAATGAGTTAAGTTTTGTATATGTTGATCTTAAGATATCTAAGGGTTATCCTGGCAATGGAAGATGCAAATGTCAAGGTCAACAAAGAGGTCATAGCTGTTTAAGTAGATTTGAGAATAATCATCATAGGGATGATAACTGAATTTATGACAGCTGATGAGATCACCAAATGAAACAGAAAAGAGGGAAAAGAGAAAAAGGCTCAGGATAGAGTCCCGGGGGACAGCCACAATTAGAGGAGGTGACTTGCTTTCTGAACTGAAACATATGTCAAATTAAGGTCACTCTGCCCACATGCCAATTTGCTTCTAGTAATGTCCTTGCCTCTAGGAATGCCCTCTGCCTGTAGAAATTATTTGAGACCCAACTCTAGTCTACCTCCTGGATTAAAGCCAGTCTGACTACCCCAGTTCTTTTCTCAGTTGAAGTGCATGTGTTCCAGAGAGAATCTTGTTAAGATTTGAAAGTCAAGTGAAGGAAATGGTCAAGTGACCATATGAAAGCTCACTTTTCCCATCTCTGACCAAACAATCTGATAGGCTAATAGCCACTGGGAAGTCACCTAACTGAGCGTCACTTCCCTACACTGTGAAATGGAGGCAATAATAAATATAACTGTAATCCTAACCTCACAGGGTTGCTGTGAGGATTAAATAAGATTATATAGGTTTAATGATATGCACACTCTAAATGACCAAAAAGATTACAGTCATTTTGCAGATGAAGGTACTAAGACCCACCATGAATGTGGTAAGGTTTTCTGCTTCTGTTTCAAAATGGACCTTTCTAGGCCTATTGGTGTTTATATTACTCTCCTCCTCTGTAATAAAAAGGAATTGGACTGGATTAGTGGTTCTCAGGAGTGTTCGAAAGCATCCTATTGGTCCTGGAGTTTTACCAGATGTGCCATGAAATTCCAGGTCTTATTTTATATCACAAATAGAACATTTATATCCATGTTTAATATAAATGCTATTTACCCAGCATGCCTAATATAATATGGTTATAACAAAATAAACAAAATGTGTCTATTCTATGTCCTTAACTTCAAAACATATTGAATACTGAAGCCACAAAGAATTGAACAAATATAGCTGTTCTCGTGGAAGGGACAGTGAACATGCATGAGTCTCCTAGCTTTTCCCAAAGATTTTACTTTATTTTATTTTATTTTTTGTGGGACAATGAGGGTTAAGTGACTTGCCCGGGGTCACACAGCTAGTAAGTGTCAAGTGTCTGAGACAGTATTTGAACTCAGGACCTCCTGAATCCAGGACCAGTGCTTTATCCACTGTGCTACCTAGCTGACCCCTGACCCTGAAAGGATTTTAAGTGTAAACAGTCAGTGTCCTACAATTCCTCCAAGCAAAGAGTACATGTGCTATAAGGAGAAAAAAAAGCTTGAGAATCATTTAATTGGATACTGTCTAAGGTTCTTTCCCATGCTAACATTCAAGAATTCTAGGATTCTGCTTAAATGTTGTTTTCTGAAAGTAGCAAAAAGCAGAAGGCCTGAAAATATGGGATAAAGGAAGCCCAGGGCCTTTTAAAAATATCAAGACAAGAGTTGACTTCATGAGTTAAGCAGGAGGTCATATTAGAATTATGGAATTTGCATTAGGGTATAGTTGTGTGTCCATTAAAGTGCCCACAGTCCCTTTCATTGAAGATAGTGATGATGACCCCAAATTCTCAAAGGCTGTATCAGTGGAATGAGTGTGAGCAATGACAGAGCCTACCATGGATGAAGTGTTTGTTGCTCTTAGAGTCAACGAGACCTTAGTTCAAATCCTGCAGTGTTGTTGTAAGAATTCAATAATATATATGAAACTCTTTGAAAACTTTAAAGCACTAAATAAATACTTGTTGCTCCAAGCTGGTAAAGCTTCATGCACATGCTTTACAAGAAATGGTGGTTTTTGTTTTCTTTGTTTAAGAATCAATCTTCTAAATTTGGAGGGATTTTTCAACAGCAGTTTGGTCACCAGATGTTTTTATTGTTCTTGTGCTACAGAAAATCAAGGATAAATTTAGATCTGCCAGTGGAAGGAAGACCCACACCAATGAAAGAATAAATTTTCTATCTGATTTGTAGTATTGAGTTAAGTAATTATGTGTCATAAAACAACTTTTATTGACCATTTCTAGATTTCCTCCTATGTGCGAGGAATTATGAAGAAATGGATGCATTAGGAAATGAAACCCCTTGTCCCCAAAGACACATATTGACCGGTCCCCAAAAGGGTTTGGCTTTATTTATAATTCATTCTCTTCCTATTTTTCCTTCAAACTGTTATTTTGCAAATGTAAAATTTACAACAGGGGGATTTTTCATTATTCCTATTATTGTGCATTTACTAACACTTCAGGCTATGAGGGGCTCTGCATTGAAATAGGTGGACACTGATGAATTCAGGAGCTGCCTTAAAGAAAGATATACTTGAACATTTTAATTTCTATTCCCCAAATAAGAAATGTGGTTGTGCATTCAAGGGGAAATATTAGTAAGATAGCCTTTTTGTATGTGTGTGCTTGTGATTCTAGCCCAGAACCTCTTAATCCTCACTCAATTCCCAAAGGATTTTTACACATATTCCGTGCTTTTTTTTCCCCTAAAGGGCAACTTTGTGACATGAGCAGAAAGATCTCTTTGCACAAATTGCACATACAACTGAGCAATCACTGGAGCCCTCTGCTAATCCCTCCTTAAATGTAGCTCTCCTGTTAAAAATGAAATCCAAACATCATAGATTCCATTCATTCAAATAGCCTGCGTGCCTATTTCTTAACTTTGCAGTCTTTTTTGGTTCCCAATGGGTACTATTCTTTTCCAATTATGTAGCTTAAATGCAGGAAGCATTCAGCTTGTATGGCCTTCAAAGCCCACCTCATAGACTCTTTAGGTTTCAGAGCTTTTCCTGCAGCTAGATGGAAATAACTATTTCATCGTGCAATGATTGAGCTTTTAGTGCTCACCTAGTCAGGGACTAATTCCTTAATAACCCGTACTTGCAATAGTTCCTATAACAAGAATGCCAGGAACATTTGTTATTGAATGGAGCTTTTATCAGCCATTAGTTGCTGTTAAGCTACAATTAGATCATTTCTGTACATGCTATAAAATCATTTTGGCATGACCAATGTTCAGGAAAATTCTGTAAAACCTTTACCTAACAGGACTATTTTCATGTTGAATACCTAGCCTGGGTTCTGGATTAAGATTCTCTTTCTTCCCCACCATTAAATAAATGCATTAAAAAAAAGGACTATCTCATAGACAAGTCTTCTATTTCATAGACAAGGGAGAAACCCTTTGCTTTATTTACTCTGCAGTCATTACATTTGCACAGACAGATTTCTAATGACCAGAGTATAAAAAGACAGTATGGACAGAATGAGCAAACCAGAGTTAAGAAAATGAAGTCATTTATTTGAGATTCTATCCACTTAAGATAATGCTTGGCATTTTCCAATATCTCACAAACATTAGGCAGACTATAGACACTCCTTTCTTTGATACTCTCAATGGCATGGTTCTTTGACTGGCAGGATCTACATAAATTGTTCTAAATATGTTTTTATGAATGTCTCACTCTGTATGTACCACCAACACCAGTTCTACAAATCTATGCCTCCAGCCCTCTCTCTGTACCCTGAAGATTTTTGAGCCTTTCCTTTCCCCTTGAAGCAATTTTTTTCCTTTTCTTTTTTTTTTAATTGCCCATTATGATTTATGCCTTTTAAGAACAGGGACTGTCTCGCTTATTTTATTTCTACCTCTAACACTTAATACAAGGCTTATGACATAGTAATTATTTAATAACTTCTTTTTTCATGCATACAGATTAAAAAATGGGGAAAAGGTGGAGGGTAAGAAGGGACAGATTCCAGGTTAGTGAAAAGGTGTAAACATGATACAAAAGATAGAGGGGTTGATGTGGTTTAAATGATGTGGGTTCAAGAAGTGTCTTGGGCAATTTCAACTATATGATTTTAGTTGGGCAAGTCATTTTACATTTCCTGGGATCAGTTTCCTCATTAAGAAAATAAGGGATTTTCATTATATGGTGATGAAGATCTCTCTAAGGTCTGAATCTATGATCTACTGATAATAAAACAATCTTTTTCCTTTGGTGGTGGTGTTTTTTTTTCCCCATCCACAAATGGAATAGGCTGTTAAGCTAATAATCTTAACAACCATAGAGGCATAGTTCTTGTCCCAGTTATATTATCAACAAGCAGTAAAGTCTTTAGGAAGTCACCTAAATTCTGTGGTTTGGTATTTGGGGCTATAAATAGGGGTCATAATATTTGATGTATAAAAAGTAACAAATCATTCTCTGGGTATTTCATTAGCCTAGCACTGTGGTAGGCACTGTGATGGATATAAAAATAGTATGAAGGGGCAGCTAGGTGGCACAATGGATAGCCCTGGAGACAGGAGTACCTGAGTTCAAATCAGGCCTCAAACACTTAACACTTACTAGCTGTGTGACCCTGGGCAAGTCACTTAACCCCAATTGCCTCACTAAAAAAAAAATGGAATAATTCTTCCCCTAAATGAGTTATTGACCTTTGTTGTGAGGATCAAGTGAGATAATGTGTGTAGAAATACTCATAGGAATCAAAAGTTCTATACAAGTATGAGATATTATTTTTAAATTTAATGTTAAATAGAAGGGGAGGTAATTCTAAGTAGGGATAGAGAGAAATGAAGTCCTAATAGGGAGAAATGAGCAAAGGAAAAGGTATTAAAGGGAGAAAAGTTAAATGGTGCAGAGCAGATAGAAATGAAATACTCACAATCCCTTCAGAATCCATTGATTTGAGAAACAATGGCCTGAGAGAAACCCGGGTGATTTGTAAAGTCCCTGTCAAGATTTAATCACTACAATTGTTTAACATAAGGAGATAGATGGACAGACAGGCATATGGGTGAGATAAATCATATTAGATTGAAACACTGAATTACATAGAAATTAAGTGATTTCTTCAAGGCCAGACAAATTACAATTGTGCAAAAATGTTCACAAATAAATCACTTTGGTATCTACACATTCCTTATAACGGCCAAGCAGTTATTACTTTCAACATGTCCACAACATGTCCATATTCTTATTCTGGTTCAAAAGACCCTGAGCACACGAGGTGGAGAGGGAAGTGAAAGGAAAGACTGGACTAAGGTAACAAAACAAGCCAATAGCAGAGACATGTTTAAAACACCAAAGATTCAAATTGCATATTCTTTTGTTGTTAAAATGAACGTGGTTTGCTCATATACATCTCCTTTTTCTTATAGTCAATAAGATTTGGTGCACCTTGAGACCTTTGAAAACAACTATTTCTATACCATTCCATCTAATAAAATGAATAGGCTCTTCAAAAAAAAGTATGTATACATAAATAGATATATATACATATATGTATAGATATCTTTATGCCCCTCTATCTCTATTAATAGGGAGAAAGGACGAATGAGTGGGAGGTCAGGAAATAGAGATAATTAGTATATATAACCCTTGGAAGAAGATATAAAACAACTTGAGGGGATGGTAGGTCAAATGAAGGTTTTACCTTAAGGAAGGGAAAGAAAAACCTAGTCATTCAAGGAGAGATTGAAAATAGGAAATGGAGACTGATCATTCAGACAAGTTCCAGAAATTGACAAAATTCTAGAAGAACATAAGTAGATACATTTACCTTATCAAGAAGGAACATCTTTTCCTTAGGTAAGGGAAGGAGTAGAAAATGAGGTATGATGTGGAGGGATTATTTTTAACTAGGGAAAAGCTCCTGTTAGCCTTAAGCACAAAGTGCCAGGCACTGTGCTAAGTACAGGGAATACAAAGAAGAGCAAAAAAATAAAATATCATCCCTCCCCTCAAGGAGCATGCATTTTAATGAAGAAAACAACACATGGATAACTAGGTATATATGATATATATGCAGAGTAGATGGAAGATGTAAAAAGCTCAGTAGCCCAAGGACTTCTACCGAAGGCCCTCTACCTCTGCATTTGATCCAAGTCTCAAAGGAAGCCAGGGAAGAAAGACAAGGGAGAATTTTGCAGGCTAGGAACAACCAGTAAAAAAGCAAGGGGCCAAGACATAATGTCATGTGTATGAGAAACAGCATGTAGGCCAGTATTGTTAGATCACAGAGGCCTTGGAGGTGATATAGAATTGCAATTTAGAAAAATCCATTTGGGAGCAGCTAGATGGCACAGTGGATAAAGCAGCAGCCCTGGATTCAGGAGGACCTCAGTTCAAATCCGGCCTCACACACTTGACACTTACTAGCTGTGTGACCCTGGGAAAGTCACTTAACCCCCATTACCCCACCAAAAAAAAAAAAAGAAAAAAGAAAAGAAAAATCCATTTGGCAGCTGAGTGGAGGATGGATTAAAGTTGGGAGAGAGTTGAAATGGAGACCAATTTGAAGACTATTGCAGTTGTTCAGAGGATAGGTGATGAGGGCTTGAACTATGATGCTAACTGTTTGGGGGAGAGAAAGAAACATATATGGGTTTTTTTTTGTTTTTGTTTTTTTTGTAAGGTGATTGGGGTTAAGTGACTTGCCCAGGGTCACACAGCTAGTAAGTGTTAAGTGTCTGAGGCCAGATTTGAACTCAGGTACTCCTGACTCCAGGGCCGGTGCTCTATCCACTGTGCCACGTAGCTGCCCTGAAAGAGACATATATGGAAGATAATGTGAAAGTAGAAATTATAAATGACCTCTCTTTTCGCAGTAAATTAGAAGTTAAGGTGCTTTCTTGAAAGGGAGACAGAAGTGGCAGTACCATATAACTTGGGAAGAGAAAATTTGGAATAGCCACAAAAACTAATGGTGAAAATGTGACAAACCATGACTAAGGAAGAGGGAAAGGATAGAGAGAAATAGAGTTTGGTATAGTGGATAGAGTGTCAGACTTAAAGCCAAGAAGACCTAGGTTCAAACCTATCCCTAGATACCCACTAACTGTGTGACTCAAGGTTACATTAAGAGATTAAGACACAACCTCTCTGGGCCTCAATTTTCTCCTTTGAAAAATGATATCTAAAAATGGTACCTAAGGTTCCTTCCAGTTCTGAATCTATGATCTTATGAGACCTACATCTCAAAGGGTGTTAGACTAGCAAATTGAGGAAATGACCTTTTAGAAGGCAAAATCATATAGTAGGCCCAGTCAGCATAGCTTTATGACTTTCTCCAATAGTGTTCATCAAGATGGGAACAGATGAGGTGGATGATGGGGATTACCCAGGCTTGAAGATTAGTAAAGTAAGGCTAGAAATAGGCTATGTAGACAAATGTGGATTTTGAGTAGTGTTTAGTAATTAGTGGTCTGGTTAGTCATAGAATCAAGACTGAAAGGGAGAAAGTGAGACCACTGTAAGGGTAAATGTGATGGGGGTGGAGATTGGAGGTCATGGTAAGGATGAATGAGATAGGGTATTTTTAGGTGAAGATAAAAATGAATGATTAGGAAGCAGTGATCAGAGAAAGTAATTTCAGAGTTCTGGATCATGGAGGTAACACAGATATGTGTTATGCTGGGAGCCAGAAAGTTCTACCATTCCTACTCCTTGTGCATGCAGACACACACACACACACACACACACACACACACACAAAATTGCCATTGCTTATTGAGGCAAAGTGATAAAATGATTCAGGGTATTTGATTTATATACTGAAGCTCCTAAGTATAAGAGCAGGCTTTTTGGGGTAGAGAGGAATATTGTGAATCACCTAAATAATTTAAGGGTGATCTGGAAGCCAGTGGATGCCCTGACAAAGACCTAAACCAAAGACTATATATGAAATGAACCTCAAAGGAAAAAAAAAGTTACTGTGTTTAAGTGGTCAAAGGGTGATTTATAAGTGACAGTATGGAGTACGTGCCTGTACCTCTTTTTGGTCCAATGTATATATGATAAAATTGGGGAGTGGAGATAAGAGAAACCATGCCCAATATTGAAGTGTAGGTGGAGGGAGAGGGCAGGGAAGCACAATCTTTTGGAAAGAATTGGATTTCCACTTATGGACAAGGAAACAAAGGTTCAGAGATATTAAATATTTTGCCAAGTTCACAATACTTTTAAGGGTTGAAACAGAAATTTTAATTCAGGAGCCTCCTGGTACCAAGTCCATTAGACCAGCCTGCCTCTCAAATACTATTTTCAGTGAAATAAATGATAATACATAATGATGCTCTGGGAGAGACAGTAAAGCAATGTGGAAAACAAGAAAAATAAAAATTAAGCTGGTTCTCATCTCAGCACCTGGGGGGATTTCATATATTCTTATAAAACATTTTATGAAAGTGGGAATTTCTTCTGTTTGGTGGATAGTTCAGAATATATTTTGAAAACAATGACATGCAACCAGGATATTTCTAACTCAATAGAAATTATTGAAGTATTCTTGCCTGCCATGGGATAATGCCAGTCACCTACATTATAAAAATCTGATGATGATGATGGCTCTATAATCTGTTTCAAAATATAGCAGAGATGACTAGTCTCTTGCCTCATTCATCTTCTGGGTCTCAGTGAGGTATCAGGCAGACTCTGATTCACTTTCCTATTTTTTGCTCACCTTACTTCTAAGGCCCTTCTTATAACAATGATGCCAACCCTTAAAGGTGGAAAGCTTTCAGGAGCTTCTGAAAAGTGAGTCATCCATTCCCCATTCCCAGTAAGATTCAGGATGCTTGTTTCCACTTCAGAGATACCTGATAGCACCCAACTCCTAAGTTCCCAAGAGTAGCAATGATGAAACTTTTATCAAAGAGAAATCACTATAGACATCGGGTGCTGTATACAATTTAATAAAGTATCCATGGGCGTAGTAAATCTGAAAGCCACTTTGGGGAAAATATATGTCAATTACTTCACGGATTCCAGTCTCTCCAGGACCTTGACATCCTCACAGTATTAATTTCCACTTTATTTTCCATGGCATCAACTTTGGCACCAGCCCTAGCTTTCTTCCAACAAATTGCCAAAGGCCTCATTAGAACCTAAAAGAACTGTCTGAACATTAGATGGCTTTCTCCCTTTGAAGTGAAATCTTCTATGCTCTTATCAGATCATCCAAGTAAATTGCATGTGATCTTCCTTCAGTTTCTTTCCTTCAGTATTAGCATCCATTCTAACCACAGGTGCAATACATTTGCTCATGTTGCTAAATAATCACAAGTGCAAACAGTAGACTTGTATGAGACTCCTGAGGAAAACATCTCAATCAAAAAACAAAGCTTGTGGAAGCCAACCAAAGGAAAAGCAATGATGAAATTAAACATTAAATTACAGACTGGCTCCTGATACCCAGAACACAGGCAGGTTAGGATAGGCATCTGGGGACCTCCAACTTGGTTTTCAAGGGACTGAGAATCAGTAGAATATTGTGGGTTTAACCTTTAGAGAAACAGACATATAGGCTGAATTTGTCTGTAGCAGTAAATTAGCACTTAAAATGGTTTGGGATCTTTTAACGTATATGTTTTGTTTTCCAAACTGGATTTTAAAGTCTTTGAAGGCTAGAACTAAGCCTGGATGGGTTATTCATCATCATATCCCTAGATGCTAGAATGGAATTTTGGACACAATAAGTACTCGACAAACGTTTGTTAATGATACTAGGCACAACAAAGCAGAAAAATAGATGTAACGATAAGACAATGAATGGGCTGAGTTTCCAGGGTACTTATGTTCTCTACCTTTCCTCTAAAATTCAGGCTACTTCCCTATTTATCACTTATCCTATAACAAATGAGCCTACTTTCCCTCTGGAGGAGTTTCATCCTGATAGAGACTAATAGTCAATTTGACAAGTGGCAGATTATGCTATCAGGGAGTGAGACACACATTATAAAATATAAAGCAAAATGAAAAAGTTGGACTAGGTGACACCTAAGGTTCTGGAGATGAGAACATAGCCTCCCTAGCACAAGTAGCTCAAGAAAGGGAAAAGCAGAAGGGTGGTGTAACTGTTGGCATACAAGAGTAGACATCATTGACATGCATTCTCCTCCCCATTCTTTTATTTGCTTGCTCTTGTCTCCCTTAAATTTTAGAATTGAAGCTATTTGGCTCCGGTTTCAGTACAGCCTCTGATTTATAATTATTTGGTTCGAGCTCCTTTTGGAGTTCAGTCCTCTTTCTCATAGGATAGGGAACTTCTACAATAATGACAACCTAATTCCTGCAACAGGCCAGTGACCCCTGTAGGAAACATTATTTCTCATTATTAGAAATCTGTGCACATCTGTAATGACATGAGATCAAGAGAGACACAGAGAAAGGACACACAAATAAACCCCATAATCAATTCACAGTAGTAGATATTTAAATAATGCATTGTGGCCTTGCGTAAATGAATTTCAATTACTAGCACTTTAATGGTGATTAATGGAATGAATTAATGGTTAGACTATTAATTTGTTGCTGAATATTTTGTAGTCTTAGTTAAATATTTCTCAATTGCCTTGTTATATTGACCAAGGGGCTCTAATCAAAGACAACAAAAACATTTTGTACATTAAGAACTTTTAAAACCATGGAATTTGTTGAAAAGCAAAAAGCTGTTTAAAGCATAAACAGAGAATGGAGACATTTGAATTATAGAAGGACTCTCTTCCTTAAATCTTGAGTTCAGCAATATGTATATCCTACATCTTGTAGTAAAAAAAAAAAAAATCTCATCCATGTGGTCAATGCTGGCGTGATCCATTAAATTTGTATTTAGCTGTATTCTCACCTTGTATATGTTTATATGTCAGAAAAATGCTATAGGCACCTTTATTCAAGAGAGAAAAATCACTGTTATATCCATACCCTCCATCCCAACAGAGGGGAATGTAGCTGCTCACTGCCCCATGTATAATGAGTCCCAAATGAAACCTCGCCAAAGGCAAAGCCAATGGGAACACAATGACAAGTTTCTGACTTGACTTCTATCTCCTTGTGAGTGCTGGGTAAGATAGGGTATCATTTCTCTTTCCTGGTAGTAGTTTGGGTAGGAAACTTGGGTGTTGGATCGCCCTGTCTATGGTTATCTTCCCTGAAAGGAATGACAGACAGTCCCTCAACTACCTTTTCCCCCCCTTTATTTGGATGTAGTCCATGAAAATATATATTTGTTTTCTACTGAATAATAGTAGATAAGATGTTGAAATAAAATTGAGTCAACCCCAAGTCTTGACTGAAGAGGATAGTTACAAGTCCATACCACTAACATGACATATAGGATACACTGCCTTTTCTTGTGATTTATATGTACATGTTTGATCACCTAAGGAGATCACAAGCTCTGAGAGTTCAGAGATTGTGTCTTAAACTGCCTTGCTGCCCTCCACAGGATCTAGCACAGCATGAAAAAGAAAAGAATATACTAGAAAGAAACATATCTTCTTCCGGAAGGACAAAGTATTCCTAAACATATATGGGGAAAAATGTACAACATTCTAAATGCTATGGAGTACACGGGTCGAGGGGTGGGAGGATGAAGAGGGGTAGTAAACACACCATGAAATATGGGTGTGCATCAGCCCACTGGAGCCAACCTATAGACCAGGGGTTCTTACCTTTTTCGTGTTGTAGATCCATGTCATAGATCCAAAGATTCCATGGACCCTCCTTAGAATATTGTTTTTAAGTGGATAAAACAAAATACATAGGATAATAATGGACACAAATTATATTAAAAACTATCATCAAAATATTTTTCATAAAACAAAAGCATAGACCACAGATTAAGAATACATGTACAGGACAGCTAGGTTCATTGGTGGATACAGCTCTGGCCCTGGATTCAGGAGGTTCTGAGTTCAAATCTGACCTCAGACACTTGACACTTACTAGTTGTGTGACCCTGAGCAAGTCATTTAACCCTCATTTCCCTGCAAAAACAAACAAATAAACAAACAAAAACAACACATATAATTAAGGCTGCACTGAGTTCTCCAGGCAATTTCTATGACTCCTTTAGTTCCATGTTAATAAGGCATATCACTTTGGGATAACTCAGCAAACCTCCAGCGATTACAGAGTAGTTGATCAATGGGTCACTCTAAATTTGCTTCATCAGTGTAAAGTAGCAGCCTTTTCACTTTTGAAAAATAATATTTTATTTTCCCCCAATTACATGTAAAATTTTTTAACTTTTTTTTTTTAGTTTTGAGTTCCAAATCCTATCTCTCCCTTCTTCCTCTCCCCTTACCTGAGTCAGTAAGCAATCTTATAGAGGTTGCACATTGGCAATTATATAAAATACCTTTCCATATTAGTCATTTTGTGAAAGAAAAGTCAAATTGGAAAGAAAGGAAGGAAGGAAGGAAGGGAGGGAGGAAGAAAAAGTGAAAATAGTATGTTTCAGTTTGTATTTCTCTGGAGGAAGATAGCATTTTTAATCATGAGTCCTTTGGGATTATGTTGGATCATTGTATTGCTACGAATAGCTACTCTATTTGTAGTTGATACTCAAATAATATTGATGTTACTGTGAACAGTGTTCTGCTGATCCTGCTCACTTCACTTTGCATCAGTTCATGCAAGTCTTTCTAGCTTTTACTTAAATCAGTCTACTCATCAATTCTTAAAGTACAACAGAATTCCATTACAATCACAGACCAAAACTTGTTCAGCTATTCACCAATTGATGGACATCTCACTTTCCAATTCTTAGCCACCACAAAAAGCTCTTTCACTTTTAAGATGTAGTTATGCCCAGAAGTTGCCTGAGATGACTTGTCCTCACACCAATGTTACATGTAGTTCAACCCTGATTACATATACTTTACATTTCCTGTTAACTGGGTAAAATTCCCATCATGTCATTATTTTAATTAGATTCTTTGGAAATAATTTCACAGGATCTGAGAATGGGAAGAAACCCCAGAGACCCGATGGTACAACACATATCAGAATATAAATTTCTTCTATAACATATCTGGAAAATGGCCATCTAGCCATTGCTTAAAGACCTCTTGTGAGCTCTCATCCACATACTCCTAACATAGCCCATTTGTTAGGAAATTATGCTTTCCATTAATCCTTAACTTTCTTCTCTGAAACTTAGTCCCATTCTTCCTAGTCTGCCCTTGGAACCAAAGGGATCAGGTTTCATGCTTCTCCCATGTAACAACCTTTTAGGTACTTGAAAAGAGTTGTTATTTCTACCTTGTCTTCTATGGAACTCATTTGTTGTTTAGTCATTTTTCAGTCATGTCCAAGTATTTGTGACACAATTTGAGGTTTTCTTGGCAAAGATAGTTTCTTGGCAAGGATACTTGGTTTGCCATTTCCTTTTTCAGATCACGTTACAGATGAAGAAACTGAGGAAAACAGGGTGACACGGTTTAGTAAGTGTCTGAAGCCAAATTTGAAGTCAGAAAGATGAATCTTCCTGACTCCAGTCCAGTACACTCTATCTACTGTGTCCCTGAGCTGCCCAATTAAATATTAAATTAAATATTGTAATGATTTCATTTTATTTTTATTTATTTTCATTTTTTGTGGGGCAGTGAGGGTTAAGTGACTTGCCCAGGGTCACACAGCTAGTAAGTATCAAGTGTCTGAGGCTGGACTTGAACTCAGGTCCTCCTGAATCCAGGGCCAGTGCTTTATCCCTTGCACCACCTAGCTGGTCCTATTGTAATTCTTTCAACAATTTTTTAAATTGCTTGATCTCAGAACACTTCACCATTTTGGTGGCCTACCTCTTGATACTTCTTAAATTATGAAGGTACTTTCTAAAATGTGGCACCCAGACCTATATTCAATACTCTCAATGTGACCTGACCACTAGAGACTAATCTGTTCCACTTCTAATTCTTGCCTTTGATGTCACCATATATGGGAAAGGCTTCGGGAGTTAACCCTGAGGAAAAATCAGGAGTCGGAGTCTCTTAGGCAGTTGGATGTTGGACATCACATCCCTCTGGCAACACCTGCGGCGGCACTGGTGCCAAACTGTACTGGCTCTGCCTCTCCTTTGGATCCACCAATGTTGCAAAGAGGGAAAACCTGCTGCATGGGCAACAGCTTGTTTTCCATATTGATCTGCCCAGGCCAGTGGCCTGGAGAGTACACTCCAGCACAGCCACACTGTGGCCTGTGGCTCTTCAAGGTGCTGATCCATGGTCATCTGAGACTGATGGAGGCCTACTACTGCTACTATATCACCATAGATATGTCTCTTAAATTCTCCTAGTTTCAGTTTCTTTAGCTTTAAAATATGATATTCCTAACTGTAGCACATACTTCATAGTGTTGTTGTGAGGATTGAATGAGATAAAATGTTATGTATTTTATAAAAATGAAACCATTATATTTTTAGTTATTTGATCAGTAAGCATTCATTAAGTATTTGCCATGTTCTAAGCACTTTGAATACAAATACAACAAATGAAAGAATTTCTACTTACCCATAATTTATTATTTATTTCTCCCTTTACATGACTAATATCAATCATTCTAACACTTAGCAATTGACTAATGTACATAAAGAATCAGCAAATTAATTTTTTGATTCCCAAATTAATTTTTTTTTTTTAGTGAGGCAATTGGGGTTAAGTGATTTGCCCAGGGTCACACAGCTAGAAAGTGTTAAGTGTCTGAGGCCGGTTTTGAACTCAGGTACTCCTGACTCCAGGGACAGTGCTCTATCCACTGCATCACCTACCTGCCCCTCCAAATTAATTGTTGATTCACAAATGAGTCTTTATAATGTGAATAGTTTTTAATGAGGTTAGTTAAATAAATAATCCATTAGTTTAGTAACACAATGATTGACAGAGACAACTTACTGATTTTGCTGATTGTTGGTTTCTGTGTTTGAGCCAGTGAAGTTGGTATCATGAGGCAGGTAAGTCTTGAAATTTTTACACTTTATAGCCACATCAACAAGACAAAGGAAAAAAGAAAAGAAAAGGTATGTTGTCTTAAGTTAATTGCATAAATTCCAAAATCTCAACTAAAAGGTCAGTAGCAAATTCAGACAAAAAGTCAAGTCAGTTTCAACTCCAATTTTATTTGCCTTCTATTCTTCTTTATAGATCATTCTTTAATATTTAATATTTAAAGCCAATTGCTTATACAACTGCTTTAACTGATCATATATTTCTACTTCTTTCCATGCTATAGTCATGTTTCACATAATCCATTTACAACATAATTGTACTATATTAGAATCTAGCAAATTATATCGGGTCAAAAACCTCCACATCAATAGTGAAAACAAAACCTCCTAGAACATTTTTTTCAATATTTTTTAACAATATTATATATTTGTAGGCATCTGAACAAGTTTTGTTCGCTCAGTAATTGTCAGAATCACATATTCCCTTTTTTTTAATTTGAAAGGTTGTATACATTATTTTTACATACCCCATTTGTAAAGATAAAAAATAATCATTTCAATATTAATTTTATGTGGATGCCTACCTTCAGTCATCTTAAGGCATATTTCATACTTTTGATGTACTTTGTGTCACATGGTACAATGTTCTTTTGTATATTTTTGCCTTTATTTTAGTGGATTTAATTACCATATCTGAAACAGAAGTCATTCTCCTTCCCTCCAAGCCCTCCCCTCTTTCAAACTTCATTTGAGAGCACTATTATCCTCTCAGTGACCTAGGCTTACAACTTGTGTCATGCTCAACTCCTCATTCACATTTACCCAAATATGTTGCCAAGTATAGGCATTACTATTTTTATATCTTTCCTATACACCCTCTTTATTCTATTCTTACAGCCACCACAATGGGCCATGCCTATATAACCTCATCCCTAAACTATTTCTATAGCTTTTTTTTCTTAAAGTCTATCTTCATTTATTCACTAAAATGCTTTATTTTATATTTCTATATGCTTCCCTATAGTAGTAGAAGGAGAAAGAGGAGAAGGGAAAGAAGAAAGAAGAGAGAGTAATACAACTTGGAAACACACACAAAAAGAGATATGTGTTTTAGATATAGGAGAATGAGGTGGGGAGAGTTGGAAAGCTATGTCTCTTCCTCAAAAAGAGACCTGTGGGAAGAATCCAGGTAAAGGGATGACAGTGGAAGCAGTAGAGAAAGACCTGTAAACCTAGATTCAAAAATGAAACCTAAGAGCCAGATTAAGACCAGGAAGCCCTTTTCAGGGTTTTACTGTAACATCATTCTTATCATTAAGATAGTTTCAAAGCTCTGGGAACACTACTGGACCTGTAGAACCTTAATTGTTCAAATCCAATTTAAGGAAATTTAGCTGTCCAGATGAAGATTTTAGCTGAACCAGTCTCAGGAGAAGTAGTAGCCATAGATAGGTAACTGCTATTACTCCTATGTTTTATAATTATTATATTATTATAACATTTGTTATGTGGAATAAATGCCAATGTAGAATAAAAAAGCCACAAATAAAGTTTAACAAAAAACCAGAAAGATAATGCTTTGAGAAATGACTGTAAATCATAAATGAGAAAGATCTTGGAAAAAAAGAAAATTAAATATCAGAAAATAAAATACAGCATTCTTACTTGTAAGATATATGTGATAGTGTGTGCCTTCCACAAGGATTGCAGCAGCTCCTAACATTGTGATGCCCTGACCTCATTAAGTATCTTTCTCAGTAAGAGTTTCTTTTACAATTGTAGCTATACAAAGAGCCTATTAGTGGTTCATTATGGCTAAAACTCAATTCTTCTAACTAGAACAAATGCAAGGGTTTGGAATGCAAAGAAAATATCCATAGGAAATAATAGATCTGCAATGCCCCTTGATTCCATGTGTGTGACTCTCTGCATGGATCCATTCAATTGTACCAGACCTAATTCAGAGTGCAAAGGCAGGCAGCACAGAAGAAATTAAACAATCTAGCTAGTGAGACAGGACACACACTCCAAATAATAGAATATACTTATAGATCAGCATAGCAATAAGTGTTAATCAATATAGTGCAATGTAATTTGACTGTGGAAGTGGAAGTCCTGTGTTGAGAAGGGGTCAGTCAGTTGAGATTGCTTTATGTGGGACATCACTATTTTCTACAATCTTTTTCCAGTAACTGAGGGAGAAGGGGAAGTAGGCAGAAGTATAGCCAGAATCTATGGGGAAAAAATGACTATTAAAAATGCCTCCACACCCACCCAATATTTATCTTGGATTAGGATTTTCCAAAGCAGTGGTGGGTAAATAGACTTGAGAGGTGTCAACTAGGAAGCACTGTAAACCAACTATACATTAGTAGGATGCTTTGACCAACATGGCAAGATCCTTTGGATTCACACCTAATTTGAAAAACATTTATTATGTGTAGGAGACTATGCTAGGCCATATAAAGGATACAAATGGGGGAAACACATTCTTTGTTCTCATGGAGCTATCTCAGGTGCCTTAGACACCGGATTTATAGCTTCCTTCAGGGACTCACTTCTTATTACAAAAGGAAAACAAACAAACAAAAACTTCTGGAAAGCTCATCTCATAATAGTGGTTCTCAAAATGTTTTTTGTCATGGAACAGTGATAATCTGGTCAAACCCAACTCTCAAAATAAAGTTTTGATGCCTAACCATAACTGAAACTGAAAACGATGCATTTTTTCCTATTCAAGTTCATAGACACCCTGAAATCCAAGAACCTCTGTCTTAGAAGAGGAACATAAGCAGAATATGTAGGCTGTCTCATAGACTGGGAAATCAACTACAATGAAATTCAGTCCCAAGAAAGGGAGCCAATCTCATTGGGAAACTGGAGTGCATACAGCCCTTGACAATAGCTAAAGTCATCTATTCTGACACTAAAGAGGGTATATGTTGAGGGGATGAAAGTTTTAAGACATTTTTTATGAGAATAGCTGGCTTTTCCACATCTGAAATGGTTATGCCTCACCTGAATTAGCACCTCTTAGATAATCAGTTAACTAATAATCATCTGCTTTGTACCTATTAAATGTTCAACATTATATTAAATGTCATAAAAATAACACAGCCTATGCTATTGACCAAGGTTTTTTTTTTTTAATTCCTTGACGATATAAACCTTTCTTACAATTCTCCAAAGCACTTACCCCATCCTACTATAGGCCTGGATTTCCTCTTGTAAGGACTACTACAGTCCATCTTCCACACAGCTGCCAGTGATATTACTAAAATACAGAATACTCTCCTGCTCAATAAACTCTGATGGCTTGCTTATTACTTCTATGATCAAAGGCAAATATCTCCTACCTTTTTTGCATTATACAATCTAAATTGGTCTCCTTGCTGGTCATCACACATGTTCTATCTTCCATATCTTCTGCAAGAAGTCTTTCTTGATCCTTCCTTCTATGTATCATTTCACATATAAACTAAATGTATCATATATATATATATGTACATAAACACACACACATATATATACATACATTTATATATATAGTTGTTTGCGTATTTTTTCTTTGTATCATCAGGACTTTAAACTTAGTGTCTGGCACATGGTGGCACACTTATTTAAGATAAGTGCTCCTTGACTTGATCGATTAGAGAAAGAAGATGTGTATTCATGAAACCAAGAAAGACTATTACTGCAAAAGATGTTTAGAGAAGAGAGAACTCAGTGTAGCTTGGGGTTGGTTAGAAAGGTTTTATGGACTAGGTCTTAAAGGACTGCAAATTTAAGAAGAAATATTCAGCTCTGTGCCATTGTCTCCAGTGCATGACACTTCCCATTCAAATTCAATCCATGGCATAGACACCCTCGTCTTCCTCAGCCATCTACTTTCCAACTTGAATTTCCTTCTCTATATGTGTCATCTTCCTTCATTAGAACATAATCCCTTTGAGGCCAGGCATGATCTTATGCTATTATATGTATATCCTTGATGCTTTTCCAAGAGCATTAGAGTAAACATTTAACAATTGTTTATTAATTCATTCATTCATTTATTCAAACCAGTACTTTTAGGTCACAAAGAAGCCCTTCTTAATTTTCCATTAGTTATAAATAACTGTGGAGGATGACGGGCACACCGTATGATGAGCCTACAAAGAATTAATCAGTCCTTCCAATTTTCCTTAATACTTCCAATATTTAGAAATGGCCAAGCTATACAACCAGAAGCTATAAGCAGACCAAGAGCTGAGCATAGTAACAAGACATTTTAGTGTCTAAATAAGCACTACAAATGCATCCTAAAATTACTTTTGAAATGAATGATATGAAAACAATACAAGAAGCAATAAAAACAAACTTAGTTATGTGTGACGGGGAATTGTTTCCTTTCACAACTATATTTTACACCCTGTAAATATCAGTGCTCTGTAGCATGCAGTTGTCCTATCCTAGTTATAGCTCTTTGAATACTAGCTTGCAGGACTTCTTTTTGAAGTCTGTCTAGCTCTTAGCTAATATACTCCCCTGTGAAGATAGCTTTTCATTTTATTTATTTTTTTTACTAGGTGGAAGGATATGTCTCCATTTCCCAGTCACTCTGAAGTTTGTTCTGAGCTGATCCATTGCACCAATCATATGAGAATTATTTTTGGTGTTAGTTTAATGCACAAAGTGTTTCTGAGAAGATAAGATGATCATACTTATTTTACATAGGATACTTTACAGACATTTAGACAAAATGCTTTTAGCTAAATGAGAACTATATATGAAATGGGTTGTTGTTGTTGTTGTTGTTTTAAACAAAATCCCCAAAGGATTACATTTTCTGGTTCTAAGGAGCATTTATTTCCATTTTATTTCTCTGTCTCCTGTAGATATTTTATTTAAAATTTGAGTCTCGATTCACAGCACTGAACATGGGCTTCAGTGAGTGCAAGAAATTAAAAATTTAAGTCCTGCCAAGTGCTCTTGGAAGAAAAATTGAAGGTCAGACAAGGTGGGTTGTCTAAGCCCCTAAATGATTGAAGAGAAGGAAGGGGACTCAAGAACAAGCTGCAGCTCATGACCACATGAGGATGCCTGAAGCAAACAACCAAAGGACAGGATGCAAGTCAAAGCAGTTAACGTGGGTTAGTGTTATTATTTGATGAAGGGTTGATTCAGCCCAGGTAGGGTATTGTTGAACATTTATTATTTAAAATGTATTAATGGGCTTTCAGTTGATAGTTAGCCCATCTGCACAATGTGCTGTTTAACAATGTTAGTGTTTCTTAGTGATCTTCAGGGGGCATTGGTGCCATGTATAAAAGGTATTCTCCTTTTCTGATCACATTTTAATGGTAAAAAGCAGATAACAGAAATAACTTGAAATAGAAATATAACTTAATATTTCAAAGCCCTCAGGTCTCTGATTAGAACATTACTCTCTGCACATAATCTCTTACTAAACTAAATTGATTCTTTTTCAATACAAAAATAGCACCAAGTCTCCAAATTTTGAACAAGCAAGCGCTCTGTGAGCTCCTTGAATTTCAGGCAGAAAAATAATAAATCTTCTTTAATTAACAAAAGAATGAGATAGGGATGAAAAACATGATGTTAAGACATAGTAAGAATTGATTGGAGCTGCATTTTTAGCTGTAAATTTGGTGAGTAGATGTCGTTTTTGAGACAAGTGACATTAATTACCCTTTTCCTGTAGTACATTCCTTGTTGTGGTGGTGGTTTTGGGGGGAGGGGAAGAAACATTATAAAGAACTAGGGCCACATCTGTGGATACATTCTTTGTGCCAATAAAATAATTTTATCATGCTCCATTCCCATGAATCCTTAAAATTTAAATCCATGAGATATTATAGATCTACATTCATTAAATATCATGGACCATTTTATGTGGGAATATCAATAGAAAGGAAGCAGGAACACAATTAAAAATAAATAAACTGATTATTGCTTTGGCACTTCATAAAATGCCATGTTTCTGCTTGACTTTAACTGACTGTTGCCTTTGGAAGGCCAATGGCTAACACCATTATAAAGGCAAATGGAAAATCCAAAGGCAGTTAATCTAGTTTTTTTTTTAAACTTCCTTTAAAATTTATATAACTTAGTTTCCAGCTTAGAATTTCAAACCAAATTTTAAGCAGACAGGCCAACAGATATTAAATGTTTATTAAGTGCTTATTTTGTGTCAAGTATTATAATTAGTACAGAACATACAAACAAATGCACAAAGCCAATCTCTGCCCTCAAGGAGCTTAACTTCTGTTGAGAAGGAAGATAGGTAAATAACTGAAAGCATTTTTACTTTTCTATAGTCTCATTGGTGAAACAATACCAAGGAGTCCATCCTTACCTAAATAGCCAGTTTTACAGTGAATCAAATGTTTCTAATCTTATCAAGACCAAGGAGCGCATCTTTACCTAAATAGCTAGTTCTTCCATGTGTGGGATAATAACTATCTTACAGCTTATAATTTTGATGAGTTGCCTAAGGTTTGAAGAAATTAAGTCATCCATAATCACACAGCTACTAAGTATTAATGATGGAATTTATGTTGTTTGTTTTTTTTGTGGAGCAATGAGGGTTAAGTGACTTGCCCAGGGTCATATAGCTAGTAAGTGTCAATTGTCTGAGGCCAGATTTGAATTCAGGTCCTCCTGAATCTAAGGCCAGTGCTTTATCCACTGTGCCACCTAGTTGTCCCCTAGTGATGGAATTTAAACCCAAGTATTTTCCTCCAAGTTCAGCACTCTACATCATATATATTTTATCTATTTAGTATATGATTATCCATTCATTTGTTCAACAAATACATTTTTTGTTTGTTAAACATATGTCAATCACTAGTAGGTATTCTGTAAGATATAAAGATATATAAGCTACTAATCCCAACAAAATAGGAGTTTAAAATCCAGTAGGGAAAACAAATGATGTCATAAGATACATTAAAACTGGGATAGCAGCTATAAGAGTTCAGCAAAAGGAGATACTTGAATTATTATATTTAAATTTCTTTGTAAAAAAAAGAACACTGAAATATCATTATAAAACATTCTTATGAAAACATCAGTTATTATTATTACTAAGGTTCCATGGGAGTAGTGAGATTACAATAGATCATTAAGGGTGAAGAGTGTTTAAAGGGACCTTAGAGGTTATCTAATTCAGAGGTATTGTTGAAAAAATTTCTAAGTCTCAGTGTTAGACGAAGAAAAAAACAAACTTTCCAAGACAAAGAAAATAGGTTTATTGAGAGAGTGATCCTGTCTCATAATAAAGCCAATCTCAAGTCTAGGACCCAAAGACCCTGAGCCTCAGGATCCAAGGATATTTATACACTATGACTCTTCCCACAATTTAACATAATCCAAGTGATACATATACAATAAGCATGGAATAAAGAAAAAGAAACTACCAGTCTAATATCAGCATAGCCACTTGCTATCTTATATACTTTACTTAAAATAGCCCTGTTACTAAGAAACAGGCTCATAACATGGGAAACAATTTATTGGAATGCATCTTTGCCTCTCTTGTCCCATTCTTCTGAGTTGTTTTCTATTGTCAAGGTTTTCTGCCATATTGCTTTAAGTGTGACTCTTTAACTTCTCCCAGCTCTGATTGGTTGGTCCCTTTTAGCTCAGAAGTTACTATTTTTGGCATCTGACCTTTAAGCTGATTGATAGCTATACCTAACTGCAACTGAAAGTCAGATAGATTGCTACTAGGTAGGGAAGTGGTGTTATACACAAGTTGACAATATAGCATTTGTATTTGCTCTGCCAATGACTATCTTACTTAATTCATTATCATTTGCTTAAGCTACTAAAGAATATCTGAGTATTTTAAATCATGGTTTGTGGTCTATAAATTGATTAGTACTACTGTTAAATCACTTGTATCTAAGGGGTGGGGAAAATCTCACTCACAATATTATCAAACATACATATGGCCTGCAACACTCCCAAGCTCACTTGAAAAATGTAATTGGGAAATATTTAACAAGATAAATAAAAATACAATAAAACATAGAAAATGTTAATCTATGGCATTCTAAGTCAGTATGTGCCGGCAGACATATCCTTATGTGTAGTTTAGTTCCTTACTCTCTTTCCTTGTTTCTATTTGAATTTGACAGATCTAATCTAACTCTCTCATTTCATGGAAGAGGGAACTAAAGCCAAGTTGCAGAGACTTCCCCAAAATCACCTAGAATGCTGTTCTAAATTCTGTTATCTTCCCACTTTACCAATGGCATGTTAGAGGAGAGAAAGCACAAGAAGTGTTCAGGGGTCAGCAAGAAGTCATTTTTGGCTAGAACTAAAATTTACTAGATAAAGAAAACTTAAAGAGTATCTGGGATATAGATTGTGAAAAGTCTTGAGTGTTAGACTAAAGAACATGGAATTTACCTGTACACAATGGGGAGCATTCGATGCATTTTGAACAGGGAGATTATATTATAAAAGCAGTATTTTAACAATGTTAACTTGGTAGCAGGGAACAGAATGGGTTGACTACTACAGGCTACTTAGAAAACTATTACAATAATCAAAATGTGATGGTCTAGACTGGGGGAGGAAGGGTTTGATGCAAGCAAAATTACCAAAGTAGAATCAGGAGCATGTGGTGACTAATTGGTTTAAGTTTTAAAAGAGAGCAAAGAGTCAAAGATTTTGAGCCATTGTGACTGAGAGAATTGTAAAGTCTTTAAAAGAAATGGAAAAGTCAGGAAGAAAACTTATTTTGGGGAAAATAATCGAATCTCAGAGTAGGAGAGGGCCTCAGAGACCATATAGTTACAGTTTACCCTGTATCCTTTGAAAAGTCAAAAACTTCTGGGCTTGAAGACCCTCAAAAGATGAGGCAAAAACAATTTCCCAAGGCAGACCATTCTACTTTTGGAGAACTCTATTAGAAACCTCCAAAACCTCTTTCCATTAGTCCTCATTCTTTTCTCTTGGGCCAAGTCATATAAGTGTAAAATTTTCTTCATATGAAGCTCTTTAAATAGTTGAAGACATCTCTCATGTCTCCCCAAAGTCTCCTATTCTCCAGGCAAAATGCCCAATTTCTTCAATTGATCCTAATAACTTGAGATCATTTCGCCATCTTGGTTACCTTTCTTTGTCTCCTCTCCTTCACATGAATGTGGCACCTAACTGTAAACACAATCTCAACTGTGGTGTTGCCATAATAAGGTACACTGTGATTATCTGGATGCTTTAATAGAATCAGAGGCTACATACATATATTGACTGCCATGTCACAATGGCGTCTTCTAACACCTTACTAAAACATTCATGTCCTTTTCACATTTCAGAATTCACGTGGACTTCTCTGGAGCAATGCCTACCTCATCTCTTCCAAGGGCAGAAGATGCTTTGAACTCAAGTTTAGAATTCTACATTTATCAGAACTAAATTTCATCTTATTAGAGGTAGCCCATAATTTTGCTTGTCAAGATCTATTTGGACGCCAATTTTGTCATCAAACATATTAGATAATGAATTCTGCTTTAGTTATCTCAAAATTGAGGCACCATCAGTATATCCATGTTAAACTATTTCACAAGCAGATAGAAATGGAAAATTAGAATCCTTTCTATTTAGCTAATAGTTCAAGCCATGAGAGTAGCTAAAACAACCAAAGGGCAAAATGTATTGAAAGAGAAGAAAACTAAATGTAAAACTCTCAAAAGGGTAAATCTAAGAGGAAGTACAAGCATATCTGAATCATATTTGTATCATAGATAACAATGGGAAGAAATCATCTTAAAAATGAGTGTGTATTTAATATTTTATTTTTAATAATAATAATTTTTAAATAGCTATTATTCATATATTGTGGGTTAAGGTTTCCAAAGCACTTTATATTTGATCCTCATAACAAACCTATGAGGTAAGTGCTATTATTATCTCAATTTTATGAATAATTGGAGGCCAAGAAAGACTAACTAACTTACTCAGTGTCATACAACTACTAAGTATCTGAGGCAGGATTTGAACTCAGTTCTTCCTGAGTCTAAGTCAAGCACTCAATGCATTAAAATGCACTTTCACATATACACTCTCAAATTTCTCCTCAGTTGAAAGGACCTCAGGGATCAAGCCATCTGAGCTCTATCTACACAAGAATCCTTTCTATAAGCTTTCTAACATGAGAACTTTTTTTTTTTTTTTAGTGAGGCAATTGGGGTTAAGTGACCTGCCCAGTGTCACACAGCTAATAAGTGTTAAATGTCTGAGGCCGGATTTGAACTCAGGTACTCCTGACTCCTGGGCCGGTGCTCTATCCACTGCGCCACCTAGCTGCCCCTAACATGAGAACTTTTAAGAAATTTGAAGCACGGAAATTCTCATGTCTGATCCAAGGTTCCTCTTTTCAAGGCACAGTCACCAGTGTCTTTACTATGTTAGCCATTTTCCTATTGATGTCATGCAATTTCCACCAAGACAGAATGTAAAAATGAAAACAATATACTACATATAGTTTGATCAAGGAATGTGATTACTTTCCTTGTTCTAGACACTGTGACTCTCTTAATGGAACCTAAATTTTGGTTAGATGACTGGAAGTCACTAAAAATAAATATGAGGTAGACCAAAAGTCATGAATAGATTTAAATATTTAATAAAGCCTTTATTTTTAAAATTTTGTAATACCATAGCATCATATACAGTATATATAGGAAATGAATTTATATTATGTGTGAAAAATTAAGTCTCATAAATGGTGAAAAAGAAAGAAAAATAATTTTCAAAAAATTATAAAAACATAGTGACTTTTGTCCCACCCTGTATCACATCCCTTATCTTGGGCTTCAAATTCCTATTGTCTACTGTTGATCTGTACTCAGCAAGCTAAATCTCATCTTTCCTCCTTGTGTGGGGAAAAAGGGAAGCAAAAATAATCAAATAGCTCATCCTTTTCTCTCTTCCTTCTTAAGATGCCAACTGTACTTATTAGCAATCCTGCTCCCCCCTCTCACTCCTTTTTTCTGACTCATCTTCCTCTTGCCCTAACATTTCTTTAAAAGTCCAAACAAAGTTGTTCTCCTCAGATTGATCTCATTCTGGGCTTTATCTATTTTGCTTATAGAACCATTGTTATACTTATTTTTACCTGCCTTACCTGGCATTATGTTAATTTTCTATAGATTCCTTTTTTAAAATCTAAGATGAACAAGTGATTCTTTATATTTTTTTCTTATATATCTTCAAACACTTTCCCCTTCACCTGATAATAATGAATTGTTTTGGTATTATTCATTCATGAGAGCTTCCCATTCTGTAGTGCTGACTTCAATTAAAGAGTTTTAAGCTATGGGATCCCAGCAATACTTTCGCTCAGGAATAGGGGATAAATCAATGATTTTATCATCAGGAATTGCTGGGTGAGGCAACTGGACAAATGCAGGTCAGTACCTTCTCTGCAACTTATAGTCTTAGACAATTGCCTAGAGCACTGAGATGTTAAGGACCTAGTCCAGTATCATGTAGCCAGCGTGAATCATAAGTGGACTTGAAACCAAGTCTTCATGGCCACCCGGCCAGCTTTCTAACTACTATGCCAAGAAAGCTGCCTCTTACTTTCTCTGAGCTCTTCAAAATTGTTCTCCCATAATTCCAGGTTGCTTGTCATACCATTCCCACTTACCTCTCCTATATCACAAATTCAAAGATGCAGTGGGTATTTCTTCAGTAATCTGCCTCTCCTTGTTAGTCAGAGTCAGTTTGAGAGTATTATTTCCCTCCCTCACTTTCTCGAACTTTTGAAGAATGAAATGATCATTAAATCAAGAACTTATGACCTACATTACTTTTGAACAGAACTTTTTTTCCCCCCATCCCACCTCTTCTCCTAATTGGTCTTTTATGGTAAAGGTTATCACTATACTTCCAATCATGCAGTTTCTCCATATAGGAATCGAATTCAATTGTTCATCCTCCCTTGCCACACATATTCATGTTCTCTTACTTTCCAACCCTCCAACTGCCCCCTCTTTTCTTCCACATATACATACTCTTGTTCTGATTCAATGTTTCAGGTAGTTCCCTGCCGTATTTTTCTATACCTAACCAATTAACTTCCTTGCCTTTTAACCCTTTTATCTCTGGAACTTCTCTGCAGGAACCCCACTGTTCTTAGTGATGATTGTGTCACCTGGCCCACTATTTCAAATCCACAGTCAGGCATCATTGAATTCTCTACTTCCTGACCATTTTCTCCACAATTTCTTCTACCATTCTGATTTCATTCAAGTAGCCTTTACTCTACCCTTTCTGCTTTTAGACCAAGATCAAATAACATCTGCAGTGGTTTCAGGAATGTTTATGTCAGTCAATTCCTCTTTGGCTCTATTAATCATCTCTGTAACCTAACAGAATGATTCTTCCTGACTACTAATTCTCTATGTGGCAAAATAATTATTAATAATCAATTTCCGGGGCAGCTAGATGGAGCACTGGTCCTGGATTCAGGAGGACCTGAGTTCAAATCCAGCCTCAGATACTTGACACTTACTAGCTGTGTGACCCTGGGCAAGTCACTTAACCCCAATTGCCTCAGAAAAAAAATTTAAAAAATAAAAATAATAAATTTCTTAGGGGGACCCAGAAATCACTTTTTCAGTCCTTTCCTCCCCATCCTTCCACCCCTCCCCCCACTCCAGAAAGTCCAGTTCTCCTTGAGAAACTTCATCAAATCTCATCTGGGATAAACCCAAGGAAACAAAAGGAATGGAGATAGATTCTTTTGTCTAAATCAGTGAAGGACTGATGGCATTAAACCACACCTAAATAATGGACTTTGCCTTAAACAACCTAAAGATCTTTTTTCATTCTTTTCCCTAATATAATCTCTAAATTCAATTTAACTTTTTACCTTCAAATCATGTCAACCAATGGAATTGAATTATGCTTACCAATTAGCTTTGATCAATGTATAATGATCTGTCTCTATCAAAAGTGGATAGAAAAGCCCTTCAAAGATGCCATGAAAGGTCTGGGTATTCTGAGGTTTCTAGGACTTCCGGGATGTCTTCTGAGTTTATCTTGGCTTTCTGGGACAGCATGGTTTGTCTCTCTTGCTAGCTCTCTTGGGCCTCCTTGAGACCTCATGCTGTGGTCTTTTGGGGATTTTCTCCTGCTTTTACTAACTGTCATATTGAAACTTCCTCCTTCCACTATCACTTGGCTTGGGAACATGAGAAGTTAGGGTGACATGTGGTCAATGCTTTACTGTTATAATATTGACGAATTAATATATGCTTACCCCAAACTGGTGTCTACAGGAATAGCAATTAATTTCTAAAAACAAACTTATATATTCTGTCCTCCCCAACTTTCATCAGTTAGGTTATATGGTTGATAAAGCACTAGGTCTAGTGTCAAAAGACCTGAGTTCAAGTCCCAGCTCAGATATTTACTAACTGTGTGACCCTAGGCAAGTCATAGTCTCACTCAGCATTAGCTTCCTTTACTGAAAAATTGGTATAATAATATCATCTACATCTGATGGCTGTTTGTTTATATGAGATTATATTTTTAATGCACTTCTCACAGTACCAGGCACATAATAGGCACTTAATAAATCAATCTTTTCTTCCTTCTTTCCTTTGTAATTTTCTTCCTTCCTTATTATGATGTAAGCTCCTTTAGGGTAGGAACTGTCTTCACTTTTGTTTTTCTATCTCTAGAACTCAGCACAGTATTTAGTGTACCATAAGTGCTCAATAAATGCATTTTCATTAATTCATTCATTATTAGGCTACTTTCCCTCCACACAACACATTTAAACTCCACAACAATGCAGACAAAGCCATTTTCATTTACATTTTATCGAGTCTATAATTTTAAATTTCAGAGGTCAAGTGACTTGTCAGTGGTTATACAATTAATAAGTGGGAGAAATGTGTCTGACATCCATCTCGATGTTGACATATAAACTACACTTTCAGTAGAATAATGAGAGCTGTAGACAGAAGGTACAAGAAAGTAGGTGGTGAGGAAGTAGAAGCAGTGGGTGTAGGCCACTAGTTCAAAAATCTCATGAGTGAAAGAAGATGGGAAAATAGTCTGCTAATTAGAGGATACATCAGGATAAATTCAATGTATTTTCCAAAGATAATATAGCTTTGAAAGTAGAAAAGAAAGACTCAGTGAGACTGAAAATACTGGAGTAGAGCTAATAGAGGAAATACTGAAGGAAATGAGGGTTAGAGGATTTAGAATTGTCAGTTTAATTGTACATTTATTAAGCGCCTTCCTTGTGAAAGTTATTGTGCTAGCTGCTCAGGATTCATATGCATTTGTGTGTGATTTAAATGACATAATACCTTGTATATAGCAAATTCTGTGTAAATGTTAGTTATTATCATCATCATCATTAAAGAGATGCTCAAAGGTTCAGGACATGGCAACAGATTAGATTAGGGGACAAGCATAGCAATTGAGCCTGGATATCTGTAAGTATAGTAGTACTATCAACAAAAACAGGGACAAACATATATACATGTATTTATGCATATATATTTAAATATACACACATGTGTTTGTATGAAGAGGAGCAAAAGATCCCACATATATGGGATATAGACATATCCCATACATCTCAAAATATTTTTGACAGTACTTTTTGCAGCAGCAAAGAACGGGGAACAAAGTAGATATCCCAAAATGATTGAATGTGGCTAAACTAACTGTGAAATAAAATATATAATGGTAATAATAAGAATATAATATTATGATGTTATATGAAATTATAATTCTGTATGGTATAAAGAAACATAAAAAGGCTTATATAAGTTGAAATATAGTAAGCAGAGCCAGATAGAAAATAAAATTATTTCAACTATAAAAATGTAAAGAACAACAACTTCAAAGCTATATGATTGTAAATATCAATCTTGGCCTTAGAAGAAAGATGAAAAAAAATCAAGCTCCTTCCCTTCATAACAGTGGTATGAAACAATGGGCATGCAACATTGCATATATCATCAAACTCATTTGATATGTTAGTTAGATTTGCTGAGCTACTTCCCCTCCCCCCTTTTTATTATTCTTTCTTACAAAGGACTATTTTGAAAAGAAGGATGAAGAAGGACATATATTTAGAAATATATGCAAGCTGAAACAAAAGATAATAATGTTTTAAGAAAAGAAAGCAAATAGAAAGATCAACAGGAAGGACAGATTGGGTTGTTTGTTTTTTCAGGGGATTCAGAAAAGTTTAGTTCAAAGTGCTGGTGGAATATTGAGTTGGAGGTGGATAGAAGGCTGTTGAAGATGCAGAGCTGGCATAAAAAATAGAGATCAGGGTTGGATATATTGATTTATAAGTTACCTGCATATTCATCAAGGGAGATCATAGCAAGAAGAGAAGACCATTGTGATGTGAATATCACTCTTAGGAAATGGAAAAAAGACAATGAATCAGCAAGGGAAATAAACAAGGTCTTGTGAAAGATAGAAGAAGAGAAGGGAAAGAAAGAAAGTATCAGGGAAGAAAGAGAGAAAAAAGCATAAATAAATGAAAAATTAATCAACACACATCCACTCAGAAAAGGAAATTAAACAAACTCTAGTTGGCACAGTGGATAAAGCACCAGCCCTGGATTAAGGAGGACCTGAATTAAAATATAGCCTCAAACATTTGACACTTACTAGCTGTGTGACCCTGGGCAAGTCACTTAACCCTCATTGCCCCACAAAAACACAAAACAAAAACAAACAAAAACAAACTATAAAGGAACTTAAAAAAAGGAGAGAAAACTATCCTGGTCCAGTTGGATTTAGAGGAAAACTCTATCACACTTTTAGAGAATAATTAGTGGCTGCACTATACAATTTTTCTCATGAGTTAAGAAAAAATACAGTCTACCAAATGCCTTTTAATAAACAGGTATATTCCTAATATCTAAACAAAAGTTGGATAAAGCAAAAAGGGGAAATTGTAAACCAATATTTTAAATAAATATTGCTTCAAAAAAAAATCTTGGCAAAAAGACAAAAGCTATTTATGCAGATTGCATTATTATCAAGTTGGATTTATAGAAGGGATGCAAGTATGGTTCAAAATTAGGGATATAGGGGAGGCTAGGTGGCACAGTGGATAAAGCACTGGCCCTGGATTCAGGAGTTCCTGAGTTCAAATTTGGCCTCAGACACTTGACACTTACTAGCTGTGTGACCTTGGGCAAGTCACTTAAGCCCCATTGCCCCGCAAAAAAAAAAAATTAGGGATATAATTAATATAATTAATCATACTAAAAACAGACACATCCCAAAACATTTGATTATTTCAATATAGAGATAGAGGATGGATCTGTAATTTCATGTGTACCGGGAATGTACCAGGAAGATCTTCCTTTACCAGTATGAATCAACACTTGGTTTGTTTGTTTGTTTTTGTAATTTAGAGTCTTTGCAAATTGCCTAGAACAAAGGTGTCAAACACAGAGCCCCATGTAGTTAAAATACTCTAGACTGCAATGAGAACAAGATTAAAATATAATTGTGAAATAATTAAAATAAACAAAAATACAATAAAACATAGATAATGTTAATATGTGGTTTTCTAAGTCAATACAGGCCTTAAGAATGCTTATTTACTGTTGAGTATCCACTATTTCTCTTTTATTATATATGTATATGTAAATAATTTTCATTTATTCAATTTTAGCCCAGGCCAGCACTGTGGAGAGGACACTCTGGCTACTCCTCATGGGGTAGATACACGAGATGTGGCAGTTACCGGTTATAAGTCACTCAGGAGCTGCGGCTCCCATATCCGACTGCACAGCCACACTGTGGCCTGTGGCTCTTTAAGGCGCTTATCCATGGTCATCTGTGACTGGTGGAGACCTACTACTATTCAATTTTAGCATTCTTTTTTATTTGAATTTGAGTTTCAAGTCCCTCTCCTATCCCTCCCCCATCCATTAAGAAAACAAGAAATATGATATCCATAAACATGTGAACTCATAAAGACATCTTTCTGTATTAGCCATGTTGCGAGAAAGAAAGAGAAAGAAAGTAGAAAACAATATGCTTCAATATACACTTGTACTTTTATCAGTTCTCTGTCTGGAGGTATATAGCATTTTTCATCATGAAACCTTTGGATTTCTCTTGGATCATTGTACTGATAAGAGTAATTGTCTTTCGCTGTTGATCATTGTTAGAATACTATGGTTACTGTGTACAATGTTCTCCTGGTTCTTCTGACTTCACTTTGCATAAGTGTGAACTCATAAGTCTTCTCAGATTATTTTGAAATGACCTTGTTTATTATTTCTTCTTTTGTTTGTTTGTTTGCAGGGCAATGAGGGTTAAGTGACTTGCCCAGGGTCACACAGCTAATAAGTGTCAAGTGTCTGAAGCTGGATTTGAACTCAGGATCTCGTGAATCCAGGGCTGGTGCTTTATCCTCTGCACCACCTAGCTTCCCCATTATTTCTTATAGTACAATAATATTCCCAGAAATTATAATTTTCCTTTTCTGTTGTGGGAGCCAGTCTGATAGGCATGAGGCAGTACCTCAGAGTTGTTTTAATTTGCATTTCTCTAATAAATAGTGATTTAGAACACTTTTGTGACTATTGAAAGCTTTGATTTCTTCATCTGAAAACTGCTTGTTCATATCGTTTGATGATTTATCAATTGGGAAATAGCTCTTAGTGGTCTCCATTCCTATTTTAGTTTGACACCACTGTCCTTGAACACTGAGATAACAAATAATTTGCTGAGCATCACAAAACTTATATGTATCTGTTACAGACATAATTCAATCTATATGGTTCTAGTTCTATGTCTAGCTTTCTATCCAAAATGTTAGGTTGCTCATCAATAATAGAAAAACTCTGACAATGTACATCCTTCATTTATGCTAAAAATAATAACAAATTTATAATTAAAAATCCTACCCAGTATAGACATGTAGGGACATTTTATTTATCCAAGATGATGAAATAAGAGGAAGCAGCACATCCCAACTCTCTACCACAACTATTCCAACAAAGTTTCAGGAAGGATACCAGCCTGAGTGGTGATGAGAAAATCCAAGGAGTGGACCACTTTCCCAATGCAGATCGGCATAGGGAAATAGCCACTGTAGAGGGCCTTCATCCTGGAGCTTCTAGCATGGGGGCTACATATGATACAGAGAAATGGGGGGGAAATGAGCTGGGAGCTCTGTTACCCTGATCCCAAATGAGAATCCTAGAACCAGTCTGGACTAAGGTTTTTACCTAGATTATCTACCAAGGAAGCAAGTGTGGACTAGGGGTGAGCCTAGAACTCTCTCTCTCTTTGTGTGTGTGTGTGTGTGTGTGTGTGTGTGTGTGTGTGTGTGTGTGTGTGTGTGAGTGTCTGACAGAGTGTCTGACACAGGAGTAGGATCTTGGATTAAGCCCAAAAACTAGAGCTGCCACCTGTACCTGAACAACTAGGGTAAGCAATACAGACAAGGAGTGAGCCTGCAGTTCTGTTACTTAGAACCTAAAGAGCTTTCTAGCTAACTGACAAGGACTGTGTCTGACAACTGTCAACTGGAGTTCCTAAGTGGAGTAAACCTACAGTTGTATCACATAGACTCAAACTGATATTAGGAGATATAAAGCTCAGACCAGTAGTATAGAGATCAGACCACACACTAGATCCAATGCCTTTTGATGTGCTAAAAAAAATTAGCTCCCTACATCAAATAGTTCCTAAGAGCTTTGAAGAATATAACATTACATATTAAAAGAAAGCAGTGACAAGACCCCAGAAAATACAAATCAGGACCAAACAATAATCCAACCTTTCCTCCAGTGAAGTAAACTCATTCAAATCCCAATTTAGAAAATTACACTATCAGGATTAATAAATAAAAACTCCGAGGATAAAGAGCTATTAGGGAGCCAGGGGTGCTTAAGGTAAAAACCTAGAAAAATGAAAATAATTTCACAATATTTCAAAGCAAAGCATCAAATAAAAATGCAATGTGGCTAGAAGGTCAACTAGAATTACCAGGAAAAGGGGAAACATGAGTTTAAAATAGCATTCTAAAAGAAATAAGGGCACTAGAGCAAGGGTTATTAGCCTGGGGTCCCAAGTGGTCTGTGGATAGATTTGAAGGGATTCATGAACTTGGATGGAAAAAAGAATCCTTATAATTTGTTTCTTTCCTTATACTATATATTTTATTTTAGGCATTTAAGAACATTAATTTGAAAAGGAGACTATATATGTCAACAGAATTCAAGGGGTCCATGACACAGAAAATGTTAAGAACTGTTATTCTAATAGAAGGACTTGGAAGGAGAAGTGACAGTCAAATACACTAGGTACAAAACATTGTCTAAGTAAAACTGCCCGGGAATTAGAATGAAGCAAACATATGTTAATGAATCAATGAGCAGACCAAAAAAAACATTCAAACAGAAACAAAAGAACAAAATTAATATAAAAATGTATGAGCTTTCCTATAAAAAAATCCAACAGATCAGAAAAACAGGTGAAGGAGAAAAAAATTAAAAATCATAAGACAGGGACAGCTAGGTGGCACAGTGGATAAAGCACTGGCCTTGGATTCAGGAGGATCTGAGTTCAAATCTGAACTCAGACACTTGACACTTACTAGCTGTGTGACCTTGAGCGAGTCACTTAACCCTCATTGCCTGGTCAAAAAAAAAAAAAGAAAAAGAAAAAAGAATCATAAGACAACACAAAAACTATAACAAAGATATAAAAGAGTTGGGACATCATATTTCAAGAAATCATGACAACAGTCCAAACTTCTTAGAAACAGATCAAAGTGAAAAATCAAAAGAAATCCCTGGTCATCTCCTAAAAGAAACAAAAATGAAAATGGCCAGAAGTATAATAGCCAAAATCCAAGCTGCCAGGTTAAATAAAAATAATTTCAGCAGTCAGAAAGAGTTCAATCACTTGAAGCCAAAGACATGATCATACATGATTTGGCAGTTAACATTGTAAAAAAGAAAAGAGCTTATAATATAATGTTCCCAAAGGCAAACATATATAGACTTAAAATAAATCATTCAGCAAAACCTAACATATTCCTAAAGAGGAAATTCCATTCAAAATACATATATATTTAACAAAATATATTTAGACCATTTATTTATTTATCCATCCATTCACCCATTCCTTCCTTACTTCATTTATTTATTTATTCATCCATCTATCCATCAATCTATCCATTCATTCATTTGTTTATTTATTTATATTTGTTTATTTATTTATTTATTTATGTGGGGCAGTGGGGGTTAAGTGACTTGCCCAGGGTCACACACCTAGTAAGTGTCAAGTGTCTGAGGTCAGATTTGAACCCAGGTCTTCCTGAATCCAGAGCCAGTGCTTTATTAGGAGACTATTTAAAAAGTCACACATGAAGAACACAAAGGATGTCATAAAAAATTGTAGGGACAAGAAAGAAATTACCTTTCATAGTTATGGAGAGGGGAAGAATTCATAAATAATCAAGGGAAACAAAATCATATACAATAAAACTGAAAAAAATGATAATATAAATTTGAAAAGATTTTGTACAAACAATCGATGAAGGTAACATTATAAAGAAAAGGAAGGTGAAGAGAATAAGCATTCACTACATTAGAACTGTGCCAAGCAATTTACAACTATTATCGCAGGTAATTGAGGAAAAAACAATCTTTACACCAAGATTCTTTTATAGTGGCCTCATTTCCAAGATATATAGGGAACTGATTTAAATTAAGAATAAGAGCCATTCTCCAATTGGCAAATGGTCTTAGTATATGAACAGGCAAATTTCAAAGGAAAAAATCCAAGCTATTAATAGTCATATGAAAAATGCCTCATATCACTATTAGAGAAAGGCATATTAAAGCAATTCTGAGGTTCCACCTCCCACCCATGATATTGACAATATTGAACCAAAAAATAAAAATAGTAAATATTTTAGGGTCACAATAAAACAGCAACATTTGTTGATAGAGTTGTGAGTTTTTCTAGCCTTTGTGTAAAGTAATTTGTAACTAAGACCAAAAATTCAGTAAACTCTATACTCCTTTCCCCAGTGAAACCATTAGTACCTTTATTTCCCAAGGAGATCAAATAAAGAAGAAAAAAGATCCACATATATATGAAAAATAAGATTATATCAACTCAGTGCAGTGGCAAAAACCTATCTGGGGGATTATTCATAAATTTACAATTAGCTTAAGAAATTAGGCTATATGATTGTAGGAGAATAATTTGAAATGATAAATGCAATGGTTTTATTTCTTTTAATTTTTAAAAAAATTTTTGTGGGGCAGTGAGGGTTAAGTGACTTGCCCAGGGTCACACAGCTAGTAAATGTCAAGTGCCTGAGGCTAGATTTGAATGCAGGTCCTCCAGAATCCAGGGCCAGTGTTTTATCCACTGCAACACCTAGTTGCCCCCAAATGCAATGGTTTTAAGGACAACTAGGAAAATATGTATGAAATCATATATAATAAAGTGAACATAACCACGAGAACATTTTTTCAATAATAATAACATTGTAAACACCAACAACTTTGAAAGACTTAAGAACTCTGACAATGATGCAATGCCCAAATACAATTCCAGAGCTCTGAGTATAAAACATTCTACCCACTTCTTGACGGAGAGGAGATAGAATCAAAATAATGAACATACACGTTTGGACATAGTCAAGCTTGAATTTGGTTTTCCTCACTATACATATTTGTTACAAGGAGGGTTTTTTTTTTCCAATAGGTCAGGAGATTGAAAGGAGAAAAAAATATGTATATTTTTTTTAAATTCAGAAGGAAATAAATATATATTTAAAAGTAAATGATTGCTACAAAATTATAAGGAACAGGTTTAGCCCCAAGGAAGAGATATAAGTAAACACTTTTCTATTCTCCTTTCCCCAAGTCAGGGTCCATGTGAGTGACACACTTCATGTAATATCATGAAGTAATATAATAAAACAATCTCACAAAGCTAATATCATAACTTTTTTGATATGTTGATTAGTTTTTTTTTCCTGAATTTCTTTTCCTCCTCTTTTTATTCTTTATTTTATGAGATGACTTTTTGATAGGGGAAAGGGGGTATGTAATGGGAAATGTAGGTGACCTAATAGGTATCAATACAAATCTGTTTTTAAAAAATCGGTAGTATTTCTGCTAAAGTGTTTGAGTTTGAAGCCAGATATCATGGGGTTGAGGAGTGAAAGGGTGGTATAGAAATTGAGCCAAGGCCTACAGAATACTATTTCTGCTTTGTCAGAAACTGAATGAATGAATGAAAACATATTCATTAACTGCTTTCCACGTACCAGGGACCTACGCAAAATCCCAAAGATAGGGAATCTAGACCGAGTCTTTGATTTCACCTGAATAGTGAATTACATGGTCCTATACTCCCTCTGCCAGAGGAGGACAGTACCTTTTCTATAACTTACATGTTTACAGAGATGCCTGGAGCAATGAGAGACTGTGATTTGCCACTTAACTTTACCAGAGTCACAGAGTCAGTATGTGTCCTTGGTCTTAAATGAAAGTCTTCTAGATTCTAACCTATTCCACAATGCCTCGTAAATGCTGGGAATACAAAGACAAAGCAGATAGCCCATGCATTCAAAAAGCTTATACTTGAATAGGGGAAATAGTAACTAAAAAGGGATATTTTATTCTGAGGAATCACAAGCATTAGGATAGGGCAGTTATCTAACCTGTCTTTTACAGGAAGAGTACTATTGATTTGATATATTTCAACGCAATTTCTGGAAAGAGTAGAGAGTTAGAGTGCAGGAAGGGAACGATCACAACATCACAATATGAAGGGGACTGGAGAACATTATAGTGGATCTAAGAGAACACTAGATATGGAAAACCTCACCAATGTGGATCCCAAGGCATAAATCATAGTATTGGTGAGAGGCCAGAAGTAGAAACTCTATAGGAAAGAAAGGAGGAAAAAGTGAAAGAGAAAACATTGAAGTTCAGGAAAGATTTTTAAGGTATGAGGAAAGCTGAGTATGTTTGTAGAGAGAAAGATGGAGGATGGGTTTTATAGCCTAGAACAGTTATAAATATGAGGACCACTTCATTATCTGTACCTGGTTGAAAAGAGAAGATGAGTAAAGGTCCTATAGAGATTTTGCCAAAACATTTGCTTATGGGAAATAGGTATTAGAGTTATCAACAAGAAAAAAGTTGTTTGTTGGCCTGAGCCTGAGCATCTCTCTCTCTTCCAGAAAGTATGGGAGGCAAGAGAATTTTGCTGTGACCTGCATAGAGTCCACAATGTGTTCCTTTCTCCCATGGCCAAATAGCTGCTTTCTATACTTACAAATGGTATGGTTACTTCTCCCCTAAGTTTGGGTAATGGTGTTATCTACCCTGCAGGTTATTAGGAAGGATGAAGGGTTCTTTTGATAAATGAAAAATAAAAAAAAGTTTCAATGTAAAAAACAAAATGAAAGGGGCCTGAAAGGTCAGGAGGGAATACTGATTTGTGTCAGGAGTTTTGAGGATAGAAGAATATGAGAGAGAAAAAAAAGTGGAAGAAGGAATACTGAAAACTTGGGGCTAAGTAATAGATCTGAGACTTTTGCCAAAGAAGAGGGAGTTAACCTTCTAAGGAGAAAGCAGCTGTTTATAGTCCAAAGAAAAATTGCTTAAGCCCATAGGTGATATCAAATGAGAGATCACCCATCAAGTTTCAAGAAGAAAAGTAGTGATGGTTCATGACTTTATACTTAGAGGTACGAAGGTAGGTATTTTTAAAAAATTTCTTGACATTAACAATAGAAAGATCTTCTGTCTTTCCTTGAAGCAAGGTACTCAGAAAACTACTGGACTTAGAGTCAAGAAAGTCACCATAGATAGTTTCCCAAGATTTTAGTAAAGCTCTTCCACAGTTTAGTTTCTGTGGCTTTCTGCATCTAACCATAGCCATCTAGGAGTGTGTCTGTGGTGGGGGTGGGGGGATTAGGGGGAGGAGAGAAGAAAAAAAGGAGAAAAAACCAGCTATGTTATAACTTTATTGTACATTTAAAAGGAATAGAAAGTTGTATATAATAGATTTGCAGTTTCATATACAATCATTTCTTCGCTATTCTACTGTTACAGAAATGCTTGTTTTATTTCTTAAATTCAGAATAAAATATTTTTTTTTAAAAAAGGATTCAGCTCAAGTGCCACCTTTTAAATGAAGCCTTTCCTGGTCTTCCCAACTGATAATGATCACTCATTTCTGATTAACTAGATTTTTTCTTCTATATATCTTATATGCAAATGCTGCCTACCCAAACTATAATGTGTATTTGAAAGCAGGATGGTAGGGTTGGGGTTGTTGTTGTTGTTTTCTTCCCTTACTTTGCATCCCTAGAACTTAGCACAATGCCTTAGAAAAAGTAGATATTGTCTCAGTCTTTGTACTAGAATCCCTTGGCACCTAGGCCAGTGCCTGTTACATTGTAAGCAATTTAAAATTACTGGGAACTATAAGGCTGACAGGTCTTTTGAGGTCAGAGTTCTAAACTTGTAAATTCAGGTTCAATTTCTATTTCAAAATATGAATAGAAGGCTGAGGGAGACAAACAATACATATATATATATATATTTTTTTCTGATTCCAATACAGTCTAAACTAGTTGTCTCTAGCTTTTTTTCAGCATGTAGGTTGTGTTCCTATTTCATAAAAAGAGGTGTTTCTTATTTTCAATATGATTATATATTATAATCATATTTAAAGTATTAATTTAAAATTATATAGTTAAAGTATTAATTAAAGTTAAAGTATTAATTTTAAATTATATACATATCCAACTATACTAATAATTAAAAACATTACAAAACTTATAGAATAGGCATCAAAAATGATGAGATGGGTGGGGAGCTAGGTGGCACAATGGATAAAGCACCGGCCCAGGAATCAGGAGTACCTTAGTTCAAATCCAGCCTCAGACACTTGACACTTACAAGTTGTATGACCCTGAGCAAGACACTTAACCACGATTGCCTCGCTCCTCCCCTCCCCTCCCCCCCCCCCCCCCCCCCCCCCGCCAAATGATGAGATGAAGGTCAAAACTATTTTATTCCAGATGTAATAGTGAAACACTGGAGTTTAGTGGGTAGAGGAATGACAGTCAGACCTATGCTTTAGGAATATCAAATTGACATGTGTGGAGGATAGTTTAGAGTGAGGAGAGGGTTGAGGTGGGGAGACCAAGCAATAGATGATAAGAGCCTGAATGAGAGTGTTGGCTATGTTGGTAATGTGGAGATGGGTTTACAAGATATTGTGGAGGTAGAATTGACCAGATGTGGCATCTAACTTAATATGTGAGAGAAAATAAAGTATTGAGAACATCACCAGGTTGATACTATAAAAATAGTGGGGCTCTCAACACACATGAAATCCACACATGAAATAATTAGTTCAGAAGAAGGGTGAGTTTGTGGAGTAAAGACAATATAATGAGATCTGTGAAGCCTATCACAACACATTCATGACTATATACCCTATGATAATCACACTATCCCACTGACAACAAAAAAGGGGAGTGTTTTGGGTGGGAGGGGAATGGAGCTCAGAGCTAGCTGCAAGGGTACTTGGAGCAGTCGCAAACTGATCTCACTTATTGGGGAAGGGTGTAGGTCTTCTGGTGGCTAGGGGAAATTTTGCTTTTATGACTGTTGGGTACCTGAGTCATGATTAAATAATTATTACAGTGTCTATAACTATAATACTGGAAACAGAAGGTGAGAGAAGCCCACAGGCAGGGGTGCAGAGTGATGGATTACTGGGATACAAAGACTGTGGGTGATACAGGCTTGTTTTGGAGAAGGCCATGTGACTTGGGAAAGGTTGGATTTGACCAATCTTCCCACTCTTCATTTGGGTACCCTTTTGAGATCCTGTAGGACATTTACTTTGGAAATCACTACTCTCAACATTTAATTTTGTTTGCTTTGGGTTATTACTTTCATTTTCCTCAATAATTTTTGTAGACCAAAGTAACATTTTCTAGGAAGATATTTCTAGCACAGCCTTTATTGAAAATAAGAATCAGATCATATTGTTGCTATTTCTGTCTACCTGTATGTTAGAAAACAACATTGTTAGCAAGAGGAACAAATAAGTCAGATTAGGCATTCAAAGCATTGGCTATCTGCTTCAATGTTAGAACTCATTATTCATTTATTGAGTGCCTACTATGAGCTAGATAGTACACTAAAAACCATGGTATTATAATGAGGTAGTCCCAGTGGAGATAAGGCAAGATAGGGGGGCAGCTAGATGGCACAGTGGATAGAGCACCGGCCCTGGAGTCAGGAGTACCTGAGTTCAAATCCGGCCTCAGACACTTAACACTTACTAGCTGTGTGACCCTGGGCAAGTCACTTAACCCCAATTGCCTCACTAAAAAAAAAAAAAAAAAAGACAAGATATTGCCCAGGCTAAAGGTAGAAGTGGTTAAATATATAGCTAGATTGTCTTGCACATAATAAGCACTCAGAAATTATATTTATTTTGTTTGTATTTTTTGCACAATGCTATCCCTCTATACCTTATTAGATGATCATTATGAATAGCAATATTCTCTCTCCCTGCCTCTCCGCTGTGTTTGTGTGTATACGCAAACATGTATGTATGTATACATGCATGTAGGTAGGTTTGGAGGTACATATGTGTTCATGTATGTGTGTGTTGTGGGTATGTGTGTGTGTGGATGGATAGATGGATGGATGGATATTGCCTGGTGGCCAACCCTCTGGTTTTGAGCCTATCCAAATTATCATGCATGGTCCTGTGATGATAATTACATGGTTCATCACTGGGTCCATAATTATAAATACTGAAAAACTTAGAGCTTTACATAAATGTCGAAATATTTTACATATGCTGTTAACTTAGTTTCAATACAATCTTTTGAAATATATTTTTCAGTTATTATTATTACCCCCATTTTACCAAAGGAAAAATAGATTTAGAGAAAAAATTAGCTGGTCCATGGTCCCACTGTTGATGTGTACTAAATAGGGGAGATTTGCATGTTTACACATGCACACATACACACACACAAACATATATGCACATATACAGATAGGTGGTGCAGTAGAAAGAGTGCCAGGCCTGCAGTCAGGAAAATTCATCTTATTCAGTTCAAATTCAGCCTGAGACACTTACTGTGTGACCCTGGGCAAGTCACATTACCCTATTTGTCTCAGTTTCCTCATCTGTAAAATGAGGTGAAGAAGGAAATGGCAAACTATTCCAGTATTTTTACAAACAAAACCCCAAGTAGAGTCACAAAGAGTCTGACATGACTTAAAACAATTGTACAAACATATATATATATATATATACACACATGCACACACAACTATATTCACATATACACATGTACACACAAATACATATACATATGTGTGTGTATTACCAAGCCCATACTCTCATGTGCATGTGTTGTACATAGAGGTAGACTGACATAGTAGATAGATAGCAGATAATTTCTGAGTCAGAAAAGACTGGGTTCAAGTGGTACCTCTGACACCAACTAGATGTGTGATTATCAAGCCTTCTAAGCCTATAATTTAGAGACAAGTTGCCAATCTTCATTCGTAAAGCATGTCTTGATAGCAGGAATATATTAACAAAATTTGATCAACAATCCATAAACATTTATGGTCTACAGTCAATATAGCTGTGGACCTGTGCTATTTCTTTGACTCCATTATCATTTCCCTCAAGATTTGCCTTAAAGTAAACTTGGCTTCTTTGTGGTTTTCTCTACTGTTTCTAGAAAGTCAGGAGGAACTTTGATAGCCCCTCTTGAAAATCAGACATTAGATTTTTGTGGGTTTTAAATGCAAGGATAAGTGTCTGAGGCCGGATTTGAACTAAGGTACTCCTGCCTCCAGGGCCAGTGCTCTATCCACTGTGCCACCTAGCTGCCCCTTATTCACCTATTATTAATGGAAGAGGAAATGAAAATATTTTTTATGTGTGTGATTTTACATATTCAAGCATGGATTTCACATATTTTAGGGGGTCTTTATTTTAATCTGTTAGTTCAACAGCTTCAAAACCATTAAGATGAAGAAAAGTAAATCACTGTATATTAACAACATGTTCAAACAAATTATGATTGCCCCAAGAAATTCAGAACACTGTAATTATATTCAGAGACTTTGAGAAACAGATTGTTAGGCCTTTTATTTTCTTTCTTTTTTCTTTCTTTCTTTCTTTTTTTCCTTCATATCATTTTGGTAGAACTCAATGAAGGGCTTAATTTTTATCATTGTTTATTAAAAGACACTTTGTATGCCCTTCTTCTACAATCACAGTCTCTGTTTTCCAACCCTTATATCTATGAATACAAATATGCTTCATGATCAAATTTTGTCTGATTATTTTCCCTATTTCAGGATAGAGCTATTTCAACTTTTCTTAATTCCATAAAGTGTGTGGCATTTTCCTTCCGAACTGAAGGAATTCTGTGATGCTTTCAAATTGGCCTTTTTTATTACTGTTTAATTATTTTTATGTTTAATGACCCAAAATTATTTTTTCTACCAAAGCCCCTTTAACCAAGCCTTCATATAAAAGCACCACTAGTTGAAACCAAGACTATATGTTTATTCTCTTAACTATTACCTTAATACAACTTTATACCTTCTATAACTGTGCCCTCTCTTCCCCCAGAATGTCATCCCCCTGCTTTCTGCTAATAGTACTTCTATTCATCCTTCATATTTGTATATCAACTTCGATTTCCCTAGTGAAATTTTCTCCAATGTTTCCAGTTCACACTCATTTTTTCTCTGAACTCCTACCACTTAATTTCGATTAAATTCAACAAATATTTCTTAAGTATCTACCATATACAAGTAACAATGCTAAGCAATGGGAAAGTAAATACAAAAATGGAAGTGCCTGGACTTGAGCTTATATTATAAGAAGGGGTTCCAATATATAAAGAAAAAATGGAATTTCTATAATCCCAAGAGGGAGCACTAATACCTGGGGAAAGGAAGCCTAGGAAAAGGTCCTATATATGACGTGGCATCTGAGTTGTGTTATGAAGAAAGTTGGGGCTTATCATAATGAAATGTGAGGACAGAGAGTATTTCAGGGTTGGGGAAGAAAGGCATAGAATGAGCAGTTGGAATTTAGCATACAGGGAACAGCTAGATTGTCCAGTGGATAGAGTATGGGTCCTCAAGCCAGGAATAACTGAGGTCAAATCCATCCTCTAATAATGTGACTCTTGGGTGGTGGCTGAATCTTTCTACCACAGTTTCCTCAACTGTAAAATGGGGATAAGAATAGCACTTATCTACCAGGATTGTTTGGAGGGTAAAATGAAATATTTTTAAGGAATTTGACGAACTTTAAAGTGCTATATAACTGCTATTGTTATTTTTGTCATTATTATTATAAGTGGGGGTTACTGGAACAGACAGGAAATAATATAAGACTGGAAAGGCATACTGAAATCAGATTTTTTGTGGGTTTTAAATGCCAGGATAAGAAGCTTATATTTTATCTTAGAAGTCATAGAAAACTAACAAATCTATGTGTCTTTGGGAAATATAAAATTGGCAATTGTGGGGGGCAGCTAGATGTCAGGGGGACAGCTAGCTAGTGCAGTGGATAAAGCACCGACCATGGATTCAAGAGGATCTGAGTTCAAATCCAGCCTCAGACACTTGACACTTACTTGCTGTGTTACTCTAGGCAAGCCACTTAACCCTCATTGCCCCATCAAAAAAAATGGCAGTTGTGTGAAGGATGGAGGAGAAAGGGAAGGTACTTGAAATAGATATCAATAGGAAGCTATCACAAAAGAGAAAGGGATGTATATAACACACATGGGGCTACAAGATTGCTGACTTGTCTGACCAAAAGGATGGTGTTTCCCTCAACAGGAATAGAAAAGTTTGAAGGTGGAATGCATTTGGGGAAACATAATGAATTTTTCCCTGGACATGTTGAGTTTGAGATGCATGTAGGACAACCAGATGGAGATATGCACTAGGGTATTTTAATGTGGGACTTGAGTCTAGGAGAAATATTAGAAGTCATTTGGGGAATCATCTACAATGTGGTAATAATTGAACCCATGGGGGTTTATAAGATTATCAAAGAATATAGAGATGAAGAGAAGAGCGTCAAGGAGAGTTGAGAAATAGTTAGGAGGGAAGAGGTGGCTTATTTAGCAAAGGAGATGAAGAATGAATGGTACGACAGGTAAGAGGAAAGCAAGAAAGAGAACTATTATAAAAGCCAAGATACGAGAGAATGTCCTATATGAAGGGATGTCTGATAGTATGAAAAGAAAGGCTAAGTAGAATGGGGAATAATAAAAGTCATATCATTTTATTTGAAGCACATATATACTCAATCATATACTTTCTAAGGAAGACCTACAGAGATAATGAGTTAAGTCTGTGCCAGAGACAGAATAAATAGTACATACACTATATGCATCTATCCTCTTGGATATAGTTTTTTTTAATTGTTTCCAGTGTTTGAGCTTGCATTTCCCAAATCTTTCCCATGGTATGAGCACATGGTAGATCATCAAAACATATTTGAGAATTGCTCTTTGTAGTAGAGTTTGAATGCTTTGCAGTTTTGCTCAAGAAAGGACCTCACGTGGTAGTCAGAAGAAGCCATACGAGGATACTCTTAGGTTAGCTCTGAGGAACTTTGGAATCAATTGTGAGACATGGGTGACACTGGCAAAGGTTAACCCAGCATAGCATTCCCATATCAAAGAAGGTTCTATGCTCTATTAACAAACTAGAATTGTAGTAACTCAAAAGAAATGTTCATATGGACTCGTGCCTGACCTGTCATAGAGCCTTCTGAGCTCATATTGGTCTGATCAGTCACAGACATACTTTACCATGAGTTCAACATAGTGATGTCACTTTGTTTCTCTGTGAGACCACAGGACAACAACAGCATTTTAGAATTGAATGGAGTTAGTTTGATTTCCCTCTTTGGAGTAGACAAATCACTCTCTCATATTCTAAGATGCACAACTAACATTATTTAATCATGTATAGCATATAGTACATTGTAGGTGTTTAGATGGTAAACAGTAATTAATCTAAAAATAACTAACTCATTTGTGAACATAAATTTTGGAAACTACACTTTGCTCAGTTAATTCCCTTGTCTTCCATAAGCCTGATAACTTCTGAATACTCCCAGATGACACTAGGGGAAAGTATTAAATTATTCCCCTACCACCCTCCCTCCATAAAGTGCTTATAGCACTTATTGGCTTCTTTATGTATTTTTACTCTATACTTTTCTACTTTCCCAACCATACTGTAAGCTCCTTTAAAACAGGAATCCTGTCTTGTGATTCTTTGTACCACCCCCCCACCAGGAACACCTAGCACAATGTCTTTGCAAATCAGAGCATCCCAGAATTGGAAGGGTCCTCAGTGGCCATATAAACCAAGCCATAGCTTAAAACTTTTTTACAACATATCTAACATCTACTTTTTGCTTGGAGATCTCTTGTGTTAGAGGACAGATAGAATGAGCTCAATAAATATCAACTGGTAGATCATCTTATGAACTAGGAGTATTAATGTAGATAAACCAAGGGAAATGAAATAGGCAGAGGCCTAACATTAAAATCTATACAAGCCTTTACATTTATGATCAACATTACATGTTCTTTTATTAACCCGACCAAATTTAAAAGAGACTTTAAGATTAATAGCAGAAGACTGGACACTAGGTGCTATGATTTGGCGGGGGGGCTTTTGGGGGGAGGTTTGCCAACCCAATGGAAAAAGATAATTAGTGCTTGCCATTTCCATTGGTTGTGAGAACATTCATACTTATGAAAGTAAAGAATTTTGACATGTCAAAATAAGTTGGAATCATAATAATTTTCAGGAGAAGGGAGGCAGGTCATAGAGAATGATGTAATTATCACACCAGCATAAGAAGTGTTCTTTTAAAACTTGAAAATACATACTTCTTTCTCATTTCTTCTGACTGAGACCTTGCATGTCAAATTGCAGCCCAGAGAGACTTTTTTCTGCAGGCCAGTTATAGATCCTGACAGGAGGCGATTACTGTAAAACTGCTGACAGACACTTATCTCGAGTACTCCTCATGGGTACCATTAAAGATACCAATTCAGTTAAAAAACATGGACAATCTCTTTGCCATGCACTCAGTAGAAGGCAGATGTGTGCAGTTGTTTTCTTTACTAAGTAGAGCCTATAATCAAGCAAATACATAGACAGGCAAAGAGAAACTTTTAAAATATTCCATAAATTCAGTGCAGAAGCAAGATCTGCCTGAGGTTCTATTGAATAATTCAGTGACTTTGGCTCCTAGGTGCTGAGAACTTTCCAATAGAAAAACCCAGCAGAATGTACTATGAACTCCTCTACCTGCAGATTTTCTTTAATGTTTTAGAAGAACATGATACACAGTAGATATAATAGTGTTTAACCAGTCTGCTTGGTCTTTTGGGACTTTAGCTTCAGGTAACAAACATTTTTTTCTTCTCATTTCCTCTCCCCAAACAAAACTTTTATTTTAGGACAATAGGCCATTTAGTCTTTTCAGTTACAATTCTCCAAAAGAGGCATCAATACATGAAACAACATGATGCTTTTTAATCAGACAATGATTGGACAAACCAATGTAATATTTCTCAATACAGAATTCAGAGGAAATCATTCATGCTGCTTGTGCCTCATCGTGGTATGAATGGTTTTTCCCCAGTGCTACTGATAATTGCACAGGGATAATGTCAAATGATAACTTAACAGAATACAATTATAACAGCTACCCCTGAGTCACTAAGACTTCCAAGGCCAGGTCAATAACTGACTGGCTTCAAGCAGTATTATATGGAAGCATTGGATTATACATTTAGACCTAGAAAAGACCTTTAGAGGTTCTTACATTCAACCTTTTTATTTCATATGTAAAGAAACTGAGGCACAGAGAGATTAAGGGACTTGTCAGGGATCACACAGCTGCGATCTGTGGCAGGATTTAAACTCAGTTCTACCTGAATCAAAGTCTAATGCACTATTTATGACTTTGATACTCCTTTTGATACCATGGGATTCTAGTACAGCTAAAGAATATCCCAAGTGCCTGAAATTATACTATAATATATTTGTTCCTCTGGGAGATTTTTTTTTCTTTTAAGATTCCTTTATGCTAATACTAATTCCCCTGGGAGAAGTTATCTGTTAATGTATTAGTGCAAGTGAATTTAACAGATCTTATCCAAATCAACTACTTAATTATAATAGCTAGCTTTCATATATGTAGTGCTTTACGGTTTTACAAAGTGCTTTACCAATAACCTCATTTTATTCTCTCACCAACCCTGAGAGGTAGGTGCTATTATTATCTTCATTTTAAAGATGAGGAAACTCAAGCAAATTGTGGTTAGGTGATTTGCCCAGGGTCACAGAGCTTATGTCTGAGGCCATATTTGAACTCAGGTCTTCCTGATCTCTTATCCAGCATTCTATCCATTGTACCACCTAGCAGCCGGAACTAAAAATCAGGCCCTTCCAGCACATAGGCAGTTCAGCTCAGGTTATAGGCAGTGGAAAGGATAAGATTATAGATGTAAATGTCAGTGTTTTCACAGGATTTTTTTATGATTCATCCTATATGTCATCCTGTGGGCACAATACAGTGATTACATATTTACTTACCTGTAATCATGTGATCAGAGCATTTTTAGAACTAGAAGGTATCTTTAAGCTTATTAAGTCACTAGTTCACTCCTTTTGTCTCTTTGCAAAGAAAACTTTTATTTTAGGATAATAGGTGGTCCAGAGAATTAAGATGATTCAGGCTCTCTCTACTATACCATCATTAACATTGACTATGTATAGTCAGAGTTCAGAGTCCTTTGGGGACCTAAAAGTGAACCATTCATCAAATCAGCACAGGTTCAATTTAGGAGCAGAGTCAGGATTAGGGGAGAAATGTGTTCCAGTCCAGGTATCACATTAGAGTAGACTGTGGGGCTCTAAGCAAAAAGTAGGAACTAGGAAGCAGACTAGTGTTCTTTTGAGACGTTGAATTATTGTATGACTTGCCCTACTTTGTAGCCCTGGGACTGTTTACACAAAGGAAGAGTATCGGAATGATTCCCCTACTGTGTTAGATCAAGCCTTGAAGTTGACGCAGAGTTGCAATGCTTGAAGTTAATTGGTCTATTCCCTGATACTGTTACTAATTGACGTAGCTCTGCTGATTCTTGGGACTTAGTGCACAAAAGACTTGCACTGACAATCACTCTCCAGATTACCCTAGCATTTCCCCACAGGTGAAAGAGATATTTCTTTTAGTTTCATTACTAATACCAATTTTCATGAGGTTTGAAACACAGGGGTGGCTACTTAACAACAGATGACACATTGTGTTTTGTAATGATCTTTTTTTTCCCAAAGAAGAAAGCTGATTTGAACCTTTAGAAAGTGATTACTTGGGGGGCAGCTAGGTGATTCAGTGGATAAAGCACTGGCCCTGGATTCAGGAGGACCTGAGTTCAAATCCGGTCTCAGACACTTGACACTTACTAGCTGTGTGACCCTGGGCAAGTCACTTAACCTTCATTGCCCCACAAAAAAGTGATTATTTGCCAGCTAGAAGATTCTTTGGATCATCCAAAAACCTAAGAAAGACAGAAGCCATTGGCTTCATATATATAAGCTGACACAGTAGTTCTTCAGCTGACACATGATTATAGAACATGGTAGATACTATGTTTCAAAGAGACAGAAAAGAGGATGGAATCATATAAAAAAGAGACTCTTCCAATGTTTTATATTTAATAAACACAAACATTTTAATGCCAGGTAATTCAATTTTTCCATGGAATGTGGGTATTTATTTTGTGATAAAAAATATTTAACATACATAACAGAAAATGTTCAAAGTCTCCAGTGGATGGTAAAACACAGAAGCCCTGGTCCTAGCTCAGAAAAGAAGCTTCCATAAATTTTGCCTTTGGCTGCAAGAGGACCTGAGTGATCATATGTATAAGCCTAAGCATTCTTAGTTAAATGTGTTGTGAAGTCTATTATACTTTTCCCCTTAAAGAACAGCAAACTATAGCCATTATAGCATAAGACTGAGAACTGGTTACTGGATGACAGGAAAATATTGGCTGTAGTCTCCTTTAATATCAGGTCATGGGCACTTCAACTATAGGTCTTGTCACAGTATTATATTTTATGTGCTTCTTTCCTCTTACCTTTCATATGACAAAAAAGGAAGAAGATGTGGGAGATGGGTGAAAATCGAGCTATTAATATATTGTTGGTGGAATTGTGAACTGATCCAAACATACTGGAGAGTGATTTGGAACTGTGCTCAAAGGGTAAAGAAACTGTGCTTACCCTTTGATACAGCAATACCACTACTAGGTCTATATCCCAAAGAGATCATAAAAAGGGGGAAAGGACCCATATGTAAAAATATGTATAGCAGATCTTTTTGTGGTGGGAAAGAATTTGAAATTAGGGGAATGCGCGTAAATTGAGGAATGGCTAAGGAAGTTGTGGTATATGGAATACTATTGTACTATAATAAATGATGATCAGGTGGATTTCAGAAAAACCTGGAAAGACTTATATAAGCTGATGCTGACTGAAGTAAGCAGGACCAGGAGAACATTGTACACAGTAACAGCAACATTGGGTGATGATCACCTGTGATTGATTTAGCTATTCTAAAGAATGCAATGATCCACGAAAATTCCAAAAACTCATGACAGAAAATGCTATTCACATCCAGAGAAAGAACTATGGAGTCTGAATGCAGATCAAAGCATACTATTTTTACTTTTGCTGTTGTTGGGGGTTTTTTTGTGGCTTTTCCCTATTGTTCTGTTTCTTCTTTCACAACATGATTAATGTGAAAGTATGTTTACATGATTGTGCATTTATAACCTATATCAGATTGCTTGCTATCTGGGGGGGGGGGAGGAAATGGAAGGAAAGGAGGGAGAAAAAATTTGAAACTCAAAATCTTATAAAAAATGTATATTGAAAACTATCTTTACATGGAATTGGAAAAAATACTATTTATAATAAAATGAAATGAAACAAAGGAGCTGAACTGGGGATGTTTAACCTGGAGAAAAAAAGATTTAGGAGTGACATGATGGCCACGTTCAAGTACATGAAGTCCTGTCATGTACAAGAGGGATTATTGTGCTTGTTTCCAGAACTAGGGTAGGAGTAGGAGTAACAAGTAGAAGGTGCAGAGGGACAAAATTAAGTTTGTAAGGAAAAAAAAAACTATTCTCAAATGCAATGGGCTGTTTTGGAGCTAATAGGTTTCCAATCACTGGAAATTTGAAAGCAAAGATTGAATGAACACTTGTTGGGTATATTGTAGAAGGAATTTTGTTCAAGGGTGGGTTGGTCTAAATGGGCATTAAGGTCTCTTAGAACTTTGCTATTCTGTGACTCTGTGATTAGGTGATCTCTGAAGTCCCTGTCAGTTTTATCAATCACTGAATATTTTGTGTTGTTGTGCACACATCAGCATTTCCTTATTACCCAGGAAGTGTCACTTAGAAATTGTTTAGGATATAATGTTGGGCAGTGACCCTTCCCCACCATAGTAGACTTACACACCCCATTACCCACTCATTACTCATAATCTTTAATCTTTTATATTTCTATTCCTACTGGTACACTGCTACCAAAATGATTTTCCCAAAACACTGATTTCATCAAATTATTCAACTGTTTATAAATCTAAAATAGCTCCCAATTGCCCACTACATCAAACCCAGCTTCAATAAAAAGCAAAAAACAAAACATCTTAGCAATTAGAGCAACAATTTGAAAAATTTCAGATATTATGATCCATTTGCACTTTTTAAAGTTATTGAGGATACCAAATAGTATGGGTTCTATTTATTATTATTTATCATATTAGAAATGAAAATTTCTTGGTATTATTATGAAAAAATGGGTTCAACCTTGTGTACCCCAGAAAAGCATCTCAGGGCCTTCCAGGGATTCCAGGACCACCTATTGAGAATGACTGAAATAGAGCATACCAAATGACCTACCTTAGGAGGTGGTGGGTTCGATCTCCATTGAAGGTCTTCAAACAATAGTAATATGGACTTGTTGGTTATATTTGTCATATTAGTGATTCCTTTGAGGGATGGGTAGACCCAGGGGTTCTAAATTTCTGATACACAGATACCACCACCAAGAGGACCATCAATAGATTCCAGGTAGTCAATGAACTTAGATGAGCAGTAAACTGTATCTTTATTTCAATGTAATTTATTTCCTTTATAATCATGTACTTTGCTTTATGCATTTTAAAATATCATTTTGAAAAATGGTACCTAGGCTTCTCCAGACTGCCAGAAGGAACCATGGCACAAAAATATGTTTAAAAAACTGCACTAAACAGATGCTGAATTCTCTTCCAACTTTAGAATTTGATGATTTTGTGATTCTTCTTCCTGGTTTTCATGATTCTTCATAATCTAGCCCAACCGTAAGTATCCAACTCCATTTTTTACTACTTCCCAACAAGTAATCATCAGCTCTAGTTAAATGGATAATCTCATTGTGCACCCCATCCCATGCACAGCATTACCTCCTCGCTGCTTTTACTCATGTTGCCCCCTTCCTTTTTCCTATAACCTTACACCATGCCTTTTCTCATCCCTTCTGCTAATTTGCCTTTTCTTCCTGAAACAGCTCAAGTCTGAACTTCTCCTTTAATTCTTTTGTGAGTATGCCTCCCCACATTTGTCTTTTTCTTCTCTCTTCTTTCATTGTACTTATAGCCAGCATCAATTACCTTCTAGGTGAATAGAAGTTTCTGATATAATTAGTGTTAGTGAAAGAAAGCAGCTGTCCAGAATAGAAGCTAATTAGGGTTGGAAATAACTTTGGCATGATAATTGGGTTTAGAATATGGAAAAAATAATTTTGGATAAGTTAAATATGTTTGGACATCCAGTTCCTTGAACTTTTCCCCAATCTTAACCTGTTTTCTTATTTCCTCCTTTATATCTCAACACTAACAAGTGATTGACCAACATCTACTACTTGGGTGCAAGTCTTATCTCTGATCCCTGTTGGCTTCTAATCTTCTTCTAGTTGCTCTTATAACAGACCTTTGTCACTTGAAGGAATCACCTCTCAGTTCTAGTTCCACACTGTGATATTACTGTTACAGACTTCCCTCTCTCAGAATAAGATATTCTGTCAGAATTGTGGTTTGTAGTTTCTGGAGAATAAATGTTTATTGACTTTCTGATTGACTGACTACTTGTGCTCCTGACCCTGTCCTTGGTCCTTTCCTTCCCTAGAGCAAAGCAAGTAGCATAGGTAATGTGGCATAGTGGAGAAAGTGATGGATTTTGGCAGTAGAACTGTGTTCAAATTTCCCTTCTGACATTCATTATCTTTATGACTATTGACAAATCAGTTAACCTCTGAAAGTCTGTTTCTTCTTTGTAAAAGAGGAATAATTATATATATATAAATGTATATACACACATACATATGTGTATATATACATACATACATATATACATACATGCATGTATATGTTTAGAGAGACAGAGACACCTTAATCAGTACAAAGTGGTAAAATTCAAAGTGATCCATAAATATAATTTATTTATTACTGTTATTATTATATTCCCACTAGACAGTAAATTCCTTGAGGACAGTATATGTGTTTTCTCTGTATCCCTCCAAGCACCTAACCATATGGCATGGCACAAGTAAATAATAAATAATGCATTAGAGGCCTATCTGATTGTAGGTATTTCATTTCCCATAAGACTCTGAGCATCAATAACTGAGATGTTTGCAGTTCTGAAGACAAAATCCCCATAAGGGGAAGATCAGCATTAAGGTTGCAATGAAGAGGAAACTGCATATTGGCATACCCTTGAGAAATGGAAAAACCTATGAAGACTGTAGTGCATGGTGGAAAGTTTCTTTCAATATAGTGAGGGAGGCTTGGATCAGGAGCTTAAGACTATAGTAGTAATTGTTACATGAAAAGAAAAGCTATCTACAGACCCTGACTCAGTAGTGGTACCCACTAGGGAAATATATGTAATGTCTATGTTACATGAAGTCCCAAGAGATTATCTTATGTGCTGCTTATAACTTTTGGTTTCCCTATGTAACAGGACTGACTCAGGACTATCAGTTTAGGTTCAGTGTTGTAACAAAATTAAATACTTACAGGTCATCCAGTAGTTAATAGAAGGAGGTTTACTTAGCCTCAGAATAAAAAAGTACCTTCCACAGGAATATGACAGTACTTGATGAAATGTATCTGGTCAACAAGGTGGTAACTCATTCCATATTGGGATATCCAACAAGTCTAAATGGCCCCAATTCTATCTATGCCCTTAGAAGACCAGTAAGTGATGTAAATATGACCAGAAACCATCAGAAGTCTATGTGAATGGGGGTAAAGCTTGTGCCTTTGTCCCTGGGCCAGTTAAGGTACATCTTTGTTATGGATTTGTAATGTTTCAGGGGGAAAAGGAAAACACAAGCTCAAAATGAGCTTAACCAATTTGACAGTGGGAGGGAGATGCATGGTATTCCCATCATACTCTCATATATGCAAACTTGTTATGACTTCCCTCCCCACCATGACACTGACTAGCTATGTGACTATGAGCAATAACTTCCTTCTCCGAATCTTAGTTTCCTCATCTAAAAAATGTCAATAATACAATTTTAGTACCTGCCTCACAGATCCACTGTTATACAAAACATGATGTAAAAAAAAATCCTCCACTATATAAATGTCGACTATTTTTCCTGTTTTTGTTGCTGACAATGATGGTGGGTTCTACACTTATTTATAGGCTTTGGCCTACTACCTATAGGCATCTCTGATATTTTATGCTTTGTGTTGTATATTTACATAAAATCTCTGCTTCAACAACTGATGATGTGCATTATTTCCACATAAGACCTCTATAAATGAGATAGGTGCTTGGGACTTTACTGTATACAAATTAGTATGTTGTTTATGATGTGTACCTACAAAGGCCTTATTACATGTATGACTTAAGAGGACTGCAGTCCTTTTCACTGGAGGAGCATATATTAGCAGCCCATATAAGTGAATTCACCATATTTCCCATGAGCTTATAACTTTAAAGATGGCCTGAATTGAAGTGCCCATAAGTGAGATTCTATTCTTGGGAATAGACTATTGCCCTCATGTAGAAGAGATGGAAATCTTGTATTTGAAGAAAGAAAATTGATTTGGAGAAACTAGACATGAGTTCATAGGAATCTGTACATATTTTCTTCACTTGAAAATGATCTCTCCCTCCTTAAATTACTTATATTGCACTTTCTCTAGGTTCTAATGCTTTCCTTTGTCCTTATATTATTTCATTTTGTATCTTTATTTGTGTATGTCGCATTTCAACTTTTTCTACCCCAATTAGCTTGTAAGTTCCTTGAATATAGGAGCTGGGGTTTTTTTTTTTCATATTGGTATTCCACAAATCTAGCACATTGCCTTACATATAATAAATACTAAATAAATTCCACAAGCATTTATTAAATATTATTGTACTAGGAGCTGAGGAAACCAACACTATAGCCAAATAACCACTACTCTTAAGAAGTCTATATTTTATTGTTATTTTGTTCAGTTGCTTCAGGCATATCCAACTCTTTGTGGTCCCATTTGTAATTTTCTTAGCAAAGATACTGAAATGATTTGCCATTTCCTTCTCCAGCTCATTTTACAGATGAGGAAATGGGGAAACAGGGATAAATAACTTGCCCAGGGTCACACAGCTATTAAGTGTCTGAGGCCAGATTTGAACTCATGAAGATAAGCCTTCCTGACTGCAGGCCTTGGCAGTACATTCACTGTACCATTTAGCTGCTCAAAATCCTGTTATTATTATTCTAAATTTAAGAAAGACCAGATAAAATGAGATAGAGAGAGAGAGATCAGAAGAGGATAGCACATGAATCTGAAAATCTATTATGTCATGATATAATGAATTAAACTTTCAAAGCTCTAGCTTCTAAAGATACCCTATTTTCTTGTGATTTTTTTCCACTGGCCCTTCTTTTTGCTACTATACATTTTATTAAAATATGCTTCAATGGTCTTTTTTCCCTTTCTTTTTACTATCTCTCTATCTCTCTTCTTTTCACTCACTGCTCAAAAAAAGAAAAGAATTACAAAGTCTTTATTACATATATTCAAAATCAAGTGAAACAAATTTCCACATTGAAATTTGGTAGTTGTGCTGCTCAGTTCTAAAGTCTTTCAATGTTGTTTTTCTTCATAATGTTTTGTTTTGTTTTGTTTTGTTTTTTTAGTGAGGCAATTGGGGTTAAGTGACTTGCCCAGGGTCACACAGCCAGTAAGTGTTAAGTGTCTGAGGCCAGATTTGAACTCAGGTACTCCTGACTCCATGGCTGGTGCTCTATCCACTGCACCACCTAGCTGCCCCGATAATGTTTTTACTGTATTCCTCCTTGTTGTGGTTCTCCTCATTTCAGTTTGCATCACACATCTCTTCTCACATTTCTCTGAAACTGTTCTTTAATGTCCTTTCATATGGAATAATCATTCCATTTCATTTAAATACCATAATTTGTTTGGCCAATCCCCAATTTATGGTCACTCCCTTAGTTTCAAATTCTTTGCATTTACACAAAGAGCTGGTACAACTATGTTTGTATATATGGGTCCTTTTCTTCTTTCTTTCATCTCTGTGTTAACATATTAGTAGTAATATCTTTGGGTCATTAGGTAAGGACAGTTTGGTGACTTTGGAGACATAGATCTACATTGCTTTCTAGAATTGCTGAGCAAATTCCCAGTTCTAATAATCGTCTAAGTGTATGTAGGTTCCAGAATCCTCTCCAACGATTTTCATTTTATTTTTTGTCATCTTTGCAAATTGATGGATATAAAGCAGAGCCCTACAATAGCTTTAATTTGATCTTTCTGAATTACTAGTTATTTAGAGAATTTTTTATATGTTTTTTGATAACTTGGTCGTCTTTCTCTGAAAAATCCCTGTTCTTATCCCTTGGTCATCTATTGGGAAGAACTTATATTCCAGTATACATATAAAATGATATTATAATATAATAAAAATAATACAAGGTAAAAAATTCTAAAATGTAGAGGTCAAAATCAATAGCAACTATGGGGAATCAGAAAGTACTTCATATAAGAGGTAATATCTAATATGAGGCCTGAAGGAAGTGAAAAATTCTAAGAGACAGAGATGAAGGAGTACATTCTACACATGGCAGAAAAACCTGTGAAGATGCATGAAAGCAAAAGACGTAGTCTTGATTTTAATGAATAGGCTAACTTGAATAAAACTTGGTATTGATGAAGAGGAATAATAAAAAACAGTATTGGAAAGGTAGGTAAACGTCAAATTGGAAGTTCTTAAACAGCAGGCTAATAGTTTATATTTAATCCGAAAGATGCTAAGGGCAGCTAGGTGGTACAGGGGATGAGTCAGGAAGACCTGAATTCAAATTTGATCTCATATTGTTAGTAGTTTGTGACCCTGGGATAGTCACTTAACTTTGTTTTCCTCCGTTTTCTTATCTGTAAAATGAGCTGGAGAAGGAAATGGCAAACCACTCCAGTATCTTTGCCAAGAAAACTCCAAATGAGATCACAAAGAGTTAGATGTGACTGAAATGAAAACAACATCAATAAAGGCTAAACATTTTTCAGGAGTGAAATAATATGGTTAAACCTGTTCCTTTTTTCATATTCTTTGGGAAGCTTTGTGAATGATGAATCAGAGAGGAAGGATATGAGAAGCAAGGAAACCAACTGGGAGGCTATATCTATCCTCCAAATTAGAGATGTAGTTTGTTGTGTTAGAGAGGAGATGAATAACAAAGTAAGAAATGTGAAGATAGGAGAAAGCTGATTTACAACTGCAGGAGTTAGGTGGCTCAGTAGACAAAGTTCTGAATTGGAATCAAGGAAGTCCCGAGTTAAAATCTGACTTCAGACATTTACTATCAATGTCACCCTGGGTGGGTCACTTAACCTCTCTAAGCCTCAGTTTCCTCAGCTGTAAAATGGGAAAATAGCACTTTACTTTCCAGAGTTGCTATGAGGAAAAAAATGGATGATAGTCCTTTGAAAATTGTAAAGTGCTATATAAATGCCAGTTATGGTTATTGTTATTTTTATTAATAATAATTATCATATAAGGGGTGGGAGAATAGGAAGAGTCAAGAATGACCTTAAGGTTACAAATATGCAAATTGGATTGAATTGACTTTTTCCATGCCAGTGTAAAAACTTAACCCACACAGTGGGATACCTTCAATAATTCTGTGTGTCCCTAACACAATCTTTAAGTATGACTCACTAGGAATTATAAATCATGAAAAATTACCCTTTTCTCCTATTCTAGTCCAAATTTACTGTTTCATGGAATCTCTCTTTTACTCTGATTTGATATTATTATATGGATCTCATTTTCTTTCCATTGATAAACTTCCAGTAAAACAAAATCTGCTCAATTCTACCATATGTTATAAATCAAACTTAATTTATCTTAAATCTTTTAAAAATGTTAGTGATTCCCTTAGGTTTTTCAAATGAGGCATTCCTAGGTGCTAATCGTAAATATAATTATATAGTCAAGCAGCTTTTGGCTGCTTTTCTAAAATGAGAAGTTGAACGACTTTTTGATCTATAGGAAATTAAATGAAATTTCTTAATTTATGATGCATAGAATAAAAATTTTTAAGTTTTCAGGAAATAGGAAAGGTATTCCGGGCCTTGTTTCTGTAAAGCTTTGGGGGTCAGATGACACACCAATGTCTCATTGGGGAGTTCAAATGAAAAGGTTATGGCTATGAAATGAGCCAGGTCACTGAATTAATTAGAACTCCTCATGCATGTACTAATATATCATGACAAATTAGTGGGCATGGGAAGAAAGCTGATTTTCCTTTTCACATATTCCTTGGCCAAACGTTATATTTAAATAACAATGAGGTAACATCACAAATTGACACGGAAGAGATTCTCTTTGTGGGAATAAAACCAGCTCATCCCTCACTTTCCTCTCCAGAGAGGCTAATGCATGTTCCAAAAGACATCTGAATACCAATAATACCAATTTATTTCACAAATGGTTCATAATGGTTAAGAATACCATTAAAGACCCATAAGGTAAAAAACAATATCTGTCAACTTGTGCATTTAACCAGCAGAATACCAGTTAACTATTTTCTATGAACAACTCTCACACTTTCTTTGAATTTGACCTAATTGTAATACTTCTTCCATATAATATAGTTCTGGAAGGATTTTGACATTAGTGAGATAGAATGGCATAATGGATAGGGGCTGACTTCAGAACTAGAAAGACCAGGGTTCTAGTACTGGCTGATACATATAGGTTGTGTGACCTGTGTTCTATGTCAGGGGTGCAGAACATGATGCCTATAGGCTGCATATAGCCAACAACATTCCAGAGAGTATGACCTGAACCAGATTGAAATGCTATTGTGAAATTTTACCAAAATTAAAAAGAAAGAAAGAAAACACAGATAGCATTACAGGTTAAAACTAAGTCAATATGTGGACCACATGTGGATTATTATATCTGGATTACTAACCTGCCCCCAACCCTTAACTTTCTATTTGAGTTGATGCCATTTGTTGTTGTTTTTGTTGTTGTTATTCAGTCATGTCTGATACTTTATGACCCTGTGAACCATATCACACCAACATTGTCTATGGCGTTTTCTTGGCAAAGGTACTGGAATGGTTTGGCATTTCCTTCCAGTGGATTAAGGAAAACAAAGGTTGAGTGACTTGCCCAGGGTCACACAGCTAAGCTTGTAAGTATCTGAGGCTGGGTTTGAACTCAGATCATTCTCATTTCAGTTCCAAAGCTCTATCAACTGAACTGCATGGCTGTCTCCTGTGTTGATACGATTGCTCTAGGCAATTCTCTAAGACTATAAATTGTAAAGAAGGTGCTGATCTGCATTGGTAGAGTAAGTTTCTCCATTTGAGAATTCTCTATAGTAATTAAATCAAAGGTCCAGTCTCCACCCTCTATCCATCTGGTCATGCTCTGGGATATAGATGGAGAATTCCTCAAGGATTCAGCCCTTTACTGTTCTTAAAAAAGGGAATAGTTCAAAAGTCCCAAATAAATGTGAGAGAGAAAACCATGGGTTTTAAAAGTTGACTAAAATTATGGCTGGAGGGAAGAAAATCATCCCGCCCTCACCACTTGTCAATTCTAACACATTCACTAATAAATTTTAAATATATCATCTTAATCACTGCTACAGATAGTCAAAAGAAGTTACTCTTTGAATGTTGGGAATCCAATGGGATTAAGCTAAATTTGCACAATCTCTTTAGGCTAAGTATAAACTCTATCATTAAGTGGATTAATTTGGGGCAATTTTCTAATCTCATTAAACCTTTTGTCATGAGAATGATTTATCAGAATTATAAAGTGTAATGCTGTATATCTGATGAAATATTGTCATTTTCCCTAAGACAGTATCATCATTTGGACTCTTTCAATACACTGTATTTTCATTAGCTAGCAGCTATTCATTCCTTCTCCACTACTCAGTAGGGCTATAAATAGAATGTCCAGCCAACCAAATCACACAATATTGAAAAGGTCAAAGTAGTACAGTACATTACTATAATTTACAGAATGCTGCTCATGAAATATTAAAACTCTTGACACCTTATTTATGTGACAAAGAAAATAATGAAAATAGAAAGCAGCGCGGCATGATCACATTCTCGTCACAGTTATTGTAGAGATATTGAAGAATGGCTAAAACCTTAAGCCTCTTATTATCTTCACAGCCTAAACAACTCTCCCCCCACCAAAAAAAAAAAGACAGAGTATGTGTTTCTACTTAAATGGCGTGTCCAAAGTGAAAGCTTTTATATCTCCTATTAAATCAACTTTAGGTTGGTAGATTGAGAGGTGAAAAGGCCTTCAGAGGTCATCTAGGCCAACCCTTTCATTTTACAGATGAAGAATCCCAGACTGAGAGAGGTTAATTGATTTCCTCAAGGTCACCCAGTTAGAACGTGCTGCATCCAGAATTGGAACCCAGATCCTATGACACCAAGCTTAGGACAAAAGAGAAGAAGGAAGGAGAAAATAAGGAGGGCAAGGAAAAGAAGTACTCATCTCCTCATACTTCAAATTCATTTCCCTGTTTTCAGCAGAACTAATAGGAAGAATTCAAAGCCAATTGGTTTACTGATTATAGCTAGGATTGAGCCTAGGTGTCAGAATAATGAAGTCAGCCCTCAGATAATTTTAACAAGAGCTCCCAAATTATATTAGATACTAAAATAGACTTACTGCCCAGATCACTGGCTGTAAAAGATCCTGTAGCATAGCTTCCATGTGGAGTCACTGCCCTCTAACCTTTTTGCCAATGTTCTCCTTTTTCCTTCCAAGCTAAATGCAACTTTCTCCCCTCTCCTAGCACAACACCCATAGTTTCCCTTCCACTAACTTCTTTCCCACATTTCAGGCCCCCTTCAATTCTTCCCACTTCTCAGGCATGTCCACTTAAACTGCTTAGTTGAGCAGCAAGTCAGCAAGTATAAATCTTCTGATAAAATTGAAGAGAAATTGACCTAACAATCTGGTCTGATACTGTTCCTTCTAGATTGTTGTGCATTGCCATCTGACAGCCAAAGCACCCTAAGGCCTCCTGGACCTTTCAATCTGCCTTACAGCTAACCTCTCCTTTATGTGTCATCTCTACCAATAACAAGGGGAACTCCCTGTGAGCACAAGTTATTTTGCTTTTCTATTTGTGTCTTGAGTACTTAGCACAGTGTTTGGCACATAGTAAGTGTTTAATAAATACTTTTTCATTTATTTTCATTCTTGCATAATTTGAGTTTAATATTTTGAGTTCTTATGTTTCTCTGGAAAATATATCAATTATGATAAAATATCAGCAAGCACTGATCCACAAAGCTATTTTATATTTCTTAAAATTTATGAGAATGGTCCAATGATTAAACATTCTAGATTTAAATATTAGAAGGGAACAGCAGATTTTCACAAATTTCTATGCCAGATCAAATCTAAAAAATCAGTTGACAGAATAGAAGATCTGTCTGTGCATTTGTAAAAAAAAAAAATCAACAAAATAAAAAGTATTTGCCTCAATAGGATGAAATTCACCTTTAAAAGTTGTCTTTCACGAGAGTTTCCCACATAATTAAAATGGTACAAGATTATGACAAATGACAGATCACTTTAATATTCAGCTAAATATAATCATCAAGTGAAATATAAAATAGGAAGATAACATACAATAAGGTGTTTACCAGTGCCATAGAAGATGTCCGACATGGGGCACAAATGAAAGAAGGATTTCCCATTGATAGCAATGTTCTCCAAATAATACTATTTATAGATGACACTGTACCAATTTTATTGATCTCTGTCATGTTGGTTTTGTTTCAGTCATGTCTGACTCTCCATGACCCCATTTGGAGTTTTCCTGACAAAGATGCTGGAATTATTTGTCATTCCCTTCTCTAGGTTATTTATCTGATGAGGAAACTGAGGCAAACAGGTGACTTGCCCAGGGTAACCCAGCTAGTAAGTGTCTGAGGGCAGATTTGAACTCGGGTTCTCCTGACTCCAGGACTAGCACTCTATCTACTGCACCCCTCGCTGCCTCTGTCACATTAGAAAATTACAATAATGCTAACAGATTAGGCTAATTATTAGAGACTGCTTAGCTCCCACAGGTGTTTCAATATAAATTGGAAATTTGCCCTACACAAAATAATGTTTGAGAAATCCAGTGAGAAATGAGAGTAACTTCTTCAACTCCAGAATGACACAAAAAGTCAGGCAGAAGGCCATGGACAAGAGGAAAGAGGACTACTAGGAAAGCCAGTAGCAGTGTAGGCAAATAAGCTGACTTTCTTTCAGTATGACTGGAGACTGGCCAGAGACTCATACAGCCTGCAGGGTTCTGTATCCAGAGACAATGTGACTGGGGGGCCATTCTGCGAAAGCCCCAGGATGGTCAGAATACCCCAGGGTGGGAATCTTGGAAGGCCTGAAAAAGCAAAAAATCAGTCTATCATGGCAGCATTCAGACTTGGACAGATCATTGCAACCAAATACTTCAAGCTCCCTAGTTCTCTGTAGTGAAATGCCATAAAGAACTCTAAGACCAAGGGCTCTGAATATCCAGGGGTAGCTAATCCCAAGAGGTGGAGGTTAATGTAGGAATCTAATTGACCATAGCCAAGACCAAGCATGTTGATCACACTAAAAATTGTACTATAAGGAGGGCAGTCTGACCCTGAGACATAGACTTAATTAAGGAACTAAATCTATAGGGGTATGTAAATTCAAGAAAACATGAACCTGTATAAAAAAATGTAAATCCAGAGATTGCTCAAAAGAAGAAGTAATTTGGTAAATAAAGCAAACAGTGACTCAAAGGAAAACTGGCTTTTCTACAAAGACCCTATGAATATCTTTGTAACATGAATGAGTTTGGCCCTATTCTCTCATTTTACTCCACTCAAGATTCTCAGGTATCCTGAAAGGTTGAGTGGTCTCTTTTCTCTTTTATTGGCTCAAGGCCTTGCATTTTTGAGGCCCAGTGATTAGGAACCAGGGTGACATTTAATCACTTAAGACCTGGCTAGTTTTTATAAAGGTGTATTTACTTTGAAGATATAGCCAAAACGAGCATTCAAATAGATCTCCTAATATATGGGGGTGCAATCACCTTAGTCTCTGTTGAGGCATTAGGCTCACAGTTTAATTTTTACATAGCATTTGTCGCACAGAGTTTATGTCCAAAAATGGCATCATTGCCAGTTTCTGCCGGACTGACTTAGGTACTCAGACCTGAAATGAAGTTCTGGATTCCTAGATCCTAATGACTCAAACTCCTAGGTCAGACAGAAGATTGTGCCCTGCAACTAAAATGGAAAATAACAAGTGGAAAGGCCAAAGACTGTAAGAGCCTAAAATTCTAGCTGTGATGTCTAAAATCTAATGATTGGTCACCTTAAATTAGAAGCTTTAACAATAGTTTTAAGTATTTATTAAAGCACATTAGAAGTTAGTGAAGAGAAGGAGAGATTGAGAACAAATTCCTTGTAGCATGGGGAATCCTGGTTTAGATCTATTTGGTATAGCCAGAGAGAAAAAAAAAACTTTCTTTCCTAACAGCCCATGTGAAGTCCCCCACCATGCCAAAGTCCAAAAATGAAAGGACCTCATTCCTATGTGGCTTCTCCCAGAAACCTCCTGTGAAACCGGAAACAGGGCCATCCACACACACACACAGCTCCAAGCTAATTGGCTGGTAACACTGATTGACAGAACCCACGGGCAGGAGACATCACTTCCAGATGCCAAAGTCACATGGTTTCTTTTCATGCCAGAGCTCACAATGCCCCTCCCTTTAGGGGGTATCATTCCAATTCTCACAAGACTCAATCCTATTTCTCAAGCTACATGACTCTAAGCAGGTAAATAAAAGAGCTCTTTTCTCTTTTTTTGCAGGGAAATGAGGGGTAAGTGACTTGCCCAGGGTCACACAGCTAGTAAGTGTCAAGCGTCTGAGGCCGGATTTGAACTCAGGTCCTCCAGAATCCAAGGCCTGTGCTTTATTCACTGTGCCATCTAGCACTGCCCCCCCCCAATAAAGGAGATCTTAATACTTTCCTCCTCTCATCACTGAGTATGTGGTGAAGGAGTTACGTTCACCCTTAGCCACCAATGTATCAAATGATATAGTTAGTGCTAAGTCAGATCATGTTTTAATTTTTTTTAATTGACTTATTAATTTATAGAATGAAACAAGCATTTCCATAACATAGTACAGGGTGGGCCAAAAACTAAAACCATAAATAAACACCTCAATACACTTTTGCATAGTTGGGGTGGTGGAGGAAATGCCACACAAATTGTAAACATATAAAAACAATTTAAAGTTCATCACCTTTTTAAAAACTTTTTGAATAATATTTTCTTTTTCTTCAATTACATGTAAAAACAATTTTTAACATTCATTTTTTTTTAAATTTTGTGTTCCAAATTCTCTCCCTTCCTCCTCTGCCCATTTCCTAAGATGGTAAGCAATTTGATACAGGTTAAACATGCATAATACATATGAAAACCATATTTCCATATTACTCATGTCATAAAAGAAAACACAGAGCAAAATAAAACATGAAAAAAATAAAGTGACAAAGAGTATGTTTTTATCAGCATTCATATTCCATCAGTCTTTGTCTGGAAGTAGAGAGTATTTTTCATCACACTTTCTTTGGCATTAGAACATTGCATTGCTGAGAATAGTTAAGTTATTCATACATGATCATTGTATGATATTGCTGTTACAGTGCACAATGTTCTGTTACTTCTACTCATTTCAATTTGCATCAATTTATATAGGTCTTTCCAGGGTTTTTCTGAAATAATTCAGCTTGTCATTTCTTATAACAAAATAGTATTTCATTATAATCACATACCACAACTTGTTCAGCCATTCCCCAATTGATGGATGTTTCTTCAATTTCAATTCCTAGCCAACACAAAAGAGCGTCTATAAATATTTTTGTATAAATACATCTTCCCCTTATCCTCTTTTTATCTATTTGGGATACATACCTTTTAGAGGTATTTCTGTGTTAAAAAGTATGCGAAGTTTTATAGTGCTTTGGACAAAGTACCAAATTGTTCTTCAGACTGGTTGGATTAGCTCGCAACTCTACCAACAATGAAATATTGTCCCAATTTTCCTACAGCCCCTCCAACATTTGTTATTTTCCTTTTCTATCATATTGACCAATCTAATAGGTGTGAGGTGGTACCTCAGAGTTGTTTTAATTTGCATTTCTCTTATCAATAGTGATTCAGGGCATTTTTTCCATATGACAATGAAAGCTTCATTTTTTCTAAAAACTGAATGTCTATATCTTTTGACCATTTATCAATTAGGGAATGATTTGTATTAAGTAATGTGGCCTTTATCAAAACTCTTTGCCATAATCCTCCTCTAGCTTTCTGTTTTCCTTGTTAATTTAATATAATAAAAATAATCTATTTTAATGTTTTCTCTATATTGTTTGGTCGTAAAATTTTCCCTTCTCCAAAGATAAGAGAGGCAAACTATTCCATATTCCCCTAATTTGTTTATTGTAACATCCTTTATGTCTAAATCATTTTAACCTTATCTTAGTAAATGGTTTAAGAGGTTGTTCTACACCTAGTTTCTGCAACACTGTTTTCCAGTTTTCAAAGCATTTTTTGTTAAATATCTTTTGTTGCAAAAGTTTAGGTTTATCAAACACTAGATTACAATGGCCATTTGCTAGCATGTGTTATGTACTTAATCTATTCCACTGATCCACCACTCTATTTTTTTAGCCAGTTTTGATGATTATTACTTTATGATACTCTTCAAGATCTTATACAGTTAAGTCACCTTTTCTCACATTTCTTTTACATTAAATCCCTTGATATTCTCAAACTTTGTTCTTGAAGATGAATTTTATTTTTTTAACTCTATAGAATTATTTTTGGTAGTTTGATTGGTATGACACTGAGTAAGTCAATTAATTTATGTAGAATTGCTATTTTTATCATATTGGCTCAGCCTACCCATGAACAACTGATATTTTTTCAATTGTTTAGATCTTACTTTATTTGTATGAAAAGCATATTGTCATTGTGTTCATATAGTTCCTTTTTCTGTCTTGGCAGGAAGATTCTCAAGTTTTTATATTGTCTATAGTTATTTTGAATGGAATTTTTCTTTCTGTCTCTTGCAGATGGAACTTATTGGTAATATATGGAAATGCTGATGACTTATTTGGATTTATTTTGTATCCTGCAACTGCTAAAGATGCTAATTATTTCAACTACATTTTTTTACTTGATTCTCTGTGATTCTCCATATATACTATCATATAATTTGCAAAAAGTGATAGTTGTGTTTCCTCATTGCCTATTCTATTTTTTTCAATTTCTTTTTCTTCTCTTATTGCCATAGCACTGAATAAGTAAATAAATTTAAGTATTGTTATTTTTTATTTACTCTGACTATTCATGGACAACTAATATTTGCCCCATTATTTAAATCTGTCTATCTCTGCAAAGAGGGTTTTGTAATTGGATTCATATAATTCCTATGTAAATCTTGGTAGATATGCTCCGAAATATTTTTATCTTCTGTAGCTATTTTTCTATTTCTTTATTTTTCTTACTAGGTTTGTTGATTCATGCTGATTTATGCACATTTGTTTTATATTCTGTCACTTTGCTAAAGTTATCAATTATTTCAGCTAATTTTAGTCAACTCTAGAGATCTCTAAGTATATCATCATATCATCTGAAAAGGTGATAATTTTATTTCTTTTTTCCTATGCTAATTCCTTTGATTTTTTTCCATGCTATTGCTATAGCTAGCATTTCTAGCATGATAATAAAAGTATCTCTAATAGTGGACATACTTGCTTCACCTGTGATCTGATTAGAAAGGTCTTTATTTTTTTTTCATTACATAAAAAATTGTTCTTGAATTTAAATGAGTTTTTAATTAAAAAAACAAATGTCAGATTTTATAAATAATCTATTTGAAAATTATTGACAAAATCACAAGTATTTTTATATTAGTAACAGGCTTTATGATAATATATAACATAATTATATTATTATTATTATAGCTAGCATTTATATAGTGCCTACTATGTACCAAGCATGGTGCCAAGTACTTTACAAATATTATTCCGTTTGATCCTTACAAAACCCTGGGAAGTACATATTCTTATTATTCCCATTTTAGAGATGAGGAAATTGAAGCAAATAGAAGTTATGTGACCCAGGGTCAGTGAATTAGTGATTATCTAAGACTAGATTGAACTCAGGTCTTCATGACTCTAAGCCAAGGGCTCTATCCTGTGCACAACCAAACTGCCTCTCTCTTCTTTATGTTAAACAAACTCTGCATTCCTATAATAAACTTAACTTGGTAATAGTGAATAATCTTTCTAATATGTTGTTGTATTCTATTTGGAAATATTTTATTTTAAAATTTTACTTTGATATTCATTAGGTATATTATTCCCGATAACAGTATTATTTCTCTTTTTTCTTCCCTTTTTAGATATCAAGACCAAATTTGAGTCATAGAGATTTGAAAGATGAGCAAGAAATGTTAAAACACAATTAAATATTGAAAAAAATAAAGAAATATAAAATATTTAATTTCTTCATTTGGCCTTACAGTAAAGGTTAAAGAAAAGACTTAGATTCAAAAATTTATGGAAATTAGTTCTCTGGAAGACAATGCAAACAAAAGCTTTATTATTATGTGGCTCAGCAAGCAAGACAAAAAAAAGGCATAAATATGTACCATATGACAGTGTAGAAAGACAGACGTTTGTCCCTATGAAAGTCATGAAGTTATACACCCTAAAAATGGACTTGGTGAAAAACAGGTAATTGGTGCCAGATGATTTCAGATTCCTAGGTAGTATGAACAGATGCAGAATGTAATTTGCAGAACCAGGAGCACAACTTATTCAAGTATAACAACTTGTAAAGAAAAAAAAACTTTAAAGATATAAGAACATTGATCAACATGATAATAGCCCATGTTTTCATGAGATCTATAATGATGTATGTTAGCTCAATGAAATGATAGATTCAAAATGATTCAGCAGCACTGACATTGTGTGGATTTGTGTCATTTGACTATGCTGATTTGTTACAAGGAATATTTGGGGGGAAGGGTAGAAATCTCTCATTTGAAAATAGGGGACAGAATGGGGGAGAGAATGAGACTATCAATGATAATGACAAAAAATAAAAAATTAGAAATGTGTCCATTGAAGCATTTTAAAAATAAGGAAATTAGGAAGGAACCATAGACAAGAAAGACATTGGAAATTGATTTGTGGAAATCATTGCATACCTTAAAAACCAATTAGTATAAAATGGTGATTTGTGGTTTCATATATAACTCTTCTCTTGTGTTATGTAGTATAAGTGGAAACATTCTTTTTGCTGCATGATTTCAGAATAAAAAACAAAATTTAAAAAAATAAAAAAAGTTTGTCTAATTTTGTACAATGGAAAAAATATCAAGGTGGATTTAACAAAATAGTATATATTGCTTTGACCATGAAATAAAACTGAATAATCAAAACCTCAGGTTAGTCCTTAAATATGTTTATCTTGTGCAAACTCTGAATATGGAAGCAAATGATCTGAGCCCAAAGTTGAATTAATCAGGTTGAAAAACATTCAGTAATGGGTATTTGTCAATTCCCAGATAATTCAATGGAATTTTGTAGTTCAGATCTTTAAAAATAATAATTTATTTTTCAATTTCAAGGTCAATACAGTTTTCCCCTTTTCCTATTTAGCTTACTGTCAGCTATTGACCTCTGGGTGATTGTTCCAAACTTTTTCAATGACTTTATTACCAGACTCATACTCTTTGTTACTTTCTTAGTCCCTTCCATAATTATTGGGAAGTTCAATATTTATGTTGATTACTTTATCACATAATTTTAAAGTCTCTTTCTCCTTCCCAAATACTAACATTGCATATTCTCCAAGAAGCATTTCATGATCCACCCCTCACATTCAGCTATAACAACTTTTCCACAGATCTTCCAAAATGTTTTAGTTTGTGACTAACGCATTTGCCATATCACATTATTAATTTCAACAATGTTAGTTTCATCCATTTTCTAACTTATAAGTTCCTTGAGGATAGAAACCATGCATTACCAAAATTGTATATATCCTCACCACATTGCATAGTGTTTTGCACACAGTAAGATTCAATAAAATATTGTTGTTATTATTATAGTCAACCCAGGGAGATGCTATGTTGGTACAATAATGGAATGAGACAATCTTAGAATATTCACAATTAGAAAAATCCAAAGGGCAAGGGAAAAAGTCATCATGGGTCTAACTATGGTGAGCATGCCATAATCCCTATTTCCTAGACTTTCATAAGCTATTATTTATCCCTCAATGTTTTCATATTGAGTTTAAGTTGTCCCGCAATAAGCAAAAGTTAATAGAATGACAGTTTCTAATATCTGGAATTATTTTCATTGCTCTATTTATATGTTGCACACATTCCACAAGGCTCCAGGTAAGACACACTTAGAATTTTGAATACATCAGTAAATAAATGAAATGTTCTTAACTTCTTTATATACTAAAAGAAAAAGATCTCTAAAAAAGTGTCTTTGAAGAGTAGTCACCAACTTGGTCAAACTTTTGGCTGATTGTAGTAGAGCTGATTCAAATAGAAATGTCACATAAGGTAGAACATCATATAATTCTTCAGTATTACTTACTAACCATTTGTGGCAAAAAGAAATGATCATATTATGTTTTAAAGGGAGTACAATAAAGACACCACCTGAATTGTGCCCGAGGTACTGATTGGCATGAAACATTTCACCAAAACCGAAAAACAGGTGCTGATGCAAAAGTTAAAACATGAAGCATGTTTTAGAAATGAGCATTTCCTTCCCCATGCTATAAATCAACAGGTAATATCCTCTCAGTGAAAACCTATTTCCCACTAGTGAAGTAGGTATCTGGAAATGATACTCACTCTACCTTAACTGGTATTTCTCAAGTCACTGGTCTAATATACAAAAGATCTTAGTATAAAAGGCAATTTGGCCATCTAGTGATACCTAAAGGGATTTCTGTAAGGTTAATATCCAATGTCAACCTTGTTGGATCTATTTACTCTATACAGAATGACTTGCAGAGATGGAAAAGAAATACCAGGCTCTGCTGGCCTTTGTCACTATATTTCATTTGGGGACTGCTGTAACCATCCAGAGACCCATTCAAACTTTCTCTTGTTTTGGAGATCTTGGACTATGAGAGAGTGAGGGAGGAAACATTGTAGCATAAATATATATATATATATATATATATATATATATGTATATATGTATGTATATATATATACACACATATATGTATATACATATATGTATATATATATATATTCCCATATGATATCAGAAATGCTTTCATAAAATATTGCCAGAATATTTTTTTGTTTTTGTTTTTTTTTTTTAGTGGGGCAATTGGGGTTAAGTGACTTGCCCAGGGTCACACAGCTAGTAAGTGTTAAGTGTCTGAGACCAGATTTGAACTCAGATACTCCTGACTCCAGGGCCGGTGCTCTATCCACTGCGCCATCTAGCTGCCCCCAGAATATTTTTTAAAGTTTTGAAAAACCAGATAGAAATATAAGATTATTGACCACCTAGGGCACGCATAACAACTTTTAAAGCACTGGGAAAGCATATTACAAACCAATTCTAGTTAAGGAGAATGTGGAGTAAAGTAATAGGTAAGCAATTTTAGTATATACTCTTGAACAAGGAGGGTGAGGGAAGAGAGAGTGAAGGGAAGGAGAAGAAAACAAGCATTTAAATAGCACCTACCATGTGCCTGGCACTATGCACTTTTTAAAAATATTATCTAATTTCATCCTCACACCAAACCTGAAAGGTAGATGTTTTTTATTATCCCCATTTTGCAGTAGTCAAACAAAGGTTAAGTGACTTACACAGGGCCCCACAACTAGTAAGTGACTGAGGCCTGATTTGAACTTATTTTCCTTACTCCAGCAACAACTCTCTTCCACTGCATCCCCAGCTGCCTCTAAAGAAGTCTAACTTGATGGGCTTGAAAGATACAATGATTTTCAGTGTGAAAACTGAACCCAAACTGCACAACCAAATCCTAACCACTAGACCATCACAGGGGACATATATATGAAATAAAAATCTGGTGAGAAGGAGGAAAAGGAGATGTAGAATAAGAAGTTGAAGTTTGAGCAGAAAAGTTGCCAAATACCTGGTTCCTGACAATTCCTCAGCTACAAATAAGGGATAATTCAAACTGACATTATAAAAGCAATTGAGTGAAGGACAAATAGCAGGAATGAAATTGCAGAAAAGAGAAGCAATCACATAAATCATAAATTTCTTATGATTGCTTCTATAGGAATGATGTTAATAAACTCTCTTTAACCATGGCAAATTTTTTTTTAAATTAGCATTGGAGTAGCTGTGTGTACCATATTGGGGATGGGATTAGAAGTGGGGTAAATATGATCATTATAAGTATTAATAACAGAACCAGGAGTGAGATGGTTAAAGCTTTGGAAGAGTTAAAAATATTGCTAATTTTGTAGTTTTCCACAAGTCTTGCCACTGTATCTTCTTATCTACACTCAAAATAGAAATCTAAAAGACAAGAAAATTTTCTACTGACCCCTACCGCACTGAAACTAAACTTGTCCCCATAGTACACACACATTTCAGTTCTCCATTCTTTGACCACTCCCTGGCTCTTATTCAGGAAATATTATCACTTTTATCATTATTGAATTTTCTAGTTAGAAGCTTTGAAATAATTTAGCACAAGCACTTCATTTTTTAGGTGAGAAGCATCACCAACATTTTTTTTAAATGTTTAGAGAGTATGTGACAACAACAATAGGATCAACAACAATAGCTCAGACTTATCTGAAGCTTCTTTTTTTATAAAGAATTTTAAGAATATTTTATCCTCACAACAATCTTGGGGTGTAGATTCTGTTATTATCTCTATTGTACAGATGAGAAAACTAAGGCTAAGAGAGATTAAATAATTTGCCCAGGGTCACACAGCTGGTAAATATCTGAGGCCAGAGTTGGATTCAAGATTTCCTTCAAGCCAGCTACTATAGTATTCTATCCATTGTGCCATCTCTATTCATGGCATTTTACATGAATCATATACTACATGCGTATATGGAATAAGTAGGCATGTTATAGGAAGCATGGCATAGTGGATAGTTTTGGACTTGGAGGCAGGGATACCAGTTAAAAACCTGCCTCAGAAACTTGCTATCCACATCATTCTGTGCAAGTCATTTAGCCTCTCAAGTCTCAGTTTCCTCATTTTTAAAATGAAGGGGTTGACTGAGGTATCAATGCACACCTATCAGTGGCAAATATAACAAAAATGGAAAATATTGGATTTTGGAGGGGATGTGGGAAAACTGGGACACTGTTGGTGGAGTTGTGAACAGATCTAACCATTCTGGAGAGAAATTTGGAACTATGACCAAAGTACTATAAAACTGTGCATACCCTTTGATCCAACAATACCACTGCTAGGTTTATATTCCAAAGACATTCCAAAAAAGGAGCAAAAGACTATTTTTACAAAAATATTTATAGCAGGGTTTTTTTTTTGTTGTCTAAGAATTGGAAATCAAAGGAATGCCAATCAATTGGGGAATGGTTAAACTATGGTATACGATTATGATGGAATATTATTGTGCTATAAGAAATGACAAGCAGGATGAGTTCAGAAAGGCCTTGAAAGACTTCTATGAACTGAAGTATAGTGAAGTTAGCAGAACCAGGAGAACGTTGCACACAGTGACAGCAATATTATTTGATTAAGAACAGTGAATGATTTAACTATTCTCTGCAATATAAGGATCCAAGACAATCCCAAAGGACTAATCATAAAGCATACTATCCACATCCAAAGAAAGAAATGATATTGACTGAATACAGACTGGTGTATTATTTTTCACTTTCTTTAAATTTTTTATTCAAGCTTTTTTTATACAAAATTACTTATATGTTATGTTTTACATAATTGCACATGTATAACCTCAGTTTACTGCCTAAGGGAAGGGGGAGGGGATAAAGGATTAAAATTTGAACTCAAAATTTTAAAGAATATTTTTTTAATGAGGAAATTGAATCTTATGACCTATAAGATCCCTTCCAATGAAAAATCTATGATCCTGTGATCTTCCACTGGCAAGACATTGGTATTTCCAAGAACTGCAGTGGTTGTTGCTAAGAGGAAGCAGCTGCATTATATAATTTGACCAACTCTCGGATAGAGTATCTAAGTAGTAGCAGTACTGAGACAGGGTAAAGGGAGGAGCTGTCATCAGAGAGAGGTCACCTGAATGATCAAAGCTGGAATTCAATAGGACAATGCCACTGCAGTTGTGAGATATGAAGTGTCTAATTACCAGGCTTGTGAAAAGAAATAACATCCTGCTTTGAATTTTTAGTCTCTCAGACAACTGTATTTGCTCCCATCAATTAATTACTTAATCCCATTTAAATCTGTTCATCCATGCTGTGATTCTCTTATATTTATCGTCACTTTCTTTATGGGAATAAAATGACTTGTCCTATACTTATTCATGGGATGTCTTACATAGAGCTTTGGCTTCTCTTCCCCCTCCACCAGGAAAGACACACTGGGAAAATGCTAGATTTTGAACTCATAACAATTTCTAAAATTAAAAACCTGTATGTCTTGGGACCTAGAAGTTGGGGTAGAAATGAGCCAGTCTCATGACCCTTCCTGTGGGCTCTTCAATTTCTATCATATTCTCCTTCCACAAGAAGTAACCATGCCTAAAACAGTTCATCAGGTCATGCTGGAAAAGGGAGAAAGTTGGTTTTGAACTTATGAAGATGACGATATTGTCTAGAAAATCAAGCAGCTATTGACTTCTGTGGATGTACTAGTATTTCATTGGGAAGAAGAGTCACTGCTTCTTTCCATGGCAATTCACTTGGTATTTGTGGGGATATGCTAAGCCACAAAATACCAGTGCCTACTACACAAGAAAAATGTTATCACCAAAGGGAACAATGTACAAATTCACTGAAAAGCCCTCACTGTTATCAGTGGAATGACAAAGTCATGCAAACATCTCTAAGGTTGTAATCTTACTGAAGAATAAAAGGAGAGGCAGCTGTTCCCCAAAAGAAACTCTGCTACACAGGACTGGCAGCCATGGCAGTGAACAGATGCCAATGGGGAAGAGCATAGATGTCTGCTCTTCCTATCTTTCTCTCCAGTTCCGTTGTAGTTTAGTGGCTCTGGTGTGCTGCGGGATGAGCCCCCATCCAAAGGCCCAAAGTCACTCAGAGCTCAAACTTATGTAGAGTTTTAGACAAAGAGTTGACCTCAAACTAACAGAATATTCCCCTATCACTTATGAGGCAGAACAGTGTGGTGGTATAGGCCAGTAGTATCAAAATTAAATAAAAAATAGAGCTACCAAACTGTACTCAAGGATCCATGACAGTAGCTTATTGGCTTAGAAAAGGCCATGTTAATGTATTTTATTGTATTTTTGTTTATTTTATTAAATATTTCCCAGTTAAGTTTTTGTTGTTATTGTTGTTGCTGTTGTTTTGGGGTTATTTTTTGGGGGGGTGGCAATGAGTGTTAAGTGACTTGCCCAGGGTCACACAGCTAGTGTCAAGTGTCTGAGGCTGGATTTGAACTCACATCCTCCTGAATCCAGAGCCTATGCTTTATCCACTGTGTCACCTAGCTGCCCCACCCCCAGTTAAGTTTTAATATGGTTCCAGTGGGCTCTGTGTTTGACAACATTTATCTAGATCACTGTAATCAAGATATTCTTTGAAATGTCTACTAAAGAATGCAGGGCAGGGACCTGAAAAACACCTAAACTATGCCATAGCAAACTAGCACTTGAGAAGAGGGACAATGCTTGGTTTCTGGGTCACTTAAGCTATTCATACTGGGAGGCTGGGCTGGGGTGGTACCAATTAAATGGGTTTTCATCAGTTCACACATTTGGCACGAAACATATGATTTTTGTTTGGACACATGCACTTTTTGTAATAACATTTGTAGGCTGGACATTTTCGCACTATGGTTTGTGTCTGAGCCAAGTGGATCAATATGGCATGGATTATAGGATACACAAAATATTTTAGATATCATTCAATCTCTATTGTCCAAAAGAGATAACCAAAACTCAGAGAGAAATTGATGTCCTGAGATATCTGCCTTTATAGTTTCCAGGTTATTATTGAGCCACATCTAGTGAAAATTTTGATTCCAGAAGGCTTTCTTCAACTCACCTCTTCAGACTAATGAAATAACAAGATTAACATAGAATTCAAGATTAGCCCACAACTTGAACTTGACATGAATGACATCTGGTAAGCATTTTAAATATTTCTTCTTATTTGATGTTCTCCACAACAAATAATGTGAGGAGGGCACAATTATACATTTTATCAATATGGAAACCTGAACTTAAATGACTTACACAGGGTTCACCTAGATGGTGAGGATCCAAAGCAGGATTCAAAATCAAAACTTCCTGACTCAAATTTTTGTTCTCTACCTTGTATATTAAAATGTTTCCTAATTTAAAAAGACATTGCTTGAGAAATTAAAATTATTCATAACCAGCTTAAGTTCTTTGGCCATTAAGAATTTCTTGTATAGAAAGGAATTATCTGACAGTCACTTCATTTTCTCTTGGTGACAGTAAATAGTCCATTTGAGAACTTTCCATATTAAAACTTTAGGTAGAAGATATATCTAAGACTCTAGGATTGATTAATATATCTAAACTACTATGAAACAATATAAGACATCCCAGGCTACTCAGTATGCCTCATCAAAGGCATTTGATTTCCTCTGACTTGGGATCAAAAAGCTCCAATATTGTATTGCCAAATGGATATAACTTTGAGTTCTTAAAGACCACATCAAGAAATCTCAGCAGTTTCCACTTTGATAGAAAGGTACTGAGCACAATCAGCAGCACATAGTATTTGATCTTTATTGAAACAGCATAAGTAAATATGGAGAAGTTCATTATGTTTACCACAAAGTAATGAATTCTATGGTCATGATAACCCAAGAAACAAAAACAAATGCAAAATCATCAAATACAAAATGCTGCACATTTCTATCTGTCCCCCTAGAGTTTCTACAGTAATGGTGACATACTGACAGAAAAGGAAGCAGATGGTGTTAAGAATTGGCCAGTTTTAAATTCCAGAGCTCTCAGGTCAAGGAGAAAATATTGCAAGCTGCCAAAAAGAAAGAATTCAAGTACTGTGGAGCCCCAGTCAGGATAGCACAAGATCTAGCAGCTTCTACATTAAAGGACTGGAGGGCATGGAATATGATATTCCAAAGGGCAAAGGAAATGGGATTACAACCAAGAATCACCTACCCAGAAAAACTCAGCATTATCTTTCAGCAGAAAAAATGGGACTTTAATGAAAAAGAAGACTTTCAGATATTTGTGATGAAAAGACCTGAACTGAATGGCAAATTTGACTTTCAAATATAAGGCCCTAGAGAACCATAAAAAAAAAAAAAATTGGAGCTGGGGGACACACCTGGGGTCATACAGTGGGTGACTGTCTTGTGTCTGAAGCCAGGTTTTGGCTGGGATCGCCTGGGTCCAGGGGTGATGATTTGTCCACTGTGTCACTTAGCTAGATGATAACATCTTTAGGGTTAAATTGAGGGGTGAAGGGAATTCATTGGGGGAGGGGGAAGGGCAGAAGGGAAATCCTACATGAAAGTAACAGGAAAAGGCTTATGGAGTGGGGGAAGAGATGGGAGAGGAGCAGGGCAGTAAATGAATTTTACACTCATCAGAAAAGGCTCAAAGATCTTAAACTCATCATAATTGCCTCAAGGAGGGACTAATAGACACACCCAACTGGGTGGAGTGATCTATTTAATCTGGGCAGTAAATGAGCCTAACACTCATTAAAATTGGCTCAAAAACCTCAATATCACTAGAATTGGCTCAAGGAGGTACTAATATACACACTCAATTGGGTAGAGTAATCTCTATAACTCAATAGGAAAATAGGAGGGAAAAGGGATAAAGAGAGAGGGGCAAAAGAAGGAAGGACAGAGTGGGAGAAGGGATGGACAGAAGCAAATCCCTTTTGAAGAGTGATAGGATGAAAGAAGATGGATAATAGAATAAATATCATAGGGAAGGGAATAGGATAGAAGAGAAACAGTTAACAATAGTAATCATGAAAAAGAGAAAAGGGGAAAAAATTGTACAAAAAATATTTATAGCAACTCTTGGTGGAGGCTAAGAATTGAGAATCAAGGGAATGTCCATCAATTGAGGAATGATGGAAAAAGCTGTGTTATTGATTGTAGTGGAATGGACTTGTGCTACAGAAAATGACAAACAGCATGATCCCGAAAAAACCTTGAAAGACTAATGAACATCGATGTATGGTAAAGTGAGCAGAGCTGAGAGGACATTGTGCGTAGTGACAGCAGTATTGTTCAGTGAGTAATTGTGAATGACTTAGCTACTCTCAGCAGCACAATGATCCAGGACAATCCCAAGGAACTAATAAGGAAGCATACTATGCAGTGCTATAGAAAGAATTGATAAAAAGAACACTTGTGGATTGTACATATATAACCTGATTGTGATTTTGCGGAGGGGGGAGGAAAGGGAGGGAGGGAGGGAGAAAAATTTGGAACTCTAAGTATTCTGAAAATGAATGTTGAAAACTACCCTTACATGTAAATGGAAAATAAAATAAATGTTTGTTGAGAAGAAAAAAAAAATTAGCCAGTTTTTTGACCTTCTATATACATTAATTGAACTGTTCGTACTTTAAATTAGAAATTGCAATTCGATAACCAACAAGTTGTGATTCTACTGAAAGAATTGAGACGCATAAATACTGGTGTTCTTACCATAAATGAAATCAGAAGACATAAAAAGGTGCCATTCAATGAAAGGAATGTCGTAAGAGAAGGGAGAAAAAGAAGAAAGATGTGTCTACATTTTAGGACCAAGACCAGTGAAACCTACTTTATTTCACTGGATACTTGGTCACCTTATTTCACTGGGTTTATTATTATATTCAAAAAGACTATCATGAAGATAATTTTAGCTTATGTGACATCTGTTGCAGTCTAAGGAAAAAAAATCTATGAAGATCTGGAAAAATGTTCCATGAATTCTCCAAATCATCATGTATTTTGATACTTGGGAATGACAATGTGAGGGTGGTTAACATTAGGCAAAATTCACATAAGTGTGTATATACACATACATATACATATAGACATGTCTATATGACCATGTGTATGTGTATATAAAACATGTATGTACATTTATGTATACATTTATATGCATATACCGTGAGTAAATATATATTTAAATATAATTCAATATTTGAAAACAAAAGAGACCAGAGACTAATAGACAAGTCAGAAACCCCATTTTCACAACATTAATACATTCTTCAAGAAGTAAGTAGGAATATGCTAGACACAGTATATCTCAGACTCTGGCTTCATTAAAAAAAAAATTAGATAATTTATATCTTAACTGACAGAAAATGAAGCGATAACTGGTTACTTGTAGGAGAGTTTTCTCCAACCATTGACTAGTTAAAACAAAGGTCAAAATCAATACCAAATTAGGAGAGATGGGAGAACACTACACCCAATTACAATAACTCCAATCTCCTCTATGTAAATAATCTGTAGACTATACAAAATGAGAAATGGAGAAAGTTTTAAAAACCTTCTTTATCACAGTTTCTTAGAAAAATAGGTTCAGGAATGATTAAAAAGGTCAAAAAATATGAGAAACTGTCTTAGTCCTCAACACTTGTTTCTTTTTTTTCTTCCTTATCAGGTAAAGAAGTATGCTAGCCAAGAGCAACATCAATTTACAATACAAGCTCATCATACAGAATATTTCAGAGTAGTATGACTAAAGATGAGAAATATTACCTCACAAATTGAAAAAGCAATGTAGGAGAACCTATAGAAAGCCAGACATGAAGCCTGGTTAATCCAGATCATCACAAGAGCATATGTAGATGAAAATGGAAAAAATACAACAGATAAATGGAAAACGTATCAATTTTCCTAAAATTTCTGAAATGATCTAGTTATTTCATTAGCAATAGCACAACTACTAAATCTGAATTCTAACATCTCAAAATACAGTGTTAAAAATGAAATAGCAAAGTTGGCATTTAGGAAGATAATGTTTTGGTCAGATTAGACAGAGTAATAATAGTATTGCTGACATTTATGTATTCCTTTGAAGTTTCCAAAGTGCTTTACTTACATTATTTCATTTTATACATATGGAATATGCAAAAATTAATATTTCAGGTGATATAATTTTGAAAGAACTAGGGGATAAAATTTTAAGGTATAGCATAGAGCTGAGTATATCAAAAGAAAAGAAAAATCACAGAGAATTTAAAAGTCACAGAGTATTTTTAAAAAGCAGGTGATTGTAAAGACATCAATCACTACTTACTAATGTGCTGGTATTTTGACACTGGAAACTGAACTAAACCATGTTTAGTTTCTCTAAAACCTAAAGAATCCTTGATCAAAAATCTATATTAATTTTGTTAGATCATTCTCAATTGTAGTGGAATCCTTCTCAAAATAGTTAAAAATTATTCTAGTTCTATCTCAACTTTCTGTGACAATTACATTTCTGCACCAATTACATATAACACAAAGATTACCAGAAACTATTGTTTGTAGTAAGAATCAGCATGATGCAGAGGTGTCAGAATCACAGGTGGTGACAAAAGCAGGAATCAAATGGAAATATAATTTGGAGACATTAAAAAAAATAAAAATACAATACAATGTAAATAATGTTAATTCGTGATTTTCTAAGTCAATTGGTAGCCAAAAGTTCCATTTCTATTTGGATTTAACACCACTGATAAAGTGGATAGAGAGCTGGTCTTAGAGTCAGTAAAACTTGAATTCAAGTTTTGTCACTGAAAGACATTGACTGTGTGACCCCAGGGTGGGGTGGGGGAGGGGGAGGCATTCTTGCAACCTTTCAGTGTTGCAAGCATCTCTCTAAGACAATAAATTAAAGAACAAATGACAATCTTCATTGGTAGAGGTCCCTATGTTTTTGGAATTAATGGTAAAAAAAAAGTTTGTATTCATCACATTTGGGTTTGAGGAATTATTCAACCTTAATTGAGCTATCAGAATCACCTCATCACTGTTAAACAAACACTCTTTCCTAGAAATTACAGTTGTATGATTGTGAATTCCTATTTGCTATAATTACAGTTCTGAAACCTGGATTCTAAAACACATGACTGCAGACTGAACAATACTGCATCAACGTCTTGACAAACTACTAACCATTTGCTTTTATAGTGTCTTGATAATAGGCATAGGTTGAATGAGATGCTTACTGAGGCCACTTCCAATTTAAAAATTCTATAAAGGACTGTCATCAAGACACTCCCTACCCTCAAGGAACCTAAACATACATACATATAAAACATACAAAAAAAGTCTATGATCTAAATTGATCTTTGAACACCATAGAATGAACTGCATTAAGATGGCACCAAAACTGTGGTTGAGAGAACTTGGTTATTCCCTGAGGGTCATCTATAAAATATAAAGCCATTTTGAAACAGAGAGATTCAAGTAAGTGATGAGTCAAGAGAGAGCTTTGTAACCAAAGTAATGAGAAAGAATTACTTTGGAGGAGGTACTTCAGTCTCTTCCTCCTTTACCTCTTCTTTCACCAAAGAAGGAGGACTTCATCAACTTGGGAGTAATAAATTTGTCTGTTTTTTTTAATGCTTGAATAGCAACTGCTGGCAACGTCTACATTAGGAGCTAAGGATAGTCTGATTGCACTTAGGAATGATAGATTCAATGCTCTACAAGAGACAGCACAGGAAAAACTATACCATATATAAGAGGAATATATTGGGACTACAACAAAAGGACATCCAGAAGCTGTGAGTTCACCTCTTTTTCACATGTGCTCTTGCTTCCACTTGGACTTTGTAATTATGAAAGAGTATGTCACAGACTTTGGGGCAAAGGGATTAAATCAATCATATCTATATCTACATCTATATCTATATCATAGGGTACTGAAAGAAAAAGCTAATGTGATTGCTGAGTCAATATATATAACTATATATACACACACATAAACATATGCATATATATGTATATATAGTTATCCAAAATATACTACCTATTATAAACCCACTTCTAAAAGCTGTCAGTCTGGCTAACTAATATCAACTAATAATTATGGGGGGCAGGGGAGCACACTGATAAAGGCTTCTAAGTAATAGCGTTAGAAAGACAACCCCCAAACCTTCAGTGCTACTCCTAGAACCCTAAAAGAAGATGTACCTATCATATTCTGGGTGTCCAAGTAAATAGTGTGAGAAGTTGCGAGTATTTGTCCTGAGCTTCCATGTGCTACAAAAGAACACAACCTGACATGGTCATTCTGTTTTTGCTGGAAGACTCCCAATTAGGGGAAACCCTCTCCCTTTCAAAGCAGTCCATTTCACTTTTAGGCAGCTCTAATTGTTAAAATGATTTATTTCCCCCTCTGACATCAAACCTGTATTTTCTCCTTTGGAACTTATACCATGACACTGAGATCTGACTTTTGGCACTACAGAGAACAAGCCCACTTCCTTTATCATGATATGGGTAATTAGATATTTGAAAACAGATATCATCATTTCTTCTCTGAGCTATAATAGTCCCTACCCTCAAGGAATTTATAATCCAACAAGGTGCTCACATTCTAATGTGAACCAGGAGAAAACAGTATCAGGAACAAAGAGAAAAGCATATTAAAGAAGAGATGATTGATACTAATGATAACTGACATTTAAATAATACTCAATGTTGACAAAATACTTGATTTAATGATATCTTCACATCAAATATATGCTTTAATATTGAAATTTAAAGATAAGGAAACTGAGAAACAGAGGATTTAAGGTTTACCTTTGATGAATGTAAGTCACCTGGCCCAGATTAACTATATCCTAGGGTACTGAAAGAAAAAGCTGATGTGATTGCTGAGTCAATGAGAATTTCATCTTTGAAAGAGTTTTAAAAAATTGGATAGGTTCAAGTGGATAAAATGCAAATATTCCCATTTTTTCTTTTCCCTAATAGAAGACAGGGGTCAATGTGTTTGACTTAAATTCCGGCAAAGAATCTGCTTTTATAAGGGATGCTTAGTGAACATTAAGAAAAGAACATGGTGATCACAAGAAACATTTAAAGGACTATCACATAGAAAACATTCTTTTGGACCACAGAGGACAGATCTGGAAATCATGTGTATAAATCTCACTGAAGCAAATTTAGTCTTGATGAAAGTAAAAAAACCAAAACAAACAAAAAATAAAACAAAACAAAAAACAACTTCCTCATGATGAGAATAATAAAAATGTGGAAGTCTTTTTCAGGGAAGCAGAAAATTCCATCACTGGAATTCTGCTGGCAAGAGTTGAATGAGAATTTGTTGGTTATATTCTTTTTTATTATGATAAAATGTTTATTATTTTCCAGTTACATGTAAAGATAGTTTTCAACATTTTTTCATAAGATTTTTAGTCCCAAATTTTCCTCTCTCCCCCCTCCCCAAGACAGCAAGTAACCCGATATAGGTTATATATGTACAATCACATTAAACATATTTCTGCATTAGTCATGTTGTGAAAGAAGAATCAGAACACAAGGGAAAAACATCAAAAAGAAAAACAAAACAAAAAGTAGAAACAGTATGGTTTAATCTGCATTCAGAATCCACAATTCTTTTTTCTGGATGTGGAGAACATTATCCATCATGAGTTCTTTGGAATTATCTTGGATTACTGCACTGCCGAGAAGAGCCAAGTCTATCACAGTTGATTATCATACAATGTTGCTGTTACTGTGTACAATGTTCTCTTGGTTCTGCTCACTTCACTCAGCATCAGTTCATTTAAGTCTTTCCAGGTTTTTCTGAAATCTGCCTGCTCATCATTTCTTACAGCACAATAGCATTCCATTACATTCATATACCACAACTTGGTCAGCCATTCCCCAATTGATGGACATTCCCTTGATTTCCAATTCTTTGCCACCACCAAGAGAGCTACTATAAATATTTTTGTACCTGTGGGTCCTTTTCCCTTTTGTATGATCTCTTTGGAATACAGACCTAGAAGTGGTATTACTTGGTCAAATATTATGTACAGTTTGTTGATTATATTGTAAAATGGCAGTGGAATGTTCTATCAGATGAAAAGGTTAACATTGAACAACATTATTTTTTATAGTTTTATTCTTGTACTTCTACCCAGAACAGGATATTTGTCTCCTACCCTTACTTCCCCTGACCAAAAACAAAATATTTTTTTCTTCATCAAGGTCTTTATCTTAGTTCTGGTTTTACAGTTGTCTTTTGTGGGCCTCCAGCCTGCTTCTCCAACTGACATCAGTAACATGTGAGTTAGGGTCAAGTCAGGGGGCTTTTCTTCAATATACAACTCTCACTCAAAAAATTAATCAACTTAAAATACATACTCCAGACCTATTAGCATTTTTAAAAAGTTTGATCTTAGAATTAGGACGACTTTTGTTCAAGTCCTGCCTCTGACCAATACTATATAATAGTGAGCAAGTAAAATACCATCTCAATGTTCTCAGGCAACTACATAAGATTGTAAATGAAGGAGTTAGTAGATCTAGGACAGCACTTCTATAGGTTTTTGTGTCATGGATCCTTTTTTGGCATTTTGATGAAATCTATGGAGTCCTCAGAATAATATTTTTAAATGAAAAAAAAGTACATGAGGTAATGAAATAATCTATATGTATGCAATATATTTGGTTTATCAAATATATATTATACATCAAATATAACATATATTATGTATTATATATATATATATATATATATATATATATATATAGAGAGAGAGAGAGAGAGAGAGAGAGAGAGAGAGAGAGAGAGTTTATCCAATACTAAAAAAAAACTTCATAGATCTAAAGTCCAAGGTCTCTAATCTGGTATTAAAGGGGATCTTAGAAAGAATCTAGTCTAATTCCCTTATATACAAAGGAGGACACTAAGGCCCAGAGAGTTTCAGTGAATTGTCCAAGGTCAAAGAGACAATAACAACATATAATCACTGCTTCCCTCTTCCCTACCACCTATCTAACTCCATAAATGGACAGTGTCATTGCTACAGTTAAGCTTTGTCTCTAATGATACCCATAGTACCTTAAGGCTAAGTGCTATATATTGTAATTTTTTTTTTTGCATTGCCTATAGTACGTAGCACAGTGCTGAGTATACAGAAAGAACATCACAGACTTTATTGATAAATATTTGATGAATGACTTTGAGGAGATTATTGTATGGAGTTACTTTACTTGTATTCATTTTACTTTGGGTTCAGCTTACCCTGGATTCAATTTACAAAAAAAGGATACACACACAACTTTTCAAGAACATATATATTGCATGAGGTAAAATTGGAAACCCTTACACTACTGGAATAGAATGTGTGTTGATTGCTGTTGTTCACTAACGTCCAACTCTTCATAACCCTGTAGACCATCTTGTCCATGGGGTTTGCTTGGCAAAGACATTGTTCTTCAGCTCATTTTACACATTAGGAATCTGCATACTAATTGTCAGACAACAAATTAAGCTGTAAAGAAGGGAAATCTAACCTACTTCTGACTGTTGCTACAAAAATCCCATTTTTAAAGACTGAGAGGACTCTTAAGATGACCAATCAGAGGAAAACCATGGAATTAATATGAGGAATGCAAATTAACTACAATATCTTTTGCCACCTACCACATCCCAAGATAGTGGCATAAAGCCATGAAAAAAAGAGGTAAGATAAATTTGAGAGAAAGGAGGTAGAAAAAACCCCTCCCCCCAAAAAAAATACAAGCATGTGGTGCACTAAACCAACTCAACTACACCTCATTGTATACATGTAGAGTCTGGTTTATTCCTTAAAATAACTTTTCAATTACACTGATGAACTGCATTCTATTCAAACATCATCTTTAGCATTTAATGTTTGTAGCTCTCTGCTGAACATGGTGTCCTCTAGTTTTCTATGTAAATTGTTAAGTAATACCCTTTTTTAAATCTTCTAATGGTTTTCTTACCATGAATATAAGTCACCAGATGGTCATCTCGTCCTAAACTCTCTATACTCAATAATCAGAAACATTCTCTAAGTGCCATTCTGTTATTTGGAAAGAAAGGGTAAAATATACAGTAAAGGAAAGTAAAACAAGATTTAGTCATAGAAAACTGTGATACAGAATACCATTTTTAAGGGGTCAACTGTTAAAGTGAAAAGTTTTTTTGAATTCTCTGGAGAAAGGTGGTTTTTTTGTTGCTGTTGTTTTCAGTATGACAAATAGCTTTGCTGTAACTCTAGCTATTATGATTACAGTACATTTTATTTGTATGACATTTCTAGTAAAATAGTTTATTTGGGGATAGACTGTACAGTGAATCCAGAGGATTAAAACCTCATTTTGGGGTTCAATCTCAACATAATATGTTAAATACCCTACACTCTTATTTTGGGGGGGGCAGGGCAATGAGGGATGAGGGTTAAGTGACTTGCCCAGTGTCACACAGCTAGTAAGTGTCAAGTGTCTGAGGCTGGATTTGAACTCAGGTCCTCCTGAATCCAGGGCTGATGCTTTATCCACTTCCACTTAGCTGCTCCAAGTACCCTACAGTCTTTTTTTAAATTTTGGTTTGTCTTATTTAGAATTTCATTTTTACAAATTGCATGTAAAAACAAATTTTGACATCAATTTTTTAAAGACTTGTGTTCCAACTTCTCTTCCTCCCTTCCTCCCCACTCCCCTTAGAACTCAAGCAATTCAATATAAGTTATAAATGAGTACTCATGCAAAACATCTCCACATTAGCCAGGTTGTAAAAGGAAACAGACTAAAACAAAATTTCAGATTAAGGAACTATCAAAAATTATGCTTCATTCTGTTTTCACATTCCAGTATCCTACCATGCTACTTACTACATATTTGTTGGTAGGTTACAAGAGCAAGAATTTATACCTACCCTGAGAGAAGACTAAAGGACAAGACATTAAGTAAGAGTACAGACCTATCAACAATAATTTTGACTTACTATGAAGTTTTGAGCAAGTAACTTAACTCCAATTGTGTGTCAGTTTCAGTTTCCTCATTTATAAAGGAAGGGCAATGGCACTGACTTCTCTCACCAGGATTATCACACAAATTAACTTAGTAATTATTGAAAAATGCTGTAAAATTCCAATGGCTCCCTATAGATTTCTCATAAATACACCACTCTCATTTACTTTACAAGGTAAAAGTAGACGGTGGTTCATTTAACAAGAAACTTGTTAACAATCTATTTAAAGCCATATAGTGTCTGAAGAGAGGAAGACTTTAAACATTTTAAAAGACTCTAGGAAAATTTTTGTGAATGCCCCCCCGCCCCCCGATGTGTTCTTGTTGTTGTTGCTGTTTTTCCAAGTTCAGTACAGAGAAAAGTAATACAATTATAAGGCATTTTAAAAAGCAATCCTCCATGAGTCTTTTGATTTGTGACAATTTTACTATTATCTGTACAGCAAAGAATGAAAAACATGATCACTTTTGCATCCATTATGATATGATTTCTGTGTTTTCTTTTGGTCTATATGCATCCTTTGTAAGTTTTTGATCAGCTCATTTTTGAAAAAGGTCATTCACCAGAGCAAAATGGGATCATTAGCATAAGAAATTCTGGAGCAGTCTTGTTTATTTGGAAGAATTGAACCTTGTAGTCAAATCATTTGATCCCACAGTAGGATTTGATGATTTGATCATGTCAACTGTTACCAAAGCTTCACAGAAAATGCAACTGTTCTATAATTGTTTTAGGCATTTAAATAAGGGTATTGTAAATATGTCTTCTTACTACCACTATGAAAGAGGCCTTGGGTTGCTGCACCTTTTTGTTAAACAGGAAAATAATGACTGGCCACAATATTTATCTATAATTTTTACCGCCTTACTTCCACTGGTCAAATCACCATTATGTTCAACTTCAATGTGGTATACAAATTTATTCATTACATTGGAAATTGAAAATATCATATGCTGCTTGATATAAATGATTTGTGAACTAGAACTCATAAAATTTGGGGTGGGGAAGTGGAGTCCATCATATAGGCTTGGTATACATTTTCAAGTTGTTGAAAGTGCCTAGTCAGAACTGTTTATTTGACAATATAGTCATCAAAACACTTTGGGAAAAGGGGGAAATAGAACTAATTTTAAGGAAAAAATTGAGGAGTGAGAATTCAGTTAGATAGCTGTTACCTAGGATACACCCACTGGATAAAGTGACCTTTGCTGGCCAAAAGATTCTTCATATCCTCACATATTTGATGAGCAAACAGATATTTGGAGCATGGCCCATTTGCTGTTCCCTGAGCACAATATTGCATCTCTTCAATCATTTCCTTTATATAATGTCTTCCCCCTTGCCTAGAATGCTCTCTAACCCCATCTCTGTCTCTTGAAATCTCTAGCTCCTTTCAAGGTTCAGTTATAGTGCTACCTCCTATAAAAAGGCCTTTCCCAATTCCTCCAACTGTTAGTTTCCCCCCCAGTTTTATTTATAAACTTGTTATTTCCCCCCAGTAGGATATGAGTTTCCTAAGGATGTGTTATTTCATTTGTATCTTTGCATTTCCTATACCTTGTACAATGCCTGGCATACAGTAGGTACTTAATAAATGCTTGTTGAGTGAAACTGAAGTGAATTAAGATCCTATGAAATTATGTCCACAACTTTCTGTGTATGCAACTAAAAGCTTATGCTCTTCTCCCAAACAGTAACAGATCAGGAGCAGAGTGATTTCAAGATGATACATATATGCTGAAAGTGATGTGTTGATTATGCTTATGACTCTAGCAAGAATATTATATTATCTTTCAAAAATAACAACTCTACTTTTTTTTTATTCTGCAATGTTATGAAAATATCTACCATTACCAACTTCCTACAGGGCAGAAATAAATAGTCAAGGAAAATAAGTTCTCTTAGGAATTCTCTTTTCTCATTTCCATGGAAAAATCACAATCTTAATATGAAATGTATTTGTTTTCTGTTCTGGCTGGAGTGTTTCTTGCCCCAATTCACTGGCATCCCTTAGACTTACTTCACGCTTAACTGCATATCCTGAGGCTATGGTAATTTACACACCCTCTGCCTGTGCCGGAGACTGAGGGTCAAACAGTGCCTTCTAATTTTATATGTGTGTGTGTGTGTGTGTATGCATATATATATATATATATATATATATATATATATATATATATATATGACAATGCTGTGATGTTACTAAACATACTCTGCCTATGGTTCAGGCCAGGATGTAGTGTTTAAATACCATCTCTGAATTCTGCTGAATCTGGTGAAGCATCTCCCATTAAAAGAAACTTTGCCTCCCTTGGAAGGGTGTGGGGGGATCAATAGTAATCACTGTACAATAATTATATGATCCTTGAAGATAAGAATGGTATTTTCCCAGTACCTCCTCAACTGATTCTTCCCAGGCATCAAGTATGATGCTGGGCATATGATAATTGTTTATAAAATCATTGTTGAATTAAAACTTTAATCAAAGAGAAACCACTAAGCTACACTCCAAGTGGATAGAATACTAAACTGGAGTTCAATCTAGCTAGATTCCAGATGCAGCTTTGTAACTAACTTATTGTATGATCCAGTCATTTAAATTATCTGTGTATAAATTTATGTATGTAGAAAATAGGGATAAAATATGTACTTTCTTAAAAATTATATCTTAGAATTTTATGTTATTTTCCTCAATATTTTATATCTATATTTTATTTAATACTCATAATATTATTCTCTCACAGAGAAACTTTAAGACCTGGTAGTAGGTAATCCCACTGGTTCATAAATACATATATTCATGCACACATTGTTGTTGTTTTATCATTTTGGTCATGTCTGACTTTTTACAACTCCATTTGGTGTATTCTTGGCAAAGATTACTTGAGTGGTTTGCTATTTCCTTCTCCAGATCTTTTTATAGGTGAGGAAACTGAGGCAAACAGTGTTAAGGGTCCTGCCAAGAGTTACACAGGGGCAGCTAGGTGGCGCAGTGGATAGAGCACCGGCCCTGGAGTCAGGAGTACCTGAGTTCAAATCCAGCCTCAGATACTTAAGACTTACTGGCTGTGTGACCCTGGGCAAGTCACTTAACCACAATTGCCTCACTTAAAAAAAAATTAAAAATTTAAAAATTAAAAATAAAAAAAAAAGAGTTACACAACTAGTAAGTGTGTGAGGACAAATTTGAACTCAAGTTGCCCTGACTCTAGGCACAGCATTCTACCCACTGCACCATCTAGTGGCCCCATCCAGATATACATATATTCATCACATATTTCACTCAAGTATAACCATGCTACATGCCTTGGTAACCCTGTATACTTGCCTAACATCCTGTTTCCAAAACACCACTAGGGGGAATTCAGAAAATGAGCAGTTAAGATGACAGGGTAGTTAATACTTTTCTTCTGCAAGTATCAATGTGCAGGAGATTGAAAAATGAAGTTCTCACTATACTTTACAATTGGCACTGGTCAGCTCTACACTTGTCCTCAAACACTCCCTCTTTCCTCTACCACTCACATTCTGTCTATTCAATTACACTATGTTCAACCTTTCTGAGCTCCTTATCAACTCACTCCTCTTCAATCACTCTTCTCACTCCACAACTAACCAACTACTAAGCACTCAACACAAATGCTCTCTCTCAAGCACTCAAATTCTCAAGCTCACTTCAGTACTATTAGGATTTATATATCTCTCAAATATGGGCCCAGAACAAGTGGAAAAGAGAGGGGAAAAGATTAGCTATGTGTATAGATAGGTATGCTTCCTAAGTAGCACTGTATTGTTTTAGGACTGGATCCATTATTTCATAAATATAATGGAACTTCCAATTGGAAAAATTTCTAGGGGGGCAGCTAGGTGGCTCAGTGGATAGAACACTGGCCCTGGATTCAGGAGGACCTGAGTTCAAATCTGGCCTCCGATATTTGACACTTATTTGCTGTGTGACCCTGGGCAAGTCACTTAACCCTCATTGCCCTGCCAAAAAAAAGAAAAAGAAAAAGAAAACTTTCTACTATTACAGATCTGCCCCTGCTCCATGACATAATCTTGCTAGGTTCCCTGTAGCATTTGGGTTAAATGACTTACCCAGGTTCACACATCCAGTACATATAAAAGGCTGTTGGGGTATCAGGTCTATATTTCAATGTATAAATGCTGATCAGTATAAATATCGGTGGGAAATGGTTTGTTTTCAAAAGTTTTCTTCTGTTCACAGAAATTTACATTCTCTATGGTTCAACTGTTATTTTGACTTGTTATCACTTATAATTATGAATAAAACAGAGCCTTTTTAACTGATTTTAGCTCTAAAGTTTGAGCAATGGGATTTTTTATCCATTAAAATTTATTTCTCCCTCCTCTTGACAATCTTTTTTTTTTTTTAATGAGGTCATCCTATTCTAGTTAACAGTGTCCTGAATAGGACCTCGTATTCATGACCTGTCTCTTTTCTCAGAATGTGCTCTCAGATAGTTGTCCTGTTGGAATAATACTGAAAAAGTTAATCCCTCCTAAAATCTTTTGTGCTTGCAACAGTTTTGACAACTGTCCTGTAAGGGTAGAGAGAAGAAATTTATAATTTAAGAGTTGATCATATTTAGCCAAAAGAATGGGCCATGGAGGTTGAAATTTCAGTTGTCAGCAACAAACAAATAGGGAACATATTTAAGAAAATCAGCCTTTCCAGGATGCCTCATATCATACCATGGAAGGCAACTACTAAACTTACATACAAATATAAGTGACAATGAAAGCAACCTATTACTCTTTGAAAGAAGAAAGGCTTGAAATATACATAGCAGGAAAAACAGACTGTGCAAAATCTTACCAACTGGGGTTCTGTAGATTCTGAATTTGTGATCATTGGATTTAGCCTAGCCTGAAGGTAGCCTGAAAAAATGTAAGTTCATTGTAATAAAGATTCATTTGCCATTTTATTAACATTTCCCTCTGCTGGACTTCATTCAGACTTGAACTAATTTTGGGCCAGTGACAATGTAGATGTGCTCATTTCCACAGCTACCTTGAACCATTTAAGCTGGCTCAAAGGTTAAGTTGTCTTGTGAAGTAAGATATTGATTTGCCTTGGGGCTGGGTGACTTTTTATCCCCCAATAACACAAAATGCACAAAGGTTGAAAAGAACAGCAATTCATGAAAGTGCGTCCATCCAGATGGAGTTTCAAAGCGTTCTTCTTTTCCTCTTTTGTGAATTATTGATCAACTAACCTGTTGATCTGTTAGACAAGTTTTCTGACTCTTTAGTGAGTTTTTAAGAGTGTGTGCTGTTTTCCTTGGGGGAGTAGAAGTCCTTTTGAGGCCAAGAAAGCATTACAAATAGGAACTACTATCATGCCATACTTCTGATCATTTTTCTTTAGCCAGTTCAGCTACTTAAACACTCTATACCAGTCAATCACTCCCTGCTTGGCCCCTGAAGTCACTTCTTTAGCTCTACCATCTATACTACCAGAGACATTCAGGAGAAATATGTGCTGAAAATGTCCACAAAATATTTTAATTCAATCTCCTCCTAAGATGTGGTCACCTGTGGAGGCATTATTCCTAGAGCACAGTGAATCATAGAATCTTTAAGTAGGAAGAGACCTGAGAGGTCCATTAGTTCAAAATGTTCCCAACTCACTTGAAGCAGCATCCCTTCTAAAATGTCCCTCACAAGTAATTATCTAGTTTTTGGTTAAATATCTCCAGTGTCAGAGAACTCACTACTTCAAAATGCTAGTTATAATAAGGTACCCTAATACTCATTAGGAAGTTTTCTTGAAAAGACATGGAATCTTCCTTTGGGGCCTATTTTCCCTTTCAGAGTCACAAAGTAAGTCTAATATATATGATGACTAGTATGACCTATTGAAAGGCATCATGAACTTGTGGATGGAGTTCTGGAATTGGAGTCAGAAACAAATGGGCTTGAATTTCATTTCATACATCCTGTGACCTGGATAAATCATTTAATCTCCATGAGCCTCAGTTTCTTCATTTTTCCCCCTTTTTTTCCCCGTGTGTGTGAGAGAGTGTAATTCTTTATTTGATTAGAATTTTATGTTTCCCTAAATTACACATAAAACCAAATTTCAATATCAATTTTGAAAAATTTGCGTTCCAAATTCTCTTTCTCCCTCCCCAGCCCCCCTTAAGAAGTCAAGCAATTCAATATAAGTATACATGAGTAGTCATGCAAACCATTCCACATCAGTCAGGTTGTGAAAGAAAACAGACAACATAATCTCATCTCACAATTGTTTAGCCATTCCCCAACTGATGGGCATCTCCTCAATTTCTAATTGATTTTTTTTATCTCTTTTTGGATATGAACCTAGTAGTGGTGTTACTAAGTCAAAGAGTATGCATGGCTTTATAGTCCTTTGGCCATAGTTTCAAATTGCTATACAGAATGTTTGCATCAGTTTACAACTTCACCAAGAATGCATTGTCTCATTTTCCCCATATCCCCTACAACATTTGTCATTTTCTTCTGCTGTCCTATTATGAAATCCTTGAGGTATGAGGTAGTACCTAAGAATTGTTTTGACCTGCATCTCTCCAATCAATAGTGAGTCAGAGCATTTTTTTGCACATGGCTATAGTTAGCTTTAATTATTTAATCTGAAAACTTCATATCTTTTGATCATCTATCAATTAGCGAATGGCTCTTATTTTTTAACAAATTTCACTTAGTTCTCTGTGTTTGAAAACTGAGGCCTGTCAGACAAACCTGCTTCATATTTTTTCACAGTTACTATTGCTAACTGTATTTTCCTCCATCCTATTCCCTCCCCATGTAATTTATTCTATTTTCTATCTTCTTTCACCCTATCCCTCCTTAAAAGTGTTTTGCTTTGGACTGACCCCTTCCCCAATCTGTCCTTTTCTCTTTTACCACCACCCCCATCACTTTCCCATCCTACTTTCCTACAGAGTAAGATATATTACTATACCCAATTGAGTGTGTATGTTATTCCCTCTTTGAGTCAATTCTGATGAAAATAAGGTTTACTCACTTCTCAGCATCTCCCCCATCTTCCCCTCCACCGTATAAGCTTTTTTTGTTTGTTTCTTTTATGTGAACTACTTTACTCCATTCCATCTCTCCTTTTCCCTTTCTCCTATTGCATTCGTCTCACCCCTTAATTTTATTTTTTATAGATATAATCCCTTAATATTCAACTCAAACCTGTTCCCTCTTTCTAAATATATTCCACCCAGCTGCCCTAATAATGAGAATCCTTATGAATTAAGAGTATCACCTTCCCATGTAAACAGTTTAACCTTTTAATATCCCTTATTATTTCTTTTTCCTGTTTACCTTTTTATGCTTTTCTAGGGTCTTGTATTTGAAAGCCAATTGTCTATTAAGCTCTGATCTTTTCATCAATAATGCCTGAAAGTCCTCTTTTTCATTGAAGTCCCATTTTGTCCACTGAAAGATAATAGTCAGTTTTGCTGAGTAGGTGATTCTTGGTTGTAATCCCAGTTCCTTTGCCCTCTGGAATATCATATTCCAAACACTCTGATCCTTTAATGTAGAAGCTGCTAAATTTTGTGTTATCCTGACTGTGGCTCCACAATACTTGACTTGTTTATTTCTGGCTACTTGCAATTTTTTTCTCCCTGAACTGCAAGCTCTGGAATTTGGCCATAATATTCCTGGAAATTTTCATTTTTGGATCTCCTTCAGGAGGTGATCAGTGGATTCTTTCAATTTCTATTTTACCTTCTGGTTCCAGAATATAAGGACAATTTTCCCTGACAATTTCATGGAAGATGATGTCTAGGCTCTTTTTTTAATCATTAATTTCAGGTATTCCAATAATTTTAAAATCATCTCTCCTGGATCTATTTTCCAGTTCAGCTGTTTTTCCAAGGAGATATTTCATATTACCTTTTATTTTTTTCATTATTTTGGTTTTGCCTGATTGTTTCTTGATTTCTCATTAATTCATTAGTTTCCATTTGCTCAATCCTAATTTTTAAGTAATTATTTTCTTCAGAGAGCTTTTGTACCTCTTTTTGCATTTGGCCAATTCAGCTTTTCAAGATGTTTACTTTTTTTCATGATTTTCTTGCATCACTCTCATTTCTCTTTCCATTTTCACCTCTACCCCTCTTACTTTATTTTCAAAGTCCTTTTTGAGCACTTCTATGGCCTAAGACCATTTCATATTTTTCTTGGAAGCTTTGGATGTAGGAACTTTGACTCTGTTATCTTCTTCTGAGGGTGTATTTTGATCTTCTGTGTCACCAAAGAAACTTTCTAAGGTCAGCATTTTTTTCTGTTTGCTCATTTTCCCAACCTATTTATTGACTTTTTACTCTGTGTTACAGTGGGACACTGCTTCCAGGGTGGAGGGTGAAGTGTCCCAAATTTCAGGCGATTTGAGCAACTGTTCTCTGAGATACTTCTAGGAATTTGTAAGTCCTTAGTTCTTCCAAGGTGGTATGATTTAAGGAGAGGTATGTTCACCACTCTCCTGGCCTGTGCTCTGGTCTACAAGCAACTACAGGCCTGCTCCTCTTCCTTGGAACCTGGAACAGAGTCTTGCCCCACTATGGCTGCAATTTTTGGTGTGCTTGTCCTTCACCACCCAAGACCCTGGACCTGAGCACAAGCAAAACAACAGAGTTCTGCCTCAGCACCAGCAAAAAGAACCCTGTAATCTCCCCCTGGACTACCACTTGATCCCCTTGCTGTCCATGAGCTGAGTTCCAGAAGCAGCTGCTGCCTCAGCTGATTCAGAGGCTCCTGAGGCCTGGTTTGCTGGGGCTGGGTCTGTACTGGGTCTGCACTGGCATGGCCTGTGCTGGGCTGAGTTCCATTCTCATCCTGGTACAACAGACCTTTCTAGCAGATCTTCTAAGTTGTTTTTGACTGGAAAATTATTTTATCCTGTCCTTTTGTTGGTTCTGCTCCTGGAATTGTCTTATGGCATTATTTGAAGGTATTTGGAGGGGTCATGGGGAGAGCTCAGGGAAGTCACTGCCTTTCCTTTGCTATCTTGGCTTTGCCCCCCATCCCAACCCCCAGTTTGTTCTTCTAAGAAGAGCATATACCGCATAAGGTCACTTTGGGTTTTGAATTGGTTTGGTTTTGTTGGATTCATATCTATGATTTCAAAGATGAGAGAAGGGATTCTTTTCACCAGTGACAATCAGCAACTCTTCTACAACCTATTGTCAGAGAGATGACTAGGGCACTTCTGGGAATACACATGAAACAAGATCATCCTGGTGCCAGTGCCTACTCTATCCATTATGCCACCCTGCCTTTCCATTAGGTTCTATGAGACTCAAATTAGATAAAATATGAAAAGTACTTCATTAAAATGAACATAACATGGGGCATGTAGGTGGCACAGTGGATAGAGCACCAGCCCTGGATTCAGGAGGACCTCAATTCAAATCCAGCCTCAGACACTTAACACTTACTAGCTGTATGACCCTGGGCAAGTCACTTAACCCCAATTGCCTCACCCCCCCCAAAAATGGACATAACACTCTAAATGCTATCAGCATGGCTCAAAGCATTGTGGGTATTGCTTTTAATCATTTATGATTCTACTTACCTATCTGTTAACCTATTCCATCTATTATAACGACAAGCATATTGTGAAATGCCTTGCTCATAGAAAGATATGCTGTGTTTATAATATACTTTTGATTGATCAAATTAATGCTTTTTTCAAAGATAAAAATGAAGTTAATGATAAAGAATGCATGATCATTCCTTCCCTTTCCCAGGGTTTGATCTGAAGATCAAACACTTAAAATCTGTTCTAGACATTTGCCAAGAATTAGCTTCAAGTGCATCTATCTAAAGTTTGTGAACTCTGTATTGTGGTAAAGATGAATATCAAAAGTTTTAGCTGAATCATTTGGGAGGGGCCACACCTGGCCCTCCCTGAGGTTGTGCATGCTACTGAGCATCTTTTGAAGGACGCCAGTGATTGGAAGGGAGGGAACTTCCAGTAGGAGGGGCGTGTTCAAAAGTTCACGCTCTGTTCAGCCTGGCAAGCAGTCTGGTTGTGTTCAGGGACCTGGCTCTGTTTCTGGCGACTGTTTTTGTCAACGAGCAATTGTAAACTGACTGGGGTTGGTGAGTTTAACCCTAAATTCCTTTGAAGTAGCTTAATTGGGAATGCTCGGGGATTTCATAGGCTCAGCTTAGAGTTAAGACTATCTATCTGTATTTTCACTTCCTTATTTCCTTAATTGGTTTCACCATTGTGATTTAATTAATTCCCAAGTAATAAAACCTGATCCTTTATGAACTAAAGCTCAGAGGCTCCTTGTCTTATTGGCCTGGGAGGAATATATAAAAAGGAAAGTTCAAAGGGGAGATTAAACCTAAAAGAGTCCCTCATATTTCTGGGATCCCAATATTAAGGCAAGTCATTCTAGTATGCTCCATATATCAAATTTTAGTCCTCACAGTGTTCTTCCTTTACTTTTCGTTTTAATAAGTATACAATTTGCTGCTCTACTGAGGAATCTATGCAAAATGGATAAAATGCTGGGCCTAGAGTCAAGTTCTATGTTCAAATTTAAACTTAGACATGTACTACCTGTGTGACCTTGAACAAGTCACTTAACTTTTGTCAGTCTCAATGTCCTTAACTATAAAATGGACAATAGCACCTATCTGCCAGAATTATTTTGAGGACAAATCATATAATATCCATAAACAACACAAAACAACCCACATAGCAATGTATCTGACATATAGGATTATTGCTGTTTGTCCTTCATTCTCAAAAAGGATCATGGCATCAAGGTGATATCATAATTTGCAGTGAATTATACTTAAGTAATGGAAGGCTGTGCAAGGTCATCAACCTCACTCTCCTCCAGAGCCACTGGGTCCAGTGGAAAGATATATATCAGAATTACTGAAGATGGCCCTGGGTGTTTAAGTGACTTGCCTAGGGTCACACGGTTAGTAAATATCTGAGGTAAGATTTGAATTTAGATCCTCCCAACTTGAGGGCCAGTGCTCTATCCACTGTACTACCTAGCTGTCCCTGAAATATAGCAGACACTTAATAAATGCTTTTTCTTTCCTTCCAGAACTTTTCCTATTCTCTACTATTTCCTCAGCAACAGTTACATGACCACATCATTATCTTATTTAGTTTCCAGATAGAAACCAAAAATAAAAATTAAAAAAAGTGTGTGTGTGTGTGTGTGTGTGTGTGTGTGTGTGTGTGTGTGTGTGTGTAGGGGCAGCTAGATGGCACAGTAGATAGAGTGTCAGTCCTGGAGTCAGGAGGACCTGAGTTCAAATCCCGCTCAGATTCTTGACACTTACTAGCTATTTGACCCTGAGCAAGTCACTTAACCCTGATTGCTCTCCCCACCCCCCAAAAAAGAAAATCAAATGATATATAATTTGAGCAGACCAAGAAATGATAGAGAGACAGACAGATATAGATAGATAGATAGATAGATAGATAGATAGATAGATAGATAGATAGATAGATAGATAGATACATAGGTAGATAGAGAAAGATAGATGATAGGGAGATAGATATAGATTGCATTTATTAAGCATTTACTATATATAAAGTACTGTGCTAAATGCTGAGGATACAAAGCAACAAAGATAGTGCCTACATTCAAAAAGCTTTCATTCTAATGAAAGACAGACAATACAGAAAGAGGAGTTGAAAAAGGAGAGGATACATGAATTGTGGCAAGTCTTCTGATGAGAGTGGAAAAGTCCAGAGAATGTTAATGGCTTTGTTGCCTCATAAGATACTGATCCAACCTAGGGACTCTCCAATCAAAAGAGAGGGCTACAGTGTGGAAGCATCTCCCCATGGTAAGAAAGCTTCTGGGGGGCAGCTAGGTGGCACAGTGGATAAAGCACCTTTCCTGGATTCATGAGGACCTGAGTTCAAATCCAGCCTCAGACACTTGACACTTACTAACTGTGTGACCCTGGGCAAGTCACTTAAGCCCCATTGCCCTGAAAAAACTGCTGTTAGGGAGGGGGCAAATTCTGGAGAATAAGTACTATAGCTTGTAACGATTGGAATGACGCCACCTGCTGGAGACTTACTGTAGAAGAGTTCCGCCCATGAAGCGAAGGTCTTTGAGGGCAAGACCAGGAGTCTTTTCTTTGGCCATCAGGAAGTGACGCGGGCTAGTGGGAGGAGGAAGGAAGAGACTGGCGCTCGGTCTCACTCTCTTTTCTGAGGACACTGGTGGAGAGGGGAGCTAGAAATGCGCTCTCCCTTTAATAGATAGGAATCTAGGCCTTTCTCTCTTTACCAAATTCTTATTCTCTTTAATAAATGCTTAAAAGTCTAACTCTTGCTAAAGCTTATAATTTATTGGCGAACACTCATTAGATATTTTAGACAGTTTAGCTAGAATTTTAGCCCTTAACAAGTCCAAACTAGAATACTTTCTGAAGAGCTAGCTAGATGTTACTTTAATGCAATACTTGGTCTCAAGGAACAGAAATTCATGTCTAATCTACTATAGGATTTATCAGCATCACATCAATACTTGCATATACACAAAAGATACAAAACAACATAGATCTCTGTCTCACTAAGACCCATGGGTTCCAATCTTGCTTAGCTCTCTTGACTCAGAGTCCAGAACTCATTTTCAGTACATCAAATAGAGCCCTAAAAGTCCTGTAAATAGTCCCTATTAAAGCAACAGAACAAGTTAGTAATGACTATAGAGGGAAGGGCTCCAATTAGGGTCATGCACCAGAGATAAGCTTTGTTAGTGTAATGATTGGAATTACGCCACCTACTGGAGACTTGCTGTAGGAAAGCTCCACCATGAGGAAAATGCCTCACATGAGGACAAAAAAAAAAAAAATCGCCCCTCTGGACAAAACTTTCCTCTCTTCCTTTTCGATATTGTTGTTCACATATTATTAGTTAGCAATAGTTATTATATTCTTTTTACTGTTCCATCAAGGAAACATTTTGTTTCTTGAGGAACAAAAGGGGGGACTGTAATGATTGGAATGACGCCACCTACTGGAGACTTGCTGTAGGAAAGCTCTACCATGAGGAAAATGCCTCAGAGGCATTGTGACTTTTCCTTGGCATCAGGAAATGACGTTTGCTCATGGGTGCTGTCTATCAAGGCTACCAGCCAATCAACTTGAGGCGCCTCCTATGGTCTGGGAGGAGACAGGAAGGAGGAAAGGGAGCCTGCGCAGAGAGCACTGGGGCTTTTTTGGCTTCCTGACTTGATGGTGGTGGCGGAGAGGACTTCACAGGAAATTTGAGGAAAGATAGGAATGCCAGGCTGTTAGAATTCTGTTCTCAATCTTTTTCTTTCTATTTTTCAAGAAACCCTTAAAAACCTAAACTCGTTTTATCAGTGATTTTTAGTCAGTTTCCCCCAAACTGGGAGAACAGATTAGAATCCACATTTAAAATCTTAAAATTACACATTAGAGAAGGCATTTAAATAGGTTTTGTTTTAGTAGCTAAAGACAAAACTTGGGATAGGTAACTCCTCTCGTGTTAGTATCTCTATTCTATCTCTCCCTTTTTTCCTTGAGACAAAATGCGTTGGGAAAATGCTCAGATTCTATATTTCTAAATAATAAAAATGAAACCAATAAGTTTATTTCTGTCTAGCTAGGTTGCACAGTAGTAGAGTTCTAGGCCTAGAGTCTGGAAAGCCTAAGTTCAAATCCAGTTAAGATACTCAGTAGCTGTGTGACCTTGAGCAAATCACTTAACCTCTATTTCAGTTTCCTCATCTGAAAAATGGAGATAACAACACCTGCTTCGTAGGATTGTTGTGAGGATCAAATGAGATTTTTTTAAAGTGTTGGGGTTTTTTAAGTGCTTAGCATAGTAGGGGCAGCTCAGTGGCACAGTGGATGGATCACTGGCCCTGGAGTCAAGAGGCCCTGAATTCAAATATCACATCAGATACTTACTAGCTATGTGATCCCAGGCAAGTCACTTAAATCCCAATTGCCTTAAACATTCAGGGCCATCTCCAGTCATCCTGATGTATATCTTGACACTGGACCCAGATGGCTCTGGAGAAGACAGTGAGGTTGGTGACCTTGCACGGTCCTCCCAACACTTAAATCCAATTCAGTGGAAGTCATGACAACACCATGATGTCATGTCCCTCTTCATGAACAAAAGACAAACAACAACAACAGCTTAGTATAGTGCCTGGCACAGAGTAGAAACTACATAAATGTTATACTTAAAAACTTTCAAGCCACAGAGGACCATTCTTTATCATCCTAACCCTATCCTATTTTTTCCCTTCTTGGAAGTATCAATTTTTTAGCTACCATAACAAATTTATCCTGTGTTATGAGTAGGCATGTAATCAGCAAACTATTATTTCAAGTTTGATTTGGGGGGAGAATGAGGCACATAGATTACTTAACAGAAGGAGATTTACTTAGCCCTAAAATAGAAAGGGTATACAATAAGGCTACAGAGTTACTAAGCTTCCATAGATGTGCTACATCCTACCCCTCAGTCCCCATCTCTATAAAGAAATAGGTTTATTAGCAAGACAGGATATGGTAACTTTTGTGGTCTTCAGATATTTACCAAGTTGCAGAGGCCCCTGTTTTGTATGACTAAAACTTCTCGCAGCTTTGGGTGTTCGGGAAGCCATTTTAAGAGATGCAAAAGCCAATCATATGCCAGGGTTAGTTTTGTTGCCTTTTGGGGAAAACTGGTCCCTGTTGTGGAGAAAGAGGGGAATTCTGGTCCTGTTACACCCTTTCTTCAGTGTGTGAGCAAACTCAGAGAATCCAAATAGCTTAATTATGGCAGAAAGGTAACTTTCTCCCCCTCCCATGGTCCTGCCTCGTTGATGGCATCATTCTGTCTTCCACTCTGAAGCTACCTGTAGACAGATAAGTTTTTAAATGGTGTGTGTCACCATATGAAAGTAAGCCTCCCTATGTAACTGAGTGCTCAGGTATGGTGAAAAAACTGTCCCCCACTTATAGCATAGGGATTTAGTGTGACTCAAAGGGAGACAAAATAGACATCTCTAGCCTCTCTCCCCTCCTTCACCTTTCTCCCAGGTAGACTAATTCCTGGTGGAAGGAGGAGCAGGAATTTGGGGCCAGAGGCCAATGGGCTCTCCTGAGAGAGAAGGGGTAGTGGGCTAGAATTGTATCTATGTGCTCCCTTAAATATTATCAGTTTTCTAGATGTGATCAGCTTCAAGCTAATTTCCAATCATTTTGTCTTTATTGGAGGAAATAGGACTTACCATAAGTCAACCCCAAATCCAAGGCTTGACCTTGTTCCCATCAAATGTCAGGTTCACAATAAGTATACATAGTAAATAGTTAAGAAATCCCTTTATCCAGATTATAGTAAAACAGAAATCAGATAAGGTATATATAGGATGATATATACCAGACAATACCAAGTGAAAAAGCACTCCCAATGATCATGAGAAAACTCAGCTCAACCAAGAGAGTGCTAGATCTTACCCAAGGGGAAACTCTCTGCATTCTCTGGTGTGGCAAGTTGGGGACAGGGACATAATGGAGACTGTCAGCTCCTTTCATATCTTCCAGAATATTTTTCTTCAGCAACCTGATGTAGAATTGCTCTCTGCCATCTTCCCTGTAGAAACTAGAAGCCAGAAGTACCCAAAGTGACTTGAATCTTGAAAAAGACTCAAGAAGGTTGGAGTTCTCCCATTTTCACTAATTCTGCCCTGCTATTTATTTAGAACAGACCATTCTCTTCACTGATGAGGAGAGAATCCCATACCAATGGGCTCTGGGATAGGGGTCATGCTGATATTCCTAAATTTACCTGTATTCTATAGCTAAAGACTTGGGTGAGGGAGAGCCAAGCGGTTAGGTGAGACCTCACTGTGGTGGACAAATCTGACACTGTGGAGTCTGCTAGTCTGGGTGGCTTTTCTTATATGTCTGTGTTTCTGCTCCCCTGTGCTCAAGTGTACTTAGAAAAGTGCTGGGCATTAGACTGAGCAGGAAGCTAGCTTGTGGTTTTAGATATACCAAAGGCCTGGGCAATGATTCCCATGAGTTGTGGAGCCAGTAATAACAGACTTAATAGGAGATAATATCTTTGTCTACATTTTCAAAACATTTCCCTTTCCCCTCATGTTTACATGCATCAAAGTAGATTAACAGTCAGCCGATACAGTACTCTGACATAGGGCTGGTGTACAATTATCAGATCATTCCTTCGTTTGTGAGAGTATGTAAGGGTGAATGCCTAGGTAAGTTTCTGGGAAGCTTTCAGCAGCTCAGCTATGGTAATTTGAAGTTCCTTTGGATTGCCTTTGTGTGTGTATGTGTGTGTGTTGTGTATGTGTTCAGAGACCTTTGGCAACAGCAATCAGAAGCTTGTGTGGTATGCCTGTGCCCCCCTAGGTATCCATATCCATACAGGGGTCCACAGTCAATTCTGTGCTGCTCAGAGCCTCAAGACAGAGAACATCAAAGAAGAAATATGAGAGTTTGAGTGTCTGATCTTCCAGAGCCAAACTGAATTCCTCATCACCTGCAAAGAATGTCCAGTAGTGCACCTGAGGCAGCACTGGACTTGAATAGAGCACATAAAGACTTGAGTTCAAACTGTGCCTCAGCACTTACCAGTTGCATAGCCCTGAGCAAGTTCCTCAGCTTCTATTTCCTTATCAGAGTTAGTGTGTGTGTGTGTGTGTGTGTGTGTGTGTGTGTGTGTAAGAGAGAGAGAGAGAGAGAGAGAGAGAGAGAGAGAGAATATTTGCAAAGAAATTCTCAAACCTTAAAACACCACATAACTGCTCATTGTTGTCATAATTGTCATCATTAGTATATTCTGATCATCATCATCATATAAAAACTTCTGTTTAGATAGGCAAATTGCTATGGTTCTTGTGATTTGTTTGTTGGACCTTCTTCAAGTTTCTGAGGTCACCATGTCTTGAGGGCCAGCTTGGGAGGAGTCATTTCATATTTTTATATTATATTAATATATTTTATATTTAAAGTTACAGAGAGAGAGTGAGAGAAACAGAGAGAGACAAAAGACAGAAAGAGACACAGAGAGAGAGTGCAGAGGCTCAATTTTGCTTTTTCCAAGCTTCTTATCTTCATATTTACAGATCTTAAGTTTACTTAAACTGTTTCTTTGGTAGGGATTCTTAACTCTGTGTCTATGTCTATGTATGTGTTTGCACATGTATGTGGAGCACATATATGCACACACATAGAACATAGATGCCTTTGACTGTCTAGTGAAATCTTAGGATCCCTTCTCAGGATAGTGTTTCTAAATGCAAAAAAAAAAAACACCTATATAAAACCAATATATTTAAATACATTTATCTGTCTATCATCTATCTATCTATCTATCTATCTATAGTTCTTGGAAACCAGGTCAAGAACCCTTGTGTCTGAGAGCCTGTGTCTTGTTCAAGTTCACCTAGCTTTTTAGTAAGAGACCCAGGGCTCTTGACTTCCAATTGGTATAATTACAAGTCAAAAATTGTCCTATATTAACATTTCTTCTTTTGATGAGATTGAATCTTTATATATTTTTGCTAGTGAGATTAGTAATCTATATTTCATGGAATCTCAGGGTCAGAAGGGACCTCAGATGTTATCTAGTCCAATCCATCCATGAACTCTCCAATGTCCTCAATAAAAAGTCATATGGCTTCTAACTGGATGCCTATGGTGATAGAAAACTCATTACATCTGCAGGTAGCCTAGTATACTTTTCTACAAAGAAAATTATTAGGATTATTTTTTTAATTGATATTAAATCTGGCTCTATAATTTCTGCCCACTGCTCTTAGTTCTTATTTCTGGGACCAAGTAAAACAAAACTAACCTGTTTCCCACTTAACATTTCTTTGAATAGTTGAAAATAGCTATAATGTTCCTATAAATCTTCTCTTCCCCAGATTCTAAAAATGATCCTCATATGGTATGGTATCATATCTCTTCAAGTATCATAGTTACCAGTCATTTGTACATTCTTCAGTTTGTTAGCTTCCTGCCTTAAAATGTGGTCGCTAGAAATTAACACATTGCTTCATTCTGAATACTCTCCTTATATTAACCCAGGCTAATATTACATTCTTTTATTATGACTTCATGCCATAACCTTGACCTTCCAGGTATCTAGAACCCACAGAACTTTTAATAGAAACTACTGTCTAACCAGGCCTATCCATATCCTATATGTGTAGAATTGATTTTTTTTTCTGATGTCAAGATTAGGACTTGAAATGTATCCTTATTAAATTTCATCTCCTTAGTTTTGGACCATTATTCTAGCTTCTCAAGCTCTGTTTAGATTCTAATTCTTTTATCTGATATGTTAGCAATCACTCCCAGCTTTGTGGCAAGCAAAAAATTTGATAAGCATGTCACTGGCAAAAATTTTGAACAGAATTACCAAAGTTCCCTAGGAATCTGCATTGCAGATTTCTTTTGAGGTTGACATGAGCACATTAATCATTATTCTTAGAGTTCAATCAGCTGATCAGCTCCAAATCTAACAAAATGCAATAACCTATACTTCACATATTTCGTATCATTTTCATATTTTTAAGACATTGTCTAGAAATTGAAATCCCATGTTCAGATGTAAACTTCTGAACCAACTATTCTTTTCTCATACCCAAATCCCCCACCTTCAATTAGTAGCAGTGATAAAAATAGAACTTATCCTTCTGAGGCTGGATTATACTGTAGTCATTGTTCATAAGTCTAGACTTAGAAGGCAATTCAGAGGTATGAGTCCTACTCACTAATTTTCACAGTTCAGTTCCTCAGGGTACCATAGGTAAAGCATTGTAGTTGGGCCTGCAACAATGGCCCTCTGACTCTATAAGTGATTATTAAAAACCAATTATTTGGAAAGATTCAAAGTTCTCCCCTTTTTCTAAAGTCCTGATTTTGAAAGTTTGCTTCTACATTAAAGGACCGAAGGGCATGGAATATGATATTCCAGAGGGCAAAGGAACTGGGACTATGGCCAGAAATCACATACCCAGCAAAACTGACTATAATCTTTCAGAGGCAAAAATGGGATTTCAATGAGAAAGAGGTCTTTCAAGCATTTGTGATGAAAAGACCTGAACTGAATAAAAAATTTGACTTTCAAATACAAGACCCTGGAGAAGCACAAAAAGGTAAATAGGAAAAAGACTTCATGAGGGATATTAAAAGATCAAACCGTTTACATTCCTACATGGGAAGATAATACTTTGAAATTATAAGAACTATCTCAGTAAGAAATTCACAGAAGACAGGGCTGAACTAAATATGAAGGCATGATATCTATAAAGCATTTATGTTATATTCTTTGTAGGGCAGACAGGGTTGGGTATCTTATGTCTGGGGCTGGATTTGGGCTTGGGGCCTCCTGGGCCTAGGGCTGGTGCTTTGTCCACTGTGACACCTAACTAATCCATGATGACATCATTAAAATAGGGTTGAGGTGTAGGAGGAATAAACTGGGGAAGGGAGAAGGGGAGAGATGGTCTGGGGAGAGTTAGTTCACATGAAGGAAACAAGAAAAAACTTATGGAGGAGAGTAGAAGAAGGGGAAGGAGTTGGGGAGTGAGTGAACCTTAATATCATCAGAATTGGCTCAAAGAGGGACTAACATATATACTCAAGTAGGTATAGTAATATATTTTTGCCCTGGGGGGGGGGAAGGAGAAAAAGGCAGGGGGGAAGAAGGGAAGGAGGAAAGGGCAGATTGGCGGAGAGAGCAGTAAAAAGCAAAACACTTTCAAGGAAGATGAAGATGTTCTGCATTACTGCACTAGTATGACATATTGAATTGCTTGATCTCATAGGGAGGGTTGAGGAAGGAGGGAGGAAGAAAAATTTAGAACACAGAATTAGCTCAGGGACCCTGATCTCATTAGAGTGGACTCATGGAGGGAATAGCTTTCAAAACTAATTGGGAGGAGCAATCTATTTAACCCTGCAGGAAAGTAGGAGGGGAAGAGGATAAGGAAGGAAGGGTAAAATAAGGGAGTGTAGAGTGAAGGAGATGATAGTCAGAAGTAAAGCACTTCTGAGGAGGAATAGGTAAAAAGAAGATAGAGTAAATGTCATGGGAAGGGAGTCGGATGGAGGGAAATAGTTATGATGAATGATTATAATGGCAAAACATATGATACCTACTTTGCTGGGCTTTTATGAAGAAAATTCTCTTTCAAGTTTAGGGTACTATAGACAGGTTATGACGAACAGGATACTATCAGAAAAACCTGGAAAGACCTACATGAACTGAAACAGAGTGAAATGTACTGTATAGAAAATAACAGCAATAGTGGGGGACAATCTGCTGGGAAGCATGTGGTTATTTTCAGCAAGGCAATGATCCAATATAACCCTGAAGGACCTATGAAGATTGCACCTGATCTGCAGAGAAAGAACTGATAGTATCTGAAAACAGATGGAAACACATTTAATTTTTTTTTTCTTTTCCTCTTTGACAATTCCTTAATCTGAAGTTTTGGGGGTTTTTTTGACTGTTTTCTCTCACAACTAGCTAATATGGGAATTTTTCCATGACTACTCATGTATAACTTATTTTGAATTGCTTGAGTTCTTGTGGGTGGGGGGTACGAATGAAGGGGGGGAAGAGAAGTTGGAACACAAAGTTTTTTAAAAAATTGATGTTAAAATTTGTTTTTACATACATTTTGGAAAGTAAAATTCTATTAAAAAAAAGAAAAGAAAAGAAAGTTCAGTCTCCTCAAGGACATTACTGATAATAAAATTGGACTAACTTTCTTAAGAATCTTGTTCAGGCCTCACCTAACAGAGGAAGCCATTGTCTTCTACTGAGATGTGGGTGGGGATAAATTATTTGAATAGATTTACTAAGGCCAGGGGTAGTTTACAAGTAAATGAAATAATCAAAGTTCATATGAATAAGTTCATCCACTCATTATAATAATTCATTCTCTCATTCATTTTTGTTTTGTTTTGTTTTGTTTTGTTTTAGTGAGGCAATTGGGGTTAAGTGACTTGCCCAGGGTCACACAGCTAGTAAGTGTTAAATGTCTGAGGCCGGATTTGAACTCAGGTACTCCTGACTCCAGGGCCGGTGCTCTATCCACTTCGCCATCTAGCTGCCCCTCTCATTCATTGTTTTTTTTTTTTTTTTACATATAAGGTATTTTATTTTTTCCGTTACAGGTAAAGATAGTTCTCAACTTTTGTTTATACAAGCTTTACAATTTCAGATTTTTCTCCCTCCCTCCCCTCCCTCCCCCCTCCCCTAGACAGCAGGTAATCTGATATAGGTTATATCTATATATCTATATATCATATACATATAGATATATATATACACACACACACACATATATATATATATATATACATAATAACATTAATCCTATGTCTGCATTAATCCTGTTACAAGAGAAAAAATCAGAGCAGTGATGCAAAACCTCAAAATAGAAAAAAAAAAAAAAACAACAGCACCCAAAACAAAAGAAATAGTATGGTTCAATCAGCATCTATACTCCACAGTTCTTTTTTTTTTTTTTCTTGGATTTGGAGATCCTCTTCTATCATGAGTTCCCTGGAACTCTTCTGTACCATTGCATTGGTGAGAAGAATAGAGTCCATCACAGTAGGTCAACACTCAATGTTGATGATACTGTGTACAATGTTCTTCTGGTTCTGCTCATCTCACTCATCATCAGCTCACGTAAGACCCTCCAGGTTTCTCTGAACTCCTCCTGCTCATCATTTCTTACAGCACAATAGTATTCCATTGTATTCATATACCACAACTTGTCCAGCCATTCCCCAATTGATGGGCACCCCCTCAACTTCCAATTCCTTGCTACCACGTAAAGAGCAGCTATAAATATTTTTGTACATGTGGGTCCCTTTCCCCCTTCCATGATTTCTTTGGGAAAAAGACCTAAAAGTGGAATTGCTGGGTCAAAGTGTATGCACAGCTTTATCACCCTTTGGGCATAATTCCAAATTGCTCTCCAGAATGGTTGGATCAGTTCACAGCTCCACCAACAATGCATTAGTGTTCCAATTTTCCCACAGCTTCTCCAACATTTATTATCTTCCTTTATTGTCATTTAAGCCAATCTGATAGGTGTCAGGTGGTACCTCAGAGTTGTTTTAATTTGCATCTCTCTAATCATTAGAGATTTAGAGCATTTTTTCATATGGGAATAGATAGCTTTGGTTTCTTCATCAGAAAACTGCCTGTTCATATCCTTTGACCATTTCTCAATTGGGGAATGACTTGGATTCTTATAAATTTGATTTAATTCCCTATATATTTTAGAGATGAGGCCTTTATCAGAAGTACTGGCCTCAAAAATTGTTTTCCAGCTTTCTGCCTCCCTTCTAATTTTGGATGCATTGCTTCTGTTTGTACAAAATTTTTTAATTTAATGTAATCAAAATCATCCATTTTGCATTTTATAATATATTCTATCTCTTGTTTGGTCAAAAAATGTTTTCCTTTCCAAAGATCTGATAGGTACACTATTCCTTTCTCTCCTAATTTACCTATGGTATCACCTCTTATGTCTAAATCATGTATCCATTTTGACCTTATTTTAGTATAAGGTGTAAGATGGTGGTCTATGCCTAATTTCTGCCATACTATCTTCCAGTTTTCCCAGCAGTTTTTGTCAAATACTGAGTTCCTATCCCAGAAGCTGGAGTCTTTGGGTTTATCAAACACCACATTACTAGTGTCATTTACTACTGCATTTCCTGAGCCTAGCCTATTCCATTGATCTACCACTCTATTTTTTAGCCAGTACCAGATAGTTTTGATGACTGCCGCTTTATAGTAAAGCTCCAGGTTTGGTACCGCTAACCCACCTTCCTGTGAGTTTTTTTTCATTATTTCCCTGGATATTCTTGATTTTTTGTTTTTCCAGATGAATTTTGTTGTTATTTTTTCTAGCTGTATAAAATAATTTTTAGGTAGTCTGATTGATATGGCACTGAATAAATAAATTAATTTAGGCAGTATTGTCATTTTTACTACATTAGCTCTGCCTATCCATGAGCAATTGATATCTTTCCAATTATTTAGATCTGATTTGATTTGTGTAAAGACTGTTTGGTAGTTGTGTTCATAGAGTTCCTGGGTTTGTCTTGGCAAGTAGACTCCCAAGTATTTTATATTATCTACCGTTACTTTAAATGGAATTTCTCTTTCTATCTCATTCATTGTTAACCAATCAGACTTGATTGCCACCCCCAGGAACACCCTCTTTCAATGGGCATAATAAACCATTAGACCACCAACATCATGGTCTTTGGTCTAAGAGAGATGTCCAAATGACCATCCTTTTATTAATAAACATGCTGGCATTATTAGAAAAATTATTAAATTACCCAGAAAATTTGTTTCTTGAACTTTTTTAACATCACAGTACCATTAACATTTCCCAGTCTTTAGTTTCTTGCCCAGCTATTTCTAATTCCTAAGCATTCAACATTCATTCTGAAGACATCATGTGGTATCATATAAATTGGCCACAGGCAGCTGTGGTCTTCAGGTTTGATAGGAAGCAAGAAGGTTCACTGCAACAACCATGATATGTGCCCCAGGAAGACAACATACCTACCAAGAACCTATCAATTATACAACATATTTTTCAATGGGGATGCACAGACCATAACTTATCTCTTCTTTCCGTGATCATCATCACTAGATAGTGTCTTTCCTATTTGCTCCTATGGATCATTATTATATGAATCTTTGTTAATCCCACATACCCTTTGCCACCTCTTCTCTCTCCTCCCAGTTCTGGCTGTATAATCAAATAAAACCTTTCACTGACCCCTGCAAAAGGCATGTTAATCAACTCCTCTATGGTTCTGCCCATAATCCATGTAATTTTACAACTCAAAATATCCCTTCCTGGCCACTCTTCCATTAAATGCCCAATTTCTTCTTTTATAATGTAAACTTCTTGAGTCAGGGACTCTCTTTCCTTTTGTATTTGTATCCCCAACACTTATCTCAGTGTGTGGTACATAAAAAGTGCTTAATCAATGCTTTTTTCCAGTAATTCATTTGAAGATTCATTGATTCTATATCCCTTTTGTCATTATATTCCTTGCTTCTACTTCCCAGACTCCTAATAACTTTTTCAATTTCCCTCCATTATTTTTCCTTTTTTTCCCTTGAATCACTTATTTCATTTTTTCAAGGAACACTTCATTTTCACTCATAAGTCATGAAGGGGGCAACCATTCCTTTAGCCCTGGGATTCTTGTTATTCATCCTTCCTTTTCAAAGAGGCTCAACAACATCACATGTTGTATCTTGACTTGTGTGTAAATTGGATTTAAGGGAGCCAGAGAAGCTCAAAGTTATCAGGCTCACTCCCTCTTCCTTAGTCATGTAAGTCTAGTGGGAAGATAAAAGTCAAGATGACTAGGAATGGCCCAGGATGTAGTGGATAACCCTGATGTCTTCAATGCATGACTAAACTCTAAACACTCCAAAGTGCCTGCTTCAGCTACCTTCAAGGCCATTGGAATAGATTATTCTCATATGTCCATTCTACTGGGGGAAGTCTTCATATTCTTGGTGTAGACATTCCCCTTAACTTAGTGACAGGTTTAAGATCTGACAGATTCTTAACCTGGGGTTTAAGGATCTCCAATGTATCCAGGGATAGATTCCAAGGGTATATGAATTCCCATTCATGTACTTCTAGATAGGAAAAACGATTACATCTTTATTTTCAGTGACGTCTAACTGAAATTGAGCATTTTCTTCAATCATTTGGAAACTTTATTCTGAGAAAAGATCCATAGGCTTCAGCAGACTGCTTAAGGGGTCCATGATATGCACAAGACAAGTTAAGAAGTCCTGCTTTGACCCATTCGCCTTCTCTTCTAATAGGTAGACTCACATGATTTGATTTATTTTTTTTCTCTAAACATAGTTTTTACGTGTCAGTGGTAGAAACAAAAATATGGCATAATCCCTCCAGGTCATTTTGGAAAGATAAAGGAAAACAGGAAAGCAAGGGATTGTGGTAGAGTGGACAGTGCATCAGGATCCAATTATTGGCTATGTGACCTTGAACTAAATATTTCATCTCTCTGAGTCCCATCTATAAAATGGGGACTGTCACCCGCATTGCCTACTGTACAAGACTGTTGTAAGGATCAAGTAAGATAATGTATGCAAAGTACTTTATAACCATTACACAAATGTGAGTTATTATAGATAGATCGTTATTCCCCTGGAGTCAATGAAATCACAGTGTCAGCTTTTGGAACATTTACTAGGACTTGCTGCTAAACTGAAAATAGCCCAAAGTTCTCCCAGTGCCCTCAGTGACATTGAGCTTATGTTCAGAGATACAAGATCCTATTTAATAGCAGCTTCAGATGTTTCCTCCTCAAACCAGGTCTGTATTTCACAGATTTGATTTTTTTAAAGACTGACATAAATTGAGAAATAAGTTTAGAAACACACAAACCTCGCATAGCCCAAAGCAAAAAGCATGACGCTTATTCATGAACAAACTGGGAAGGATTCTTTCAAGAGACTTACAAAATCATGATTCAAACTGGACTCTGGGATAGATTTTCTTGCATATTAACTAAATAAAATTAACCTCTACAATCCAACCCCACTCTTTCACCTCTGGCTAATTATTCCCATTTGATTTAAAGCCCTTCTCATTCAGGTCACAAATCCCTATGTAGCAGAAAATTGGGTTATATTATTGCCGCCACTTCAGGAATAAACTAAGGTATAAGCAAGATAGATAGTTGCTTAGTAGTATGAATTAGGAGGCAAGAAATACTCTTCTGTCATTAGCTTACTAATGCCTAAGCCTTTCATTGAAAGATGAGGAATAAGACTAAATGACTAAATATATACATCCCAGGAATCATCCTGCCAAATTAACCTGGAAGAACAAATGACTGATATTAAATCATATCATTAGAGCAGAATTTTTTAGGAAAGAGAAGAGAGAGTATAAATAAAAGTGGGATGAAGATGTTAAGTCTCTTTTGTCATCTTAGTTCTCATGATCTAGGTCTTAGGTGTCTAACATGCAACCCACCACTAAATGTAGCCTCCTTAAGTCTTTGATGGAGGCCTGGGTGACACAAGTATTTATCTCAAAGTGACTATAGTACCTTACTCTAAGAGTCTCATAAACAGTAACTTCAAGCGTCCTTTGACTTCTCACACATGTTCCTGAACCAACAGAGAAGGGCTTATAACAACGACAACAACAATAATACCTATTATTCTTTCTGCTACTAGAATTGTCCCAAAGATGCTTTCAGTAAACTTGCAGAAGATAAGCTTTCATCCTAATATTTTCACACAATTACCTACATGTAGAACAGTCCACAGAACATTAAATATAAAAGAATAACCGGATAGTAACTTGTCCTTAGATTGTTTCTATCTTTACTCCATTTAAAAAGAAGAGAATTAGGAGATAACAAAAATAACAACCTCCTAACACCCTAATCATCCAAGTCCCAGAGCAGAGATGTGAAAAGAAAGCAAAGGAATGCCAGTTTAATGTGTAGTGCCCTGGGACGGATGGTCAGTTAGATATTGGTGATACTCTTGATTGAATTAACAACTCACTTGGTGTAACCAAACTGCCTGCATAAGTAACAGAAATAGATGGGGTGGCACAGGATTGTAGGTTACAGCCAAGCATGGTACATCACATCTATAATTCCAGTTACTTAGGGTAGGCCGAGGCTGGCAGATGTCTTAAAATCAGAGTGTGTACCTGTGAAGAAGGAAGATAAGGAAACTTTCCAGTCATGTATATAGCAAAAGAAGATATAAAATGAACGAGAAAGTTGTATCAAAGTAAAACAGAAATATCACCTATCATTAATATGCTGAACTACAGAACAGTTACATAAAAGAAAGTGATGGCAGCTCTACTTTCACTTCAAAACCAGAAAGTAATGAAGTTAGATAAAATCCATAGCTTTTGGCTCAAGTACTTCATAATAGTACAGTATATGAGTTACTAGTAAAGCACTTTACCCATTTCCTCTCTGATGCAAGCCTGATTCCATCTTTCTTAACAGAAGGCATCACATATTTATTATCATGAGATGAGACCACTAGAGATCCTTCCAAATATAGTCCAATTACATGGCTATGTACTTTACACAAAGCACTCACAGCTTATATCATTCAACAAAATCTATCAACACTTACAAGGAAACAATATATTGTTTTTATGGGGTACAACGAGTGTGTTAAAAAAGTCCCAGAGGAGTAAAAGGCAATGCATCATTGATTTGGTTGTTATTGAGCAAGCCATCCAAAAGCATCATAACTTTTATACTACCTTTTTATTGATTACTGGATAGTTTTTTTTAATTCAGCTCCACTTTCATTGTGTAATTATATACTATAAATATGTAAGATAAATCAAAGTATAGAAAAAATGCTACAGTACTAGAAGTACACATGAAAACTTGTCCTCTTCAAAACATGCTTCCATCACAATAATGTCAAGAACAATTGATATTAAAAAGGTCATATTGAACATTTGATATATGTGGATGATATCAAGTTATATTGCTCCACCTAAAACATATCAAATAGCTAATTGATTTTATGGAAATTTTCTTCAATGATACCAAGATATCATTTGTAATTTGTAAGTTAAAAAATATTAATGTGTGTCAAAGAAGAAAAAAGGCCAAAGGCTTTGTGTTTAAAAACAAAGGGAAAATTGAACCAATGGATCAAAGTGATACCAATGTCTTTGTTTTCAGGCAAATCAAACCAAGTACAATACTTATCAAGGAGAAAGCTGAAGCTAAGCATGTTAAGAAACTTGCTGGCATCTTGAAGTCAAAGCTTAATGGGAAGAACACATTTAAAGTAATCAACTGCTCAACAATACAAGTCTTTTGACACGGTAAAATGGAAAAAAATGAATCAAATAAGTTTACAAATAAAACTTGCACAATGTCAGAACTCCTCACGGAACATAGCAATAGAAAAGTTAATACTTCTAAGAGAAAAGGAGAAAGAGAAGTGATAAGTGTTCTCAGAACATATAATCAATTAATAAGGATTCATTGAGCTCCTACTATGTGCCAGGCACTATGCCAAGCACTGAAGATACAAAAAGAGACAAAAGACAGGCCATGCCCACAAGGACTTTACAGTCTAGTGGGAGAGACAATATGCAGAGAAAAATATACAAAGCAAGCAGTATACAGGATAAATAGGAAATAATGAACAGATTGAAGGCAATAGAATTAAGAGGGGTTAAAAATGCTACCTGTAAAAGAGGATTTTAGTTAGGACTCAAAGGAAGCCAGGGAAGGTACTAGGTAGAGTTCAGGAAGCAGAACATTCCAAACATGAAGGTCAGCCAGAGAAAATTCTAAGAACTGAAATGGAGTATCTTGTTCTTAGAATGGCCCGGAGGCCAGTTTGGCTTTAAATGCCGAACAGGAGTATTTTGTCTTTGATCCTGGAAGCAACAGAAACCCACTAGACTTTATTAAGTAGGAGAGTAATATGATCTTATCTGTGCTTTAGGAAAATCACTTTAGTGAGTGAACTGAGGAAGATCAAAGTAGGGAGAGACCTTCCAGCAGGCAGCTTCAGTCATCAAAACATGAGGTGATGGGGACCCACGTAAGAGTAGGGGCAGTGTCAGAGGAGAGAAGGGGGCATATTAGAGAGATGCTGCAGAAGTGACATTGACAGGCCTTGGCAATAGCTTGGATATGTGGATGAGAGAAAGGGAGGAGTCTAGGATGACTTTTATTTATTTATTTTTTTAGGGCAATGAGGGTTAAGTGACTTGCCCAGGGTCACACAGCTAGTAAGTGTCAAGTGTCCGAGGCCGGATTTGAACTCAGGTCCTTCTGAATCCAAGGCAGATGCTTTATCCACTGTGCCACGTAGCTGCCCCCAAAGGAACTAGGATGAATTTTAAGTTGCAAGCCTAAGGCATTGGGAAGAATTGGGAGGTCTTGGGGGAAAGTTGAGTTTTGTTTTGGGAATGTTTAGTTTAAGTTGTCTATTGAACATCCAACTTGAGAAGTCTTAAAGGCCGTTGGAGATGTATGATTGGAAATGAATAGAGAAGTTGGGACATGATAGGTAGATTTGGGAACCATCAGCTTACAGATAGTAATTAAATCCACGGGAATTAATGAGATCAAGTTAATTATTATAAAAAGAGAAGTTAATAGGTCCCAGGACAGAACCCTAAGGGACACTTACAATTACATACAATTTTTAATGATTACAGGCTTATCTATAGGTAAAATGTACATGTTAAAAATTTACAGAAATGTTTTTGGAAAAAACTGCCTTCACAAGCAAAAAGACAAGGTGAATGATAGTTATTTGCCAGTGTATTTGTCCAGTGAAACTACTTTTCGTTATGTTAAGAGCCAAGAGTAGGATTTAAAGGCATAGAGGAACAAGATAATATCTTTCGTGTCATTCTGTCTGACCTTGTCTTTAATGATTTCAACAAATATATAGAAGATGAAATTCATCCCAAAATTCTTATTCATTTATAAAAAGCTCTCAAATGATATTTTTTGCAATGTTAAATATAAAAATAACAACAGAAGGTTAATAATTTTTTGTTGGATAACTTCTCTTGGTAACCCCAATCAAAAATGATGAAAGCATTCTTTTCAATGAGATAACAGTGAAAATAGCAATAATATAAAAATAAAGCATTTACCAAAGACTCTTTATGCATCAGGCACTATGAAAAACATATGACGATGATGATGATTATGAAAAAGACATAGATAATTATGATGAAGGTAATGATGGCGGCGGTGGCGGTGGTGGTGGTGATCACTCATATTTGTAGAGAACTTTGAGGTTTGAAAACTGCTTTACCTACAATATCTCATTTGATCTGAAGTTGTCGAAGATGTATCTGCCCATGACCTCATGACAAAGTCAACGTGACCTGTGCCCTAATAGAATTTGTACCTAACATCTTATGCAGCATAGTTTACAAAAGTCTCTTGCTTAGACAGGTAGAACACAGGGAGCCCAGATTTTGACACATAAGGAAAACCACTCTGATAACTAATCTTCCAGAGCTCTACAGCTTTGCCAAAAGAAAGTCTGGTACTTCTGCTCTCTTTCCATTTAAGGCATTGCTCCAGTCACTGTAGAAGGTTTAATTTAGAAATACCAATTTAATAAATGTTTGTTGAATTCAATTGTATTAGACTGATTGTTACAATTTCTCTGCATAACAATAAGAAAGAGCCAATATCCAACTCTTTAGGATAATATAAATGCTAAACTACTTGGATGAAGGGTGATGCCCTATATCACAGATTCTTAAGCTGAGATCTGTGAATTAAAAAAAAAATAGCTAGTATTAATAACAGCTAGCATTTATATAGCACTTGGAAAAGCCTTGACAATAACCCTGGATGGTAGGTGATATTATTATCCCCATTTTAAAGGTGAGGAAACCGAGTCAGACAGGATCTAAATGACTTGCCCAGGATTACCCAACTAATAAGCTTCTGTGGCCAGATTTGACCTTAGGGTTTCCTAACACCAAGTCCAGTTCTCTATCTACTGAGCCATGTTGTTCTTTCTTTCCTTCTCTTTCTTTCTCTTTCTTTCCTTTCTTTCTTTCTCTTTCTCTCTCTCTCTCTCTCTCTCTCTCTCTCTCTCTCTCTCTCTCTCTCTCTCTCTCTCTCTCTCTTTCTTTCTTCCTTTCAGAGCAATGAGGGTTAAATGACTTGCCCAGGGTCACACAGCTAGTAAGTGTCAAGTGTCTGAGACTGGACTCAGGTCCTCCTGATTTCAGGGCTGGTGCTTTATCTACTGCCCCACCTAGCTGCCCCCATGTAGTTGTTTCTAAAGAAATGTGATGCTAACTGAATTTCATTATAATTTGTTTCCCTATAATTCTATGTATTTTTTAAAATTTCAAAACATTTAGAGGAGTCATAGGCTTCAGCAGACTGCCAAAGGACTTTACTGACACCAAAAACAAACAAACAAAAAATAATTAAGAACCCCCCAGCTTAGACTAATACTGTGATAATTCTTTGTATCTCACTGATAAAGATACTGTTTCTGAGATGAGGGAACAACCCGTCCATGCCCTCTAATTCTGTGTGACTCTCATCAGCCTCTTCCATGAAACCCAGAGAGGATGTCCACCTGATATGCTAGCAATCTTCTTCCACGTCTCCTGACATAATATGGAACAAATGGACTTCCAATCACTCTAAAAACATCCTTTAAAAACAAATATTTCAGGGGCAGCTAGGTGGCACAGTGGATAAAGCACCAGCCCTGGATTCAGGAGGACCTGAGTTCAAATCTGGCCTCAGACACTTGACACTTACTAGGTGTGTGACCCTGGGCACGTCACTTAACCCCAATTGCCCAGCAAAACAAAACAAACAAACAAACAAAAACCCAAATATTTCAATTTGGCAGGAAAATTAGAGGTCATCTACTTAGAGATTTATAGATCATAAAATATCTTGAGAGATAGAAAGGACCTTAAAATTTATCAATTTCAATCCTCTCACTTTACAAGTGAGGCAACTTAGGCTCCCAGAAACTAAGTGACTTGCCATGGGTCATTGTGCTAGTAAGTGTCTGCCATGGGACTTGAACACAGGTCTTACTGAATCCATGTCTAGTACATTATCCCCTATTCTACATTGTTTCCCAAGTTCAACCCCTTCATTTCATGCTGAAGGAAACTGAGACCCAGAAAGGTTAAATGAATCTCTCATTTCTATTAAATGACCTGTTCCAGGAATACAAATCTCTGATGATCTCGTGTCATTACTCCTTTGTAATTCTTTTCAAATAAGAAGATATCTAGCCTTATGCACACCTACCATGTGTTTCTTGGTGTGTTTGGGGTGACCCATAACTAATTCTTTATACTATTTCATGACTTGTAGTTATTGTATTACCAGAAGACTATGTTAAAAAAAATGCATCTTTGTTTGAAGGAAAAGTTTAGAATCATTAAAAATATTGCAATATTTGGAACTATGCTGAAAGGGCTATAGAACTGTGCATAACCTTTGATCCAGCAATACCAGTGCTACATTTATGTCACAAAGACATCCCTCAAAAAGAGAAAAAGACCTACTTGTACAAAAATATTTATAGCAATTCTTTTTGTGGTGGCTATGAATTTGGAAATCAAAGGAATTCCCATCAATTGGGGATTGGCTAAACAAGCTGTTGTATATGATTGTGATGGAATATTATTGTGCTATATGAAATGACAAACAGGATGATTTCAGAAAGACCTGGAAAGACTTGCATGAACTGATGTATAGTGAAGTGAAAAGAACCAGGAGAACATTGTACACAGTGACAATATTGTTTGATGAAAAACTGTCAATGAGTTAACTATTCTCAGCAATACAATGATCCAAGACAATCCCAAAGTACTAATGATGAAGCATATTATTCACCTCTAAAGAAAGAACTGATATTGATAGAACACAGACAGAAGCGTGCTATTTTTCATTTTCTTTCATTTTTTCCTTTTATTCAAGTTTTTTATACAAAATTACTAATATGGTAATGTTTTGCACAATCGTAATTGTATGACCTATATCTCACTATAGCTCACTGCCTCAGGGCTGGGGGCAGCAGTGAGGAGAGAGGGAAGGAGGGATAAAAATTGGAACCCCAAACTGTAAATGAAAATGTTTATTGCTTTAAACAAATTTTTAAAATAAAAATTTTAAAAATTTTAAGTATTAAACAATTTCTCAAATATAATCCAACCTGCTCTCTCCTTACCTCATTTTATTATCCCCTGCTATCTCAAAAGGCTACAGAAAAAAATATCCCAATTTGCCACCCCAAGATCCAGCTCCAGACCTATGCCTGAGGCTCACCTTCTCTTCTAATTACTGCTTTGTAAACAGCAATGACCTTCCTCTTGCCTGGTGCATGTAGCTGTCCACGTGTCAAGGCTGTCATATGTATTCTCCTCTCTCTCACCTCTACTCCATAAACAGTTTTTGCTCTAGGTAAGCAATTCCAATTATGGCTCTGTGTTATAGTATCATTTGCAAAAGGCTAGCTGTTCTGTTCTTATATCTTCATCAAAGATATCTTTGATCCATGTGTATACTCTTATTGCGAAGATTTTGTAGAGATGAAAATGTAGAGAGCACATCACATCAGAGAATACACATCAGAGAGTGGGAAGAATGGGAATACCTTAAATAAGCTTTAGTCCAAATGTGGTAGGTCCACTATTATTAAAGGAGAAAATAGTTTGTTATAGTAATCTTTTTTTTTTTTTTTTTTTTTTTGAGATATTTTATTTTTTCCGTTACATGTAAAGATAGTTCTCAACTTTTGTTTATACATGCTTTACAATTTCAGATTTTTCTCCCTCCCTCCCTCCCCTCCCTCCCCCCTCCCCTAGACAGCAGGTAATCTGATATAGGTTATATCTATATATATCTATACATATACATATAGATATATATATACACACACATATATATACACATAATAACATTAATCCTATTTCTGCATTAATCCTGTTACAAGAGAAAGAATCAGAGCAGTGATGCAAAACCTCAAAATAGAAAAAAAAAAACAACAGCACCCAAAACTAAAGAAATAATATGGTTCAATCAGCATCTATACTCCACAGTTCTTTCTTTCTTTTTTTTTCTTGGATTTGGAGATCCTCTTCTATCATGAGTTCCCTGGAACTCTTCTGTACCATTGCATTGGTGAGAAGAATATAGTCCATCACAGTAGGTCAACACTCAATGTTGATGATACTGTGTACAATGTTCTTCTGGTTCTGCTCATCTCACTCATCATCAGCTCACGTAAGACCCTCCAGGTTTCTCTGAACTCTTCCTGCTCATCATTTCTTACAGCACAATAGTATTCCATTGTATTCATATACCACAACTTGTCCAGCCATTCCCCAATTGATGGGCACCCCCTCAACTTCCAATTCCTTGCTACCACGTAAAGAGCAGCTATAAATATTTTTGTACATGTGGGTCCCTTTCCCCCTTCCATGATTTCTTTGGGCAAAAGACCTAAAAGTGGGATTGCTGGGTCAAAGGGTATGCACAGCTTTATCGCCCTTTGGGCATAATTCCAAATTGCTCTCCAGAATGGTTGGATCAGCTCACAGCTCCACCAACAATGCATTAGTGTTCCAATTTTCCCACAGCCTCTCCAACATTTATTATCTTCCTTTTTTGTCATTTTAGCCAATCTGATAGGTGTCAGGTGGTACCTCAGAGTTGTTTTAATTTGCATCTCTCTAATCATTAGAGATTTAGAGCATTTTTTCATATGGGAATAGATAGCTTTGGTTTCTTCATCAGAAAACTGCCTGTTCATATCCTTTGACCATTTCTCAATTGGGGAATGACTTGGATTCTTATAAATTTGATTTAATTCCCTATATATTTTAGAGATGAGGCCTTTATCAGAAACACTGGCCTCAAAAATTGTTTCCCAGCTTTCTGCCTCCCTTCTAATTTTGGATGCATTGCTTCTGTTTGTACAAAAATTTTTTAATTTAATATAATCAAAATCATCCACTTTGCATTTTATAATATACTCTATCTCATGTTTGGTCAAAAACTGTTCTCCTTTCCAAAGATCTGATAGGTACACTATTCCTTTCTCTCCTAATTTACCTATGGTATCACCTCTTATGTCTAAATCATGTATCCATTTTGACCTTATTTTAGTATAAGGTGTAAGATGTTGGTCTAAGCCTAATTTCTGCCATACTATCTTCCAGTTTTCCCAGCAGTTTTTGTCAAATACTGAGTTCCTATCCCAGAAGCTGGAGTCTTTGGGTTTATCAAACACTACATTACTAGTGTCATTTACTACTGCATTTCCTGAGCCTAGCCTATTCCATTGATCTACCACTCTATTTTTTAGCCAGTACCAGATAGTTTTGATGACTGCCGCTTTATAGTAAAGCTCCAGGTTTGGTACCGCTAACCCACCTTCCTGTGAATTTTTTTTCATTATTTCCCTGGATATTCTTGATTTTTTGTTTTTCCAGATGAATTTTGTTATTATTTTTTCTAGCTGTATAAAATAATTTTTAGGTAGCTTGATTGGTATGGCACTGAATAAGTAAATTAATTTAGGCAGTATTGTCATTTTTACTATATTAGCTCTGCCTATCCATGAGCAATTGATATCTTTCCAATTATTTAGATCTGATTTGATTTGTGTGAAGAGTGTTTGGTAGTTGTGTTCATAGAGTTCCTGGGTTTGTCTTGGCAAGTAGACTCCCAAGTATTTTATATTACCTACCGTTACTTTAAATGGAATTTCTCTTTCTATCTCTTGCTGCTGGACTTTGTTGGTCATGTATAGAAATGCTGATGATTTATGTGGATTTATTTTATATCCTGCTACTTTGCTAAAGTTGTTAATTGTTTCAAGTAATTTTTGACTTGATTCTCGAGGATTCCTTAAGTATACCATCATATCATCTGCAAAGAGTGATAGTTTTGTTTCCTCCTTGCCTATTCTAATTCCTTTAATTCCTTTCTCTTCTCTGATTGCTAAAGCTAACATTTCTAGGACAATATTAAATAATAGGGGTGATAATGGACATCCCTGTTTCACCCCTGATCTTATTGGGAAGGCCTCTAATTTATCTCCATTGCATATAATACTTGCTGATGGCTTTAGGTAGATACTGTTTATTATTCTAAGGAAAGCTCCCCCTATTCCTAAACTCTCTAGTGTTTTTATTAGGAATGGGTGCTGTACTTTGTCAAAGGCTTTCTCTGCATCTATTGAGATAATCATATGATTTTGGTTGGTTTTCTTATTGATGTGGTTGATTATGTTAATAGTTTTCCTAATGTTGAACCAGCCCTGCATTCCTGGTATAAATCCCACCTGGTCATAGTGTATTATCCTGGTGATCACTTGCTGTAATCTCCTTGCTAATATCTTATTTAAGATTTTAGCATCAATATTCATTAGGGAGATTGGTCTATAATTTTCTTTCTCTGTTTTTGCTTTGCCTGGTTTTGGTATCACCACCATATTTGTGTCATAAAACGAATTTGGTAGAACTCCTTCTTCACCTATTTTTCCAAATAATTTGTATAATATTGGAATTAATTGTTCTTTAAATGTTTGGTAAAATTCACCCGTAAACCCATCTGGCCCTGGGGATTTTTTCTTAGGGAGTTCATTAATAGCTTGTTCAATTTCTTTTTCTAATATGGGTTTATTTAAGGATTTTATTTCCTCTTCAGTTAACCTGGGCAGTTTGTATTTTTGTAAATATTCATCCATTTCATTTAGATTGTCAAATTTATTGGCATACAGTTGGGCAAAATATTTCCTAATTATTGCTTTAATTTCCACTTCATTGGTGGTAACATCACCCTTTTCATTTTTGATACTGGTAATTTGGTTTTCTTCTTTCTTTTTTTTAATCAAATTAACCAGTATTTTATCTATTTTATTGGTTTTTTCATAAAACCAGCTCTTAGTTTTATTGATTAGTTCTATAGTTTTTTTGCTTTCAATCTTATTGATTTCTCCTTTAATTTTCAGGATCTCTAATTTAGTGTCTAATTGGGGATTTCTAATTTGTTCTTTTTCTAGCTTTTTAAGTTGCATGCCCAATTCATTAATCTCCTCTTTCTCTCTTTTATTCATGTAAGCATTTAGAGCTATAAATTTTCCCCTAAGCACTGCTTTGGCTGCATCCCATAGATTTTGGTATGTTGTCTCATTATTGTCATTCTCTTGGATAAAGTTATTGATTGTTTCTATGATTTCTTGTTTGGCCCATTCATTCTTTAGAATGAAATTATTTAGTTTCCAATTGATTTTCATTCTACTTTTCCCTGGCTCTTTCTTACATGTAATTTTTATTGCATCATGATCTGAGAAGGATGCATTTACTATTTCTGCCTTTCTAAATTTGACTATGATGTTTTTGTGCCCTAATACATGGTCAATTTTTGAAAATGTGCCATGTACTGCTGAGAAAAAGGTATATTCCTTTCTATCCCCATTCAATTTTCTCCAGACATCTATCATGTCTAACTTTTCTAGTAATCTATTCACCTCTTTCACTTCTTTCTTATTTATTTTTTGGCTAGATTTATCTAATTCTGAGAGGGGGAGATTCAGATCCCCCACTAGTATAGTATTACTATCTAATTCCTCTTGTAACTCATTTAACTTCTCCTCTAAGAACTTGGATGCTATACCACTTGGCGCATACATATTCAATATTGATATTACTTCATTATCTATAGTACCTTTAAGTAAGATGTAATTTCCTTCCTTATCTCTTTTAATGAGATCTATTTTTGCCTGCACTTTGTCTGAGATAAGGATTGCTACCCCTGCCTTTTTTACTTTAGCTGAGGCATAATATATTCTGCTCCAGCCTTTTACCTTTACTCTGTGTGTATCTCTCTGCTTCAAATGTGTTTCTTGTAAACAGCATATTGTAGGGTTCTGGTTTTTAATCCACTCTGCAATTCGCTTCCGTTTTATAGCAGAGTTCATCCCATTCACATTCACAGTTATTATTACTGACTGTCTATTCCCCTCCATTCTATTTACCCCCTTTGTACTTTTCCCCCCTTCTTTCACCCTATTCCTCCTCACCGACGTTTTACTTCTTACCCCTGCCTCCCCCGATCTGCCCTCCCTTTTTATCACCCCCCTCTCTTTTCTTTACCCTTTTCTCCCTTGCTTTTGTCCTCCCTTCTCAGTCCCCCCCTTTCCCTTCCCCTTTTGTTTCCCTAAAGAGTGAGTTAAGTTTCTTTATCCCAATGAACGTATATGTTATTCCCTCTTTGAGTCAAATCTAATGAGAATAGGGTTGAAACCATGTTCCCCCCTCCTTTCTTTCCCTCTATTATAATAGGTTTTTTTCCACCTCTTCATATGATATAATTCATCCCATTCCACCTCCCCTTTCCTCTCCTCCCCATAGACTCCCTTTTTATCTCCTTAATTCTTTTGTATCATCACATCAAAGACAATTTATATTTATACCCTCTATATAAAGTCCTTCTCTCTGCCCAAATACATTTACAGTTCTTAAGAGTTATGAGTATTATCTTCCTGTGTAGGGATATAAACAGTTTAACCTAATAGGGTAACTTTTTTTTTTTTCCCCCTCTGTTTACCTTTTTAAACTTCTCTTGAGTCTTGTATGTTGAGATCAAATTTTCTATTCAGTTCTGGTCTTTTCACCAGGAAAGATTGAAAGTCCCCAATGTCATTAAATGTCCATCTTTTCCCCTGAAAGAAAATGCACATTTTTGCTGGGTAATAGATTCTCGGCTGCAATCCAATCTCCTTTGCCTTCCGGAATATCATATTCCAAGCCTTGCGGTCCTTTAATGTTGAAGCTGCCAGGTCCTGAGCAATCCTGACTGTGGCTCCATGATATTTAAATTGCTTCTTTCTGGCTGCTTGGAGTATTTTCTCCTTCACCTGATAATTCTGGAATTTGGCTACAATATTCCTTGGAGTTTTCCTTTTGGGGTCTCTTTCAGGAGGTGATCGATGGATTCTTTCAATGATGATTTTATCCTCTGATTCTATGATATCAGGGCAGTTCTCCTTAATAATTTCCTGGAATATGGTATCTAGATTCTTTTTCTGGTCATGGCTTTCAGGCAGTCCAATGATTCTCAAATTGTCTCTCCTCGATCTGTTTTCCAGATCAGTTGTCTTTCCAATGAGGTATTTCACATTTTCTTCTATATTTTCATTTTTTTTATTCTGCTTGACCGATTCTTGGTGTCTCATGGATTCCTTTTCTTCCAACTGTCCCACTTTAATTTTTAAGGCATTGTTTTCTTCAGTGAGATTATGCACCTTTTTTTCCATTTGGCTAAGTGAATTTTTTAAGGTATTGTTTTCTTCAGTGAGATTATGTACCTTTTTTTCCGTTTGGCTAAGTGAATTTTTTAAGGTATTGTTTTCTTCAGTGAGATTATGCAGCTTTTTTTCCATTTGGCCAAGTGAATTTTTTAAGGCTTTGTTTTCTTCAGCTTCCTTTTCTAAGCTGCTGATTCTTTTTTCATAGTTTTTTTGTGTTGCTTTCATTTCTCTCCCCATTTTTTCTTCTACCTCTTGTAATTGATTTTTAAAATCCTTTTTGAGCTCTTCCAGGAAGGCTTTTTGTTCTTGCGACCAATTCACCTTCCCTTGTGAGGCTTCAGATGTAGACAATTTGAGGCTATTGTCCTCATCTGAGTTTGTGTTGGCTTCTTCCCTATTGATACAGAAGCTCTCAATGGAGAGGGCTCTTTTTTGCTTCTTACTCATTATTGCAGCTTATTTATTTATTCTTTAAGTTGAGGTCTGCTCTGGGGGCACCAGGGTCCCTGTTTTGGGCTTCTTGTGCAGGTGTATAGGTGCTGTGTGACCGGGCTTTTACTCTGAGGCCTTTATGGTGTGTGGAGATGCCCCGCCCTGCACTTCCTGTCTGATTGTGCTCGGCCAGCCAGGCGCCAGACCCCGGCGTCTGATCCCGCCGTTCGTGGCCCTCTCGGCCGGTGCAGGTAAGTTTTTCCACTGTCCTTCTTGGCCACCAGATTTTTGAACCAGGTTCCGGGAGCCTCAGTTGTTCGGCTGTGACCCGCAGCTCCTGCTGATTTGCCCCGACCCCCTCGGCGCTGGGTTGCTGCCCTGCGCTGGGCCTCCCTTTTGCCCGAGTCAGACCGACCTTTTCCTGAAGTCTTCTAAATTATCTCTGGTTGGAGGACTGTGTCTCTCTGTCTCTTTGCAGGTTCTGTAGTTTCAGAATCCGTCCAGAGGCTTGATTTAATGTTCGTTTTGAGGGAACAGAAGGAGAGCTCAGGCAGCTTGCTGCTTCCTCTCCGCCATCTTGCTATAGTAATCTTGACAGATCTTTTTTTCTTCTTGTCAGTGTATGGACCTCATTCTAATTTGATACTTAAATGTTCTTAAGTTGATTTTCCTTAGTTACATCTTTTTCTAAGTTTGCTATAAATTTGTTTCCAGAATGAATATTGGGTAGTATGGTAAATAGGAGCAGCTAGGTGACACAATGCTGGGCGTGGAGTCAGGAAGACTCATCTTCCTGAGGTCAAATCTGGCCTCAGATCCTTACTATCTGTGTGACTCTGAGCAAGTCATTTAACCCTTTTTGCCATAGTTCTTCACCTATAAAATGAACTGGAGAAGGAAATAGCAAACCATGACATTATCTTTGCCAAGGAAATACCAAATAGGGTCATAAAGAGTCAGACATGACTAAAATGACTTGACAAAACCAACAATAACAACATACCCTATAGCCTCTATTATGTTTTTTAACTATCACTGTTACAACTTAAATTGCTAGGCCTGATGCCTTCACTACCAATGAAGATACATGATCTCCTGTAGGTGATGCCCTATCAACTCCTATGCTTCTTGCTTTTTCCATAGTCAGGAAACTTCCTTATGAGGGACTTATTTTCTTGCTAATTCCTGATCACTATCTTCATTATTAAGGTATTCATAATAATTCCCAAACAGCTGCACTATATTAATTTGGGAAATGTTAGTGTCATTCTTTCAGGAAATAGAAATAATACCCTAACTCTTTCTATATTCATATGTTACATCCCCTCATCTGCCCTTAGTATGACAAAAAGCCCATTAAAATACTATCAGCAATAGGGTGAATAAGTATTCCTATAGCTAAGAGTCCAAAGTTTGGCTCAATTCCTGTGAAAGCGAATTCATCTATCAACACCTGAACAACCATGGTAACAGTTAAACCAATACTCATTCACACATACCTCCAACTGCTTAACAATGTTGATAAAGAAAACTCTTCAAAGCACTTTACCCACAATAGTATGTTATTTTATAAAAGGTGGTCTGACTTATAAAAAACAAAAACAGACACATCAGAAAATCCTACTGTCTAATCACAGCCTAAAGAAAAAAACCAAAACAAAACAAAATAAAATGTTCCCCAATTGATCCCTTTAGTAAGTGTTAGGGCAATCAAAATGAATACCCCAGATAAGTCTGGGTGGCCTAGATCACTAGCTTTCAAGTCTCTTCCTACTGCTTATAAGGCTCTGCTGTTCCATAAAAAAGTGTAGAGTCAAAAATGTAATGAAAAATATGACTTATTTGTTGTTTTGTTTTGTTCTGTTTACAAACTACACACATTGGAATAGTTTGTATTTCAGACCCGGTTGCCTATCTCTTAGAATTAACTAACAGACTAGATTTTAACAATCATTTGTCTAGCCTGTCCCTCAAAGTTTTGTTTGTTGGTTTTTTTTCTATCCTCAATATCCCATTTCTTTAGTTCAATGAAGACCAGAGAGAGCTCCTTATTTACTTGTAATTCAGAGACAAAGGGAATAGGTTTAATATAGGAGTTCTAGCAAAGACACTTGACCCAGTATTATGACAATAATCAGCAAGAGCTTTCCCTTCCCTCATTAGTCCAACTGGCCACATCATTTCCCTCTGCTTGTTGTATGCCATGCATATTTGTTATTCCTCTTAGGTGTAAAACCCAGAATGGAGGATGTACATAAATGCAACACCAGAATGAATTTGGCATCTTCCTCTGGATGGCTTTGGCCAATCAGTTCATATAGGCCCCCAGAGTTATAGAAGGCAACTTCAAGATATCTGCCTAATCATATGCTATACTTAGACATAGTCCTGTGCGGTTTATCAGCAATTCTCTCTCCAGCAGTGAAACTGGAACAGATTCTAGGCACTCATAGCCCTGAGCCCAAGATACAAGAAGAGCTAAAAAAAAAAAAGGTCATTTTGGAAGAATGGCCACTAGGGGGCAGAAGTGTATCCAAGCCCATCACCACAAAAATTCCTTAAAACTAATAACAAAAAAAGGAGAACTTAATATGTGGTACCTTATAGGTCAGCAAGTCCCTAAAGGAAAAGAGGTTTTTTTATTATTATTCTGCTTTGTATATTCCTCTGTCACCCTATGACATTTATGGTTTCTAAGATTTGGGTGATCTTAACCTGAATTGCATTTGAGTATGGCTAGAATCTGTATAAAAGGATAAAGAAAAGGGAAAAGGTCTCTTCTCATACCTTTCGCATCACTTTAAAGTTGCAGGTGCAGTCTTCAATCCCTCTGCTATTGGCAAATTGAGAAAAAATAAAGTCCTTGGATATTTGTAAGAAAGAAAATAAAGACATGGAAGGAATCTAACAGGATAAAGACAAATAATATCCTGAGAGTTCTATGATTAGGTACTATAGGCTTTACCCTGTTGCCCAAAGAGTGATCTCATCAGACCATGGACTAAACTAGGACACTTAGAGGAATAAAGCAACACCAGGAGACTTTCTCTTCTGCTTTTAAGAAGGATCCATTTCCTAGAACACTAGACCGTAGAATCATAGAATTATAGAGTGAAGACCACCTCAAGAATGTTGAAATGACCTCATTGTTTTCTGAGAATGTAAGAGCACTCTGTTTTTGTTTGTTTGTTTTTTCTCCCAGAATCCTTTTGAAAAGCAATGTAACTGACAGCTAAGTTCCAAAGGAGAATAAGATTGAGTATATGTGTGTGTATGTATAAAATTAAATTTTCAACCATAATAAAAACATTTAATGTAGAAAATCCCCATTGTAATTAAGGGATTACAATAAGAACTTTTGATCATTACACTTTCTAAAGTGTTTTCATGTCCACCATAATGAAAACCCAATATATTAATAATAATGTATCATTATCATAAACCTTAAATATATATAGTGATACTACTCTAAAGTTTTCCTAACAACCATCTTGTGAGATAGGCTGTGTAAGTATCATTATCCCTATTTTGCAGATGAGAGAACTAAGGACAGTTAAAGAGTCTTATCCATGGTCACAGATCCATGGTTGGAGCCAAAGCTTAGGCTCCAGCTCAAGATTTCTGGTTCTAAGTCCATTGCTCATTCTACTACTGCTTCCAAACTGTCACAATTGTTGTTGTCAGCACCCAGTCCCTCCTCCAAAAAGGGGAGGGGGGGATAGCTCATGGAGGATCAACAAATGCTTATCAGTCATGTTAGATGAGGGACAGATATGAGCCTTAGATCTTGGGGAGGGGTTATGATAATTATATGTTAATTAGATAATTAGTTGTCCTGGGGTGGGAGTGGGGATAAGCTCCCACTTTCTATAAAATGCTCCAATAGTGTGTGTCTCAAATAGCCTCTGACAACCGAAGCCCAACTCCTGGCCTTCTCATGGCAAAACTGTTTCCACTAACAGGAGAAGGGGCAAAGGTGAGTCACTGGCGCCTTAAAACCAGTCGCTTTGGGCAGGTGGGGCTCATCAGCCCTGGCAGGCAACTTGCCTAGGTAAAGGAAACCCTGATTTTAAACCTCCGCTGCCTTGCGGCTATACCCATATATGGGAAAGGCTTTGGGAGTTAACCCTGAGGAAAAATCAGGAGCCGAGTCCCTTAGGCAGTTGGATGTTGGACATCACATCCCTCTGGCAACTCCTTCAGTGGCACTGGTGCCAAACTCTATTGGCTCTGCCTCTCCTTTGGATCCACCAATGTTGCAGAGAGGGAAAACCTGCTGCATAGGCAACAGCTTGTTCTCCATATTGACCCGCCCAGGCCAGCACCCTGGAGAGAACACTGCAGCTACTCCTCATGGGGTAGATACAACATGCACAGCCACACTGTGGCCTGTGGCTCTTCAAGGCGCTGATCCAAGGTCGTCTTCGACTGGTGAAAGCCTACTAGTTGTCCTGGATAGACAAGGATATATAGCCTTTTTCCTGAGGACCAGGAGCTATACTAATGAGACCAAAAGGAACTCACCTTAGCAATGAGGCTCAGGGGCAGCTAGATGGAACAGTGAGTGGATAGAGCACCATTCCTGGACTCAGGAGGACCTGAGTTCAAATCCAGCTTAGGACACTTAACACTTACTAACTGTGTGACCCTGGGCAAGTCACTTAAACCCAATTGCCTCACCAAAATAAAAAAGAAAGAAAGAAAGAAAGAAAGAAAGAAAGAAAGAAAGAAAGAAAGAAAGAAAGAAAGAAAGAAAGAAAGAAAGAAAGAAAGAAAGAAAGAAAGAAAGAAAGAAAGAAAGAAAGACAAGAAAAGGAACAAGGCTCAGTGGAAATCATCTAAGCTTTCAAGATCAAAAAGTGGCATTTGCTTCTGCCAACTCTCCCCAATAAGATCAAACTTTCCTTATTTTCTGAATCATTTCTTGAATACTGCTCAGTCTGACCAAACCTTCCACATGAGAGAAATGATTATTAAACAGCCAATTGTTGATAATGGGGAGATCCATGGGGTTTTTTTGTTTGTTTGTTTTTGTTTTCCCTTCCTATTTTTTCATTTGGAGATTAGGTCAAAGCTTTGTTCTCTGAAGGGCAGGGCTGATGATGAGATGAAATGTTGGGTGACACTTACCAACTGGGAAAGCTTAAATCTGATTGAAAAATAAAGAGATTCTCATCTAGGTGAATTCTAGCCCATTGTGTTCTAATAAGACAGGTTTGAGTGGAAGTGGACCCCTTTTGTCTAGAATGTCCCAGGAAGGTGATCTGGGTACAGATAATTCTCTTTGTCTAAGACTGAGTAATCAGAGTCACTTTCCCCAGTTCCTCATTAGAATAGGCCCATTTACCAGTAAAATATTCATTCTCTCATTAATTGTTAACCAATCAGAGTTGATTGCCACCTGCTGGGAACATCCACTTTTCCAAAGGTATGTAAGTATCAAAAGACCTCAAGGTAGGATCTTTGGTTTATGAAAGGAGGCCAAATGACCACCCTTTTATTAATTATTTGCTAGCCAGAATTAATATGTCAGAATTAATAAAATTATGCCAGAAATTATGTCTCTCAAACTTTTTATATGTCACAAGCATGGGTATTTTCCATGAATATCTTCTTAAACTCTTTGCCTTTTAATCAAGTTTCCTATTCTTATCTAAAACATATTGGAAACCCTGATTCAACCTGATTATTCCAACCATCCATACCTGTGATCACTAGCCCTCTTTACTAGCCTATTAGCAGATTCTTTATTTGCCATCATAGCCTTAAACAATGCAATAACAACTCAAGAAAATAGGAAGGACTGGAATTACTATCTCCCTTGTTTTTATGAGAAAACTGAAGTTAAAAGAGGTTAGATGATTTGCTCATGGCCACACTAACTTTTCAGTAACCGATAGAACAAGACAAGATTCTAGATCTCAGCTTGTGTCATCTATTCCAGAGAGAATGTGCTGCTCCATATAATATATTCTCTAAGATAGGTATACTCATTCCTTTTTTTTTTTTTAGTGAGGCAATTGGGGTTAAGTGACTTGCCCAGGGTCACACAGCTAATAAGTGTTAAATGTCTGAGGCCGGATTTGAACTCAGGTACTCCTGACTCCAGGGCCGGTGCTCTATCCACTGTGCCATCTAGCTGCCCCCGGTATACTCATTTCTAATGATCATAGATTTAAAGGAACTTAAGTTGTGACTGATTTGTTTTAACTAATGTATTGCAACTTATTCATCCAGGGTATTCTCCAAAAATAGTCTCTGTGGCTAGTTGTAGACTTCTTCTAGCAATGGTTCCACTGCACCAGAGTTTTGGAACTCCTTTTTCAGAACTGCCTTCAAAGACTAGCAAGTAACCCAACAAAACTTTCATTACTTTGTAAAATAGTGAGATATGTATGGATGATTTGCCTTATTCCCCAGACTTGGTACCAAAATAAACTTTTCTTCTTTCCATGGTTAAAATCCACCTTCAAAGGATGAAAATGTATCAACACTCAACATTTTCAAAAAAGTGTAGAAATGTGATTGTACATATATAACCTATATCAGATTTCTTGCTGTCTTGGGGAGGGGGGGAAGGGAAGGGAGGGAGAAAAATTTGAAACTAGAAATCTTATAACAAACACACTTCAAACTTTAAGAGAGAAATAAAAAGGACTAATTCTCTCTCATAAACACATGTGTGTATTATATATTATATATATTCATATATGTGAGTATGTACTATACTGCATTATATATCATAACCAAATAAAGGCTCAAAATCTGAGGTAATGTGTGATCTTAGAAGAAGTTTCAAAAATGTTTCAAGAAGTGCACTACCCTTTCCTATCAGGGATAGATCATGCTAACCCATCGATCATAAAGTATTTATTAACAATTCACTATGTAGCAGGCCATGTGTTAAGTACAGGGGTACCAAAAAAACAAACAAACAAAAAAAAACAGCTCCTGCTCCCAAGTACCTGACATTCTGTTGAGGGAGACAAATAAGTAACTAGGTACCTTCTGAATACATGTAGAATTAGGTCCCAGGTACTGAAAATAACCCTGTTAAGTGGTCACATTGTTTGAATTTTCATTGCATATTTCCATTGAATAGAAACAAATTACCATATTTTACATATAATTATATGTTGAATAATGTCAATTTGAATAATGTATCCATTTCACTTCTTAACACTAATAAGACCTTGTTGTTGTTGTTGTTGACAATGTTATCTGGGTCCAATGGCAACATATACACCAGGATAACTAGAGATGGCCCCAGATGTTTAAGGCAATTGGGGTTAAGTGACTTGCCCAGGGTCACACAGCTAGTAAGTATCTGAGGTGAAATTGAACTCAGGTCCTCCTGACTCCAGGGCTAGTGCTCTATCCACTGCACCACCTAGTTGCCCCAATCAGGGCCTAGCAATAGATGGAAGAAAAAAATCAGAGCAGAAGACATTAGTAGCTAAAGCAAACAGGAAAAGATTCATGAAGGACATAACATTTGAACTGTCTCAAGACAGGAATGCAGGAATTCTAAGAGGTGAAGGTGAGGAAGGAGAACATTCCAGAAAGGTAGAAAGTCAGGACAAAGGCACAAAGTTGAGAGATTGAGTTTCCTTTGATACTTTCACCTCAAACCCTCCAGAGGAAGAGATTCCACACCGTGCTTTTTAAAATTATTTTTTAAAAAACATGCATTTTGCTACTTTAATGGACTCATCCTTGAAAAGGGAACTCTGCCCATCAGCTCAGATCAAAGACCATCCATGTCTTCTCATGCTGTGGGATTCTTCTTTGTGCATTTTCTGAATCCTACCCAACCCTACTGGGGGCTTTCCTTGGGTATTTGATAGTTTAGAACTCCCTTTATAGAGCTTGAATTGTCCATCTGTTATTCTTCACTCTGATTATATAATAATGTAATATAATACCTCCTTTTCCAGGCACATGCACCCCTCACATGTTTTATTGCACTCTTTGCAGACATCAGAAATGTACTATAACCTCAGGCTCCTCATCTGTAAAATGGGGATAACACATAACACCCAAGGTTACTCCAGAGAGGAAAAAAAAAGTATATTCTTTTTCTTTGCAAACTTTAAAGCACTATATAAATGTCACCTATAATTAATATTATTATTCCACCTACCATGCTTTTCTTTATTTTCTTCTGGATCACATTTTCCCTCTGTGGGCAGATAGGTAAAGTCAGGAAGATCTAAACTCAAATACAGTCTCACACATTTAATACCTGTGTAGCTCTGGGCAAGTCGCTAAATAGCTGTCTGCCTCAGTTTCTTCAAATATGAAATGGGAATAATAATACTACCTCTCTCTCAGGATTGTTATGAGGATCAAACAGAATCTTATTTGTACAGTACTTAGCACAGTGCCTGGCACATGGTAGGTGTTTAATAAATAACTGTTTTCTTCCTTTTATATTTTATGCATACTTACAATCTGCCCCCCCAAAATTTCCTTCCTGAGTCTGCCAATCTGATCATTTAGTACCCCATCACTCTGAAGGAGTAATTTTTTTTTTTTTTGGTGAGGCAATTAGGGTTAAGTGACTTGCCCAGGGTCATATAGCCAGTGAGTGTTAAGTGACTGAGGCCGAATTTGAACTCAGGGCCTTCTGAATCCAGGGCCAGTGCTTTATCCACTGCGCCACCTAGCTGCCCCAAGGAGTGCTTCTTTATACCTAATCAAGGCAACCCAAGGTACAGTGAAAGGAAATGCCTGCTCATTGACAGACTTCAGTCCCCAAGCTGATTAGGGATTTGGAAGAATAGACAGTGTTCACATGAATTCTCTTACCTGTCCCAGTCCTTACTTATGGCACCATATGATCATATTTTCATTTTACTACTGGTGCTTCTATTAATAGTGTCAGAAGAAATTAATTAGGTAGTCAATACAAGTTACAAGTGACACTTGCTCTTTATATCTTATATGAAAACCTCATATACTCAGAACCTTTGAGCTCCCTTCGAAACCTAACATTCCATGACCTTATGATTCCTGAGATAGTTGTATGCAGTAGAAAAGAACACTAGATTTGGAGACAGAGGACTTGAAAATTCTTCATTTTCATTTGGATTTGTAGACAGAAAACTTAAGATTGAAAGCTGCTTCTGCCACTTACAACTTGTATGCTCCTAAACAGGATGCTTGACCTTTCTATGCCTCAGTTTCCCTATCTATAAAATAAGCTAAAATCCTCTTTAGCTTTGAATGTTTGATTCTATGTCTTCTCTGGATTTCATTTGCCTCATCTTTAAGATAAGGAAATTAGGATGGATGCCAGCTAAGTTCCTTTCAGGTTTAAGTCTTGGGTCCTCTGATTTTTGTAGTCCTTTCTTCCTTGGCGGATAACTTATCTGCAATCTACAGATAAAGACAACTTCTCCATGTCTCATTTTCTCCGTCTGCAGAGTGGAGAAAATGATTCCCACCCCTCCCTAGTTTGACTCAAATGGTAACAGAGATAATAAATATGAGACTGCTTTGTGATCTTCAAAAAAAAAAAAAACCAAGCTCCAAATTAAAAACCACAGGTTATTGCATATATTATGCTTCCAGGGCATTGTGTGTGTTATGAACCATGGCTTTCGAATGATAAAAGTGTGAGGGTCAGCCTCTAATGGAAACTGTCAGGTCCATTTTGGATATACTGATCTTAGAAAGGGTCATTCCAGGATGACTGGTGGTATTGAGTGGGTAATGTTTTCAGAGAAGCAGTGCTCTGTGAAGAAACATTTTCAGCCAAGGCACAGTACACCTATTACTGAGGAATACCACTAGTGAGGCTCAGGGTAATTAAAAGATTGATCTTCTGGAAACAATGCTTAATAACAGGCATGAAAAAGTGAGAGTAATTCTGCATTTTCAAACAGTGGCCTCAAGTTAATTTAACTCTAGCTGTTTGTAAGCAACGTGGAATATCTGGGATCAATAGAGTCAGACTGAAATCAATGGACTTGAGGGAGGGCCAGCTGAGTTTCATTCAACTGGGCAGTTCTTTCTGATCATTTAGAGTACTGTGGAAAAGATATTTAAGTGTGACAGTAGTATTTATTCTCAGAGTAGAAGTGGACTCAGATTGACAATGGTAGCCTTTAATAATTTAATTCTTCTTGAATGTTAAACCTTCATTTTATACCTGTTATAAGTTCTGTTGTGGTTTTCATTCAAGTTCATTTCAAAATAGTTATAAATTAAAACAAGACGTTGGCAAATATTCGTATTCTACTGTTCTATCTTCCCCAACTCCAAAAAACAGTAGAAAGTCTCAAAAATAGAAGGCCCTATTGAATTAGTTTCCAAAATTTTACTAGTCAAACTTCTCTTGGAGCATCAACTTTCCATAAGGAACCTTTCTGTTTCTATACCTTAATCTTTCTTTCCCTGACCCACAGCCAAGTTTATTATTGTTATTAATTTTTTTGTTTGTTTTTGTGAAAATATTATCACTTTTTATTTTTTCTTCTTTTTTTTGCAGTGAAATGAGGTTTAAGTGACTTGCCCAAGGTCACACAACTAGTAAGTTGTTAATTATTTTACCTTTAATTTATGTCCGAACCAGTTTCTCCTTCATACGCCACCTTTATGAGTATTTGTTTCTTTCTCTTTGGAAAAATGTCATATTTGCTCCTACTCCTCTTCCTCTCCCTGGTCTTTATCCTACCTTTCCATTTTCCCATTTTTTTTCCTTGATTCATTCACCAAATTATGTCATAGTTGTTAAGATGCCCTAAGTCTTGCAGAATACTCTTAGGCTCTAGACTATCACTTATAACTGCAATAAGTTTCTGGCCAGTAAGACACTTGTCTTAAAGAATTCATGGATTTTCCCTTCCTGTTAAGTCATCCTGAGCAAATGCAGTATTACCTGCTATCAATCTAATGCACAGGACTTTGGGGAACTAGTATGTTGCCATGAGTGATTATATGATGGTGAAAAGTCTTCTGAAGATTTTTTCCAGGGAAAGAGCAGAAGGGACTAATGACAGTATAAACTGAGGTGAAACTGTGTAAATCTAGAATATTCAAGGCAACGATCATGATCTCTCTTCCTTATCTTGATGGATTTCAAATGAAGATTACTTTGAGTTGATGAGTTTGGGAAACCTTTATCCCATCCACTATCTAGGAATGATTTGTACCTCTTTCTTTTCCTTCCTTTGTATTTATTCTTTCCTCATCATAGGTAAATGTTTATCTTGAGGTGGAATTTACAATATTACAATCTTTTGAGATCTAAATGTTGGAAGAGTCATCAGTGGTCACCTCAACAACTGAAGTAAGTAGCAGGGAACACTGAGATTGTAGTAGTAGTAGCTGACTCAAGTAAAGAACTAGCCTTGTTATATAACCTGTTTAATCCAACTCAGCAGGAGGTTAACATGACAGACTAGTCACCCATCCTGCAAGGAACTAACCAAATTGTGCAAGGTATATACCATGGCTACATATTCTCTATATGCATTCTTCAGTACTTTTGTGCCTTTGTGCTTCTAGTTTGAACATGTGTGTGTGTGTGTGTGTGTGTGTGTGTGTGTGTGTGTGTGTGTGTAGGAGAGGAGAGTAAACCTGCCAGTTTGGGGTATCTTTCTGCATCAACAGTCCATACTATATCTGCCTAGTAAACTTTGTGAAAACTAATTAATTCTGGTTCATTGATACCTACTGGTTAATAGATAGTGAGAACAAGCAAGATGAGGGCTCATGAGTGATACTATTAGATTCCTCAACCCCTCAAAGTTACCTTTAGAACCTAGAGAGAAGGATTAATTACCTATTCTCTAGGAAGCCAATCTATCATTATAAATGTGGAGGAGGGAAAGAGAATGAGCCCAGAGCAGGGTGCTACATACCATAGGATCACAGAGTCATACCAAGCTACCTGGAATTTCCTTCCTCCTAACCTTTACCTCCTCTTAGCTTCCCCAGCTTCCTTCAAGATTCAGCTCAAACCCCATATTCTACAGAAGGCCACTCCCAGTTTCCCAGCCTGTTAAATCCTTACCTCTGTGGTCCTCTTCCATCTATTCTCTATGTATCTCATGTGGGTGTGTGTGTACATAATTATTTATGTGTTGTCTTCCCCATTAGAATATGAGATTATTAAGAGTAGGGGGCATCTTTTTACCTTTCCTCATATCCCAAGTGGTTAGCACAATACCTGGAACATAGATTGTATTTAATAAATACTTGTTGACTGACCAACAGACATTTAATACAAGTCAACAAATATTTATTAAGCCTAAACTATTTTCACTGTACATTGCTAGCTGCTAGGACTAGAAAGACCGAAATGACAGTCTCTGCCATCATGGCGATGATATTATTATTTTTTTTTTTTTAGTGAGGCAATTGGGGTTAAGTGACTTGCCCAGGGTCACACAGCTAGTAAGTGTTAAGTGTCTGAGGACAGATTGGTACTCAGGTACTCCTGACTCCAGGGCCGGTGCTCTATCCACTGCGCCATCTAGCTGCCCCTATGGCGATGATATTATACTGGGGAATACAATATGTAAGTGGTAAGTAAATGCAAAATAATTTGAGAAAAGAGAAAGTACTAAAAACAAGAACAATCAAGAAAGTCTTTGAGTAGGAGGTAGCAGCTGACATGAACCATAAAAGAAGCTAAGGATTCTGAGATACTGAGGTGAGAAAAGAAATCAATTCCAGATATTCAGGCCAACAAGTCAGGTTTGTAGAATAATAAATAGATGAGCCGATTTGACTGGAACACAGAATTGGTGAAGGCAAGTCTGAAAAGGTAGACTTTAGCTAGATTATGAAGGGCTTTGAATATTAACCTTACAAAAGTGTTTGGGTCTTATCCTTGAATCAATAGAGAGCCACAGAAGGTTCTTGAACAAACAATTGGCATGACCAGTCCTGTGATTTAGGAAGGTTATTTTGATTTCTGTGTAGAAGGTTGGTTACAGAGGCAAGATACTTGAAGGAAGGAAATTAATTCAGAGCAACTTGAAATGAAGCAGGTGAGAGGTAAAGAGTATTTGAACTAGAGGTATAGACATGTTAATAGAAAAAAAGGGTACAGATGCAAGGGGTTGCAGGAGTATATTCAATAAGAATTGGCAATTGATTAGTCATAGGAGGAGGTGAGGTAGAGTCAAGAGTTCTGGAAGATTCAGAAGTAGTAAACATCAATAAAAGTCAAAAGAAAAGAATATTACAGAATTTTTTTTCCTGAGTGGTTACCTATCATAAATGTGGACATTTCTGCTTCTCTAAACCATTCAAGCCAATAATAACCTGTAGAAAAATCAAGCAGAGAACACCTGACCCAAACATTTTGGGGTGCATTTTGCTAGGTCATCCAAACTGTGTGGAAATAAATAGTTGCCTCTACTTTTCAGTGCTACATGTCATACTTCAATCTTGAAAAGACAGCACATTTTGTGTTTTCTGAAAATACCCTTCTCTATGTTGATTTTTTTTTTTTGGCAATTTTTACTTCATGTTCATTTTGGATTCAGACAGCTTTCAGAAAAACATAAGCATGTATTTTTAATGTGGGATGAATCGTGCACGTTCTAACATATCCAGCCTTCCAAATAAATGATTTATTTGGAAGGTTAGATGTGTCATAATAACTTCCATCCGGCAGCTAAGAAATGTGTAAAGAATCAGAGAGCTGACCACAGAGGTCAGGACTACAGCATAATCGGACAGAAAGAGCTCAGAGGAGCTGGGTAGCTGCAAGCATAAACATGAAGGAAGAATTATTTAACATTAATGCTTTAACTAAAAATGTCCAGGAAGAAAGTATCATTAATCACCCATTTTCTGATTCAATTTATGAATCTACTTCTTATAACATTATTGAGGTCATGGGAAAGTGAAAACGAAAATCATCTCTTTTCCAATCTGGTTTCTCCTCTTGAAGAAAAAAAAATACAGAAAAGAAAAACAAAATGAGCAAAGCCTTAGGATGAGAGGCACCAGCGAAGGAATTGAACCTCATGTGCGTAAAAAGTTATCATTGCTGCAAGCTAACAGGAGTAGCTTTAGCATTAATATTTATGGAATAACCGCAATGTGCTGTAAATTAATGGAAAGAACTCTGGAGCCCTGGGTCCTAGTTCAGGCTCAGCTACTAACTCACTCTGTGGCTTTGGACTCAACAACATTTCAGTTTTCGCATAGAGATCTATGATTTAATAAGCCATGGGGACAACATTTCCTAGTGGTTTCCAAAGTCAGGCTTTAAAAAAAAATACAAGTAAACAAACAAACAAAAATACATCAAAAATGAATGTCTTCTAATGTCCTATTAGGACAACACAATGGTTTTTCAGCTAATTACACTGTCATTAATTGGCTGCCATATAAGTGAAATCTGTCTCAATAGTGAAAGCAAAAGACAGGCAGTTAGGATTTTGCAATTTAAGTCAACAAGCATTTATTAAGGACCAATATGTGCCAGGCACTGTGTTAAGCAGAAGGGATACAAAGCAAGCAAAAACAATCCTTGCCCTAAAGGAAGGCACAGTCTAATGGGGAAAACAACATGAAAACATGAATCTTGCCATATAGAGGCAATTTCAAATCAACAACATATACCCTATGCTTTTCTTCAAGGGCACTGTGCTCGGTTCTGAGGATTCAAAGTTTGACATGGCATTGACCCTATTCTTGGAAAGCTTATGGTCTAATGGAGAGAGGAGAATGAAAAAACACATCTATCTATCTGTACGCATATATGTGTGTATATATACATATAGATGCATATATCCACAGATAGCTGGTTAAAAAGTCCAGGACAAGAACTGTGAGAATCTAAAGGACAAAGATAACACTCCAAGCTAGGCACAGGAGAGCAGGAGGGTTAGGAGAGGAAGTATGGTGCTGGATGGTATGGTCCCTCAAGGAAGGGGAAATTTTCATCAGGTGAATATATAGGGTAGGGTAGATATTCCAGATTTGGAGGGTAAAAAAAGACTGGCTAGGGACTAAGTGTAAGAATGCCCCTTATTATATCTACTATTTAGAAAAGAGAATTAGAAATTGCAAAAGCATCCCTTCGAAAAACAAAGCTATTGCATAAAATGGGGCAGATTCTTTTTTTTACTAGGAGGAAAAGTAAGATCATTGCATTTGGAATCAGAAAAGCTGGGCCTGAATTCCTCTCTGAGCTTCCATTTCCTTATGTGCAAAATATAGGTTATGAGTATTATTTCCTATCTCATAGGGTTTTTATAAGAAAGTGCTTTGTAAATTATAAAACTGCATAAATGTGAGCTATCATTGCTAATAATAATAGCTACTATCTGTTCTTTGAATTAGACACCCTTCAATTTGGAGTCCTTTATAAGTGTTCCTCATTGTCACCCCATCTTTTGTCTCGTCTGAATTCCAGGGCTGACAAAGACTAGTCCCACTGTGACAAGCGTTAAGCTCACTCTTTAATCAAGTCATAACTACATGTCCTGGATCAGTGAGCCATTTTTAGCTCCTTTATAAATGCCTTCTCATTTTTAAACAATTGACACTTTATTTCATTTTAAGTTCTAAATTTTCAGCCCACTGTTTCTCTCAGTAAATGGAGACTTAACAGCAATGGCTCCAATAGCAAAAATACCACCTGACCTGGGAGTGTATCAAAGCCAAAAAACAAAAGCAAAGGAATTAAAAAAAACCCTTGCAACAGAAGTCAATCTATTTACATAGATTTTTCTTCTTAGTCTGTTCTAAGATCTCCATTTTCCATCTGCCTAAGTATTTATACAGTGCCTATCAGCACAATGATGAAGCCCTTTGATAACTATGCTATTTATATTCCTCTGACTTTCATTCAGTGATGGTTTCTACCTGTACTTGAGATCCCACTTAGTAACATAAAAGTAGTAACAATTATTTGCCAGTGTCACTCTCACAGAGAACCCAGTGTATTTTCATATATACTATCTTAATTATCCTTCCAACACTTCTTGGTGGTGGAGGAAGGGAAAAGATTATTATTCTTTTATACAGCAAGCGACAAAACAAGGAGATGAGTGTGTTTGACAAAAAGCAAGTTTAAGGCATGCCAGCCAGAAGGTGCTATCTCATTTCTTGAGACATTGGAAGGCTGTACAACTCTGTGGTGTTTGCTTCTATAATCAATATCTTCCATAATCAATAACTTCTGCAAGTCCCTTCATCTCCTCATGTGATCTATATAGATGAGTATCTGTCAGGTTCTTAAAACCACCCATCTGAAGCCTTTACTTTCATTATTATCAGATGGGGTTTGTTTGCTTTCCAGTCTTAGGGCTGTCCTTGTGTGAAGAGGGATCTTTCCTGGCTGCCAATACATACTGGTTTCCCTAAGTCTATATGTATGTACTCAGAGTATTATGACTGTTCATCACAATAATGCATTACACTTTTGACAAAAAAAATTTAGCATCCTTGCTTTAACAATTTTCGGGCTTCCTTTTTTCACTATCTCCACCCAAATGTAAATAAATGGTGGTTCTCCCACCATTTGGTCAAAAACCAAATCACTTAGGTCCTAGCTTTTTCCACCATTCATTTTGTTTTGTTTTTTGTTTTCTTTTTTTGTTTTTTGTTTTTTTGCAGGGCAATGAGGGTTAAGTGACTTGCCCAGGGTCACACAGCTAGTTATGTGTCAAGTGTCTGAGGCCAGATTTGAACTCAGGGAGTCCTGAATCCAGGGCTGGTGCTTTATCTACTGTGCCACCTAGCTGCCCCCTCCACCATTCATTTTGACTTCTCCTGATCTTATCCTACTGACTATAGTTCAGAAGTTACTTATCTGTAACACAGGTGCCCAGCGAGGATACATGACAGAAAAAAAAGGAAATTTTGAGGTATAAGCTAAACATAGTTAAAATATGTGCACAATTCCTTTATTCAATATATGCCAGGCAATGTTATGTAATTGCTTTATAAATATCTCATTAAAAAACAAAACAATATCTATTGATAAAGCACCGGCCCTGGATTCAGAAGGACCAAAGTTCAAATCTTGCCTCAAACATCTGACAGTAGCTGTGTGACCTTGGAAACTGTAGGGGCCAAATTTAATATGGGGAGAGTTAATTGGGTGGCTTGCTGTAATATTGGGGTTCAAAAAATAATGAGGGACCTCTAGGTCCAAAGTTTCCTCTCTTCCAAACTGCCTTTTTAGTTATTTCTCTAAGGCTAATAAGAAAGGAGATTAACTGCCTCTTTTCCACAAACAAATCAGGTTTTATTAATGGGAATAAAATATACATCAAAGGTGAAGTTAATAAAGCCAATGACTAGGGAATAGGGGAAGAAAAAAATGGATAAGTTCCCCGGCTCTAGGAAAGACTGACTCAATCCCCAAACTTGCTTCCAGCTCAGCTAATTCGAAGAGTTGGCCTTGTTTCTATTAACTCACTACCTGGGGTCCCTAGTTTCTATGGGAGTCAGCTGTGCAGCCCCTCTCCAGTCCGCTCTTGTAAGCTAACCAACAGGAAAGAGAGAGCTCCCAGTCTCAGTGTTCTCTTTTCTACCTTTTCTCTCCCTCCCCCTAGAGGGAGGTCCTTCAAGTTGCTTGGCCGAGAGTAGTCCCCCTGGTGATGTCAGTAGTATACATCACTTAGGGCAGGCCAGGTGTGGCCTCTATCTAATCATCCCAAATAGGTACTTAGTTGGTTTCTCAAACAATACTAAATCAATCAGGTGGGACCCCTGGGCATCTGACAAATTCCATTATTTTATCACAGCAAGTCACTTTACCTTTATCACTCCTCCAAAAACAAACAGACAGACAGATGGATAGATAGATACATAGATACATAGATAGATGAATGCACAACCATATAAATAAATAAATAAATGAGAATCTCATTTGATCCTCACAATAATCCTGGAAGGTAGGTGGAATTTTTTTTCACCATTTTATATTTGAGGAAACTAAGGTAGAAAGAGTTTAAATGACTTGTCCAAGGTCATACAGCCAGTAAATATCTGAGACTCCCGACTCTAGGCCCAGGCCAGCACTCCATTCACTTTACCATGTAGCTGCCTCACTAGCTATAAATACAAGGAAATTAATTATATTGAAATAGACTGTATTTAAAATGTAGAAAAAAAAGGAATATTCATGGACTTCAGGTTGGAACCACTATTAAAATGGATAGAATGTTGGTTTGGGAGTTAGAAAGAGCTGTCTTTGAATTCCCCCTCAAACACTTGCTATGGTGTGACCCTGGGAAAGTTTCTTAAACTCTCTGAACCTCAGCTTACTCATCTGTAAATTATGGGCAAATACCTACATTATCTCTTTGAGCCTAGTTTCTTAAACTGTGGGTCACAACCCTATTTTGGGTCATGAAAATTTTGGCAACCATAAAAGGTTATGTATGTCTATTTTATATACCTATATATGCAGGGTCACATAAAAATTTCCTGGAGGAAAAGGGGTCACAAGTAGAAAAACTTTAAGAATCCTTGCCTTCGAGAATAAAGTACTCTCATTCTGACTTTTGGTTAAAATTAGAATATAATTTCTTACAACCACCTTCTCCACAATGTTGGCCCCGTGTAGCCTCTGGTTTCTCCTGTCTACTGGCTTCTCTGGTTTCCTTCAAGTCGTAGCTAAATTCTTACCTTCTGCAAGTAAGCTTCCCCAGTTCTCCTTAATCTTAGTGCCTGAGATGATGTCCAATTTACCCTGTATACCTGTTGTTTGTAAGAAGACACGTGCATATCATTTTCCTATTGGAGTGGGAGCTCTTACCTCTCTTTGTATCTTCAGTGCTTTTCACAATTCCTGGGAAATAGGTGCTGTCACTTGTCCTTTGTTTTAAAAGAGGATCAGTGTCATCATAGAATGATGTTTTGACTCCAGTGTGTGAATTGGTTTTAAGGGAGGCAGAATTGCATAGTCATCAGCCTCAGTATTTCATCCAGTGTCATCAAAGTCCAGTGACAAGGCAAACATCAGGATGACTGGCAGTGGTTCATAATGTAGGTGATGACTTTGGCATATTCAATGACTGACTGAACTCTACACACTCTACAATGCCTGCCTCAGGCGCCTTCATGGCCTTCAGAACAAATTGTTTTCTTCTGCCAGGGGAGGTTTTCACATGCCTTAGGTTAGATATCCCCCTATTCACTGATAGGTTTGACGCCCATCTCTTACCCTCATCCTGGTTTAGCCATCTGCTGAGACAGTTTTACTGGGATGTGGCTGTTGTGCATGCTATAGCTTCTTGAAGCCACAGCTCTTAGTAAATACTTCTTGAGTCTGCTTTTTTTTGCCCCAGGAATATAATTTTCTTTTCAGATCTTTTCTCTAACTGGTGATATAACTCTCCAATAAAGTATAGCCTGTCCTCCCTCTCCCTCCCTCCCTCCCTGCTTCCCCCTCCCCCCTCCTCATATTTTCTCTTTAATCAAATATTAACCCCTTCTTGTTCTGTGGTTTCATAACTAGATTTTCTTATTCATGGATCATTCAATTCTGAACAATTTTGCTCTTTAGGCAAACCAGACCCACACGTAGCAGAATTCCAGGTCATCTCCTGGTCATCATAACCTATTTTGGGGCAGCTAGATGGCACAGTGGATAGAGCACTGGCCCTAGATTCAGGAGGACCTGAGTTCAAATGTGACCTCAGACACTTGACACTTACTGTATGACCCCGGGCAAGTCACTTAACCCTAATTGCCCTGCAAAAAAAAAAAGAAAGAAAGAAAAAAAAAGAACCTGTTTTAATAAATGATCTGGATCTGCATATGCAAAGCAACACTCATCAATTTCCCCTACATATTTTAAAATGTGGAATATTTACATTTTAGCACAACCACCAACGTCTAAATTCTAATTCCAATGGAAGGGAAAGGCTGACCGATATTTGGGCAAGCATTCTAACCTATCTTGGTCTCAGTTTTTTCATCTATAAAATGAAAGTTTTGGATGAGATGGACTCCAGCTTCTTCCAATTAAAAATCTATGATCCTGGGACTTATACTTAAATTCACAATTGTTTTTAGGTGAGGATTATTTTAAAATGTAATTATAAAGTTCTGTACCTTCAAAAGTGCTTTCAAAATCAGGGTATCACAAGACTTTGGGGACAAGGCTGTCAGACTTTTGGAATACCTTGAATATCATCTCATTTGATTCTTAAAGTATTCTCTTCAAACAAATAAAATAGGTATTATAATCCTCATTTTACAGAAAAGTAAACTGAGTTGCAAAACAGTTTGCCTATGATCATCAGATAACTAGTACAAAGTTGGAAACAGAATTTAAATTTTTGGACTCAGTTTAGCACTGTGCATTGCTTTACTTTATCAAAAAAGAGTTGAGAGATAATTTAAGAATTATTGGACTACCTGAAGCCATTATCCAGGAAAACTGCCCTGATATCCTAGAAGCAGAGGGCAAAACAGAAATCAAAAATGATTGTTGGCATCCTGTAGCTAATATTACCATTCAAGGGTAAGAAATTTTCTATACAAAGCAACTGATTATTATAAAAAATTTTTAAATCCCTTATCAATTCTAATGTTTTATAATTATAGTCATATATATATATATATATATATATATGTATACATATATATATAATTCTTGACTTTGTCTTGACAGGTAAACTCAAATATTTATATTGTCTATCATTATTTTGAAATGGAATTTATCTCTTGCTGCTGAACTTTGTTGGTAATAAATAAAAATGCTGATGATTTATGAGTTTATACTTTATATTCTGCAATTTTGCTTAAGTGGTTAATTATTTTAGCTCCTTTTTTAGTTGAATCTCTAGGATTCTCTAAGTATATCATCATATTATCTGCAAAGACTGATAGTATTATTTCCTCATACATATCCTAATTCCTTCAATTTCTTTTTCTTCTCTTATTGCTATTGCTAACATTTCTAGTACAATATTGAATAATAGTGGTGATAAGGGACATCTTTGCTTCATGCCTGATCTTACTGAGGTTTTTCACTTATCCCCATTGCAGACAAAGCTTGCTGATGGTTTTAGATATATACTACTTATCATTTTAAGGAAAGTTTCATTAATTCCCATGCATTCTATATTTTCTAATAAGACTGAGTATTGTAGTTTGTAAAAAAACAAAACTTTTTTCTGCATCTATTGAGATAATCATATGATTTCTGTTGATTTTGTTATTGATATGGTCAATCATGCTAATAGTTTTTGTAATACTGAACTAGACCTGCATTCCTGGTATAAATCTCATCTGGTTATAGTATATTATTCTCATAATAAATTGTTGTAATCTCATTGTTTGTAGTTTATTTTAAAATTCTGATTCCATAATCATTAGGTAAATTAGTCTATAGTTTTCTTTATTTTTGCTTTTCCAGGCTATAGGTATTAATACCATATTGTGTCATAAAAGGAATTTTGTAGGAATCCTTCTTAGTCTATTTTACCAAATAATTTATATAGTATTGGAATTAAGTATTATTTAAATGTTTTATTGAGTTCACTTGTGAATCCATCTGGCCCTGGGAATTTTTCTTAGGGAGTTCACTGATAGCTTGTTCACTTTTTCTAAGAAGGAGTTTTTTAAACATTCTATTTCTTCTTCTGTAAATCCGGGCAATTTATATATTTTTTAAAATATTCATGTATTTTACTTAATTTGTCAAATTTGTTGGCATGCAATTGGGCAAAAGAGCTACAAATTATTGTCTTTAATTTCCTCTTTGTTAAATTCTCCTTTTTCATTTTTTATACTGGTTATTTGGTATTCTTTTTTTTTTACTCAAATTAACTAATGGCTATCTATTTCATTCTTCATTAAATAAAACCAGCTTCCAGTTTTATTTATTAGTTCAATGGTTTTCTGACTTTTAATTTTATTAATGTCTCCCTTAATTTTCAGAACTTCCACTTCAGTATTTAATTGGGGATTTTGTTTTGTTTTGTTTTTCAGTCTGCATGCCACATTCATTAATCTGGTCTTTCTCTATTTTATTTATCTAAACATTTAGAGATATAATTTTTACTTTAAGTACTGTTTTGGTTGCATCTCATAAATTGTTGTCATTCTCTTTAATGAAATTATTGATTGTTTCTTTGATGTGCTCCTTGACACACTCATTCCTTAGGATTAGATTATTTAGTATTCAATTAATTTTTAATCTATCTTTCCATGATCCTTTGTTAAATATAATTTTCTTGTATCATGATCTGAAAAAGATACATTTGATATTTCTTCCTTTCTGCATTTGATTGTGAGGTTTTAATGCCCTAACAAATGGTCAATTTTTCTGTAGGTGCCAAGTACCACTTAGAAAAAGTTTTATTCTTTCTATCTCCATTAATTTGTTTTCTACAAAATTCTATCATATCAAGCCTTTCTAAAATATTATTCACCTCCTTACCTACTTTCTTGTTTATTTTGTGGTGAGATTTATCTATTTTTGAGAGGGGAAAGTTGAGTTCATCCACTAGTATCATTTTACTGTCTTTCCCCTATAACTCATTTGACTTCTTTAAAATTTTGTATGCTCTATCCCATTTGATTCATATGTGTTTAGTATTGATATTACTTCATTGTCAATAGTACCTTTTAAGCAAGATGTAGTTTCCTTGGTTATCTCTTTTAATTACACATACTTTTGTTTTGCTTTGTCTGTGATCATGATTGCTACAATCACTTTTTTAAAATTTCAGATGAAGCATAATATCTTCTATTCCAGCCTTTTACCTTTATTCTGTGTGTTTCTAAGTTTCAAATGTATTTCTTGTAAATAACATATTGTAAGATTTTTTTTTAATCTGCTCTGCCATCTTCCATTTTATGGGTGAGTTCATTCCATTCATATTCACATTTATGATTACTAACTGTGTATTTCCCACCATGCTATTTTTCCTCTGTTTATTATTCTCTCTCTTTTTCCTTTCACCCTGTCGCTTCTCACTACTATTTTGCTTTGGGACAGCCACCTCCACCAATCTGTCCTCCCTTCTATCAGTCCCACTTTTCTTGTCCCCCTTTCCACCTTACCATATAGAGTAAGATAGATTTCAGGGTTTTAATCATAAAAGCATGTTATTATTGTCTAGTTACATGTAGAGATAGATTTCATCATGTGTTTTTATAAAATTTCTAGTTTCAATTTTTTCTCCCTCCCTCCCTCCCTTCCCAAGACTGCAAGCCATCTGATATAAGTTATATATGTACAATCATACTAAACCTATTTCTGCATTAGTCATTTTATAAGAGAAGAATCAGAGCAAAAATGAAAAACCTCAAAAAAGAAGAACTAAAAAAGTAGATATAGTATGGTTCAATCTGCATCTAGATACCACAGTTCATTTTTTTTTCTAGATGTATAGAGCATTTTCCATCATGAGTCCTTTGGAACTATCTTGGACCCTTGTATTGCTGAGAAGAGTCAAGTCTATCACAGTTGATCAACACACAATGTTGTTGATACTGTGTACAAAGTTCTCCTGGTTCTGCTCATCTCACTCAGCATCAGTTCATGTAAGTAGTTCAAGGTTTATCTGAAATCTGCCTGCTCATAATTTCTTACAGCACAATAGAATTCCATTACATTCATATACCACAACTTGTTCACCCATTTCAAAATTGATGGGCAACACATCCATTTCCAATTCCTTGCCACCACAAAAAGAGCAGCCATAAATATATTTGTACATGCGGGTCCTTTTCCCTTTTTTATTATCTCTTTGGGGAAAAGACCTAATATTGGTATTGGTGGGTCAAAGAGTATGCACAGCTTTATAGCCCTTTGGACATAGTTCCAATTTGCTCTCCACAATGGTTGGGTCAGTTCACAGCTCCACCAAGAATGCATTATTGTTCCAATTTTTCCACAGCTTTTCCACCATTAATTATTTTCCTTTTTTTGTCATATTAGTCAATCTGATAGGTGTCAGGTGGTACCTCAGAGTTTTTTTAATGTGCATTTCTCTAGTCAATACAGCATTTTCTCAAATGGCAATAGATAGCTTTGATTTGTTCATCAGAAAACTGCCTGTTCACTTCTTTTGACGATTTCTCAGTTGGGGAATTCTCATAAAACCTGAATTCTCATAAATTTTATTTAGTTCCTGATATAGTTTAGAAATGAGGCCTTTATCAGAAGTACTGGCTATAAAAATTGTTTCCCATTTTTCTTCCTTCCTTCTAATTTTGGGTGCATTGCTTCTGTTTGTACAAAAACTTTTTTAATTTAACATAATCAAAATCATCCATTTTGCATTTCATAATATTCTCTAGGGTAAGATAGATTTCTATATCCAACTAAGTGTGTATATTATTCCTTCTTTGAGCCAAATGCAATGAGAGTTAGGTTCAAACAATGCTCACCTGACTCCCTTCTTTTCTTCTACTGTAATGGGTCTTTTGTGCTTTTTCATCTGAGACAATTTACCCCATTCCACCTCTTATCCTTCTCTCTTTCTTACCCCTTAATTTTTTTATATCCCATCGAAGTCAATTTATACCCATACCCTCTGTCTGTGTATATTCCTTCTAACTCTCCTAATATCGATTTATACAGTTAGAGTTACAAGAATCTTTTTCCTATATATGGATGTAAACAGTTTAACCTTATTAAATATATTATGTTTCTCTTTCTTGCTTATCTTTTTATGCTTCTATTGTGTTCTATAATTAAAAATCAAATTTTCTGTTTCTCTTGTCTTTTCATTGGGAAGATTTGAAAGCCCTCTATTTCACTGAATATTCATTTTTTCTCTTGAAAGATTATACTCAGTTTTGCTAAGTAGCTGATTCTTGGATAGAATTCAGGCACCTTCACCTTCTGATATGTCATATTCCAAGCCCTTCAATCCTTTAATGTAGTAGCTCTGTAATCCTGACTGTGGCTCCATGCTATTTGAATTGTTTTTTTTCTGGCTATCTGTAACATTTTCTTTTTGATCTGAATGTTCTTTAATTTGGCTATAATATTCCTAGGAGTTTTCATTTTTAAATCCTTTTCAGGATTTGTAGGTAGATGCTTTCAATTACTATTTTCCTCTCAAGTTTTAGGATATTAGGTAAGTTTTCTTTTATAATTTCTTGAAAGATATTGTCCAGACACTTTTTTTCTTGATCCTAGCTTTCAGGTAGTCCAATAATTCTTAAATTATATCTCTTGAATCTACTTTTCAGGTCCATTGTTTTCCCAATTTGATAGTTCACACTTTATTCTATTTTTTTTCATTCTTTTGATTTTGTTTCATTGAATCTTTTTTTTCCCAGTACAACAAACATTTAGTTGATTTTTTTATCCAGTAACATGTCAGGGTCATTTTCAACATTCATTTTCATAATAGTTAGAGTTCCAAACTTTTCTCCCTCCATCCCTTTCTTCCCCCCCCCCCCAAAGACATCAACCCATCTGATATACATATAGGTTATATATGTACAATCTACAAGTGCTCCTTTTTTCAGTTCCTTCTATGGGGAGTGGATTGTATGCTTTGTCATTAGTCCCTTGAGATTATCTTGGATCATTGTATTGCTGAGAGTAGTTAAGTCATTCACAATTGTTCATTGAACAATACTGCTGTCACTATGCACAGTGTCCTCCCAGTTCTGCTCACTTCACTATACATCAGTTCATATGAGTCTTTCCAGGTTTTTCTGGGATCATCCTGCTTGTCATAGCACAATACCATTCAACTACAATCATATACCATAGCTTCTTCACTCATTCCTCAATTGATTGATATTCCTTGATTCCCAATACTTAGCCACCACAAAGAGTTGCTATAAATAATTTTTGTACAATTTTCCCCCTTTTCTCTTTTTCATGATTACTATTGTTAACTGTCTCCCTCCATCCTATTCCCTTCTCCGTGATATTTACTCTATTATCTATCTTATTTCACCCTATCCCTCCTCAAAAGTGATTTGTTTCTGTCTGTCCCCTCCCCCAATCTGGCTTCCCTTCTTTTGCCCCTCTCTTTTATATCCCCTTCCCTTCCTATTTTCCTGCAGGGTTAGATAGAATATTCCATCCAATTGAGTGTGTATGCTTTTCCCTCCTTCAGCCAATTTTGATGAGATTGAGGTCTTTGAGCCAATTCTGATGAGTGTTAAAATCATTTAATGCCCAGATTAAATAGATTACCCCACCCAATTGGATGTGTATGTGTTAATCCCTCCTTGAGCTAACTCTGATGAGATTAAGGTCTTTGAGCCTATTCTGATAAGTGTAAAGTTCATTTACTGCCCTGCTCTTTCCCCTATCTCTTCCCCCACTCCATAAGCCCTTTCCCATTTCTTTCATGTGGGATTCCACCCCATGCTACCTCTGCCCTTCCCCCTCCACCAGTGCATTCCCCTCACCCCTCAATTTAACCCTAAAGATGTCATCATGGGGCAGCTAGGTGACACAGTGGACAAAGCATCCACCCTTGACCCAGGGGGATCCCAGCCAAAACCCAGCCTCAGACAGAACACAGTCAACCACTTCGTGATCCCAGGTTTGTCCCCCAACTCCAATTTTTATGATTCTCTAAGGTTATATTTAAAAGTCAATTTTGCCATTCAGTTCAGGTCTTTTCATCATGAATACGTGAATGTCCTCTTTTTCATTGAAGTCCCTTTTTTTCCTCTGTAAGATTATACTCAGTTTTGCTGGATATATCATTCTTGGTTGTAATCCCAATTTCTTTTCCCTCTGGAATATCACATTCCATGCCCTCCACTCCTTTAATGTGGAAACTGCCAGATCTTGTGCTATCCTGACTGGGGCTCCATAGTACTTGAATGCTTTCTTTTTGGCGGCTTGCAATATTTTCTCCTTTACCTGAGAGCTCTGGAATTTGTCTATAATATTCCTAGGAGTTTTCCTTTTGGGATTTCTTTCAGGAGGTGATCAGTGGATTCTTTCACTTTCTATTTTACCTTCTGCTTCTAGAAAATCAGGGCAATTTTCCTTGACAATTTTTTGGAAGATAAAGTATAAGCTCTTTCCTTGATCATGGTTTTCAGGTAGACCAATAGTTTTCAAATTCTCTCTCCTGGGCCTATTTTCCAGGTCAGCAGTTTTTCCAAGAAGATATTTCATTTAGCCCTCTATTTTTTTATTCATTTGGATCTGCTTTATTGTGTCTTGTTTTCTCATAAAGTCACTAACTTCCATTTGTTCAATCCTAATTCTTAGGCAATTATTTTCATCAGAGAGCTTTTGTACCTCCTTTTCCATATGGCCAATTTGGCTTTACAAGCTATTGACTTTTTTCTCATGTCTTTCCTGCATCACCCTCATTTCTCTTTCCATTTTTTCCTCTACCTCTCTAACTTTATCTTCAAAGTCTTTTTTGAATGCCTCTATGGTCTGAGACCAATTCATATTTTTCTTGGAACCTTTAGATATAGGGGCCCTGACATTGACATCTTCCTCTAAGAGTGCACCTCGATCTTCTTTGACACTAAAGAAACTTTCTATGGTCCTCACCTTTCTCTGTCTGCTCATCTTGTCTTTCTTTTACTTGATTTCTAGCTCCTTAAAGTGGGGCACTATTTCCAGGCTGAACTATCCCAAGTTTTAGAAGTTCCCAGGTGGTATGATTTAAGGAGGAGCGAGTTCTTCAGTCACCTGGCCTGTTCCCTGGTCTGCAGATGACCCCAGACCAACTTGCTAATCAACCAGCTTTGTGTGTTGTGGTTGTCAGCTCTAATGAGCCTGTGCCCCTCCCCCACCTGGGACACTGCTATTTCAGCCTATCCCCTGGTTCCCAACAAGGTAAAAAACCCAAGTTCTGCCTCAACACCAGCATAGATATCTGTAATCTACCCCCTGCCAAGGGCTCAGCCCTCTTGCCAAACTGTGCCTTAGTTCCAGATGACAATGGAACTGCAGTTGATTCAAAGGCTCTGTAAGGTTTCTGACTCTTCCAAGGCTTTACTGGAACTTGTTTTATCGAATTTTGATATCTCATGGAGTCATTAGCTCCCACTTGCCCAATTCTAATTTTTAAGGAATTATTTTCTTCAGTGATTTTTTGTACCTCCTTTTCCATTTGGTCAATTCTATTTTTTTTTAAGGAACCATTTTCTTCAGTGAGCTTTTGTACATCTTTTTTCTATTTTTTGTGTGCTTCCTTTACCAAACAGTTGATTCTTTTTTTCATGATACTTTTGCATTACTCTTATTTATTTTTCCAATTTTTCTTCTACTTCTCCTCTGTGATTTTTAAATCCTTTTTGAGCTCTTCCATTTCTTTTTGGGACTGAGAAAAATACATATTTTTCTTTGAGGCTTTGCATGTAGCCATTTTAAGACTGTTGTCCTCTTCTGAGTTTTGTAACGATTGGAATGATACCACCTGCTGAAGACTTACTGTAGGAAAGCTCCAACATGAAAAGAGGGTCTCTGAGGGCAGGACCATGTGGCTTTCTTTGGCATCCGGAAATGACGTTGGCTTGTGGAAGAATGAAGGGGGAGGCTGGTGTGCTGTCTTGCTCTTTCGTGTGGCTTCCGGTGGAGAGCAGAGCTAGGAATGTTCTCTACCCTTAATAGATAGATGAATCTAGGCCTTTTTCTCTCTCTTCCACAAATTCTTATTCTCCTTAATAAATTCTTAAAAGTCTAACTCTTGCTAAAGCTTATAATTTATTGGGACCACTCATTAGATTTTAGACAGACTAGCTAGAATTTTAGCCCTTACAGTTTGTTTTGATCTTACCTGTCATCATAGTAGCTTTTTATGATCAGAGTTTTGTGGGGATGGTTACTCAATTTCCAGCCTATTTCATGACTTTTAAAGTTGAGCTTTGATTCTAGGGTACAGAGGGCACTATCCCAAATTTCTTGCCCCAGGGACCATGGTGCTGGTCATAAGCTTACTTTGCCAGTGGCTTCCAGGGGAGGCAGCTTAACTGATGGTGTCACTAGGCCTGTTTGTTGCTATGCTGGGGTGGCCATACCTGGCCACTCACCTGCTGCCTAGAAGACTTGAGGCCTTCCAGCTGCCTTTCTATGTCACCGACCAGCTATGCCAGTGCTGCAAGGCCTAAATTGCTAATCTCTGCAAGTTCTCATGCTGGCTCGCCCAGACACCACCAGAACTCAGCTGTGCTCCCCCTTTACCTGAGTGAGACAGACCTTTCTGTGATCCTTCTAAATTGTTTTGGGTTGGAAACTTGTTTCACCATATCCTTTTGTGGGTTCTACCACTCCAGAATTCATTTTGAGACAAAATTTAAAATTGTTTGGAGGGGAATTTTTGAGAGGTAAGGCAAGTTCCTGACTTTCCTGTTATGTTGGTTCCACCACCCAAACATGCTTATACTTTTTCAAATGTATATTGCTGCTGATGTGGTTAAGAAAATATAAATCTATGTGAAAATATTACTGAATTTGAAGTTGATTTTAGTCATTATGTAGTTTTGCAATCAGGAGATGCATACAATGTCACAAAGGAGTCATGTATAAACTTTGCTTCAAAACCAGCTCATTTTTGTCTTCAGATAAAAATGCTATTTTTCTGCTCCTCTTTCCAGGGGCAGGAATAACTAGTAATTAGGAATCAAGAAAGGCCTGCTGCAAAAACTGATGCTTGTGCCAAGCTTTGAAAAAAGTATGGATTGTAGAGGTAGAGATGGAGAGGGATTATATTCATGGCATGGGAGATATCCTGTGTGCAAAGACATGGAGCATCACATTAAAAAAAAAACCAGTGTGTAATTTAAGATTCTAAATGTGGATTCTAATGTGTTCCCCCAGTTTGGGGGAAACTGACTAAAAATCACTGATAAAATGAGTTTAGGTTTTTAAGGGTTTATTGGAAAATAGAAAGAAAAAGATTGAGAACAGAATTCTAACAGTCTGGCATTCCTATCTTTCCTCAAATCTCCTGTGAAGTCCTCTGCCGCCACCACCATCAAGTCCGGAAGCCAAAAGGGCCCGCGCTCTCTGCGCAGGCTCCCTTTCCTCCTTCCTGTCTCCTCCCAGACCATAGGAGGCTCCTCCAGTTGATTGGCTGGTAGACTTGATAGACAGCACCCATGAGCAAGCGTCATTTCCTGACGCCAAGGAAAAGCCACAATGCCTCTGAGGCATTTTCCTCATGGTGGAGCTCTCCACAGCAAGTCTCCAGTAGGTGGCGTCATTCCAATCATTACAGTCCCCCCTGTTGTTCCTCAAGAAACAAAATGTTTCCTTGACGGAACAGTAAAAAGAATATAATAACTATTGCTAACTAATAATATGTGAACAATAATATAGAAAAGGAAGAGAGAAAAGTTTTGTCCAGAGGGGCGATTTTTTTTTTTTTTTTTCCTCATGAACCGACGCTTTGACATTAGTCTTGCAAAGGGAGGGCCTCTGCAGAGGGTACATGTTACAGATGATGTATATTATAACAGAAAGGAGATAGTAAAAACTAACAAAGCAAAACAGTTCATATAAAGTCTTTGAGTTCTCTTGTCTTCTTGAAGTGGTAAGATGTCATCAGGAGGAAACTGGACTCTGGTCTGGAAAGCTGGATTCTCTTCTTTAACTGTTTGAATTGCTGTATTTTTACTAAACCTTAGCATAGCATCGTCAATGATCAAATTAATAAATTCCATTACATTCCTTCCTTTATATGGTTAGACTTGTAATAGAGGGTTGAGGTAGTTATGCAATGTGTAACACTTTTTACCACCATGTGTCTGGATCAAAGCCAAATTTAGTATGTGTTCATGACACCTGAAAATGTTATGGAAAGGTTATCATACCATATCTCATGGTTCCGAGACAGCCAGTGATTGTGCTAGGCCACAGGTGAGTTCAACTGAGTGAGATAAAAAGATAATTAAGTTCAGTTAAATTAGGTTAAATTAGGAGGGAGAGAGGATGAATACTGGACTGTGCCTAGTAATTGTGCTCTACATAGTCACCATCATAAGCAAACCATGGACTTACATATACCTGTCTCTCCTTTTGTTGCACATATATTCTCTACAGGGCCTGCATCAGAGTTCACAGCAAATTAGTCTCTGAAATGATAAGTTTCCATACTTCCAAAATCTCATTAATTTCACCAAAGACAGTATGATGGTAAAAATGCGTGCTATGCTGCATAACTGAGAATATATTAGTGATATATACAATAATTCCAAACCATACCCAGAGTATGATGACATATAAATAATAAATGAATGTAAATAGCTGATTACATTAGACATTATCACATAATCTTCTTTTAGCTAGTAAACCACATCATCTTATACATGAATTCTCTAGTATAACAGTAGCAGATACTTAAAGTGGTGATTAATTTTTCAAAAAGAAATAAGATTTCAATATTCAATGTTTTCAGTGAGGTATCAAGCAATAGGGTTCAATAACCCTTTCTGGTCTTTTTTAGTTAAACAGAACAACATAAAAGAGAAGAAAAAATAAATAAATAAAACAAAACTCATTAGAACTCATGGTTCTCTCAAAAAGAAAGAGTAAAAAAAAAGAATTCTGGTAGCTTCTGAGGCCCGATAGCCTCACCCACAGCATATACTTAAAATGTCTTTGAATAATCACTTAGTTTATAAAATTTAGTTTTAAAGAAAAGCAAAAGAAACAAAAGTCAAGAAACAAAGCAAAACCAAAAATAAAAATAAAAAACAAAAGATTCGCTAAGCACCCTTTTGTGCTTTTAAAGAACTTAAAGGTGTCGTGAATTCCAGGTTTTTTTAGTGCCTTTCAAAAGTCAAAACAAAAGAATTTTTAAAAAATAGTTGAGGTGGGCCAGAAAACTAGGCCATGTGCTTCAGTGCTTTTGCCTGTAGAAGGAAATGCTTGTTAAATTATAAGGTATTTAAGCTGCTAGAGTTTGAGGTATGCCACATTGTTTTAACTGGTTCCCCAATTCTCTGCAAGCCAAAGTGGCAGGGGTTTCTGAATTGTCATTGATCTTTCTAATGCTGTCATAATGTTCTTTATGGTAGAAAATGTGGAGTTCTCTAGCATCAGTTTTGTCTGTGCCACTGATTTTCAATAAAGGCTGATTTAATTGATGAACCACAACATTCAGCTGATGCTGCTTAGCAAATGCTACAATTGTATCATTTCCTCCCCACTTTCTAAATTTCTTTAATTCATCAACATATTCTTCAAAAGGGGAGTCATTTACTATAAAAGACTCAAACTCTTGTCTATGGTTAATCATATAAGAAGCAGCTTCTTGTCTGTGTCTGAGATGATTTCTACAGTGACCTTCTAGCTGGTCTGCTAAAGCCCTAAAAAGGCAATTTCCGTCTCCTGATACTTTACGAAGACTGAGTCCCAAAGCATTTAACTGATCAGTGGGATTATCAAATGGGAACTGCCTATTTCCTCTGAACTCTCTTTGCTCTTTAACAGTTGCTATCGTTAGGGTTTTTAGCTTTTTAGCATCTACCTCAGGTCTATCTGAAATCTCTTCACCTATGAATGGTGCAGGCTTTATATGAGAGCAATGAATCCATGAGTCTTTTTCACCAATTTTAATGGCAGTAGGAGTTGTCAATAATACCTGAAAAGGTCCTTCCCAGGCAGGTTGGGTTCCACTGGTTCTCTGAAAATTCTTTACATATATTTTATCTCCTGGGTTGAAGTTATGCAATGAAAAGTCTAATGGGCCTGCCTGGACCACAGCTCCTGCCTCATGGAGTTCACGTAGCCTGGTCTGTAATTCCTGTATATAGGAGGCAACAGAAGTATCACCTCCCACCAGTGATGTATAAACTGGGGGAAAAGTTTTAGCTTGGATAGGAGGGTGACCAAAAAGCATTTCATAAGGAGATATATGAAGTTCTCCCCTTGGTCTACTTCGTAGATAGAATAATGCCAATGGTAGAACATCAGGCCATTTCAAATGGGTTTCAGTACATAATTTGCCAATCATGCTCTTAAGCTCTTTATTCATACGTTCAACTTGGCCTGAACTTTGTGGATGGTAGGGCATGTGGAATTTTGGAGTCACTCCCAAGAAAGAGTAGATTTGGGATAAAATCGAATCAGTGAAATGTGTGCCTTTGTCAGAATCTATGCGGGCTGGTGGGCCAAAACGAGGTACTATCTCTTTAAGAAGAATTTTGGCAACAAAGGCAGCTGTGGCTCGGGGGCTGGGAAAGGCCTCCACCCACCGAGTGAGCTGATCAACTATAACAAGGCAAAATTTATAATGTCCTGCTTTTGGCATAGTAATATAATCAATTTGTAAGTGCTCAAAAGGTGTATATGCTAGAGGACGCCCTCCATAAGCTTTGGCCTTAAAAGCATACTGATTATAAGACTGACATGTGGAACAGCCCGAGCAGATTCGAGATGCTGTATTAGTTACACCTGGTGCTATCCAGGTTCTCTTAATAGAGTCTACAATGCCTTGTGTACCAAAATGGCCTTTTCTGTGAACAGAGAGGCATACCTGGTGGTAGAATTTCCGGGGAAGAAATGGCTTACCTTCCGGAGACACCCAGATGCCATTGATCTGTTTCGCCTTAAATTTCTTTTTCCACTTTTCTACTTCAGAATCGTCATAGGTTAGGTTGGAAGGAATATCCTCAGAAGGTGAAAGGTTAAATACATGTTCAGGAGCTTCTAATGCAGCAAGCTTGGCTGCAGAATCGGCTCGTGCATTTCCCTTTGAAACAGGATCACTATTCCCTGTGTGGGCAGGGCAATGTACAACAGCTAGGGAAGAAGGCAGTTTCAGGGCATCTAAGAGGTCCTTGATAAGGTCCCCATTGGCAATAGCCTTGCCCGAGGATGTTAGAAAGCCTCGTTGACGCCAAATCATACCAATAAAGTGGCATACAAGGAAGACAATTTGGCCAGATTATAGAATATGTAAAGGTGAGAGGTATGTGTTAAGTCTGGAAAGATAGGCAGATTGGAGCCAGACAGTGAAGGGCTTTAAATGTCCAACCAAATTTTCTATCTTGCTATTCAACATTCTATATCCCATTTCCCATCTCCCTGTCAAGACATAGGCTTTCCACCAAGCCTGGAAAATATTACCACACCTTATAAAATATCTAGTTTACTTCAAAATTCAACTTAAAGGACATCTCCTTTATGAAGTCTTTTTATTATTCTCCCCAGGTATTAATGAATCATTACTGCATAAAATGATGATTTTGAATACATATACACGCATATATCATTACCTACATGATTATGTTCTTCCCATAATAAAATGTAAGCTTGGAACATAGTAGACACTTCAATAAGTTGTGTTGATTGGCTGTTTTAATGAGTAAAGTATATCATGGCCTATTTGTAATGCTTAAGTCCTAGAGCACTTGAGGTAGCATAGTGGAAAGAATGCTAGACCTGGATAGACGACCTGAGTTAAAATCTGGCATCGATTACTAGCAATATGACCCTGGACAAGTCACTTAACCTCATTTTGCTTCAGTTTTCTTGTTTATAAAATGGGGATAATAGTAGTGTCTACCTCCCAGGGTTGTAAGGACCAAATGGGATAATAGTCGTATAACACTTTGCAAATCTTCAAACACTATACAAATATCATTTACTATTATTATTTGGGTATGTTTTGGAATTAAATTTCTTTATAGTATATATATTTTTAAACAACTAGAAGACTACATAATCGACATTTGCTAAGTTGGGAGAGCAAAGAGTAATTGAATAGTCACCTATACATATATATGTCTATATGTAATACAAATGCATATATTTATATGTTAAATATATCTTGAGTGATAAGTAATATGTGTTTATGTGCATAAATATATTATATTGATTGTTCTTCATTCTCAAAGAGGACCAAAATGACATCACTATGTTAAGGTAAAGGCACGGTGTGGCTGAGTGTGGCTGATCACACCAATCTGAGCTTGGAGGGCTCTACCACAAATAGGGCACAAGTAGGTCATATGAATATTTGGAGTTAAAATGTCTAAATTTGTGTATCTCACATTTTCTTTAAGGTACTGCACTTCTGCTTTGTTCATAGAGCACAGCACCTACTTTGATGTGGGCATCCCATGTTGGATGATCTTGTGCCAATGTCTCCCATCTCTCAGAATTGATTCCAAAGTTCTGTATGATATATATTGTATGAGGTTCCATGTAGATGCTTTAGGCCCAACCACCCAGGATCAGATAAAAGTCAGATAATAAGATATTGGTAAAAATCTCCAGAATGCTTAGGATGACCAAGTAAGGGTTAATAATAGTAGTTTGTGTGCCTGATAGGTCTCAATCTTTCCTGGGCTTTTATGTTCATTATTATATGTTAATAATTTTCCTTATAGTCTATATCAGGGATTCTTAGCCTGGGGATGATAAGCTACCAAGCTAAGACTCATTTTCTTTATCAGCAGAGGGCTAGATTCATTCCCAAAGTTTAGAAGAGCTACAGGTGGGAGTTAAATGGATCCAACTTGAAAGGTTCTAGGCATTGCTATAGGGAAAGAAAACCATACAGGCCATTACATAAAACAACAAACTAGTCCCTTTGGGGAAAATTTCCTATAAATAATTTTATAATCTCTATCTCTAAGTAGTTTTGAGGTTTGCTAAAGACTTTATAAATAGTACCTTCACACTTTTTTCCATCAAAATGCTCTTGTGAGGCAAGTACTATGATTATTATATATTATATGATATATTACTTTATTATTATTCTCATTTATATGTGGAGAAATGGAAACTCATAGAGATTAAGTCACTTGTCTGAAATCATGTAACCAGTGTCAGAAGCAGATTTGTACCAGGTTTCTCTTGCTTCCAATTCCAGATTTCTTTCCACTATATTCGTCTAACATCATATAAATAAATACTGCTTTCAAACAACAAAATTTAATACTTCATAGACAAATACAGAGTAGGGAGTTGATCATGTGGAAGGTTAATCATGTAATATTTATAAAGCCGGTTTATATTATGTATGTGTGTATGTGTATGTAATAACACACATATATTTCCTTTTTCCATTAATGCATGGGGTCAGAGACTAAAAAAAGACAAAGAATAAAAAACAAGAAGAAGAAAGTGTTGAGGGAAATGGGGACATAATGAAAGGAAAGCAGAGATAGGAAGAATATAGGAAGCAGGAAGAGAAGGCTTAGCAGGCACATTTCAGCCAGTGACACATTAGTTTCTGACAGACAGCCTCTCATGCTAACCTTTAAAGCACTTCCATATTGTTCCCTTAGGCCCACAAATACTCTTTAATGGTGTAGAAAAGAGAAGAGGAAGAGAAATACTTAACTTGTAAATGATAGCCATTTCTCTCAAAATTTCCTCTAGGTTGACAGTTCATCCCATCACTCTTAAAGTGACCCGAGTATAAAATTACAAAATCCCAGATCTGGAAAGGACTTTAGAGGGCACCTAAGCCAACTTGCCGGCTAATGCTAAATTAAATATTTCCAGGACTTCTGTCAGTTTGTGGTATTTGGAGATGAAAGCAGAAATATGCATAGCCTTTTTTTTTTTTGATGTTTCTATTTTTTCAACTTAGTCATGTCCAATTCTTCACGACTCCATTTGGGTTTTTCTTAGCAAAGACACTGGAATTGTTGGCCATCTCCTCTATCTCATTTTATAGATGAGGAAACTGAGGCAAAGAAGGTTAAGTGACTTGCCCAGGGTCACACAGCTAGTAAGTGCCTGAGTCTGGATTTGAACTCAGGTCCTTCTGACTCCTCAGCTAGCATTCTATCTACTGTACTACCAAGCATAGTCTGTTACTCATTTTTAAAATTTAAATCCTCAGTTTTACTTTTCTTGAGGGGGAGGATTCATACCAAAGTTTTCAGTGTCCAGTACTTATCACTGAGGTTTTTATTACACTAATTCTGAGGTCATCATAAAGCCTGTAACATGAAGTCCCTAGATATTCATCTCATTTTACTTTGGGGACTTTCTTTGTCATGGTTTCTTTTTTTGCCACAATCTATTAGATGTATTAGTCACCCTTCTCCATCCTTGTTCCCTTCATTAAAATCTCCTGCTTGTCAGAAACATTTATCAAACTAACTTGAATCTATTTTTTGCTTAAAAATCCATTATATGCTTTTAGTGGTTAGAATTTCAGATATATTCAATTTTGTGAAGTGAGCCTCCATCAGTAGTCCGTCTTCTTGCTGGAAAGTTACTTACATTTGATACTGGGCATTTGTTCACCATGATCATACCTTGGGAAAAATTAACTTTCCTCTAGCATCACACATATAAGCAGAATTTCCATGAACTAAGTCAAGAGATCCCTATTATAGGCACAGGGCATGGTTAAGTATCACACTGAGAACATGGCAAGTGCTAAGAAGAGCAAAGAAAGAGAGACTTTCTTGTGGCCACTATGTTCCTGGCCTGAATCCAAATAGGCAGACTTCCAAAAGAAAGGAAGCAATATGCTTGACAAGAAGAAGGAAATTGTTCTGACACAGAGGTTAAAAAGGTACCATGTGCTTGAGTTCATGGCCTGGCAGATGCCAAACATATCAAAGTAGTTATGCTTCCACAGCATCAAATCACTAGTTCACAGGGAAGCTCCAACAACCTTCCTGCAATAAGATGAATCATTAAAAGTTATTTCAGGCATTAGAGTGGTATGAAGACTCATCAATAAGTCCATCAATATTCACTGGGCACCAGTTTCTTTGCTGAAACCCTACTTTCACTCCCGAATGTGATCCTTGGTTCTCTGAGGTTATCTCAATAAGAGAACAAGACCTGGCACTCTCTACAAAACTGGAAGGGCTTTGAGCGAGGGGCTGGGGATGAACCGGATTTCTATCTGAAGACCTTCCTACATAAACCTGAAAGGAGAGAAACTCAGCCTCGAATTGACTTTAATGGTTTAAATTTTTCAATCTTGGTAGTTCTCTAAAGCCATCTACCAAGTTATAGAGGGGTTTGTGAGCTTTATTCCTGAGCAGAGCATCCACCTGGAAGAAATCACAAATCTGTAGAGTGTTCCAATATTGGACCTATTGACCTCTAAGCTCCTTTCTAGCTCTGAATCTATAATCTTATGATCCAGCTATGTGCAAGGATCAAAACCAGAATTTTACCTCAAACACTCCAGGGTTAACTAATAATAAATATAAATGTAAGGTTAGGCAAAGAGTTCAATCTCTGCCTTGGAGTTAGGATTTTTTTCTAACTGAGATTTCAGAGGGATTATACCTGAACTCAGGATTTATGATCTAGAATAAAATCCCTGAATGGAAAAATGGGAGGAGTAAAAGTACTTAAATGTTATCCCTTCTGCACTGAAGGGGTTTGGTGTATGGTGTCCTTGCTGCACACCAAACTAGAAAATTTGTGTAAAAATTGTTTGGCTCTTCCTTCATAGCAGAGAGATCTTCCAGCTTTGCAGATTTCCTTCTCTTTTTTCTTGATATTATATAATACTATACACATACTTTATGCATTTCTGAATTTCTAAACTTTTTCTGTGTCATTTGCTGACTTTGTGTGTCATTTGCAGTTTCTTCAAAACTCCCCCCAAATTCCCATTTAATTTCTTATGCCAATCTGAGATATGTAGAAACCACAATGGGAAAAGTCACAATGTGGTAAAATATAGCCGTAAATGCTTTGTTAACTGATGAAATATAATAAGTACCATAGGGTTTCAGGAGTGATCTGGGATACTTATGTAACTCAGTGGTGGGACTAGAAAGGACTAGTGAATGAAAAATACATTTCTTAGGAAAGAGGAAGGAGGAGCAGTATCAAATTACCCTAGATGTTGAAAATCCTATCAATATGTTTATAAATTATCTTAGATGTTGAAAATCCCATAATCTCATATGAAAGTAACCATTTTTAAATTGATCTAGGAATCACTGAAAAATGTAAGAAAGAGAGTAAGACCAAGTAGAAAGGTTATCATTGACATTTTCAAAATAAAATCAAAGTATGCCCCAAAGGAAAGAGTAATGGACTTAAGATCAGGGAGACCCAGGTTCACATTCCAACTCTGAAACTTTGGATCATACACTCATAAATTTAGCACGGGAGGGTAATAGTGAGCTTTCATTTACAACATTAGGGATTGCTAAGCACTTAAAGTATTTTATCTCAGTTAATTCTTAAAACAACCCTGTGACATGAACTTTCATTTTTCTCATTGTAGAGTTGAGGAAATTGAGGTTGATAGAGGTTCTATAGCTTGCCCAGAGTCATACAGCTAATAAGCGTTTGAGGCAAGATTCTAATTCAGGCCTTCCAGAGTTCAAATCCAGCACTCCATTAATTGGACCAAGTAGGTCTCCTACTCCAGTCCCCTTATTGGATAGATGCATAAACTGATGCCTAAGAGATTAAGTGACATGGCCAAGGCCACATGGGTAGCATGAAACAGAGCCAGGATTCCAATCTAACCACCACTCTGTCACTCTTTTCACAGCATGATGCTGTTGCCTTGCTGTGTGACCACAGACAGGTCATTTGAATTTCCTGGGCCTCAATTTGTCACTGTTTGAAAAGCATGTTGAAAACTTTAAACCACTGTGTCAAGGTCAGGTGTTACTGTAACAGCAGGCCTCTCCTTTTAAAAAAGTAGAGGATAATTAGAGACACTTACAGCTCAAAAGTATAAGATAAGTGGTTAAGTCAACAAACATACCTTGATGAGTATGTTATTTTCTATGTTTTGTGTGTCAAGATGCACCCAACACCCGTCAGCTTCCATAAATCCTCTACTGTTCCCTTTTGAATTGGCAGAACCAGAAAACTTCCATGGCCTCAGATCCAAACATAGCCTCAAGTGCAGCAGAAATTACCCAGCAATGTCAGGGAAAGGATGAGAATTTGGATGGTGATTTAAGAAATGCTAGTGCTTTGGCCTTCCATAACTATCTAGGATTATAGGATTACGAGCTACAAGGGACCATAGAGGTCACTTAATCCAATCCCCTCATTTTGTAGTCAAGGAAACTGAAGCCCAGAGAGTTTAAATGAAGGACACCCAGAGAGTAAGGGAAAGACACTGGATTTGAGCAGAGAGCCCTTCACTCTGAATCCATGATTCTTAGCATTGCAGTACACTGCCTCCCTAACAATCATCCATCACACAACAGAGTCCTAATAATCTTCACCTCCCCACTTCTTCCTTCCTCAGGTATTAAAGAACCTAGCTATGTAAACCATTGAGCCTCTCTCAGCCACAACTTCCTCATCTGTAAAAATGGGATCATAATAGCATGTATAACACAGGGCTGGAGTGAATACTAAATGAGATCACATTGGTAAAAGTTGTGCCAGCCTTAAAGCATGTGATAAATAAATGCTTGCTATTATTTTTCAGCTCAAAATCTATGATTGGGTGACTCTAAGCACCAGAGTCAGGAAGTGAACCCAGGTCCCTTGATTTCAAGTTCATTCATTACTCTTTCTTCTCCAACATACTCTCATTGTATTTCGGATCTGTGACGTCATATCCAGGGTTCTTACCACTGTACTACTCTGCCTGCCCAACAGTCATCCATCATGGAACATAGGAAAAATGTCTTCCCATCATCACTTTCCTCCCCCAAGAGGCAAAGATTTTCTGCAAAAACATCCATGGGGCTTAGCATTTTTAACCTCGTTTGGCTTCTAAGGAGATTTGAGTCACCAAGAGGTTAATAATACCATGTATCAGCAGCAGTGCCTGGAAAGTATGTCTTCTGCTGCCACTAATTAATCATTGTAAGCACCTCTCTGAAGGAATCCTATACTCATTTGACAGCAGAGAAGGCTGACACTGAAAAACTCTGTGAGATGTACAGAGGCTGAGGATAAAGATCCAACAATCCTAATCTCCAAATTGTAACCTTTCACCATGAAGGATATGCTCCAGTTCTTCTGGAGTTAATTTAATATAAGCCTCCATGAACTGCTTTTGAAATTTTCTTTCAAACAGCAATCTCTCCTTTTATTTTAAGGTATCCTAGGCCCCTGGTCACTTTGCTGGCCTGGGAACAAGTCACATATATTTGAAAGTACATTTTCAATGAAGTATTTTAAAATTATAGATGACTCCTCACTGCATTTTGTTTCTCTCCTTTTCTGACCCAGGAAACATGACCTCTGGTTTCTTGTACATTAAGCTGTCAGCTCTTATCTTATTATAATTTTAGTGGTGGATCATTGGTTTTCTTCTTTTGCTTCATTTTGTTTTCAAAAATAGAAAACTCATTTCTCTTTAGAGAAATATGAAAGCTTTGTGTAAGTCCATCCTTCAGTCCTTACCTTGAAACTTACCAGCTAGTAGATACAAATCAGTGGATTACCCTTCACACAGGTCAAAAATAAGAAAAGACATGGAGCAGCTGGGTGGCACAATGGATAGAGCGCTGGGCCTGGGGTCAGGAAGACTCATCTTCCTAAGTTCAAATCTGGCTTCAGACACTTACTAGTTGTGTGACCCTGGGTAAATCACTTAACCCTGTTTGCCTCAGTTTCTTCATTTGTAAAATGAGCTAGAGAAGGAAATGTCAAACTACTCTAGTATCTTTGCCAAGAAAACTCCAAATGGAAACACAAAGAGTCAGACATGGCTGAACAACAAAAACAACAAATATATATATATATGTGTGTGTGTGTGTGTGTGTGTGTATGTATATATACATATAACACTATATATGTATGTATAAAACACTATACATATATATATATGGCACAATTGAAAGTTTGCAAGGTTTGTTATGTACATTACCACATTTGAACCTCACAATAAGTTTGAAGTAGATACCTCATGTTTATTGTTATCCTGATTTTACATTTAGAGACTGGGGCTTAGTAGTATTAAATGATTTGCCTCAGCTACTAAGTGTCAAGAACAGGATTCTTACATAAGCTTTCCTGACACCAGACCCAACATTCTACCCATCACAGACTGGGCGGCACTCCATCCCTGCCCAGTCCACCCATATGAAGAATGGGTATGTTCAAAGGAGTTAGTCCTTACTAGTCTAATTATAATTACAAAATCTTCGATGGGGAAGGGTCCTCAAAGGCCATATAATCCTACTTATACCTGAAAAAATTTCTTTCTCCAACATCTCCAACTTTACCATCTCCTTTAATTCCCAGCACTCACCTCTACCTCAATCCTGTTTTACTCTAACTACATTTGAAGCAAGAAGACTGTTGAACTTAGGAAGTATAATAGTTAAAAAAAAGTAAATAGAGGAGTGTATGCAGTGTGCTTCTTACTGGATATCTGGGGTCAAGTACGAAGGAATGGGGAAGATGGATGCATAGAAATTGCAATTCCATGTAATTAACACTCAAATTAATTTACACAAGTTAAACCACTAAAAAAATAAAAATAGTCCTTCTCAATTGATCAACTAAGATAATATTTCTAAAACTGTTAGTATAGCACCTGTTACACAGTAGGTACTTAATAAATGCTTGTTCTGTTGCCCTTCTCCTTCTCAATTGATTGCTTAAGAAGTATTCCTTACTTGACAGGGATGCTTCACACGTCCTCTAACGTCTCAAGAAGTTTCAGGCAGTGTCACACTTACAAAACCCAACACACTCAACCATGCTACTAGTTTTATGTGTTAAATATATCAGACAATGGTAAAGAGTGGACAGGCTGTGTCCCAGGGTGATTTCTTCCTATCACAGCTTTGACAAGGAGCAGATTGGGGATAGTACAGGTTCGGTGATCACTTTTTAGAATTCTCCATCTGTCAGAGATGATTAAAGAGCTTGCATTTTCTTCACTCAAAAGAAGAGAGAATATATTTTTGGGAAAGTGTCTGTGGATAAAGTATGGTAGTCTCTTCATCCTTCCCCTCTAAAAAAAAAGAAAAAAAAACGATGATTTTTCTTTCTTTTTCTTTTTTCCACTTTGGGTTGGTAAGGGGATCAGTAAAGTTCCTGTGCTTTTCTAATACATCACCGAACCCTCCGGACATTCAATTTTGCTTCTCATTAGAATTCTACTGCATTCAGAGCCACATAAAATGCTTGAGTACTAAAATAATGAAAATGTGCCTAAGATAACTCATACTAAGGATTTGAAATTGTACTCAGATATGTACATTCTATTTGAGTAAATAGCTACTATTGATATAATACCACATCCATTCAGTAATTAATGCTGTTATTTTTTTTTCTTGGCTAAGGCCACACAGGAAATTTTATAAACCATAGCAGGAGAATTCACTAGTTTGCACTTTGTATAATTAATCTGTAAACTCATATCCATATTGAAATGAGCCTTCAATATCCTGTCTGCTTCCTCTCCCCCAGGTCTCTCTTTTACCTTTTTCAGGCTGGCTTCTTAGTCCAGAATTCCACAATTGCTCAGTTCTGCTTGGCCTGCCCCTACTATGGTTCATAGACATATTTTTTTGCTTAACACCCTGACAACCCCATGTAGGAGTTGCAGTCACTTTCATAACCTCAAAGCAAGTGTACTTAAAAAGTCTAAAACTTTGGTCTTTCAATTGTTCCTTTGCTTCAGTCATTTTTACCCCTTTTCTAAACCTTCCACATATCTTCACATTGTAATCTTTATCCCAGTCTTCCTCAAATATATCATTGTCTATGCCACCTCATCCTCCTACTGTTTTCTTTCTATTTGTCAAGTTCTATCCAAGGCCCACTTCTCATCCATAAGGAATCATAGATGCTAGAGGTTAAAAGGGCCCCAGAATCATCTCTTCTAATTATTTAATTTTTCAGATAAAGAAATGTGAGACTTTCATTTGATGAGGCCAAGTTCCCATAACACCAGAATCAGAATTTGAATTAATATTCTCTAACCAGAGAAGCAGTGCCTTAACTATTGTGCCACATTCTTACCTAGGTATATACTCTCTCCTGGTGATTTTTATCATCTCCTGTGGATTCAACTATCATGTCTTTGCAGACACCTCCCAGATCTATGAATTCAGCCCACATTTCTCTCCTGAACTCTAGTCCCTCATCACCAACCATGTATTGGGTCTGTCTACCTAATTGTCCCATAAATATAATTTTTGTTTCAACAGATTTAAAGCTGAGCTCATTATCTCCCTTTCCCTTCTTTAATCCCAAACCCATTCCTTCTTACTTTCCTATTTCTATCAATGGGGCCCCCATCCTTCTAGTCACACAGTTTCAACACACAAGTCAACTTCAACTCTTCATACTCACATACTATTCAAATCCAATAAATTGCCAAGTCTAGTGCATCCCTACTCCTCTCAGAGCTGGGTGACAGGTGGACACCAAAGGTGGATCAGCAGCCTGAAAGAGCTCAGCAAACCTTCACATCAGAGGTGCTGGTTCTCCATGAACATCCTATATACTACTGTGGCTCCAAGAAGCTGTACCATAATCAGTAGCCACACCCAGGTTAAAACAAAACAAAACATCTTGGTAGAGAAAATAAACCAGGTTGATGATAATAAACAGGTTCAAGCCCATCAGGGGGTTAGGAGGGTGTCAAGCATGTGAAGGTTCTTCTCAGTAGAATGGACAGATAAGAACAATTCATTCCAAAGGCCATGAATGTAGTTGAAGCAGGTGCTGCAGAATGCTTAGAGCTTGGTCAGACATGGAAGACACCAAGGTCATCCACTGCATCCCAAACTCTCCAGTTGTCTTGACTTTTGTCCTGCCACTGGACTTCAATGGTTTTGAAAGATCAAGTGAGGCTGATGACTTAGACCAACTCTGCCTCACTTAAATACAATCCACATGAATAAGACCTCAACCCATGATGTCATTGGTCCTCTTTGAAAATGAAGAATGGGGGGCAGTTAGGTGGTGCAGTGGATTGAGTACTGGCCTTGGATTCAGGAGGACCTGAGTTCAAATCCGGACTCAGACATTTGACACTTATTTGCTGTGTGTCTCTGGGCAAGTCACTTAATCCTGTTTGCCAGTTTCCTCATCTATAAAGTGAGCCAGAGAAGGAAATGGCAAACCTTTTCCAAGAAAACCCCAAATGGGGTCATGAAGAGTTGGACATGAATGAAAAATGACTGAACAACAAACATAATTTGCTGAAAGGTACAACAATGCCTTGATAGAGAACTCCCTGGGGAATTCCCTAAACCAGTGAAATCACAAATACAATCCTCATTCTTAAAGTTTGTTTGTACTTACCTTTTTACATATTGTTCCCAACCCCTAGGAGGAGAATGTAAACTCCTTGAGGGCAAAGACTACTTTGTTTGGGTCTCAGTATACCTAATATCTATCAAAGTGGCCATATAGGGGGCAGCTAGATGGCACAGTGGATAAAGCATTGGCCCTGGATTCAGGAGGACCTGAGTTCAAATCCAGCCTCAGACACTTGACACTTACTAGCTGTGTGACCCTAGGCAAGTCACTTAACCCTCATTGCCCCACAAAAAACAAAAACAAACAAAAAGTGGCCATATATAGTTAGTGCTTAATAATTGCTTAGTGTAATAATTTTACTGAACATTGCTTTTTCTTTAGTCTTTTTCTTTCATAGCCAATTTATATATCTTTAGTATCATAATATTAATTTTGTCCCCTCATTTACATTCAACAGTACTTTTTACAATTAATTTAATCAAAAGTTGAAATAGCTTGTTTACAAGGATAGAGGGAACATATTGGGACTCTTCAGACTGGGAAAGACAAAGGATGAAAAAGTCATATGACTAAAATTCACCAAGTAATGATAGGTAAACACATAAGGTGAACAGAGAGATATGACTAACATGTTTGGTTTGTAGGTCAAAATTTCACAAAAACTTGGCAGTATTGAATCTACCTTCAAGTCAACTCTTTAAGATAAATTTAATTAGGGGGCAGCTAGGTGGTGCAGGAGATAGAGCACTGGCCCTGGAGTCAGGAGTACCTGAGTTCAAATCCAGCCTCAGACACCTTACACACTTACTAGCTGTGTGACCCTGGGCAAGTCACTTAACCCCAATTGCCTCACAAAAAAAAAGAGATAAATTTAATTAGAGCAAAGATGGAGACAGATACCCTAGAATACAGTAGTGCAGGTCCACAAACTTGGAGGATAAGAAGAAAGAAGAGCTCACCTCAAGGGCAAGAGAAGGAGAAGAAACATTTTGGGGGTGTGTGGCAATGAGGGTTAAGTGACTTGCCCAGGGTCACACAGCTAGTAAGTGTTAAGTGTCTGAGGCTGGATTTGAACTCAGATTCTCCTGAATCCAGGGCCGGTGCTCTATCCATTGTGCCACCTAGCTGCCCCAAGGGGAAGAAACATTTTGTACCTTCCTATTTAAACTAGTTATTATCATTAACTAGTTGCTAAATTCAGTTGCTTTGTCATGTTGTAGGAAAGTAAGTGCTGTCAGTATCCTCCAAACTGATACACGATGATGCAAAACTCCAGTCACCATACCCTATTTCATTGGTCAATAGATATGGATCTTAATTTTTTTAACAAATCCCAGAATGTTAGAACTAATGAATCTCCCTTAGGTTTGAAACCACTAACTTATAAAAGAGTTTCTAATTTGTAGGATAATTAGTAAATAATATCTACAAATATCAAGTGACACTACTTTGTATAAATCCCTGTGCTAGTAGTTGTAAGGGTTATGAAACAAAATATATTTCCTGCCCTTAAGGTTACTTCAAGCTATTGCAGAAACAAGATAAACATGCATAATATTTTAATGATAATTGATTAATCATAAGGAGAAGAGGAATGACTGGTTAATAATCAAGAGTTTATTGACAATCTAAAATTATGTGAAACTAACATTCATTTAGTGCCTTTAACTTTGAAGGTTTCATTCATTATTTCATTTGAAACACTCCACAACCTTGTGAGGAAAGACCTAACGGTATTATCCTTATTTTACATATGAGGAAATTGAGGCTAAGAGAAGTTTAGTAATTTGTCCAGGGTCACACAAGTGTGAGAAGCAGGATTTCAACCCAGGTTCTCCTAATTTCAATACTTGCTAAAATAATCCATTTTACTAAGTAAACTTATAAAACTCATTACCCTGAGAGAATGAACAGGTTAGAATTATAACCCAAGGCAGAGAGTTAAACACAAATATCCCAGGGCAGATAGGTGGTTCGGTGGATAGAGCACTGCCCCTGGAGTTGGGGGACCTGAGTTCAGATTCGGCTTCAGAAAATTACTAGCTGTGTGACCCTGTGCAACCCTATTGCCAAAACAGCAGGAACAGCGACAGCAACAACAACAACCAATAACCAACTACATCTCTAGTCTTTGAGGAAAATTACTACAATCTTCCACTCATTACCCCTTGAATCCAGAGTACTTGTCTGTTGGTAGTATAAGGGAATTCATATACCAAGGATATAATGATGATGATAACTAACATGTATATAGCACTGTGTGCCAGGTACTGTGCTAAGAATTTTATAAATATTATCTCATTTGATCCTCCCCAACAACCCTGGAAGATGGGTACTATTATTTTCCTGACTTTACAGATGAGGAACTGAGGCAAACAGAGGTTAAATGACTTGCTCAAAGTCACACACACAGCTAGTTAGTGAGTGTCTGAGGCCAAATTTGAACTTGAGTCTTTCTGAAGCCTTCAATATAATAAATTTATAGGAGTCCCTTTTATGTAAAAACAAAGAACTAGAAGGAAAGTGGGTGCCAATTATTGGAGAATGGCTGAAAAATGTGGCATGTAAATGAAATGTGATATTATTAAACTGTATGAAATGATGAAAACAAGGAATTCAGAGAAACTTATGAAAACTTTATGAACTCATCCAGAATAAGAAAAACCAAAAGAACAATTTGTAGATGACCACTCTAATATAAAAACGATAACATTGAAAGTCTTGTGAATTTCCTTGTAAAGCAGCTTCTAATCAACATCAAGAGGACTAACAATGTAGTATGTCTCCTACCTCTCAGACAGGGAGGCAGTGAACTACAGTTTTAGAATGAAGCATGCATTTTCAGACAATGTGTTCTTTTGTATGAATGTCTTTAATTGTTGCAAAGAAGGTTTCTACTGGACAAGGAGAGTTATTGGGAATTGATAGTGATGTACAGAAAGGGAAAAGAGGCAATCAAACATTTAACAAATATTACTAGACTGGAAGTTAGACCAGAGTTCTAGCTACTAATTAACTGGTATGGTCTCAGACAAGTAAATATTTCAGTCAGGTTTCTCATCTCTAAAGTGAAGGGAATGAGATAGATGATCTCTTATGGAACTTCGAGTTCCAATGTATAACAATTGTTTGGTTATGCAGTCAAAAAACACAGGAAGAGGAGAAAAATACCTCTTCCACAAAGCATAATTGACCAGTAATTGTTTGTTTCCTGTTATCCTTCTGCATGCTAATGAGATCAAAACAGTGGCTAGTATAAGCAATGTAAATGATATAGTTCTCTTTCTTTTTTTTTTATCAAGTTCACACTGAGATTTGAACCCTCTTTCATAAAGAGAGACAAAAGCAACAGTCAGTCCAGTGGTCTGTGACAGTCCTCTGCCATGGTGCACTTTGAGTCAGACAGTTTCATGATACACAATGAACTACTGTAAGTACAAAAGGAGAGCTAAATGGTGTTATCTGGAATGAAGAGAGCACACTTCAAGTAAACCATGAAATAGAGAAGCAACATTATGAAAATAGGTTTACTGTCAAATAGACAATTAAGAGCTAAAGTATGGTGAGAAAGAAATGCATTCATTTGCTAAAGCCAGGGATAATAGCATCTCTTCTTACAAAGAAAATAAAGCTATGGAATTTTTAACCACAGGGTTGAGTATACATTTTCAGGCACCATTGGCAAATCTTTATTACCTAATCTGTCCGTGAGAAAATCAAACCTGCTCCTTCAGCTTGTGGACAGGTACTTGGACTGCACCTCTTAATAGAGTTCTTGCAACAGAATTAATTTATCATTTAGAATTATGCAAGTGTGAGCGTATTTCATGCAGTAAATAACAAGTACTCTGCAAGGCAAATGTTGCATCTCCCCAAATGGACTGATGGGATCTCTTCAGTAAATACAAACCCTGGCAGAAATTCATTTCCTTCACAATTAAAAACTAATTATTTGTCTAAAATAACAAAAATGCTAATTTTATGCATTCATCTTTAGTAAAGGGAGTTTTACAAAGACAAGGCATTGGAAAACCTCAGTATACTTTGCTCACAGAGATGAGCAAGATCATTTCATCCATGACTTGTAGCTATGAAGTTTAGAACTGAGATCCCAGTTGGCATCTGTAGCCCTGGAATGGGAACAATAATTTGAAAACAACTGGAGGGAGGGAGGTAGTCATTTTGAGTACCACAGGAGAATATATTCTTTCACAGTTTGTGATCTGAAACACATATGTGACACAATTAGTAGAGTGAATATCTTTTTTTTTTTGCATTGTGAGGGTATTTGCCACAAATATAGTCATTAACTTCATCATAAAACTGACTAGATAGATTCAAATGATGTGATTGGCTACCAATTCCTCATATAGCCAGTGAAATATAGGTTGTTCACATTCATTGTTACTAGATTAATGTCCAGGTCATTCATAGCAAAGGCAAATATACAACAAGAATTGAGATAATGATAACAATAATATTGACTCATTTTCAAACAGAATTTTAGATACATTATTTCTTTTGATATTCTTAGTAACCCTTCAAGATAGATGTTATATTACACCAAGTGCTCTGTAAGAGAAGAGATATTAATTGCTTCTCCTCACATATTCCTTGTCTACAATCATCTCCTCTTGGTATGTCTCTCTACTCATGACATCTCTATCTGTCCACATTCTAGTCCCCAATGATGGTTGGGCATATTTGTGAAAGATTGCACCCCAGTTATATAGAGAAAGGGAGGAAAGGAGCATTGTTAAGTATCTACCATGTACTGGGCACTGGGCTAAGTGCTCTCCAAATATTATCTTATTTGATCTTCACAACAACCCTGTGAAACAGATAAAATTACTCACATTTTACAGAAGAGGAAACTGAGGTAGACAAAGGTAAAGTGACTGGACCAAGGTCACATGGCTAGAAATATCTGAGGCCAGATTTGAGCTTGGATCTTCCTAACTCAAGACCCAGTGCTCGATCCCCTATGCTGCCTAGATACCTAGGGTAGATTCTTGTTACTATCATACTTACTTTGCCATTTCAGTAATTAACTTGCTTGAAGACAATACTATCCTTGAAGGTGAATGTGTATATGTATGTGTATGCATATACATATGTGTGTGCATGTGTATGTGTATGTGTAGTGTATGTGTTTATATTGATATGTATATGTACATGACTATGTACATACACGTGCATATTTATATGAATATGCACATAGGAATATTAATGTGTGTGGCATTTATATGTATGTCTACATACATGTACATATGCACATATGCATGTGTATAACATTTTAAGATTGTGGACCCACAGAATAACTTTAACTTCGGGGATTTTTCCTCTAGGATGAATTTGTATAAATGGAGTAGATGTGTCCCTGAGGAAATTAAAGAATTTAAGGTATGTATACAGGGCCACTCAGCTGGTAAAGGCTGAAGCAGGATCTGAAAAAGAAGCCTTTTTTTTTTTTTTTTTTAGTGAGGCAATTGGGGTTAAGTGACTTGCCCAGGGTCACACAGCTAGTAAGTGTTAAGTGTCTGAGGCCGGATTTGAACTCAGGTACTCCTGACTCCAGGACCAGTGCTCTATCCACTGCGCCACCTAGCTGCCCCCAAAAAGAAGCCTTTCTGACTCAAATTCTAGCATCCTATGTCACAAACTACCTGCTACAATGAGGCTTCTTTGGGCAGAAACATGCTTTCCAAATTCCAAACCCATCAATCATGATTAGAGAGAAAAGAAGGGAAATCGTAGGGCTCAGGAAGAAGAAATGGTGCCTAGAAGTGAATAGTGGCAGGCCTAAGGGAAGTCTCCTTCTGGGTCACAATCAGCAAACAATAAGGTAATCAGGAAAGAACAGAGAAGGCTGAAGCAACCATCATAAGGCTGTAGAAGGAACTCTGTGTGCTGATACTGCTGAGACATGCTGTGTATTTATGGGACCCCACTGAACCAGTTTTCAATGAGAACCTCACTTCTGATCACATCCTAATTCTTTTGTCCTAAGCTCCTTTGTCACAATAGGGAGGCACCTTCAAAGAATTCTTCAGGCTCTCCATTCATTACAGAATGTCATTTCAAAGATAGCGCTCTGGATTTAAAACTCAGATACAATAACAATAATAATAAACTAATGATACCTGTTTACCAAATACAAATCTCACTCCGTTGTTCCTGTAGTCCTGTTTAACTGATGGTGTTGCTTGTGATGTTTGGAAATCTGAAGACAAAGAAAGCATCAGAACACAAGGTCAGCTCGTGTCTGCAGCATGAGAGGTTGGATAAGTCCTTTGCAAAAATCGACAATCCACAATTTTGCTTTCGAACTCTTAATACTTAGACTACTATCTTCATATCATTAATTTGCATTGCGTTACTTCACTTTATTAAACCTCTCCCAAGGTTATCTTGAAACAACAACATCATAAAATTGCATAAAGCTGAGAACTTTTCAAAGGGTTGGGACATATATTTTCTCTTTTCTTTTTACAGGAGAAATATTCAGAACCCTTTTCAATGAAGAAAAAGGGATTTATGGAAGGCCCCACAACTGGATAGAGGCAAAGCCAGAACTAGATACTAGGTCATGTGATCCCAGGATTCTAGGCTGAGAGCTGGGAGGAGCTGCCAAAAGTCATCTGTTTCAGCTCCCTCATAGCATTCATTAGGAAACTGAGGCACATTGGGCTCTAAGGGACATACCCAAGGTTAAAAAGTTACTAAAATGACACAGTTGGGATCTGAGGCCAGGTTCTCTGACTGAAAAATAGGATTTTCCATTATTGCACATGATATAGAAGACAGATATGTAGGACAGTAGGTAGATTCCCAAGCCTGGGGTCAGGAAGACTTCAGTTCAAATTCAATTTCAGACACTCATTAGCTATGTGACCCTAGACAAGTCACTTAACTCTGTTTGGCTCAGTTTGTTAATCTGTAAAATAAGCTCGAGAAGGAAATGGCAAACCACTCCAGTAACTTTGTCAAGAAAACCCAAATGGGGTCAGGAAATCAGACATAACTGTAACTATTCAACAACAACAAAAATAATATATAGAAAACCAGAATGAAAACCTGGAAGACATATTCAAATTAAGTCTTGCTTTTGGCACGTACAGGCTGTGAGACCTTGGGCAAGTCATTTAAAATTTTAGTGCCCTTGGGTCAGTGTCCAAAACTATAATTTTCAGAGAAAGCTCTGATCTGCATTGGTGGAATAAGTCATATCCTCTTATATTAATAAAATCACAGTTTCAGTCCCTATCCCTATTATTATCTCATACAATCTTCCTCCTTCTAATATAATAGGCTGGGCCCTTTATTCTTCCTAATGTGCCTCCCTCCATGCCCAGATTCCTAAAAGGGACAGTCAGTTATTAGCATGGATCTGGCCTATAATATTTTATTAAATTTCTTAGTTTTCTTGAAAGGAGAAAAATGCATAAGAGGGTGGAAGAAGAAAATGGAAGAGAGTAAAGCTACTATCTACATCGTAAAGATAAAAATAATTATGGCAGAAACATTTTGAATGACAAAGTTGGAGACTGTGAGATGAAATTTGGTAATTTCTATAATTCTTTTACTCTCTACAGATCAGTGTCATTTTCACCAGAGCCACAACCCTTAGGTGGAAGAAGAAATGAAACAATGGATCAATCATAGAATAGTTCCATTAAAGTACAATTGCTTCATGGTAGAATTCTTGACAAAGGACTTTGATTTGTGTTCCTGTTTGACTTCTAGCATACGAAGATTGGCTCAGAGGCTGTTTGGATTGACTTTGAACTAGGATTTCTACACCTGTTCCTTCCCCTCTCTTGATATTATTGCTATCTCTCCCTAAAATAATGTATTTACTCTGGGCTTTTGCATGATGCTTAGTGTAGCCTCAAGGAAGTGAGGTGGCACAGTAGATAGAGCACCAGGCCTGAAGTCAAGAAGACCTGAATTCAAAGTTGACTTCATACACTTACTAGCTGTGTCATCCTGGGCAGTTCAATTAACCCTGTTTGGCTCAGTTTGTTCATCTGTAAAATGAACTGGAGAAGTAAATGGCAAACCAGTTCAGCATCTTTGTCAAGAAAACTCCAAATGGCGTCATGAAGAGTCAGATACGATTGAATGATAACAACAACAAAAAGTGGTAGTTGTGAAATATTCCTGCCATTAGTGGAAAAAAAGGGCTAGACTTGGTGTCAGAGCACCTGGGTTTGAATCTCAGCTCTATTTAGTCCCTTTCCCTCTCTGCATTTCAAGTCAACCACTTCTTCTTCTTCTTTTTTTTTTTTTTTTGGTTTTTGTTTTATGTATTTGGGGTTTTTTTTGCTTATTTATATCTTTATTTAGAATTTCCCCCACCTTACATTTAAAAACAAATTGTAACACTGATTTTTAAAACTTTGTGTTCCAAATTCTTATCCTTCCTCCCTATTCTTCCCTTAAGAATTCAAGCAATTCAATATAAGTTATACATGTGCAGTCACATCAGACAAAAACCATTCATTCACTTTTTTGTTTTGTTTTTGTTTCTTTGGTTGTTTTTTTTTGGTGATGCAATTGGGGTTAAGTGACTTTCCCAGGGTCACACAGCTAGCAAGTGTCAAGTGTCTGAGGCCAGATTTGAACTTAGGTCCTCCTGAATCCAGGGCTGGTTCTCTATCCACTGAGTCACCTACCTACCCCAAAATCTGATTTTTTTTTTTGTGGGGCAATAAGGGTTAAGTGACTTGCTCAGGGTTACACAGGTAGTAAGTGTCAAGTATCTGAGGCCAGTTTTGAATTCAGGTCCTTCTGAATATAAGGCCAGTCTTTATCCACTGTACCACCTAGCTGCCCCCATTCACTTATAAAATAAGAAAGATGAATTAAGGAATCTCTAAGGTCTCTCCCAAATCTAAATCTATGAGTTTAGGTTTGAGGAGCAGTTTTGACGTATTGGATGGAGAGTTGGACTTGACCTTGTAAGACCAAGAATGGCTCCTGAAACATATAAGCCACATAAAAACACCTATATGCTGCAAATAATTTAACTTCTCAGTACTTTTCACAAAAATCTAAGAGACAAATTTCCAATATGTATGGGTGGAGGGAGTTGTCAGAGAAGGAATTCCCCCACACCAGTTAAATTTTAGATCTGGGTCAAAAAAAAAGTTTGTTTTAATTATATAAAGATTTTTAATTATGTGGAGCCACTTAGGCTCTAAGTTCCCAGAGACCGCATCTACATTTAATCTATATTTCTGGGGCATCAGGATGGCATGGAATATAGATCAGTATACTTGGAGTTAAGAACTGAGTTTTATTGCTGTCTCAGCCATTTCCTCACTGTGTAAGCCTTAATAAGCCACTCTCTGCCTCAGTTTCCTCATCTGTAAAGTGCGCTTAATAATAATAGCATTTAACTTATAGAAGATCAAAGGAGATTATGCAAATCACATTACAAACCTTAAGGCGCTACAAAAATGATATTTTATCAATTTGCTGTCTGGGGACAACATATTCAAACAGTTAGCAAATGATACCTAGAGCCTAAAAAGCACTTGAGATGGATTCAAGTAGTGAAACCAGTAGAATTACATCAAATGTCACAGGTGCAAAATGCTTCATGCCTATTTGCATCTAAGTTTACTGATTTTATCTTTCTTTTTGGATGTCTACATATGTATTCTTCGATTTCATACTCCAACAGAAGCAGGGCTAGGTAAATGGCCTTTTTTTTTTTTTTTTGCAGAACAACAAAGCAGATGAACTCATATAATTAATACTTGATGATGTCTTTCTGATGGTTAAATAAAAACAAAAGAGTCTATTTATACATGTAGATTATACAGGGCAAAGGAATTCAGTCCTGTGCAAATAAAAGGAACAGGAAGTAGAATAATGTCAATTGTTCCTAATCTAGTAATAAATACTTTAGCAGAAATTATTTTCTATAGGCATCTATTCCACTGACTAAGGTGAAAACTAACCCATTGTTTCTTGTCTTTCCTCAGGTTCAGTTTATTTGTAAAATTTAGAATTATTGGAGGAAATTTGCTAATTGTTTTTATTTAATCAATCTCAAGCACTTTGAACTTCTTAAGGGATGAGTACGATGTAAAGATGAAATTTATTTCTATTAAATGGGTATTTGCCTATTTGATATGAATATAAGCAAATCTAGCAGTATTCCTCAGATAAAAGAGATTATACAAGGACTATATAATTTACTCAATAAAGAAGATGAATTTATATCGAGATTGTACTATAATTGACTAAAAAGGTAAAAGTTATAGGAAGTATTTAAAGCAAGTTACAAGAATATATTTCTAATTCCTATCATAATTAAATAGTTCATCTAATTATAACATGGTTCCTCAAATTAAACAATTATCAGGAAAGTCTTTCCAAAATGTGTTCCATTATAAAGGTGAGAAAATTTATAAGTTTTGAAAATGAGTTCACTAGAAAGTGATACCATTATGGGTAGACTTGATATTGAATTTCCTTACTTCCATCAATACTTTACCACTCAATATTCTCACTTGTCTCCTCTAAAAATCAATACTGCTTGAAATGCAAATTGTACATTTTCAGCTTTGTGATTGGATTCATTACATATTCCTACCACTTATCCTATGACGTTATCAGGGAATGTCTATTTGAACGATAATAAGCTTTTTTTTTAATTTAATGTTTCATCCCTAAAGCAGGGGCAACATTTTTTTTTAAAAAGAGTGTTTAAGGTAGCGTTTTACTGTACTGAATCAACTGCTTTTTTATAATCAATGAACAGTAAGCACAGTGGAATCTTGTACCCTCTACAATATCCCATCAATATAAACGTTAGCTATTATTGTATTCTAATAGGGGAGACAATATGAAAAAAAAAAGTCTGTCCAGGTTACATACAGTATAAATTGGAGGTAATCCTGGAGGGAAGTGACTATCAGTAAGGGAAGGTAGGCAGGAACTGGGAAAGGCCAAGTGTAGAAAGTGGCATATGAGCTGAGTCTTGACGAAGTCAGGATATAGAGGTAAAGAGTGAGAGCATTCCAGGCCTGGATATATCTAGTAAAAAGGCATTAAGTTGAGAGAGAGAGTATCATAGAGGAACAAAGAAAGTCAATGTTTCTAGGTGAGGACTCAGAAGGAACTCATCAATGGGAGGAAGACAACCTAATGAAGGGATATAACAGAATGAGAAGGCCACAGGGGTCATTGGATGTTCCAGCATGAGGATGCTCCAAGTGTTGTGGGAAGTACGAAGATGAGACTGCAGCTGAAGCATTCAAGAAGTCAAAAGCAGAGATTGGAAAGGAATAAAGGCTGGACAGCCTAATCTCTTCCACAAAATTGAGTCCTGTTGTGATATTAAAGTCCCAATATGACAGCACTGCCCTTGATGGTGGAAAAAGTTTAGTAGAAAACTCTCCACACATCTTTCCCATCTTCTATCCTTTTGTTATCCTCCTTTCACTTATGTCTTTGAATATACTCTGAATGATTTTATTTAGTTATGACTCTGGCTAATCATTCTCTAATCTTGTTTTTGTTTCCTCCACTTCCCACTGTTTTGAGGCAATACTGCTCATAATCCTTCATCATCCTTCACCATAAGACTACACAAATAAATTTATATTCTGAATCCATATTGTCTTTGGTTGTGACACATCTCCATTTAACAAGCAGATAAAGTGTATGCTGAGGTAGATTTTAGGCTTTTTTGTTCTCCTTGTTATGACAATTTATTTATATCTGTTAAACTTCTGTAGGACTCCTTTATAATCAATGTTGATGTCTTTTCCTCAGTCCATTTCTTTTATTTTGACATCAATAACTTGTTTAGATGTATTACATCTAAATTATATACCATAGATTTTTCTCATTTTTATTTGTTCTAATTTTTTATCAATTTTGATCTTTGTTGTATCAATTATATGATTCCTTGGAAAAAGTATAGATTACCTTGTTGAAAAATCCATCTAATCATTAATATCACATAAGGCATAAACTAGGGAGTATGCTTGATTAAGGTGTTCATCATTTTCATGGAAGAGGTCTAGTACAGAGTTCAAAGTGATAGGAGATTCATTCTCTACATGTGATGGGGCACTAAAGATGCTTGCATCAAATTCATATCAAGTCTGAGAACAGTCTAGCACTTTCTCTGAAGAATATTTATTGTTAATTATGTTATACAAAAGAACTAGTATGACTTGGTCAAAAAACGTCAATGAACAATGAGATAAATCCAGAATTTAAAAGGAGTAAAAGAGAAGTCTAGATTACCTTTAGGACATTCTCCCTGAAACAAAAAAAAATCATTTTTAATACCAACATTCTTCCAGTGATATTATATGGCTGCTAAAGATGAAACACAATGGTATGCAAAGCATTGAAGTTAGGATCACCTAGAAGTCATTCGAGAGGGGTGCGATGGTCGTGAGCAACCAGCAAGCAATATATTACAATCAAGTAAATAAAAAAAAGAAAAGTTAAGTATATCATTAAAGAAAACATCTAATTGAAAAAGAGCTGCTAAAAAATGAGCTAGTATTCTGAGCTGGGCCCAATTTAGGACTCGACCTCTTGGAGTTTATTTTTAAATATTGTAACAAAATGAGAAACTTAGAAATTCATTCAACAGTTAACAAAAGAAGACACTTCACCATAGCAGAAGAAAGATATTCAACAAGGCTAGATAATGAGATGATTCAGTTGAATCAACAGCATCTCCTTTGCCCAAATTGTCTATCATTATTAGCTAAGTACCAGAGAGGGCACCTGGAGCTCCTCATGGTTGTTTGTACTCAAGTGATCAGGACATGATGACAACAGCCTAAATCTTTAATCCTCTGAGCCAACCATGTCTGAAAGATAGTCTCAACACTTTTTAAGGAAAAACCAGCCTAACTTGCATGGGAGATGGGATTAAGATATCTGTCCTATCACAGTTGATTATTTAGCAAGAAAACAAGGCTTACAAATTACTCATGTATTCAAGTGGTGTTTGCATATTATCAAAACAACAGTAGGAAAAGCAGGTTGGGTAGACCCTCTATTTTGAACTTATGGTAAGGCAAGATCTACATTGAATGAGCAGACAGCTGAAAGTACATAGTTTGGGGGGATATTCTATATTGACTGGCTTACTGATGCATGTAGGGGAATAGTGCCAAGCTCAAATATGAATAGGGCCACTAAATCATACATAAGAATCCCTGCAGGCTGCATATTTGCTTAGAAAACCACAAATTAGCATTATTTATATTTTAAACTGACTCCCAGCTACACTGGGCAATATTGCAATGTCATGT